>NC_091856.1:600000-1200000 GCF_037783145.1 Equus przewalskii | reverse complement strand
TTTGTCAGCCCGCCCCAGGGCGCTGGCCTTGACTGCCTTTCCTTCTCAAACTCTCTGCTCTCCGGAAACAGCTTTTTCTCGCATGCCCTCAAGTTCACTTCCACATGGAACCGGCCTCCCCCAGAGTCTCCAAGGACCCTCTCTCCAGCTCCACTGCAGGAGCCACCACTTTCCGGCAGCAACGGCAGATTACAATGCTGATGTGTGTGTGTGCTTGGAAAGACTGCACCTGCCCTGTCTGACAAACAAGGCTGCCTCTTTGTTGCTTCCTCTTCTGTTCTCTGGAAGCATGCTGGCTAGATGTGGCACAAAGTGCTTCCCTCAGAACCTGACTGTTGTCCAGACTTATCTCCTCATGCCAGGTCAGGCTGAACCACTTATTCCCTGCCCCTATATGTTCTCTGAACCTCCACGCAGCTTGTTCCCTCTGTCTGGAACATCCTCCCCTAAATTCTGCTTGTTGAAGTGCCCCCTTTCCTTTAAGTCCAGATCAGGGGCCATCTCTTCCAGGTTTCCCTGGGTCTCCCAGCTCTCCCTCTCCTGAGCACCTAAGTCTGTTCCTTGTGGCCTTGTCCAGCTCACTAAATTGGGAGTGCATTGAGTGCTGGGACCATGTCTGGTTGACTCTCACATTCCTTGGGCAGGGTCTGGTACACAGTCAGTACTTAGCTAGTGTTTATTGAATGAAGGAGTGAATGATTGAATAAGAGAACCAGTGATGGAACGAATGAATAAATGCGTGGGTAAGTGAGGAAGGAAGACCCAGTGAGTAGACAGAGTGGGTGAATGGATGGACAGATGAATGAATGAGCAAGTGGATGGTTGGGTCAGTAGATGACTGGATGGATGGATGGATGAGTGGATGAATGGTTGGATAGGTAGATGGATGGACAGATGAGTGGGTGGATAGGTGGGTGGGTGGATGGATGGATGAGTGGGTGGGTGGATGTTTGGGGGAGTAGATGGATGAATGGATGGATAGATGAGTGAGTGAATGAGCAAATGAGTAAATGAGGAGACCTCAGGGCTTGCCAGACTGCCCATTACCTGTAGAGTGGGTCTTGGCTTGCCCCCAAGGCTTTGTTTTCAGAGTCACGTTGATGTGGATCAACGCTGCCCCAGGGAGAGAAGCCCAAGGCATCCTGGCCTACATACCCATCTGTATCATCCTCCGGGAAGTATAGGACATCCTGACCTGATTCAACCTGATTCGTATCCAAAGTTATACAACGACCCCACCTGATAACCACACCCCACCTGCACTGATACCATTTTAACAACTTTTTTACATGATCTTTCCTTTGTCTTGTAAAGAAATAACTCACATACCTATGCCTTATAAATTTAGCCCTACCTTCAACTCCTTGCAGCTCTTCACTGCCCATGCGTCCTGTCCCCATGCTATCCTCTGAATAAAGGAGCACTACACCAGACCTTGAGAGTCCAAGAAATCTTTCTTTCCACTCCTCAGCTCACTGAGCCCGCATCAATTCTTCTGGTGGCCCATACAAGGATCTTGCTTCATCAGCTTGTGAGCTTAAGTTCTGGTAAGTGCATTATTCTTCCTTGTGCCTTTCTCTTTTTCAAGGATGGATCTAAATTCAATTCTCCATCGGGAACCTTCTCAGACAGCTGTGTGAATCCAAGTTTGCTGCCCATGGCTACTCTATGGGGCAAACCATGGCATTCAGCTCGAAGAGAATCAGTACCTTAAGGCTGAGGGTGATGAAGAATGAATTAATCCCTTCCTTCCTAATCCTTTCTCTAATATATAAATTTGACATGAGCACGGGTTGACCACTTAAGTCATTAGGACAGTCGCCAATCTCCAAGACTCCTGTGGCAGGTTTCTTTCCCTAAGGCTGGATTGGCATCCTTCCCTAAGGCTGGATTGGCATCCCTCCCTATGGCTCCTGACCACACTCCAAACCACGGGAAAGTCCCAATCAGGACTCCGGTTCAAGGAAAGTACCAAACTCTAAGCTTTGGTTGAATATGGGAACCCCTTCTTGGGAGAATGGCTCCAGGATACAGTTGGGTAGAATGTTCCCCAGACCGGCAGAAAATTCTTCACTGTTTTTCTCTATTATCTCTGGGACCATTCACCAGGCACCTATTACTGCCAGGCATAATAAGGAAGATATACAAGGGATGAATGCAGGGGGATGCCCCCATCACTCCTTGCCCAGTAGCCCGCATAGGCAGAACAACAGGTAGGACGCTGCCCTAGGTTCGGGGAGAATTTCAAGATAATGGACCCTTTACTTTCATCTCTCTTAAAGCTACAGTGGCCATTTTGGGCTCCTTTTGAGCTTTGCAACTGAGAAACAAAGAAATCTTTAACAAGCCAGTCTCCACCCCTGGGAGTCCCCTGCCTTGTTTCCCGGCCTGATCACCTCGGCGACCCCAAGTGGGATGCCCTCTCTTGGCAGTTGACTCATTCAGTATTTTAGGCACCTACTGAGTTGGTTCTGAGGATAGGAGACCTGTGATCTACTCTGTGAGCTGTGCTGCCAGGGTTGTGTGCCCCGGCGCGGGAACTATTGTATGACCCTTATCTTGATAACCCTTGGGAAGAGGCCATGAGGGTGAGGCCTGATCCCCTCTTTTCCCTTCTTTGTCTGTCTTGTTTGTCACCTTCTCTGTTGTCAACAAGTGGAGGTTAAGTTCAGGCTGGACCTGAGCAGAACTGGGACTTTCTGTAAAATCAAAAACTTGAAAAACTTCCTGCCAGGGACTTAACTCTCAACCCCGGCATTGGGAGCCCCAGCCCCCAGCCAGCTCCAGGCCTTTGCCTCCTGCCTCCCTGGTTCGCCTTGTGCTGGCTCAGCGACTTAGGGCCAGGGCTGCATGGGACTTGACTAAATCTTATAGCTATGTTGACATCTGCAGTCGGGCTCTGCACCCTTTCTCCAGCTGCTGTCAGTCAGACACCAGCTTTACTGCCATGGGGAAGGCCCCAAGCATCCCTGGAGACCCACCCCTCAGGTGCATTCTAATTAATTGGAAACACTTTCAATTGGATGGGTTATGTCCCAGAAACTCCATCTGGGAGAAAACTTGAGTGGTTTCTCTGTGCCTTTGTGATGCAGTTGGACAGGTAGATCAACCTATAATGTCATCTGAGTTACAACCCAGTGTCTGAGAAATCAAGAGCAACTGTCCTTGGAAAATCCTTGCAAGACTGGAAATGCATCTCTAGAGGCAGTTCAGGTTCCACCCATTTCCCTTATGTCAAAGAGCCTGCAAATCCTCTAGGGACTATCTAGCCCGTCACTAATTCCTAAGACTGAAGGGAAAAAAAAGGGAAAAAGGAAAAAATGGCCATAAGCATGCCCTTCCCAAAAGATCTAGCCTCTTGAGTGTCTTCTCCACTAATATTGGTAAAAAGGCTTAAAACAAAATTTGGATTCATAACCAGGGAACTTTATATTACTGTACCTGATTCATGGAAGTAATTTTAAAACAATAGCTGTGGAGACTCTGTGTATGTGCGTCTATATGGATGTTATATATGTGTGATATTTTACCTCCAGATGGTATGGCCAAAACTAACAGCTCTGTTTAATTGGCTTAAAGTAAGTGCTTACATAAATTCTAAGGGTAATAGAAATTAACCCAAGGTCTTTCAAGTTAACATGATATAGATTAATCTTTGGTGAATGAAAGCTTGTTTAAGATTGTTGATTTGATTGAAATAGACATGTCCTCAGAGTTTTCAGTATTTGGATATGATGCAGACATGCAGCCTGGGTTTGTAAGTCAAGCTCACGTTGTCTGCTAGAAATTCATCAGCAAAATAATAGCTTTAAATGATAGCTAATTTTGTCTACCATTTCATGCAGTTCTCATGGGTAATCTGAACATAACTATTGGAAACAAATTATTTGGATGGGTAAGAGTTTGTGGGTACAATAATTGTTTATGGTCTGTATACTTGAAAGAAAACAGCTTCCAAATTCTTTTTGGTAACTTAAAACTTTAGAGTTTTTCCAAGTTAAGTTAAATGATAAAAAATCTGTTGAGTATCTGGGTCATTTTTGGATAGGATGGGACACTGAAACATTATTGCTGAACATGTCTAAGTTATCTAACTTTGGCTTCTTGTTGCAGAGGGGTTAAAGGATGTTTAGGTCTATTAGCAAACATGGCTTGTGTTTTATTACTGTGAAGTGGCACATTTCTAGAAATTATGAAAAGTGTTTAGAATGCTGATATAAAAGAAAGTTCATAATTGCTTACCTTTTTAATTTTTACTAGGGTCTGTTAAGGGTTAAAAATTCTAATTAATATATATAATTAAAGCTACTAAAAATTAATCAGGAAATCAGCTCTGTATACAAGGAAATTAAAATGCATATTTCCAGTAAAGAGGGTATAAAGAATGGAAGCATTTTTGTTTGTTGGGTTAGGAAAGATAAATTTATCCTAAAGTACTAGAAGGGAACAAAGGAAGCATGGGACAAATTCTGAATGTAAAAGGAAAGTTGTAGAAGGTTTATGAAGGAGAAATTCTGAAGAGAGTTCTATGCCTTGTCAAATTTGCTAAGATTAAAGTAAATCCAATTAAATAAATGAGTTTTAATATCAAAAACAAGCCATTGCAAAAATTAAAATTTGGTTTTCTCTCTCAAAAGGATAATTTTCTTGAACTTTTGGTCTGCTCTTGATAACGAGGTTATGAAAGGTTTCTTTACTTTTGAGTAAATCCACCTAAAAGACAGAAAAACTATGTTTTGTTCAAATAATTCACTATGTTCAGAATTATAGCAAATTATTATGAAGTCTCTCTATTAAGATTTTTTGAGTGTTTCTGTTGTCATTTTGAATATATGCCTGAGCATATATTCCTAGTGAATGTTGCTTCCTATTTGAACAAGTGTTTAAAACCTTTTGATACTTTTGACAAGCTTCTCCCTCAAAAACATATTCAAGTCCTGAATGAAGGCTTTCTTTTGACCCAGTAGAAGGAAGAGAATTTCTTTGAGAGTTTCAGAGGGCCTCTGAGACTTCTCAAAGAAATTTATTCTCTCTTCCTATAAGGAAGAAAATACTAAACTAATTAGGCTTATTTGGTCTATTAAATTACATAGGAAGCCTTGTCAAATAAGTGATGATAAACCTTCTTATGTGGTATTACTGGGTAAATTTTATTGATATAAATGTTTTAAAATTATATAACATTCCTAAAATTCTAATCTGTCCTGGTTGTCAGCCATAATTCCAGTTATTATCTTGAAGTGTTGTATGTCACAGAAGTACCAAGTTTCTTTGTCAATTTTCCTTTTGAGTCTTTTGTCATTTGAGATAGTTGCTGTTTTACTCTGATGCTTTTTGCTTTTGCAAATGTGTTTCATCTTCAGAGAAATTCATGGAAAGGATTCTGACACAGGATTCTAGAATACAGGTTTCTGAAAAACTTTCAGATCATAAAACTGAACTGGGTAAGAAATCACAGAACTCTATCAGAGAAACTCATGACCTCATAAAACTGCCAAGAGAAGATTAAGATCAAGAATCAATTATACAGGACTGTATGAACTGATGAGGATGATTATAATTTTTTATGACTTTTGTTTGAAATATTGTTAATTTTTTGATGTTTTGTTTTCTCAGATTTAAGAAAATTTTTTTCTCTTTTCTCTTATGCTAACTATAACTTATAGCAACTTGGTGAAATTATACCTTTGTAAGCAGAACTGAAACATTTATCTTTTTCTCCCTATCTGACCCCTCCAGAATTTGGAAACTTAGTGAATGAGTGAGTATGGTTATTTCATGGCAATATAGTTATTTGCATAAGTTCAATAAGAATCTGTTCTCCTTATAACAGGACACATTTGGAAACATTGGTTATATAACCAAGGCTTTGACTAGAATGTCATATTTGAGAGAAACACACAGGCTCAGATATGACAAGCCAAATTTTGAGAAGTAAAGGTTGACTTTCTGGAATAAAGCCACTTGGAAATATGGGCCTAGTACCTTGTTTACAGAGATTCCAGCAATCTTACTTGGTAAGTAAGGAAGGTCACTTATCTGGCAGGTTCCTGGAACCTCAAAATATTTTAGAGGACCTTGAGAAGAGAGGAATCCACCCAAATCTGTAGGTATTGCAGGCAAAATCTGATGGCAAGTCCTTGGCTTGGCTTTTCTGGCCTCAAGAAGCTTTTAAAGTTCAGTCTGATATTCCTCATTAAAAAGTTCCAGCAAAGTAGATTTAAAAGAGCCTATATGACCAACTGCTATTTGCTGCACTTATGTAAATAGTTGGACCAAGTTTTATTGAAACTACACTTATGTTGCAAACCAGTTCATCTTAATTTGCCTATCTTTTGTAAAAATAAGGGTGATTTTAGAGAGCTAAATTATGTTTCAGTAGAAGCTATGGTACACATTCATGGATATTAGATTCTAGCTCTTCTCTTCTACAAGATTCATCTATTACTAATCATAATGTCTCCTTGTGGCCATCTGCTCTGATACCTGGGAGCTCCCTGGCCACTATCAAACCTTTTCCTTCAACTCTACTGCCCAAATATTAACTAGATTTGCCTCGTCACAGGTGGATCATAAACAATGAGTTCCTAAGGTAAAGTCCCCAAACTATCAATACACACAGGACGGACTATATCAAATTTTGGATGAATATATTTGGTTCACTCTTACTAGTTGTCAACTCAGTCAAAAGGCCACTCTATGTCAAGAACAAACCAATCACACTTGTGATATGTGACCTAATAGCACCTGAGCTATGGGACAAATTCCCTGTCATATGTGTTCCTATATCATAGCCTTAAAAAATAGTGATTGGTTTGGGACTGACTGGGATAGACAGCCCAGAACACATTGGTTAGCCCCTAATGGCATTCTATGATTATGTGGCTCCAACTTATGGCCGTGGCTGCCAACTGAATGGATTGGACAATGCACCCTAGGCTTTGTTTGCATGCAAGGTAGAACTACATTTACTATATCTCCTCCTGCTAACCTACCCAACCCACAAGAACACTGGACCTGTTCTGTCTTCCACTGGTATGATCACCTTGCCTCAATTTTCCTTCCCCAATTAGGAATCGAAAGTGTCATCTAACACATGGAAGCCCTAAACAAATTTACCACAAAGGCACTAAACAATACACAACATAGCCTTTACCTGCTTAATTTAGAAGTATCCCAAATGTGTAAGGCAGTCCTCCAAAACTGAATGGCACTGGATGTCTTGATGGCAGCACAGGGGGGCACTTGTGCTATTATAAAAACTGAATGTTGTGTCTATATTCCTGACACCATCAAAATATCTCTGGCCTCCTATCTGATATGAGCCACCAAATTAAGTCTGTATCCAACCCTACCCCACCCCTAAATGATTGGTTGGACCCCTGGTCAGGTCCAGGTCTCTGGACTGCTGTCAAAGCCTTATTCATTGGGTGAATCATATTGCTTATATTTCTTATTATAATTTGTTGTCTATTTCATTATTTGTCTTCCATGTCAACAAAGTTTTGCTTCCTGGACCACTTCTCATCAAATGATTCTCTCGTCTCCAGAGGATCTGTATACCTTGTCAGCCTTGGACTCCACAGGCACAATCTTGCGGTCCACTGAACTTCCTGCCTGTACCCCTATGGCCCCATTTAGGGACAGCTCTACGACCTTGTACAGTCGGAAGTAGTTACAGAAGACTGACCATCGTCCATATCCCCAAAAGATTTTGGGGCCAAATGGGTTCAGGGGGGATTTTATGATGAGGATCAAGGCTGCCCCAGGGAGAGAAGCCCAAGGCGTCCTGGCCTACCTGCCAATCTATATCACCTTCCTGGAAGTACAGGACGTCCTGACCTGATCCGACCTGATTCCTATCCAAAGTTATAGGACCACCCGATAACCAGACGCCACCTGCACTGATAGCCTTTTAACGACTTTTTTACATGATCTTTCCTTTGTCTGGTAAAGAAATAACTCACATACCTATGCCTTGTAAATTTAGCCCTACCCTCAACCCATTGCAGCATTTCACTGCCCATGGGTCCTGTCCCCATGCTGTCCTCTGAATAAAGGAGCACTACTACCAGAACTTGAGAGTCCAAGAAATCTTTCTTGACTCCTCAGCCCGCTGAGCCCACCTCAATGTGATTTCAGCCCACAGACTGTCCTTCCACAGACCTTGGGATGTTGTGACGGTGCAGCACAGGGACAGAGCCCTGGACCTGGAGTCCTGATACGTGGGTCCTGATACAGGGTCCCTGACCCGGAACAGAGCAGATTTTGCTTGAGGGCAGAGAGAGGCTAGGGCTCAATCTTTCTCCCCTCTCAGATCTTGCCCTGCCACCTCTGCTCACCAGGAGCTCCCAAGCCCAGGCATTTCTTTGCATCAGAACAAACTCACTCACCTCTGACTGGTCTGGGCGCCTCTGAGAACAGGCCCTCCTGAGTTCCTGTGGAAGTTTCCGGCCCAGGACCCCTTCAAGGAAGGACTTCAGGGCAGCCTCAGCTGCAGAGCTGCTTCGCCTGAGGTCAAACTGCGGGGGTGGGGAGTATTCAGACAGCAAAGGAGGGAGGGATATTAAGGGCCTGCGGCATACTTTGACTTCCTCCTCTATCCAATCCTGCTTCCTCCTCCTTCTCCTCACAGATGTTGATCCCTATAAACGTCCTGCACCCCAAACTTTGTCTCAGCGTTCACCTTCGGAGAACAAAACCTACAACAGGTCCCTTCACTGATCTCCAGGTCCTCCACACAGCCAGTCCCCTTCCCTGTGTGTCCAGGAAGGCCCTGCTTCGGGGCTCGAGGGTCCAGAGCAGCCAAGACATGGTCCCCAGGAGCTCCTGTCCCTGGGCAGTGCCTCTGCCCTCCCCATGCTCCTCCCACTCCATCCCTGTCCATCGCCCTGGACTCTTAATCCTCCTGCACCTCTGCAGCCCCAAGCCTCCCTCTCTGAGAGTCCCTCCTGTGGCAGCCGCACATCCAGAGTGGCCTGTCTGGGCCCCCGTAGAGGCCAGAGCCCCCCTCAGGGTCGGTCCTGCCCCCCAACAGACAAGTCCTGGGAAAGCCAACCATTCAGGGCTGGATGGAGCCAGATGAGCCAGGAGACTCCAAAGTTTGCAGCCTTCAAACCATATTCTAAATATGGCACAGCATTTATTTCATGCAGACAGAGGAAACAGACTTTCTATTAATAAAAACTGAACATCTCTTTATTTGTCATGAAAACAAGAGTTTTGCTACATGCTCTCAATGTAACACAACGTTTTAACTTATTTGGAATTATCTTTCAGTTTGTGATTTTTCTATCGTTCCTAAGTGACACAAATCACTCACATTCTCCAAGAATAGAAGTGATCCGTTAGACTACAGTAATAAAGTCTCATTCAAAATATGTTTCAAAGTCTTTTTTCTGGATTTCCTGTTAATAAAACATCCCATACTTTCTTTGACTCTTATTTTCTCTAATATTTCCTTCGGTGGTTTTCCAACCCTGATTCTTGGGAGACCCATAAAAGGATATACATTTTCGATTATAAAGTAAGTCACTTGTTCCCTGGAAGCAGCTCTTTCGCTTCAGAGTTTCGGGGCTGATTTCACGCAACTGGCAGGGCACAGGCCTCAGGACGGGCCTCTGTGCCGCGTGCACACACTATGCTACACTCGATATGGGAGCCAATAGGAGGTGATTTGTTAAAATGTCCACTTGAGGGCGCTGCTTCCTCCGGTGGCAATAGAACCAGTTTCGCGGCACCCTGTTCACAATCAATTCCAGTGAGATTTCAGCGACGCCTGTAGGTCTGTAGAGCTGGCCCACCACACACTCCGACACCATGTCTGGTCGCTCACTCTTCTGACCCCTCTGAAGCCTCATCTGTGGGTAGGGTCCAGCTGACCTCTCAGGGGTCAGAGATGGTTCCCACCGAGCCCCACCGCCATGGATCTCCCAGGGTGGAGGGCACAGCAAGCTGGGCTGGGATGGGACAGGGAGTTCACTGGATATAGGCGGGAAGGACAAGGATGCCAGGCTCAGATGAGCAAGACTCCAGGGAAGGCTTGCTGGGGGGCGGGTGAGCCTGACCCACCCGCAGAACAAATCCTGGGGGCTGTGAGGCCTCACATGAAGGTCCAGAAGTCCTGGGTGCTCCCCACTGGCTGGGCATGGTGCCCTGGCCCAGAGAAGAGAGAAGGCTCCTGACGAAAGGTGGCCACCGTGAAGCTGCGGCCAGGGCCCCCATGAGGACCCCGGGCCCGCGAGTCACAGCTGAAGCAGCAGAGGATGCAGGTGACGACCACGGTGACCGCAAACAGCACCATCACCACCCCAATCACTGCCGTTTCCATGGCCCCGCGTGGCAGCTGACCCACTGAGCAAACTGGGGTGCGTCTTAGCTCCCCATCCAAAACAGGGGGCTCTTCCAGCCGCTCTTCCTACAGTCTTCTAAGAAGATTGTGGTCTGAGGCTCTGGGTCGTGCCCCCTCTAGGCCATTGGGCGCCCCGCATGGCCCTACTCTGACCTCAGTTGGTCTCTCTTGCTGTTTCGTAAGCCTCTGTCCAGGCTTCCAAGGGCTGTGGTCAGCTCCACTGGCGGCTCCTGGAAGAAGCGCCGTCCTGGAAGATGAGTGCTCAAGGCTCCCTGGTGCTGGAGGGGCTGGAAGGAGGGCGCAGAAGACTCTGCTCAGAGGGAGCCTTGCCACCCCAGCCCTCTGGTGACGCCTACAAATTTCAGGAGAGTTTGTACACTCAAACCAGAGAAAAACCCTCCCCAGCCTGTGAATGTGGGATGAGCCAGGGCTCCTCCCCAAGAGGAAGCTTGGCCCAGTCCTTGAATCAGCCTACTTCTGCCTCCCAAGCCCCCGCCCTGTGCTGGGGGCGGGGATGCAGGTGGGGAGGAAACGGCCGCTCTGGGCAGGGTGGGGGAGCGCTGCCGGGTCTCCACGAGAGCCAGGGGCCTGTGGCAGGGGCTGCCGGCCGTCTGCTTCATTCGGCCTCCTTTCCCACATGGGGCTGGGAGAGTGGTGTTTGGATAGGGCAGGGCATGCTCTGCCGGGATCTCTGAACCCCTTCAGTGACACACTATGGGGCTCCTTTGCCTTGCAGTTCTGGGAGAAGCCCTCTTCTGCGCCAGCCTCCCCCCAGCCCTCCTTGCTGCCTGCTCACACCTGCTGTCCACATCCAGGTGCTGTGAAAACTTACCCTGGGCTCCCCAAGGGACAGCTCTGGCTGTACTAGTACCCTGGGTTCCTGACCCTGTGGTGACCCCAGGGGCCAGGCCACGGCATGCTCACCATGGCCACATGGTGCTGCAGCCTCGCTGTTGCCTGGGGCTAGGCTCCGGGGTGTCTGAGTAGCTGTAAGCACTTCCTGAGTTCCTTCCTCCGATTGTGAGTGAGGCCCAGGACCTGCACAGCTGCCCGCCTGCCTTGGTGACCCCGCTTACCCACCCAGACCACACACACCCAGACCATTCCAGCCCTGCCCCTGCCAGGTTCTCCACCTCACCTGGTGGGAGGGTAGGGTGGACCAGGCCCAGGCCACTGAGGAAGTCTGTGAGAAGGGGCTCCATCTTAACTCTCAGTCAGTCACAGCCCTGTCACAGCCAACACCTCCTGAGACCACCAGCACTTCCAGAAAGGAGACTGGGTTATTAGCCCCTCTTTACCCAAACTCCGAAATAGAGTAGTGAGAAACGATAATTCCAGGTACTAGACACAGCCAGGCAGAAGCTCCTGTAATCATTCCAGCAACCACGTCTCATTTCAGATAAAGATGCTGATGGTCACAGAGGTTAAATGGCCTGCCTGTGGCCTACTGCTAATTAGTAGTGGTAACTAGAGCACCAAATGCCCAAGGAGGGGCGTCTCTCCCTCCCCTCCCTTCCCTCCTAGTTCAATGCTCTTTCCAGGTACCACGGACCACAAAGCAATTGCTTCATTCTGCAGTTTTACTAAATCAGAGTGTGAAGTCCCAGAGAGGGCCAAGGGCTAGCCCAGGTCACACAGCCTGGGTCCTTTTCAATTTCTCCAAGGCCACAGTGAAATTTCTTCATTACCAGTTTTAGGAGACTACCTACACACAGACAGGGAAAGTGGCGGTTTGGAATGAATGACACCCTGTCAAGTCCTCACTCTTCCCTTCTCTAGGATGGTTGGACAACCTGGGCTTGTGCAGGCAGAGGAGGCGCGTGGAGCAAGTAGGTCTGTGACAGGAAGCGGGACACATTGAATTCCTCATGTTAACTGGGGCAGCCAGGAGCAGAGAGAAAGAAACATGACGTGCCAATCAGTGGTACTTGTGGTTTCAGACTGAATTACCGAGATCAGCCAGTCGATCCTGGAGACGGAGGGCCCAGGCAGACGGGTTTCCAGCCGGGTAATTTGTTCCTTTGACTTCTCGTTTGCCTGTTCTTTGTGGGTGCATGTAGTGGAGGCCATGTTGTCGCATTTTTAAACCAGAATAAAGGACAATAGCTCAGCTCTCTTATCTTCTGCCTTGTATTGGTTTCCGTTTCTGTTTCTGAGATCTGGGGACCCTTCCTTGATCCCTTTGTAAAACAGGCCTTCTGCTCCATCCTCTAATAGGCATTCAGTGTGTGACTGGAGGCTGTGGGGCACAAGGAGAGGGGCATGCGTTGCACAGTGAGGACAGGCACCGTCTGCTCTGAAGGCTCTTATGGGTCTTCACAGACCTCTCGCCGGTGGTTTGCAGTGTGTAATGACCAACCTAGAATAACCAGCATGGCATCTCCAGCCCAGGGCAAAAAGACTAACCATTGGTAAAGGGGGACCAAGGCTAGACCCTTCACCACGGTGCCCTCCCAGCTCTGGACCCACCCCACCAAACCCCAACGGCCCCGTTCTGTGACACATGGCAGTAGCACTCTCAGGAGAGTTGAGAAGAGCAAGAGGCCATCAACCTTGGCCCCCAAGTCAGAGCTGCTCGCCCTAAGAGCTTTTTCCAGGTGTCTCCTCTTCTCCTTATGACTTTTGTTACCTGTGATACACAGCCCCGCCCGGGAGCCCCAGATGCAGTCAGGCTCCTGGATATCTGCCACTTAGATATGTGTGCCGCCTCCCAGCACCCATTATATTGTCAACTGCTTGGAACAAAGACCACATCTCATACATTCCACTTACATTAACAGGAAAAAGGTGATGGCAGGCACCCTAAAATAAAGAGCCTGCTGGTTCTCCCAGAGGCTGGAGGCCACACTCAGGAAGGGCAGGCCATCAGAGACCGGCAGGGGCTCTGCAGAAAGACGAGGGGGAGGGGAGGTCCAGGCCAGTGAGGTACAGACCTCCATCCATTCAGTGTTTCCCACCTTTCAGACCCCCCACACTGGGGGATGGCGTGGGAGCACGAGCTCTCTCAGCAAGGCCCCAGGAGCCCGTAGGCCCTCTCAGCTAATTCTCGCAGGGTACTTCAGCTACACTGGTGTCCCTCAGGCCTCAAACTTCTGGCAATGGTTATTCTGATCGTATTTACTTTTCCAAAGAGCCTGGAGCTCTGAGAATGCTTCCTGAGTGTCTGTCCATCATGTGGTCTGGTTCTGCACGGAGGCAGGGGGCCCCAGGAGCTCTTTGATCTATGAGGCAGGGGCCCTTGAATCCTCTGGTAACTCTGGGGAAAGAGAGAGTATGGTCAGTGCTCCCACAGAAATATAAAAATAGTGTTAAGAAGTTGAAAACCCACTGGAGGGAGCAACAAATTCTTCTTGGGCAAAGACAGAGAGAGAGGAAGATGTGAGGTGCTTTCCAGGGCTGACCACCTGAGCAGTGCGGATACGACAAAAGAGCAAGGGGGAGGCAGGAACTGAGCAGGCGGCCTTGAATGGCCCACCTAGAGGTGGAGACTTTATCCCAAGGGCAACCGGGAGTTTCAGCAGATTCCTCAGGCGACAGTGTTGAGATGCTTCGGAAAGGGCAGGGCTGGAGGTGAGAAGACCCAGAGGGGCTGCAACCGGAATCCAGCCCGGGGGCGAGCTGGGGCAGACCTGGGGGTGGGAGGAGGGGAGGCGGATGTGAGGACAGTGCGGAGTGCGCGGCGCCCCAGGGTCCACCTTCCCAACCCCGCTGTCTAGTGTGGCTGTCGGCATGAGTTTGCCTCCCTCTCTCCCTCACCCCCCAGCCCTCACAGAAACTGCGAAACAGGACGTTCTGTTCCAGTGAGTCACCAGGCCCCTGACTTTCTGGCCTGTTCTCGAGTCCCTCCCCACTACCTCCCCTGGTCGGCAAGCCTCTCCTCCCTCCAAGGCCCCCGCCAGCTCACAGGCCCCCCGCCGCCGAAGGCTCGGAACAAAATTTCCTTCCTGGCTGTGGCCTCCCCCAGCTTTGGGTGGAGTGTTTCAGAACAGGCTGGGGGACTTCAGCGGGGAGTCTCACCTACCACCCCATTTTAGGGAAGAGGAAACTGAGATCGGAGGAAGCAGGCAGTCTCCCCAGGCCACCCACGCCACATCCTCCGGTTTAAAGAACCTCACTCCTCCTTCCAGCCCCACCACCACACGCAGGCGGGCTGGCTGGAGACTCAAGGCTTGACCCTCTGATCAAGGAAACAGTAAATTCAACACAGCCCACGCAGTGGGGGCTTCTGCTGGCCTCAGAGCTCAGTCTGCCCTGGAGATGGGCTGGAAGGAGCACTGCAGGTAGAGTCCTGGGCAGACAACCTGGGCAGCCCATCCCTCCTCTTTCTGAGCCCCGGGACTGTCCCACAGAAGCTCGGAGCCCCACTGGTGCACAGAGAGCTCTCTCTGGACAGGGTTTCATGCAAGCCCTGAATCTCCCCTGACTGTGCAGCCTCATACTGCCTTCTCCAAATGAAAAGGCAGTGCCGGGGCCCCTCCCTGCCACCCCCCACCTCCCTCGGCGGAGGCCTGAGGAAGTCGGAAGTCAAGCACTTCATGGCGCAGTCTTCTGTGCATGCATGCCCCGCTGCAATGAACAGGCCATCACTTCTGGGGCCCGCTGGCAGTCACAGTCACAAAGTGGTGTCCATCCCCAGAAGACCACCCTTGGTCTCACCCCTCCCCCTCCACCCCCCTCCCTCCCCCCACCCCCGTGCTCCTCAGTCCTCTGCCTCTGCAGTACACTGGGGCATAGTATGTAAGTGAAGCCCTGGCAGGACCCAGGGCATAGTACCCGGTGTTCACCACAGAGAGGCGCCCTTCTGCACTGGAACGTCGGGGTCCACTTGTCCTGGTGATGGTAGGGCAGGCCATGACTGTCATCTGCAGGCATCAGTGGTGGCCTCGGTGGGCGTGGTGGTGGGCGTGGTGGTGTTGGAGGCCTGCATGGTGCATGTGAGGCGTCCGGCCAGGATGATGGGGATGGTGAAAGTGTCTTGGGTGGCCCCGGGCCGGGAAGACCCAAGGCTGGGCCCACCGGACTTGATTTCTCCTTGCAGCTGGACGGTTCCTCTCCACGTCGCGGTCCCGTGGTCTGTTGTAGAGGCAGGTGGCCAGCAGCAGCAGCAGCAGCAGCACAGCCACAGCAGTGCCTGTGATCAAGCCCACAAGGGTCGTGCTCCCCTGGAGGCCTAGCATCTGGGAGCTGGACAGGCCCCTCTGCTCGGCGGCTCCCTGCTGCCTCCTCTCCTTCAGTGGCCTCTCCTTGGCCCTCACGGTCGCTGGAGTTTGTTGTCTCAGCTCCTGTGGTCTGGAGAGCAGCCAGGGAATGTGGGCACAGCCTCTTTGGGCTGGAGCTGCTGGCCAAGGGTGAGGCCAGGCGACTGTTAACTGTGGGGAGGCCCACAGGGAGGCTGGGTGGAGGCAGAGGAGCTGTTAGGCGGGGTTGGGGAAGAAAGAGCCCTGAGGTTGGAGATAAGAGGTCCAGGCTCCCCCATCCCTGCCGCCCGGCCAAGTGACCAGGCCAGCCCCTTCCCCTTCCTGGGCCTCAGTTTAGAGACAGTACAACACAGCAATTAAGAACACGGGTTCTGGAACCATATGACTCACTAGCTCTGTGATTGTGTACAAGTTACTTAGCCTCTCTGTGCCTCAGTTTCCTCGTCTGTAAAATAGCCGATGAGGCTGTCTTCTCTCATAGCATTTTCTGAGGATTCAAGGAGTTAAGATTTACAAAGCACGTAAACCAGTTCCTAACGCCTGTTTGCCGTCGATAGCACTGCTGTGAAGTTGGGACTGGGGGACTTAGGAGGCCTGTCATCTGAGAGTCTGTGGCTCCTTGTTCCTGTCCTGCAGCCCACAGAGGCCTCTGGGAGTGAGTCCGGTTCTGTTGAACAAATTGTCCTGCACTTCAGGAGCTCGGGGAGCCACCGCGGGCAGCTTTTCATCATCCAGGGACGCTGAACCGCTGACTGTTTCTGGGTCCTCGGTCCTGCCGGGTCTGGGAGCCAAGAAGGTCTGAGTGGTAGCCCACGGCTGCAGGAGGTGGGAGGGAGGCCACGGCGCTCAGCAAGGCCAGGCCCCATCCCAGCCTCCTGGTTCCCTGTTCAGCGGTCCCTACCGGCCATAAACGGCTGGCTCCTTGCTCGGTGCCACCCTCCCCACCCAGCAGCCCTGACTGGCCATTCCTGTCCGGTGGAGAATTTACAGAGCACTCACAGACTCCTCTCCGTCTCCCGGTCTAGTCCTGAAGCCCCTCTGTTCATCCTAGATAAGCACTTGTCCCTCCCACTCCCACGCCCCGGGGACGGGCGCCCACTATCTCCCTGGGCAGCCGTTTCTGCTGAGGGATTTTTGGGCTGTTCTCAGAGCTGGCCTTCACACGCAGTGGGGCCTCCCCAAAGCTGCGATTCTACATCGGATCCCCAAGACCACCGGTCCCAGGGTCCTCCACACGGAGTCCCCCTCCACTGCCTCTCTGCTCAATCCTGGGCATGTGCCCATCTCCCTGCCAGCTGGAGGAATGTTCCAGCAGCCAGCAAGCCTGGCTCTGGGTGAACTTGGGCATGGCCCTCCCCTGAACCAGCCTGTTTCCTTCCCTGGAAAACTGCCAGGGCAAGAGGTGACCTCCAAGGACCTTCCCTCTCTGACCTCAATCCGAGATGAGCTCTCCCAGGGAGGCCTCAATCCCTTAGTGAAAGCCTTCTCTGGGTGAAAAGGCCACATTCCCTTCAAGCAAACGGGGCTCTGGGGGCAGCAGGTCTAATGAAGCGTGGGCTTTCAACTCCCGAAAGGGTGGGGAGGCACTTGAACTTTTAAGGATGTAGGAATGAGAACTCCCTCCCCCGGGCTTCTGGGGCCCTGGGAGCCCAGCTGCCTCCCCAGGGGCCTGTGAGGGAGGGAAGTCTGCTGGAAGGAGGGGGAGGAGAGCAAATGGAACCTTCTCCTTCTTCAGAGCTTCTCCAAGCATACTCCCTCTCCACCCAGCCACTGGAGGGGGCAGGGCCCTGCAGCCTGCAGACTTGCAGGACTTCTGTGGGCACAAAGGGCCTCTTAGAGCCACTCAGACCCAGCTCTCCCTGAGGCCAGAGAAGGGAAGGGGCTTGCCTGCGGTCCCTCGGCTTTATAGGCTGCTCTCTACCGTCGGCCACTGCGTCAGCGCTATTCCTGGAGTGAGAGAGCGGCCAGAGTGAGAGTCTGAGGTCAGCGGGGGACCTTCCACAGAGACGAGAGGGAAGAGGATGTGTGCATGTGCATGACTCTGAGGGGGCAGGGACTGGGGCAGCCCCCAACCCCCCCCACACACATACACACACATGCACACACGCACATGCACACACGCACATACAAGCGCACACACATACACACACACGCACATACACACACACGGCATTCATTTTCTTAGGTGCAGGTTCACTCCCCACTGGACTGAAGATAGGATCCCAAGGTGGATATTTTCTTAGACATTTTGGGCACTCGGGAGAAGGTGTTGAGACCACGGTCCTCTGGGGCTTCAGAAGTGACTGAGACCTTCTTGGACTTGTGTCCAACAAGGGCTTGCAGGACTGATGACTTCAGAGGCACGTGTGGCTGTGTCTAGGGATCCCCTTCCTCAGAAAAGCTGTCCAGGGGTGTTGTCGCTGTATTTCTCCCATTGGGTTGGGTCTGCCGCACATTCCACACCCTTCCTAGCTGAGGGACCAGAGTTCCAGTCACACGGCTGATAAGTCAGCCTTTTGGAGTTCATATCATTTAGCTTCATGCCCATACTTTCCAGGCTGCTCAGACTTATGCATGTATTGTTATGTGTATGTACACTTATAAACCAACATTGCTCTGTGGGCAAATTCATGCACCAAGAATTGTGTGTGCACACACTCATGCACATATGCACAAGTGCACGCAAGTGCCATACAAGCTCACCAACTTGTGCTTGCGCTAGCTGTGGGTGGTTCCTGGTTGTCCCCGATAGCAACCGCTGTTTTCACTAATTGATGGCACCACCTAGTGGTGGTGCTGTCAATAAATCAGTTTCGCATTTTGACCTGTAAAAAGTTACAGTATCTTGATTTTCGTTTATAGATCATAATTTGAACCCATGCCTTTAGCTCCTCTCTGTTCCAAATTCTGGTCAAGAAACTTTAAGGGATTTCTACAAGACAGTGCAGTGAGAACCAGACTGACAGACATGGACTACGGAAAGTCACTCCTGGAAGTACTGGGTCTGCTGAAGTTCTGCCTCCCTAAAGCCCCGTGACAGCCAGTCAGAACCAGGGACCAGGGTGAGGTGGGCACAGCAGGAGACAAGCTGAGTGCCTTTAGGAACCGCACAAGTGTCTGCTCACAGAGCAGTTGGTCCAGACTCAGCACATCTTTTGTTTTGCACAGAAAAGCAGGCACAGTGGCCAGCAGGTTCCTCACCCGGCTGCTCATGCCGGTTAGAGAAGGGAGACACTCCTCCAGCTAACCTCGGGCTGCCTCGGCAAATATGCAAAGAAGCGGCACAGCACAGCAGCAGCCTTCCCTCCTCTTCCCAGGAGCTCCCATCGGCCCACCCACGGCCCACTGGACCGCCCAGTGCAGGAAACTGACCTTCAACAATCAGGTCCTTCTTCTTTCTCCTTTGCCTGGAGCCAACATGCTGGAACATGATCTACATAATCTTTTACAGAACCATTTCAGATCCCAAACAAACACAGACCCAGGTCCCTCTGTAAAGTGAGCAAATAGAGAAAAATTCCTAGACACATAAAAAAATACATAAGAGACTGTAGCCTTATTATCAGGGTTACTGGAATCTAAAAACTGAGAAATAGTAAAATCCACAAATTTACGTCCTAAATAAAATTTGAAGGGTGAATCCAAGGACTGGCCTAGTGGCGTAGTAGTTAAGTTCGTGCATTCCACTCCAGTGGCCTGGGGTTCACGGGTTCGGATCCCAGGCACGGACCTAGCACCACTCATCAAGCCATGCTGTGGGGAGGAATAGAGAAGATTGGCACGGATGTTAGCTCAGGGCCAATCCTCCTCACACACACACATGCAAGTCAAGCCACACATGAATTTGGGAAAATACGCAAAACAAGACATTTATTTTAGATTAAAAGAAAAATCAAGGGACCAGCCCCATGGTGTAGTGGTAAAGTTTCGCTCACTCCACTTTGGCAGCCAAGGTTTGCAGGTTTGGATCCTGGGCATGGACCTATACCACTCATCAGTTGCACTCTTTGGTGACCCAGATATAAAGTGGAGGAAGATTGGCAACAGGTGTTAGCTCAGGGCTAATCTGCCTCAGCAACAAAACAAAATAAAACACCACAAATCAGAAAAAGATTGCTTTGAGAACTTTCTCCATAACTCTGAAAAAAAGAATAAAGAAATTGAGAGAGAGAGAGGAAATCCCCAGGAAATTCAATACACTTATAAAACAGATATTCCAGAAGTAGAGAACAGAGCCCATGGAGAAATAATCACTAAAGAAACAAAGAAAATTTCCTAGCCTGGGAATTAAGTCTTTAGATCAAAAAATGCACTGAGGACTAAGACTACTGTAAGAGGCCAGGCCAGACCATCCAGTTATATCCAGGTGAAATTTTTTTTCTTTCTTTGGCTAGGGAAGATTAGCCCTGAGCTAACATCTGTGCCAATCTTCCTCTATTTTATATGTGTGTTGCTGCCACAGCATGGCTGAAGGTAGTGTAGGTCTGTGCCCGGGATCTGAAGCCATGTACCTGGACGGCTGAAGCACAGCATGCCGAGCTTAACCACCAAGCCATGGTGCCGGCCCCTAGCCAGGTGAAATTTTAACCCTAAAAATGTTACATAAAAAGATGTATAAAGGAAAGCAAAATGGTACAGCCACTATGAAAAACAGTTTGGCGGTTTCTTACAAACTAGACACACTTTATCATAGGATCCAGCAATCACACTCCTTGGTATTTACCCAAAGGAGTTGAAAATTTGTCCCCACAAAAACCCGCACAATGGATGTTTATAGCAGCTTTATTCATAATTGCCAAAACTTGGAAGCAACCAAGATGTCCTTCAGTAGGTGAATGGATAAATAAATAAAATAAGGTACACCCAGACGATGGAATCTCGGTCAGCACTAGAAAGAAATGAGCTATCAAGCCATGAAAAGACACGGAGGAATCTTAAATGCATATTACCAAGTGAAAGAAGCCAATTTGAAAAGGCTACATATGTATTATTCCAACTGTATGACGTTCTGGAAAAGGCAAAACTGTGAAGACAGTAAAAAGATCAGCAGTTGCCAGGAGCTAGAGAGGAGGGAGGGATGGACGGGCAGGGCACAGAGGATTTTTAGGGCAGTGAAACTCTTCTGCAGGTCACTATAATGGTGCATACTTGTCATTACCCGTTTGTAAAACCTTTAGAACATACAACACCAAGAGTGAACCTAATGTGAACTATGGACTTTGGGTGACTAAGTCACGGCAGTGTAGATTCACCGACAGTGGCAGACATCCCACTGTGGTGCCAGATGACAGAGGGGAAGGCAGCGGCAGGAAGCACACGCGGACTCTCTGTCCCTGCACTCAATCTGGCTGTGAACCGAAAACTGTTCTAAAAAATAAAGTCTATTAAAAATAGAGAAAATAGACAGTCCTACACATGACAGGAGCTGTTTAAACTGTTTCAAAGAATAAAGAAAGAAATCTTCCTTTATTTTTAAATGTATGTAATTTACTTTATAAAACTAGCATAATACCGATACCTAACTGCCAGCCATGGCACAAAACACTAGACAAATATCGAAATTCTGAAAAATACTTACGTCTTTAGGTCCCAGCAGAATATGGAGACACTAACACTCCATAAACAAGTCAAGTTTATTCTAGGAACGAGAGGGTGGTTTGATATTTTTAGAAATCTATTGTTGTAAATAATTATATAAGTTGGTGAAAAGAGTAAAACCAAATAAACATCTCAACAGATGGTCAAAAGGCATTTGATAAAATTCATTGTGCATTCCTGATAAATATTACAAATGAACAACAACAAAAACCCAGAAGCGTCCTATTAGAAAGATACTCTTTTAACATGATTAAAAAGAAAAAGTTGCCAACAAGCCAGTAGCCAACATCCTGATTAATAACAGAAACACATAGGCATTCCCATTAAAATCAGGAGCAAGCAAGTACGCTTGGCCTCAACACTTTCACTTAGCTTAGAACATACAGTTAACTAAAAAGATAAAATAAAAGGTAAAAATAGTGGATTATGTAATTACATATTCAGGAAATTTAAGAGAATATCCTGGAAAACTATTCACATTAATAAGAGTTCAGTAAAGAAGATCATTTAAAAATAAAAATACAAAAAACAGTGCCTTTCCTACGTAATGGTAATAACTAATTCAAAAACGTAGAGCATAAAGACATCAGTGAAATTGGCAACAAAAAATATAAAATTTCTAGGAACAAGCTTAACAAGAATACTAACAGGAAGGAAAAAAAAGACAGCGTTTTGCCGAGGGCCGTGAGGGAAGACTGAAGGAGCACAGCGGCCCCGAGTGTCTGAAGGGAAGAGCCGTGTTCTAAGTCCGTGCTACACTCAGCGAGTGCTGATCGTGAGGTCGATATGCACAGGCGTCTGCTGAATGAGTTGACACATGTGATAGAGGTAGTGTTTGAAAAGCATTAGCGTGTTTTTATTTTGCCTTTCGAAATACGTAAGCTTCTTCCTAGTTGGTCCAGGGCATCCCTCTGGAGAGAGATTTGAATTATTACAGAAAGAACACAAAGGGAGGGGTTAATATACAATCTTTGACGTTCAAAATAGGCCTTTGCCTTGCAAGTCAAGTCATTGTCCTGAAAGGGTTTTATAAATTCTTTTCTCCCCTCGGGGAACTCCAAAAATAAATAGAGAGACTGCAGGAGGTTGGGAGGAGAGACAAAGAGACTGAGACATCGGCGTGATTTGGATGGGAGGTATGATGGACAAAATCTGGATATTCATGAAAATATGACCTCATTTGGACATCCAGGGTGGTTGTGCCGGCAAGGTTCCCATTCCCTCTGCAAACCCGCGCAGAGACAGAAGTCCCCAGAGACACACGATGCGATGCTGACAGTGCTTCTCTCTGAGTGGTGGGCTTGCAGGGGTTTGATTCTTGTTTTCGCAATGTATATTTTTTAAATTTCAACAATAATGAACGTGTTACTTGTATAATAGGGAAAGCAGCAAAAGTTATAGCAGCTTTAGAAAAATATTCAGAAACCATGCCACCCAGGTACAATAGGTCTGAATCCTAGACAAGCGATCCCCCTCATTCACCAAGGATGAGAGCAGCTGGACTCCAGAATTGTAAACTCAGTTGGTAATAGCTTAAAGGTGCGAAAACGTGGAACAAGTGTGCTAGATTGGCTGTCCTCGGGCACGTGTGGGAGCTGATTAATCCAAGGGCACTGATTTCCCCCATCGTCTCTGGATGGTGTGCCCATGGGCTTTCAGAGATGCACATGCAGGTAAACATAGTCAACTTTCCTGAGTCTCAGTTTCCCCTTATGCACAATGAGGGCAAGATCGGAGACAGTTTGAATCTGTGTGGTCTAAGTTTCTTTCCTCTCTGACTTTCCAACTCTCTGTAATTTTCTGAAACCACCATCTAAAGATAATTTTGACACTTAGAATTATATTCATTTATTTAACTAATGTCTATGTAACCGAGCTCTGTGTTTGGAGGGAGGCTAGGGAGAGGAAAGATACAGTCCCTGCCCTTCAGAAGCTTTTTACCTAGGATGGGAGACAGAAATATAAATTATTACGATTTACCAGGTAAATTCTGGGACCTACCTGTACACAAGGCCCCAGGAAAGTGTTAGCACCGCCTGAATAGCTGAGATAAGTACAGCTCATGGCTCACATAGGTTAGCTAAGGGAAGCCGTCTTACGGAGGGGAACCATGTTAGGACTATAGCAAGACACCCCTTTTCCTTGTTAGCAATGCTCTAGTTTGCACATAGCTTAGAGAAGTACACGTCTGCTTGCTCTGCATTTTTTGTAGCCTTGGCTACACATAGACCTCCCTGTTCCGAAAAGGCAATAACTTTGTTCTCTCAGTTTTCCCACGGATGTAACGACCTTTGGGAAAAAACCTCTGCTGACATCTGTCACCGGGGAAGAGAGAAAGGGATGCTCTGCAGTCTCAAGGACAACAGCTCCAGATGGTCAACGTCCCGAGACCCCCCCTTTTCAGCCCATTTGCCTTATCTAACTGCTTCAAAATTTTGTAGTTTTGAGATGGTTCCTTAGGACACGAGTCCCCCTTTAGGACACGAGTTCCCCTTGCTGGTAAGCTGTAATAAAAAGGCCCTTTCTCTCCTACCACCTTGCTTCCTGACTGTCGGCTTGTCTTGTGGCGAATAGAAGACCCCCTTTGGCAGTTACAGAGACACGAAAGAGAAGGGTATTTGTAAGCAATAAATTTCTTCCTCTTTTCTCCTCAACCTACTATTTTTTTTTATTGAGTTTGTAATGGTTTACATCAATGTGAGATCTCAGTTGTACATTATTTCTTGACTGTCACCACATAAGTGCTCCCCTTCACCCCCTGTGCCCATCCCCTACCCCCCAACGCCCTTCCCCTGGTAACCACTGAACTTTGTCCATGTGTTTGTTTATATTCCACATATGAGTGAAATCACCTGGTGTTTGTCTTTCTCAGTCCGGCTTATTTTGATTAGCATAATACCCTCTAGGTCCATCCATGTTATTGCAAATGGGATGAATTTGTCTCTTTTCTGGCTGAGTAGTATTTCATTGTGTGTGTGTGTGTTATATATATATATATATATATATATACACCACATCTTCTTTATCCAATCATCAGTCGATGGGCACTTGGGTTGCTTCCATGTCTTGGTTATTGCGAATAGTGCTGCAATGAATACAGGGGTGCATATGTCACTTTGGATTGCTGATTTCAAGTTGTTTGGGTAGATACCCTGTCGTGGGATAGCTGGGTCATATGGTAGTTCTATTTTTCGTTTTTTGAGGAATCTCCATACTGTTTTCCATAGTGGCTGTACCAGTTTGCATTCCCACCAGCAGAGTATGAGGGTTCTCTTTTCTCCACACCCTCTCCAACATTTGCTATTTTCAGTCTTAGTGATTATAGCCATTTTAACAGGTGTAAGGTGGTAGTTTTGATTTGCATTTCCCTGATGATTAGTCATGTTGAGCACCTTTTCATGTGTTTATTGTAAATCTGTATATCTTCTTTGGCAAAATGTCTGTTCATCTCCTCCGCCCATTTTTTGATTGGGTTGTTTTTTGTTTTTTTTTTATTGTTCATTTGTGTGCGTTCCTTACATATTACGGACATTAACTCCCTGTCAGATATATGATTTGCAAATATTTTCTCCCAATTGGTGGGTTGTTTCTTTGTTTTGATCCTAGTTTCTTTTGCTTTGCAGAAGCTCTTTAGTCTGATGAATTCCCATTTGCTTATTTTTTTGTTTCCCTTGTCTGAGAGGACATAGTATTTGAAAAGATCCTTTTTAGTTCAATGTCAAAGAGTGTACTACCAATATTATCTTCCAGGAGTTTTATAGTTTCAGGATGTATCTTCAAATCTTTGATCCATTTTGAGTTTGTTTTTGTGTGTGGTGTGAGATAGTGGTCTACCTTCATTCTTTTGCTTGTGGCTGTCCAGTGTTCCCAACACCATTTATTGAAGAGACTGTCTTTTCTCCTTTGTATGTTCTTGGCAACTTTGTCGAAGATTAGCGGTCCGTAGATGTGCGGTTTTATTTCTGGGCTTTCAGTTCTGTTCCATTGATCTGTGCACCTGTTTTTGTACCAGTACCATGCTGTTTTGATTACTGTAGCTTTGTAGCACATTTTGAAGTCAGGGATTGTGATGCCTCCAGCTTTGTTCTTTTTTCTCAGGATTGCCTTAGCAATTCGGGGTCTTTGGTTGCCCCATATGAATTTTAGGATTCTTTGTTCCATTTCCATGAAGAATGTCACTGGCATTCTGATTGGGACGGTGTTGAATCTGTAGATTGCTTTAGGTAGTATGGACATTTTAAGTATGTTTATTCTTCCAACCCATGAGCAAGGGATCTCTTTCCATCTCTTTATGTCATTATCAATTTCTGTCAGTAATGTCTTATAGTTTTCATTGTATAAGTCCTTCACCTCCTTGGTTAAATTTATTCCTAGGTACTTTATTCTTTTAGTTGTGATTGCAAATGGAATTGTATTCTTGAGTTCTCTTCCTGTAAGTTCGTTGTTGGAGTATAGGAAAACAACTGATTTTTGTAAGTTGATTCTGTACCCCGCAACTTTACTATAGTTGTTAATTATTTCTGCAAACAGCGAGAGTTTCACTTCTTCACTCTCTATTTGTATTCCTTCCTCTTGCCTAATTGCTCTGTCAAAACCTCCAGTACGATGTTGAATAAGAGTGGTGATAGAGGGCATCCTTGTCTTGTTCCTGTTCTCAGGGGGATGGCATTCAGCTTTTGCCCTTTCTGTATGATGTTGGCTATGGGTTTGTCATATATGGCCTTTATTATGTTGAGGTAGTTCCTTCTTTCTCCATTTTGTTAAGAGTTTTTATCATAAATGGCTGTTGGATCTTGTCAAATGCTTTTTCTGCATCTATTGAGATGATCATGTGGTTTTTATTCCTCAGTTTGTTGATGTGGTGTATCACATTGATTGATTTGCGGATGTTAAACCATCCCTGTGTCCCTGGTATGAATCCCACTTGATCATGATGTATGATCCTTTTGATGTATTGCTGAATTCGGATTGCCAGCATTTTGTTGAGGATTTTTGCATCTATGTTCACCAGCGATATTGGCCTGTAGTTTTCCTTTTTTGTGCTGTTCTTGTCAGGCTTTGGTATCAGCATGATGTTGGCCTTGTGGAATGTGTTAGGAAGTGTTCCATCCTCCCTAATTTTTTGGAATAGCTTGAGAAGGATAGGTATTAAATCCTCTCTGAAAGTTTGGTAGAATTCCCCAGGAAAGCTGTCTGGTCCTGGGGTTTTATTCTTTGGGATGCTTTTTTCTTTATTTTTTATTGAGTTAATGATAGGTTACAATCTTGTGAAATTTCAGTTGTACATTATTGTCTGTCAGTTGTGTTGTATGTGTACCCCTTCACCCTTTGTGCCCACCACCCGCCCCACCTTTCCCCTTGTAGCCACTAATCTGTTCTCTTTGTCCACATGTTTAAATTCCTCATATGAGTGGAGTCATACAGAGATTGTCCTTCTCTATCTGGCTTATTTCACTTAACGTAATTCCCTCAAGGTCCATCCATGTTGTTGCAAATGGGACGATTTTGTTCTTTTTTATGGCTGAGTAGTATTCCATTGTATATATATACCACATCTTCTTTATCCAATCATCTGTTGATGGGCACTTAGGTTGCTTCCACATCTTGGCTGTTGTAAATAATGCTGCAATGAACATTGGGGTGCATAGGACTTTTGGAATTGCTGACTTGAAGCTCTTTGGATAGATACCCAGTAGTGGGATAGCTGGATCGTACGGTAGTTCTATTTTTAATTTTTTGAGAAATCTCTATGCTGTTTTCCATAGTGGCTGCACCAGTTTGCATTCCCACCAGCAGTGGATGAGGGTTCTTTTTTTTCCACAACCTCTCCAACATTTGTTACTATTTGTTTTGGTTATTTTTGTCATTCTAATGGGTGTAAGGTGATATCTTAGTGTAGTTTTGATTTGCATTTCCCTGATGCACAGCGATGATGAACATCTTTTCATGTGCCTATTGGCCATCCATATATCTTCTTTGCAGAAATGTCTGTTCATGTCTCCTGCCCATTTTTTGATCGGGTTGTTTGATTTTTTGTTGTTGAGTTGTGTGAGTTCTTTATATATTATGGATATTAAGCCTTTGTCAGATGTATTACTTGCAAATATTTTTTCCCAGTTAGTGGGTTGTTTTTTTTTTTTCAATCCTGTTTTCCCTTGCCTTGAAGAAGCTCTTTAGTCTGATGAAGTCCCATTTGTTTATTCTTTCTATTGTTTCCCTTGTCTGAGAAGACATGGTGTCCGAAAATATCCTTTTGGTACTGATGTCAAAGAGTGTACTGCCTATATTTTCTTCTAGAAGCCTTATGGTTTCAGGTCTCACCTTTAGGTCTTTGATCCATTTTGAGTTTATTTTGGTGAATGGTGAAAAAGAATGATCAATTTTCATTCTTTTCCATGTGGCTTTCCAGTTTTCCCAGCACCATTTGTTGAAAAGACTTTCTTTTCTCCATTGTATGCCCTCAGCTCCTTTGTCGAAGATAAGCTGTCCATAGATGTGTGGTTTTGTTTCTGGGCTTTCAATTCTATTCCATTGACCTGTGCACCTGTTTTTGTTCCAGTACCATGCTGTTTTGATTACTGTAGCTTTGTAGTATGTTTTGAAGTTGGGGATTGTGATGCCTCCAGCTTTGTTCTTTTTTCTCAGGATTGATTTAGCAATTCAGGGTCTTTTGTTACCCCATATGAATTTTAGGATTCTTTGTTCTATTTCTGTAAAGAATGTCATTGGGATTCCAATTGGGATAGCATTGAATCTGTAGATTGCTTTAGGTAGAACGGACATTTTAACTATGTTTATTCTTCCAATCCATGTGCATGGAATGTCTTCCCATCTCTTTATGTTGTCATCCATTTCTTTCAGAAAAGCCTTGTAATTTTCATTGTATAGGTCTTTCACTTCCTTAGTTAAATTCACCCCAAGGTATTTTATTCTTTTTGTAGCAATTGTGAATGGGATTGTGTTCTTGAGTTCTTTTTCTGTTAGTTCGTTATTAGAGTATAGAAATGCTACTGATTTATGTAAATTGATTTTATACCCTGCAACTTTGCTGCGGTTGTTGATCACTTCTAAAAGTTTTCCAATGGATTCTTTGGGGTTTTCTATATATAAGACCATGTTGTCTGAAAACAGCGAGGGTTTCACTTCTTCCTTCCCTATTTGGATTCCTTTTATTCCTTTTTCTTGCCTAATTTCTCTGGCCAAAACCTCCAGCACTATGTTAAATAAGAGTGGTGATAGTGGGCATCCTTGTCTCGTTCCTGTTCTCAGGGGATGGTGCTCAGTTTTTGCCCATTGAGTATGATGTTGGCTATGGGTTTGTCATATATGGCCTTTATTATGTTGAGGTAGTTCCCTTCTATGCCCATTTTGTTCAGATTTTTTATCATAAATGGCTGTTGGATCTTGTCAAATGCTTTCTCTGCATCTATTGAGATGATCATGTGGTTTTTATTCCTCAGTTTGTTGATGTGGTGTATCACGTTGATTGATTTGCGGTTGTTGAACCATCCCTGTGTCCCTGCTATGAATCCCACTTGATCATGATGTATGATCCTTTGGATGAATTGCTGAATTCGGGTCACCAAAATTTTGTTGAGAATTTTTGCACCTATGTTCATCAGCGATATTGGCCTGTAGTTCTCCTTTTTTGTGCTGTCCTTGTCAGGCTTTGGTATCAGCGTGATGTTGGCCTCATAGAATGTGTTAGGAAGTGTTCTATCCTCCCTATTTTTTGGAACAGCTTGAGAAGGATAAGTATTAAATCCTCTTTGAAAGTTTGGTAGAATTCCCCAGGAAAGCCATCTGGTCCTGGGGTTTTATTCTTTGGGATGCTTTTGATTGCTATTTCAATCTCTTTCCTTGTGATTGGTCTGTTCAAATTGTCTGCTTCTTCTTGACTAAGCTTTGGGAGATTTAGGAGTCAAAGAATTTATCTATTTCCTCTAGGTTATCCATTTTGCTGGCATATGGTTTTTTGTAGTATTCTCTTATGATCCATTGTATTTCTGCGGAGTCTCTTGTTATTTCTCCTCTTTCATTTCTGACTTTGTTTATTTGAGCTGTCTCTCTTTTTTGTCTTTGTAAGTCTGGCTAGGGGTTTGTCAATTTTATTTATCTTCTCAAAGAACCAGCTCTTTGTTTCATTGATCCTTTCTACTGCCTTTTTGTTTCAATAGCATTTATTTCTGCTCTGATTTTTATTATTTCTCTCCTTCTGCTGGCTTTGTTTGTTCTTCTTTCTCTAATTCAGTTAGGTGTAGTTTAAGATTGCTGATTTGGGATTTTTCTTGTTTGTTAAGATGTGCCTGTATTGTGATGAGTTTTTCTCTTAATACAGCTTTTGCTGTATCCCATATGAGTTGCTGTGGCATGTTATCCTTTTCATTTGTCTCCAGGTATTTTTTGATTTGTTCTTTAATTTCTTCAATGATCCACTGCTTGTTCAATAGCATATTGTTTAGTCTCCACATCCTCGTGCCTTTCTCAGCTTTTTCCTCGTAATTAGTTTCTAGTGTTATAGCATTACGATCAGAAATGATGCTTCTTATTACTTCAATTTTTTAAATTTGTAGAGGCTTGTCTTGTTTCCCAACATATGCTCTATCCTTGAGAATGTTCTCCGTGCACTTGAGAAGAACGTGTATTCTGTTGTTTTTGGATGGAGTGTTCTTTATATGTCTATTAAGCCCAACTGTTTTAGCTTTTCGTTTAGCTCCACTGTTTCCTTGTTGATTTTCTGTCTGGATGATCTGTCCATTGATGTGAGTCGGGTGTTGAGGTCCCCTCCTATTATTGTTTTATTTTTGATATCTTCTTTTAGGTTTGCTAATAGTTGCTTTATGCACTTTGGTGCTCCTGCGTTGGGTGCATAGATATTTATAAGCGTTATTTCTTCTTGATGAAGTGTCCCTTTGATCATTATATATTGGCCCTCTATGTCTCTCTTTAGCTGCCTTATCTTGAAGTCTGTTTTGTCTGATTTAAGTATTGCAACACCTGCTTTCTTTTGTTTGCTATTAGCTTAGAGTACTGTCTTCCACCCCTTCACTCTGAGCCTGTGTTTGTCCTTGGAGCTGAGGTGTGTTTCCTGGAGGCAACAAATTGTTCGATCTTGTTCTTTAATCCATTTTGCCACTGTGTCTTTTTATTGGAGAGTTCGATCCGTTTACATTGAGGGTGAGTATTGATGCATGAGGGCTTAATGCTGTCATTCTGCGGCTCGTTTTCCAGTTTTCCTGTGTTTCCTTTGTTTCTCGTCCTGTGTGTTTTGGTCTACCCATTGACTTCTGCAATTTCTTATGCTGGGTTTCTTAGATTTTTTCTTATTTATGTTTTGTGTCTCTGTTCTGTTTTTTAGTTTAGTGGCTACCCTGAAGTTTGTATTCAGAATCTCATGTATAACATAGTCCGTTTTCTGGTGGCCTCTTACTTCCTTAGCCTAGACTGTTTCAGTCCCTTTCCTCCTCCCCTCCTAAATTATTATTTTCATCTCTTATTCCAATTTGTGTTGTGAGTTTGTGGTTGGAGTGATAAGATTGTCTTTGCTTTGGTGATTTCCTTCCGTTTATCCTAATGCTATAGTTGAATATTTGCTATCCTATTCTGATTCTATCTATTTGTCTCCCTACTCTGAGTTTTGTGACCCCTTTCTCCCTTTTTTTCTTTTTTCAGGTATGAGAGCCTTCTTGAGGATTTCTTGTAGTGTGGGTCTTGTGACTACAAAGTCCCTTAGCTTTTGTTTGTCTGGAAAAGATTTAATTTCTCCCTCATGTCTGAAGGATATGTTTGCTGGATAGAGTATTCTTGGCTGATGATTCTTATCTCAGAAAGTTTTGACTATGTCTCTCCAATCTCTCCTAGCTTGTAAGGTTTCTGTAGAGCAATCCACTGAAAGTCTGATAGGGGTTCCTTTGTAGGTTATCTTCTTCTGCCTTGCTGCCCTGAGTATTCTTTCTTTGTCATTGATTTTTGCCAGTTTCACTACTATATGCCTTGCAGTAGGTCTTTTGACATTGACTAATCTAGGAGATCTGGAAGCCTCTTCCACACAGATTTCCCTCTCTTTCCCTAGGTTTGGGAAGTTCTCTGCTATTATGTCTTTGAGCAAGCTTTCTGCTCCATTCTCCTTCTCTTCATCTTCTGGGATACCTATAATTCTTATCTTGCATCTCCTCATTGAGTCAGATATTTCTCAGAGACTTTCTTCATTTCTTCTTAGTCTTAGTTCTCTCTCCTCCTCTGTCTGGAGCATTTCAACATGTCTGTCTTCGATTATGCTGATTTGCTCCTCTACGATGTCCACTCGAGCATTCAGGGAATCCATATTTTGTTTTGTCTCTTCCATTGTGTCTTTCATCTGTAATATTTCTGATTGATTCTTCTTTATAGTTTCAATCTCTTTTGTGAAGTAGCTCCTGAACTCGTTGAATTGTTTCTCTACATTCTCTTTTACCTCGTTGAGTTTTTTGATGATAGCTGTTTTGAATTCATTGTCATTTAGCTTACATATTTCTGTGTCCTCAGGAGTGAGTTCTGGGTGCTTGTCGTTTTCTCTCTGGTCTGGAGATTTGATGTAGCATCTGATGTTGGAAGGTCGGGACTTTCCAATTGTAATATTATTCGGTTGCAGTTACTGCCTATCGCCACTGGATGGGGGTCAAGAGCCACGTATTCTGAGCCCTCCGCCTTCAGCTGAGATGGCATGGCACAGGTTGGGGGAGGAGCACTTTCTCCTGCATGCAGTCCAGGATTTCTCCATCAGCTCTTGCTGTCTGGGCTCCTGGGGTCTTGGCTTGATGAGGTCACCCTGCTGGAAAGCTTTTGCCCCAGTAGAGGGCTTCACTCTAGGCTGCACAGCTGTGGGAGTCCTGGGTGATCCGTGATCGAGGGACCCCTCCCCCACTCCTTCCCTCACGGATCCTCCACCAGCAGTGACTGCAGTCTCTAGGGGAAGGAGTGAAGATCTCTCTTACCCCATTCCAGCTCCTCCCAGGGGGCTACAGCCTCTCCGCCCTCCATCATGTGGCTGCGTGTCTCTCCAAGGTTTTTGTTTTGCGTTAGGGTGTCCTCTGTTGGAGTATGGAGGCCCCTTTTTGTTGTTGGAGGGGAGAGAGTCCGGGCAAGTTCACTCTGCCGTGACGCCAATGTCACTCCCCACGATGCTGAGGTCCCTGCCCTACTATTTTAATAATTGCTACAATAATGACATGACAAGTTTCTCTCCTTTAAACCTCACAACTCTATCATCCTCACATTACAGCACCCACTCTGGGTCACATGGCTGGGAAGTGGATCAAGCCAGGCCCACCCGACCCCAAAGTTCCCCTCTAGCCATGGCGGTGCCGTGCTGGACTGAGGGGGTGGGGCTGAGCAAACATGGTGCTTTCCCTGGAGAGAGAAGCCGTGTCTCTGAGAATCCATAGGAGAGGAAAAGGGAAGAGTCTTTCAAGAACTTTTGCCCTAAAAATTTGAAAAACTCCCGACTAGGCTTTTGTAGAACTATGTTCAAAGAGGTAATAGTTTCCTGAGTGGCTCTCCAATCTACCCTTCACCCCCCCCCCAAAAAAAAGTCTTCTTAAAAGTAGGCAATAATCCAAAAAATAGATGGTTGAAGAGATGGATTGATACGTGATGAAAATGTAGTGTGTGGTTAACAATTGTATAAATGAGGTCTTAAGTATACAGCTATGCACTCTACAATTCTTTCAACCTTTCTATATGTTTGAAAATTTTCACACACCCAAAAATGTCAGGGGGTGAGAAGTAGGCAATAGTTGGGGGGCAAAAGTAGGAAAATAGAATTTTCTGGTGCTGTCCCACATAGTAGCCACTAGCGCATGGTTATTGAGCACATGAAATATGGCTAGTCTGAGTTGAGAGGTTCTGTCTGTGGGATATAGACTCCAGGTTTCAAAAACATAGTACAAAAGGATATAAAATACCTCATTAATAATTTTTATCTTATTTACATGTTGAAATGATAATTTTTTATATACTGGGTTAAATAAAACATCTTGAGATTAATTTCATCTGCTTTTGTTCACTTTCTTTTTTTTTTCCTGCTTGAGGGAGATTGTTGCAGAGCTAACATCTATGTGAATTTTCCTCTATTTTGTATGTGGGACACCACCACAGTGTGGCTTGATGAGTGGTGTGTAGGTCCCCACCCTGGATCTGAACCCATGAAGCCTGGGCCACCAAAGCAGAGGACGTGAACTTAACCACTACACCACTGGGCCAGCCCCCTCTTTTTACTTTTTAATGTGGCTACTAGAAATTTTTAAGCTACATGCTTGACTTGCATTGTGTTTCTACTGGAGAGCACCCTCCAGAGCATTCAGTCACCACTGGTCTTGTTCCTTTGCTCACTCATACTGCTCTGTACCAAGCCCTGTGCAGGAGGAGGCAGAGATGAATCAAACACAGTCATGGCCGCAGAGAGCTGAAGGTCAACACCCTGGGGACAAGCCAAGGCAGACCTGAAAACACCAGATGATTTCAGAACCTTGGGAATATCAGTGATTCCTTGCTTGCGGGTGTCCTTTTGGATTAGACTTGGGGCAGAACCTTCCTAGAGGACATTTGGAAATATGTGGGGGTGTTTGAGGTTGTTGGGATGACTGGGGAGGCAAGATCAGCATTTTGAGTGCAGGAGCCAGGGATGGTAAATGTCCCACAGTGAGTGGGACAGGTCCACATGAGGAAGAATTATCCTGTCAAAACACCAGTAGTGTTCCTGTTGAGAAACCTAGAAGTAGGAAAAGGATGACACCACTCTTCCTGCCTCCGGATAAGGACTCTGAGGTTTGTTCTCCAACTCACATAAGGTCAGCGCCATTATTTCTATGGAAGCAAGACAGAGGAGCTTCCTTAGGTACTGAGTAATCCAATTCCACATCTCTGTAAGGATAGGAAAAACACCCTATGACAGTCAGGGACACCCAAGGGCTTGGTTCCCAGCAGGAAACCTGTCTGATTATGAAGACTGCCAATGGCAGTGTTCAATTAGCCCAGTCTAATTGGCCTTCTGGGAGCCTGTCCCCAGAGCTTAGAGCACCAGCCTCCAGCAGCAGGCCTTAAAATGCCACAGGAACGGAGAACTTCTGAGGGTGGCCCAGTGAAAATGAGTCATCCCTCTGGTCTGATCTCAGAAGCTGGAGCTATGGGAGATGAGGAGTGTGGTGGGTGTCCCACATAACTCTGGCTGAAGGACATGGAGGTCCCAAAACCTTGAAGATCCCAGGAGGCCTTGGTTGAGAGACAGGTAAAAGTATGAAGATTCAGAGGGAGGCAAAGGATTTGAATAGACATTTCTCCTAAAAATAGAAGATATATAAATGGCCAATAAGCACATGAAAAGATGCTCAATATCACTACTTATTGGAAAAATGCAAATCAAAACTACAATGAGATACCATCTCACACTCATTAGAATAGCTATAACCATAACAAAAACAAGTGTTGTCAAGGTTGTGGAGAAATTGGAACCCTTGTGCCCTGTGTGGGAATGTAACATGGTACAGCTGCTGTGGAAAGTAGTATGAAGGTTTCCCAAAAATTTTAAATAGAATTGTCATGTGATCCAGCAATTCTACTTCTGGGTATATACCCCAAAACACTGAAAACAGAGTCTCAAAGAGATACTTGTGCACCCATATTCATAGCAACATTATTCACAATAGCCAAGAAGCAGAAGCAACTTAAATGACCATCAGCTGATGAATGGATAAGCAAAATGTGGTATGCACAAACAAGGGAATATTCTTCAGCCTTAAAAAAGAAGGAAATTCTGCAATATACTACAACATGGATGAAGCTTGAGGACATTATGCTAAGTAAAATAAGCCAATCACAAAAAGACAAATACTGTATGATTCCACTTATATGAGGTATTTAGAGTAGTCAAAATCATAAAGACAGAAATTGTAATGGTGGTTGCCAGAGGCTGGGGGAAGAGGAGGATGAGGAATTATTGTTTAACAGGTAGAGATTTTCAGTTTTACGAGATGAAAAGAGTTATGGGGATCGATGATGGTGACAGCTGCACAACAATGTGAAGATATTTAATATCACTGAGCTGTACACTTAAAAATGGTTAAGATGGTAAATTTTGTTATGTGAACTTTACCACAATAAAAAGCATATTTGTGGGGTCAGCCTGGTGGTGTAGTGGTTGAGTTGGCCCACTCCACTTTGGCGGCCCAAGGTTTGCTGGTTCGGATCCTGGGCAAGGACCTACACACCACTCATCAAGCCGTGCTGTGGTGGCACCCCACATAGAAGAAATAGAATGACTTACAACTAGGATATACAACAATGTACTTGGGCTTTGGGGAGGAAAAAAAAGAGGAAGATTGGCAACAGATGTTAGCTTAGGGCCAATCTTCCTCACTTAAAAAAACACATATATTTGTAATATAAAATAAAATAAATGGAATGGTATACCATGTTCATAGACTCGAAGACTCAATATCAGTTATCCTTAAATTGATCTATAAATTCAATGCAATTCCTATGAAAATTCTGAAAGTTTTTCTTTTTTAGAACTTAAGCTGACTCTAAAATGCGCATAAAATCATCAAGGCACTCATGAAGGAGAATAACACACGGGAGTGCCCTTCTTACCAGATATCGAGAATTATTCTAAAGCTATTGTAATTAAGACAGTGCAGTATTGATGCAATGATAGACAAACATACAACAACAAAGAATTCAAAAAAGACCTGCACATACAATGAAATTTGATTCATGATGGAGCTTGCATTGCAAACTGTTGGGGGAAGGGATGGTATTTTCAACAGATCTACTGGGGAAATTGGTTATGCATATAGTAAAATTATACTGGGAAAGTTTTTTCTGATGTGGTGACTTTTGAGCTGAGATCTGAATGAAGACTCAGCCATGTAAACATCTGGAGTTGGAGGTGGGGGTTGCAGGAGTCTTCTAAGTAGAAGGAGCAAAAAGCTCAGATAAGAATGCACTTGGCTTGTGTGAGGGAGGAGAAGGACTCATGGTTAGTGGAAGAGACAGGAGGGTGAGAAGCCAGGAGAAGAGGGGAGGGAGACGATCACCCCATACAGGGGATCTGGGGTAGATGATATTGGATGAGACTAGGCGGCAGTAGCAAAAAGGGGGAAAGCATGCAGATTCTGCTGATGATTTGCTGGTGAAGTCAGTAAGACTTGTCAGTGGAGTGACTAGTTGGTAATGGAAAGAGAGACAAGTGTGATCACTAGAATTTTAGCTGAAAAAGTAGACTGAGTTGTGGGAAGGCTGAAGGGTTGAGGGAAGACCACTAGTTTAGTTTCAGCCAAGTTACCTCTTTCTGCCTAATAGATATTCAAGTGGATGTGTGACGAGAAGTCTTAAGTTGATATGATTTTTTATCCTTCATAAGAAATTTGGTTTTTCTCTGTGGGAGACTTTAGGAATTTTCTATCACTGGAGCTCTGAAATATGTCTAGGTGTGTGTGGTTTTGTGCTTGTTTTTTTTTTTTTTTTCCTTCAATCTGTTTAATAGGTTCTTTCGATCTTTAGAGTGACATATTCCTTCATCTCTAATAAATTTTCTTCTGCCAGTGTAGATAGAGATGATAGAGAGAGAGAGAGAGATAACAGATAGAGATGATAGGTGAGAGATAGATAATGATAGACACATAGATAGAGAGAGAAAGAGAGAGAGAGAGAGAGAATAGATCATTTCTTCCATTGACTCCCGTTCCATCCACTTGGAATTCCTATTATTTGGGATGGAAATGATTGAACCATATTTCATATCACTTGATATTTCTTTCCACGTTTACCTTTTTGCACTGCATCTGGAAGTATTCCTCAGCTTAACCCTCTGCCTTGATAACCTGCTCTTCAAATGTGTCCATTCATACTCAGCTAATCCAGAGAAGCTCTTGTGGGTTTGTTTGTTTTTATTTCAGTCTCTATTGGTTTTTATTTTCATTTTAGCTCGTTATTTTTCCATGGATGAAAAATCCATTCTCGTCCCTCTGATGGTATTAATCACACTTCTCTCTCAAAGTCTTCTGTTTACTTTATTAATTGTTTCCTTCAATGTCTGTTCCTCTTGGTTGGGTTTGGCTTCTCTCTTTTATGGTTTTGGGTTTCCTTAAGTGTGTGCTTATTCTTATTGGTGGGCTCATCTGCTTGTTCTTAATTCCCTATTGGCCTGTCTCTGAACTCAGCTTCCATTTACTATCTCCAGGACTAATAATGGAGGGACTGGAGGTGTTACTGGGAGGAAATCGTCTGGGCTTGGTAGCTCCGCATTCCTCCAGGCACTTCTCTGAGTCTCTGGTGCAAGCATTGACAATGACCGACTCAGTTGCAGGGCAAATATGTCTCTGATGTTCACTACCTGAACCTACCCACTTGCTGCAAATTAGAGTCCCTATCCATAATCCCGATGGTGCCTCAGGCCTTCCTCCTGCTCCTTGTAACTGCTGTCCCTGAGCTGAGAACACCCCCAGAACCACTCCCCTTACTACAGTTATGCCTTGCTTACTTTGTTTGGCTGTGGTTTCCTCCAACAATCCAATCTCATTTGCTTACCATTTTTCAGGAATTACTCAACATTTCTGGTCTGCTGGTGGCACTCTCTAGTTTTTCAGGGCTATTAAAAATTTATTTTCATTTAAACACAGACAAGTTCTATCTTCTACAGCTTTTCAGAAATATCTCCAAACAATTGTGAGCCTCCAATCTGGGCTCGTACCAAGGACTCAAGATCTTACTTTCTGGATGAAAGTTGGGACATGTTTTTCTGATTTGTAAGTTTATTGATTTGAAAAGGCATCTAAGTTCATAAAAGTGAAAGTGAATTTGAGGATTTATCTTCATTGAAAATGACATAAAGATAATTACAAAGCTTAGATAAAAGGACATATGAGCGTATCTGAGAGAAGAGATTCTTTTAATGCAGATATGGCTTCTTCCCTCAAAGTCTCCTAGCAGTTAGAAACCAGCAGAGCCCAAGGTGGTAGGATAGACAGCCACATAACTGGGGCACACGGATTTTATGTCTACCAGATTCCTAGATGCATAGGCTTCTGCTCTGGTGATCTGCCTGCCTGGACCCTGGAATTCAGGGCTTCACAGCTGTTCCAACTACCCATCCCCAAAGGTCATGAACAATGGCCTGACGCCCGCCAGGTGGAGCCCAGGAGCTAGAGCCTATCAGCTCACCCCCAAATCAATCCTGCTTCTGTGACCAGAAAACATCCTGAAGAAGGATTTATGCCAGAAATACAAGGAGAGTTCAACACTAGGAAAAAATATATATTGATGGAAATCACTTCCTTAACATATCAGAAGGAGAAGAGCTATATGATCAGGACATAGTAAAAGACCTGGGTTAATGGAAAGACAGTGTTCCTGGATGAGAAAATTTGATTTCATAAAGATGTCAATTCTGGCCTCAAATTAGTCAATAAATTAAAAACAAAATCCCAGAAGAATTTTTATGAAATTTGACAAGCTGATTGCAAAATTTACCTGGAAAAGAATACATGCAAGGCTAGCCAAGAAATTCTTGAAAAAGGCTAGTAAGAGGGAATTTGACCTAGCAGATAGTAATGTAGACTATAAATTTACAGTAATTAAAATAGTGTGGTATGAGGACAGTAAGAGACAAAATTTACTTAGAACATAACAGTGAGTCTAGAAAGACACTCACAAATATATGAGAAATTCATATTGATAAAGAGGGCATTTTTAAATTAGCAAGAGAAGGATTATCTTTACAATAAGTTGTGTTTGGGCAAGTAAATAAATTTACCCTACCTCACTCATTGCATAAATAAATAAATCTAGATAAAATTAGAGTGAAATTTTTAAAAATTTTTAAACAGAAAGGAGAACTTACTTAAAATCTCGGAGATGCAAAGCAAGAGAGAGAGAGAGGAAGGAAGGAAGAGAGAGGGAGAAAGAAAGGAAGGAAGGAAGGAAGGAAGGAAGGAAGGAAGGAAGGAAGAAATTCAACTACCTAAAATAATTAAACTTCTACGTAACAAAAGACACCATAAACAAACAAAAAGGCCACTGACAGAAAATGTTTACCACACATACAGTAGTCAAAGGAATACCATAGAGACTACATAATAGATTCCTTAGAAATCAATATTTTTCAAAATTAGAAAAATGGGCATAAAGTATGAAGAGACAACAAAAGGAAAATTTTATACAGCAAAAGTTGGCATATGCAATTATGCTTAACATTCCTAGTGATAAGAGACACGCAAAACAAAACAACAAGATGTCCTTTTTCATCTGTCATAACACAAAATTTAAAATCTGAAAACACCCAGCATCCATGAGCATATGGAGAAATGGGTACTGCTGTACACTTGGTGGAGATTTAAATTAAGACAGCATTTCTGAGGGCAATTTGGTTGCATCTTTCAAAAGTTTAAATAATCATACTTTGGATCCAATAATTCCTTATCAAGATATCTAACCTAAAGAAATATCTGTATGTGTGCCAAAGAGTTGTATAAAATTACGTTCTTTGCAGCATTGTTTGCATGGCCAAGGAAAAACACTGGTTATAACCTAAATGCCTAAAACAGGAAATGGCCAAATACACCACAGCATATTCATAGAATAGAACATTATATGACACCTTAAAAAAAAACAAATAATTATATGGAAATGTTTACAATACATATTGTAATCTGTTAAAAGCAAGCCTCACATATTAAGGACAGACATAGACAATTTTTTAAAGGCTCAAATAGAACTTTTAAAACGAAAAATACAACTTCTGAGATTAAAAATACATTGGATGACTAAACACAACATGAACAGAACAGAACAGAACATTCTTTTTGCTGGAACAGAAAGAGAAAATTAGTGGAAAAATAGATGAAATTTTAACAAAGCCTGTAGTTTAACTAATAGTGTTGTAACAATACTGATTTCTTAGTTTTGATAAATGTACCATGGTTATATAAGGTATTCACATTAGGGAAAGTTTGGTGAAGGATATACAGGAATTCTATGTACTATCGTTAGAATTCTCCTGCCACTCTAAAATTATCTCCCAAAAGAAGGTTTTAAAAAAAAATACACTAGATGGGATTAATAGCAGATCAGAAACTGTAGAAGAAAATATTAGTAAACTTGATGATACAGCAATAGAAACTATCTAAAATGAAACAGAGAGAAAAAAACAACAGAAAAAAATTAACAGAGCATCAGTGAACTTTGGGACAACTTCAACAGTCTAATACACGTACAACTGGAATCCCAGGAAAAGGGATGGTAGCTTGAAACCAATGATAAAGAGAAAATATTAAAAGCAGCCAGAGAAAAAGACATTATGCACAGAGGAAAAAACATGAGAATTGCAGCAGACTTCTTGTCAGAAACAATGCAAGCTGAAGACAATAGTGCAACATCTTTAAAATACCAAAAAGGAAAAAAAACCCAAAACACTGTCAGAATTGTGAACCACGCAAAAATATTTCTCAAAAATAAAGATAAAATAAAAATATTTTCAGACACAAAATTCGACAGACTTTATTACCAGTAGACGAGATCTACAAAAATGCTAAAAGACTTCCTTCAGGTAGAAAAGAAATCATACCAGAAGGAAATCTAGATGTACACAAAGTAAGAATGCTGGAAGTATTAAATATGTGAGTACTATGGAAGACTTTCTCCTTTGGTTTTAAATTTCTTTTAAAAATAGTGGACTACATGAAAAAAAGTAATAAAGTATTATAGGACATATATGTGAAATGAAAATATATGACAACAGCTCAAAGCCCAGGAGAAAGGAAATGGAAGTGCACTGTTACAAAGTTTATACTCTATAGGTAAAGTAGTATAATATTAATTAAAGGCAAATTGATTGCTTATAGTTAAAGAAACCACTAAAAGTAAAAGACAACTAGTATGCTATTAAAAAGGACAAAATAAAATCATAAAAAATACTCAATCCAAAAGAATACAGAACAAAATTTAAAAAGGAACATGTAACAGATGGGACAACAGAAAACAAATAGCAATGAGGCAGGTCCTGTGGCTGAGTGGTTAAGTTCGCATGCTTCGCTCTGGCAGCCCAGGGTTTTGCCAGTTTGGATCCTGGTCATGGACCTAGCACTGCTCATCAGGCTGTGCTGAGGCGGCGTCCTATATAGCAGAACTAGAAGGACCTACAACTAGAATATACAACTATGTACTGGGGAGCTTTGGGGATAATCAGGAAAAAAAAAAAGATTGGCAACAGATATTAGCTCAGGACCAATCTTAAAAAAAAAAGAAAGAAAGTAAAAGTAAACAAATACCAAGATGAAAGATTTAAATCCAACTATAGCCATAATTATTTAAAACGTAAATGGTCTAAACATCCAAATTAAAAGGCAGAGATTGTCAGAATTTTAAAAGGCCCAACTCTATATTAATAGCATACAAAGTAGATTTTAGAGAAAAGAATATTAACAGGGATAAAGAGGGTCATTTGAAAATGACAAATGAGTCAATTCTGCAAGAAGACATAACAATACTAAAAGTTTATATATCTAATAACAGAGCTTCAAAACACATGAAGCAAAAACTGACAGAGCAGAATGGAGAAGTAGACACATCTATAATTGTAGCAAAAGATTTCATCAGCCATCCCTTATTAGTTTAAAAGTAGGCAGAAAATGAATAAGAACATAGGAGATTTCAGCAAGACTCTCAATCAACTTGACATAAGTGACATTTATAGAACACTCCACCCAATAACAACAGGATACACATTTCCTTCAAGTGCACAGAGAGCATGTGTCACAGGGCAGGGCAGGCCACCAGGATTTCTCATCCCCTCCAACTCTGAGCTGCAGAGACTAAATTTACAGTGAGTGCCCCTGAGAGACTGGGGGCTCCCTTTCTTTCCTCAGTCCTTACTCAGAAGTCGAAGGCTTTACCCCAGGTGTAGCAGCCAGAGAATATTTGGGCCCTGATCTCACTCACCCTAGCTTGTAGGGCACTGAGAGAGGCAAGTTGAGACTAGAGGCTGATACCCCTCACCCGGCACCCAGACCAGTAGCTCAGAGTCTGTCCAGGGGAAGAGGTAGTAGATAAGAAGAGAAAATTCCAAAGTTCTTCCTCAAAGGAACTGACTTTATTTGAAAGAATGTGGAGAAGTTAATCCTAAAAGTGCTCTTAAAAACAATGGACAATAATACAAAGACAAATAATATGATTTAAAAGTGGGGAAAGGATCTGAATAGACATTTTTCCAAAAGAAGATATAAAAATGGCCAATATGCACATGAAAAGATGCTCAACACCATTAGTCTTTAGGAAAATGCAAATCCAAACCACAGTGAGATCACTTCACACCCACTAGGATGGCTATAATCAAAAAGGCAGATAATAATGACTGTTAGTGAGGATGTGGAGAAATTGGACCCCTCACAGACTGCTGACGGGGATGGAAAATGGTGCAGCCATTTTGGAAAACAGTTTGGTGGTTCCTCAAAAAGTTAAGTATAGAGTTACCATATGAGCCGGCAATTCTACTCTTATGTACATACCCTGAGAAATGAAAACATATGTCTACACAAAAACTTGTACACAAATGTTCATAGTAGTATTATCATAACAGCCAAAAAACAGAAACAACCCAAACGTCCATCAACTGATGAATGGATAAATAAAATGTGGTATATCCATTGCCACAGACTGAATGCTTGTGTCCCCAAAATTCATATGTTGAAATCCTAACTCCTAATGTGACAGTGTTAGGAGGTAGGGCCTTTGGGAGGTGACTAGGTCATGAGGGTGAGCCCTCATGAATGGGGTTAGTGCCCTTATGAAATAGACCCCAGAGACCTCCTTTGCCACTCTGCCATGTGAGGACACAGGGAGAAGATGGTGGCCTAAGAAGCAGGGAGTGGACTCTCACCAGACTCCGAATCTGCCAGTGCCTTGTTCTTAGTCTTCTCACCCTCCAAAACCATAAGAAATAAATTTCTGTGATTCATAAGCAACACAGTCTGTGGTATTCTACTATAGCAGCCCAAATGGACTAAAAAATCCATACCATGGAATATTATTCAGCAATGAAAAAAAGATATTAAATACTGATACATGCTACAATATGGATGAACCTTGAACACAGTATGCTATGTGAAAGAAGCCAGTCACAAAGGGATGCAAATCGTAAGACTCCATCTGTATAAAATGACCAGAATAGGCATACAGAGACAGAAAGGAGATGAGTGGTCACCTAAGGCCAGGGGAGGTTGAAGGGGAGATGGAGAGTAACTGACAATGGGTAAAGAGTTTCTCATGGAAGTGATGAAAATGTTCTAAAGTTGATTGTCATGATGGTTGCACAACTCTGTGAATATAATAAAAATATTGAATTGCACACTTTAAATGGGTGAATTGAATGGTATTTGAATTACATCTCAATAAAAGATGTTATTTTAAAAAAGAACTAACTATTGATAAACACAAAATGGATAACCCTCAAAATAATTATGCTGAGTAACGGAAGCCAGAATTTAGAGTATATTCTGTATAATCTCATTTATGTAAAACGCTAGAAAATGCAAGTAATATACAATTACAGAAAGCAGATCAGTGGTTGCCTAGTTGGGGGAGGGAGGAATGGACTAGCAAGGGGCTTGAGGAAATCTTGAGGGGCGATGGCTAAGTTCATAACAGTGACTGTGGTGGTGATTTCGTGACTGTATACCATATGTTAAAACTCATCAAATTACATGATTTAAATATATGCAGTTGTACATCACTTATCTTCAATAAGACTGCAACAAAAAAGCATGCTGAAAGAGTGACGTCAGCAACATGGCTGAGTGAGTAGTTTTCTTTGTCTCTCCCCCTGTGAACTACAACTAATTGGACATTCATCCATCAACAAAGGCTATCCACACAGCACTTCAGGACGCCTGAGAGACCCGTGCTGCTATACATCAGAAGGTGGACGGACTTTCCCCCAGGAGGAGGTGGAGACAGGTGAAAACTCTCCAACCCCCAGACAGCCTAGTACCTGCAAGCAACTTTCCACTGGCTGACACGCCCATAGCATCGCCATGGCACCAAGGGTGGGTGTAGGTGCACATCCGCAGTGCGGCTGTGGAAACAGGCAATTACAGCCCTAAGCCCCCCATGATTGCTCCGTAGCCCAGTGGGAAAATCCACAGTCCCACAGTAGCCACAGGGAAAGCCTCTATTCGGCCTTAGCTGAGAGGCCCCACCCAGCAATCAGACTGCTGGGAGGCCCTGAGGCAAAAAGGGGCTCTGCCAGCTGAGCAACTCACCGGCCGCATAGAACAAACAAAGCTCTGCTGCGACCCCGAGGTGTCAAGGGAGACCCAGAGGGACAGTGTGAGTGGGCGGTGACAAGTTGGAGCCCCAGCAAGACTGATCCTCGGTCCAGGGGAAAAGCCACAGTCCCACAGCAGCCGCAGGGAAAGCCTCTGCACAGCGTTAGTGGAGAGGCCCCGCCCGGCACTCACAAGGCTGGAAGGCTCTGGGGCAGAAGTGGCACAGCTGGGTGAGCTAAGCACAGACTGCAGTAGATACTCATAGCTCTGCTGCGGCCCATAGTGGACAAGTGAGATCTTGCGGGCCCTGACGGTGACAGAGCTGTGAGTCTAGGTGAACCTGCTCCTGGCTGCTGTGAAAGCCCATAACACCACTGCAGACCCTAAGGAGAGAGCGCATCTAGGTGGTCTGTGACAGTAGGCACCAGCAACCTGAGGCCCCCTTGTGATTGTCCGCACAGCTGACAAGAGACCCCACAGGGCCACTGCAATCACGAGGAGGGGCCCAGGCTCGGTCAGGAACAGCTGACAGGGATCCTGGTTGGTGCATATTATAAAGTTGCTGCCCCCACCACCAGTAAAAGCAAGGGGAAGCAGTAACCAAATTCTATCTCTGTGGAGGCACAAATCCATGCTATCAAGCAGTATGAAAAAATATATTAAATCTCAAGAACAGAAGGAAAATGACAAGCACCCAGAAAACAATCCCAAAGACACTGAAATCTCTAACCTAAATGGCAATGAATTCAAAATAACCATCATTAAAAAACTCAAAGAGTTAAAAGAGAATACAGATAGACAACTCAATGAGTTCAGGAGCTATGTCACAAATGAGCTTGACACTATAAAGAAGAACCAATTACAAATGTTGGAGATGAAGAACGCAATGGAGGAGACTAAGAAAAATCTGGACTCTCTGAACAGTAGGGTTGATAATATAGAAGACAGAATTAGCAAGTTGGAGGATAGGAATATTGAAATGCTGCAGATAGAGGAGGAGAGAGAACTAAGACTAAAAAGAAATCAAGAAACTCTCCGAGAAATATCCAATTCAATTAGGAAATGCAACATAAGGATTATAGGTATCCCAGAGGGAGAAGAGAAGGAGAAGGGGGCTGAAAGCCGTTCAAAGAAATAATGGCTGAGAACTTCCCAAACCTGGGGAAAGAGATAGAACTCTAAGTATAGCATTAAAGATAAAAGGAAAGGAAACACCAAGAATAAATATAATCTTGTCATTTTAACCACAAACTCACAACACAAGAAGGAAGGGAAAAAAATCTGACTATAACAACCTAGAAGGGGAATAGGAAAGGGATGAAACAGCTTAATCTAAGGAAATAAGAGGCTATCAGAAAATGGACTATCTCATCTATGAGATGTTTTATACAAACCACATGGTAACCACTAAACAAATAACAAAAATAAAGACACAAATTACAAATAAGAAGAGAGCCAATATAGAAAACTACCTACCTGAAATGGTAGTCCAAAAATCATGGGACAAGAAACTAAGGAAATGCAAGAGAACTGGAAAACAAGTGACAAAATGGCAGCATTAGGCCCCCATTTCAGTAATCACTCTAGATGTAAATGGATTGAACTCTCCAATCAAAAGACACAGAGTGGTAGGATGGATTAAAGAACAAGACCCAACAATAGGCTGCCTCCAGGAAACACACCTCGGCCCCAAAGACAAACACAGACTCAGAGTGAAGGGATGGAAGACAATACTCCAAGCTAATAATGAACATAAGAAAGCAAGTGCTGCCATACTTATATCAGACAAAGTAGACTTCAAAGCAAAACAGATAAAAAGAAACAAAGAGGGGAAGATCCAAGATGGCGCCGTGAGTAGTCCTCTTTGTCTCTCGCCCTTCGAGTCTACAATTATTTGGACACTTATCGCTTGACAAAGGATATCCAGACAGCATCTCAGGACGTCTGAGACACCCACGCGACTATACATCGGAAGGCAGACGGACTTTCCTCCGGGAGGATGTGGAAATAGGTGAAAACTCTCCGACCCCGACGGGAAGCCTAGTACCCGCAAGCGGCTTTCTTCCAACGGACGCCCCCAGAGGATCCACACACATCTAGGGCAGGAGCGAGAACACAACAGAGGAGCGACGGTGGAAACAGGTGACCAGAACCCTACCTAAACCCCCCGCAATTACTCCTAAACACAGAGGGAAACTTTGGAGTTGCACACCTGAGCCCGCGGGGAGAGTCTCTCCCTGCCATTGGCAGGGAGACCCAGCCTGGTGCTCGGGGCGCCCGGAGGGTCCCAGAGAGAGTCATGGAGGGTACCGAGGTCTCCCAGCTGCCGTTGCCCGCCCCGTGGGACTAGGGATTGCCGGAGATCTCGGAGAGGACCAGGGCTGGGGGAACTTTCAAAGGCCGGTTCTGCGACCTGGAGGGGAAGCGCCGGAGCTCCGCCTGGGCAGCAGACAAAACTCTCTGTCTGCCGTTAGCAGAGGGGCTACGCTGAGCATTCACAGCTCTGGGAGAGGCCCGGAGAGAATCCCAGAGGGCGGGGCGACCCCCAGCTGCCGTTGCCCGCCCCGTGGGGCTAGGGATTGCCAGAGATCTTGGAGAGGACCGGGGCAGGGGGAACTTTCAAAGGCCGGTTCTGCGACCCGGAGGGGAAGCGCCGGAGTTCCGCCAGGCAGCAGACAAAACTCTCTGTCTGCCATTAGCAGAGGGGCTACGCCCAGCATTCAGGGCTCCCGGGAGAGGCCCGGAGAGAAGCCCAGAGGGCGGGGCGACCCCCAGCTGCCGTTGCCCGCCCCGTGAGACTAGGGATTGCCGGAGATCTCAGAGAGGACTGGGGCTGGAGAGAGTTCCAGAGACCCAGCTTAGTAGCCTAGGGGGAAACCCTACAGGCTCACAGCAGCCTTAGGGAAAGCCTCTGCACAGCACCAGTAGAAGGCACCCAGCCGCCAGCCACAAGGCTGGAAGACCCCAGGGCAAAAGCAGCATAGCTAGGTGTACTAACCACAGACTGTAGAAGATGCCAATAACTCTCCTGCGACCCATAGAGGACAAGTGAGATTCGGTGGGTGCCGACAGCAACGGAGCGACAAATATAAGTGATCCCACCCCTGGCCGCTGGAAAAGCCCATAACACCGTTGCAGACCCCAAGGAGAGAGCACATCTAGGTGGGCTGCAACAGTAGGCACCTGCAGCCTGAAGCCCCCCTGTGACGGCCCCCACGGCAGAGGAGGGAATCCAAAGGGCCACTGTGGCTACGAAGAGGGGCCCAGGCCCAGTTAGCAACTACGGACAGGGTTCCTGGTTGGTGAAGTATAAACAGCTGCTCCCCCCACCGCAGCAGCTGAAACAAGTGAAAGGAGCAACTAAACTCTATCTCCATGCGGAGGCACAAATCAACAACATCAAGCAATATGAAAAAATACATTAAATCTCCAGACCAGAAAGAAAGTAACAAATACACAGAAAACAATCCCAAAGAAAATGAGATATATAACCTAAATGATGATGACTTCAAAACAGCCATCATTAAGATTCTCAATGAGTTAAGAGAGAATTCTGACCGTCAACTCAACGAGTTCAGGAGCTATGTCACAAAAGAGTTTGATACGATAAAGAAGAACCAAACAGAAATATTGGAAATGAAGAACACAATAGAGGAGATTAAGAAAAATCTAGATGCTCTGAACAGTAGGGCCGATAATATGGAGGAAAGAATTAGCAATTTGGAAGATGGCAATATAGAATTGTTGCAGGCAGAGGAGGAGAGAGAAGCAAGACTTAAAAGAAATGAAGAAACTCTCCGAGAATTATCAGACACAATTAGGAGATGCAACGTAAGGATTATAGGTATACCAGAGGGAGAAGAGAAGGAGAAAGGGGCAGAAAACCTATTCAAAGAAATAATGGCTGAGAACTTCCCAAATCTGGTGAGGGAGATGGATCTTCAGGTGACAGAAGCCAATAGATCTCCAAACTTTATCAATGCAAGAAGACCAACTCCACGGCATATAGTAGTGAAGCTAGCAAAAGTCAACGACAAGGAGAAAATATTAAGGACAGCCAGGCAAAAGAAACTAACCTACAAAGGAACCCCCATCAGGCTATCAGCAGATTTCTCAGCAGAAACTTTACAGGCTAGAAGAGAGTGGAATGATATATTCAAAACTCTGAAGGACAAAAATCTACAGCCGAGAATTCTCTACCCAGCGAAAATATCCTTCAAATACGATGGAGAAATAAAAACTTTCCCAGATAAACAAAAATTAAGGGAGTTCATTGCCACAAAACCTCCTCTTCAGGAAATCCTCAGGAAAACCCTCATTCCTGAAAAATCCAAAAAAGGAAAGGGGCTACAAAACCAAGAGCAGAGGAGATAAGTAGAAGGACAACAACAGAGAGTAGCAGTTCTACATCAGAACAGATTAAACCATGGGACGAGAAACAAAGGAAACTGAAGAAAACCGGAAAACAAGACACAAAATGGTAGTGGTAGGCCCCCACGTCTCAATAATCACTCTAAATGTAAATGGATTGAACTCCCCAATCAAAAGACACAGAGTGGCAGGATGGATCAAAGAACAAGATCCAACAATATGCTGCCTCCAGGAAACACACCTCAGCCCCAAAGACAAACACAGACTCAGAGTGAAGGGATGGAGAACAATACTCCAAGCTAATAATGAACAAAAGAAAGCAGGTGTTGCTATACTAATATCAGACAAGGTAGATTTCAAAGCAAAACAGATAAAGAAAGATAAAGAGGGACAGTATATAATGATAAAAGGGACTCTCCACCAAGAAGACATAACACTTATAAATATATACGCACCCAACACAGGAGCACCAAAATTTGTAAAGCAACTCTTAATAGAACTAAAAGAAGACATCAACAACAATACAATAATAGTAGGGGACCTCAACACACCATTAACACCAATGGACAGAACATCCAGACAGAAAATCAACAAGGAAATAATAGAATTAAATGAAAAATTAGACCAGATGGACTTAATAGATATATATAGAACACTTCATCCAAAAACAGCAGGTTACACATTCTTCTCAAGTGCACATGGAACATTCTCAAGGATTGACCATATTTTGGGAACCAAAGCAAACATCAATAAATACAAGAGAGTTGAAATAATATCAAGCATCTTTTCTGATCATAACGCTATTAAACTAGAAATCAATTACAAGAAAAAAGCAGAGAAAGGTGCAAAAATGTGGAGACTAAACAACACGCTTCTGAACAAACAATGGATCATTGAAGAAATTAAAGAAGAAATCAAATATTATCTGGAGACAAATGAAAATGAGAACACGACATACCAAATCATTTGGGATGCAGCAAAAGCAGTCCTTAGAGGGAAATTCATCGCAATACAGGCTCACCTCACTAAACAAGAAAAAGCTCACGTAAGCAACCTCAAACGACACCTAACAGAACTAGAAAAAGAAGAACAAACAAAGCCCAGAGTCAGTAGAAGGAGGGAAATAATAAAAATAAGAGCAGAAATAAACGATATTGAAACAAAAAAGACAATAGAAAGGATCAATGAAACAAAGAGTTCGTTCTTCGAAAGAATTAACAAAATTGACAAACCCCTAGCCAGACTCACCAAGAAAAGAAGAGAGAAATCACAAATTAATAAAATCAGGAATGACAGAGGAGAAATCACAACAGATACCAATGAAATACAAGAGATCATAAGAGAATACTATGAAAAACTATATGCCAACAAATTGAACAACCTGGAAGAAATGGACAAATTCCTAGACTCCTACAATCTCCCCAAACTGAATCAGGAAGAAATGGAGAATCTGAATAGACCAATCACAAGTAAGGAAATAGAAACGGTAATCAAAAACCTCCCCAAAAACAAGAGTCCAGGACCAGACGGCTTCTCTGGAGAATTCTACCAAACATTCAAAGAAGACTTAATACCTATTCTCCTCAAACTGTTCCAGAAAATTGAGAAAGATGGAGAACTCCCTAACACATTCTATGAAGCCAACATCACTCTGATCCCCAAACCTGACAAGGACAACACAAAGAAGGAGAACTACAGGCCGATATCACTGATGAACATAGATGCAAAAATCCTCAACAAAATTTTGGCAAACCGATTACAGCAATACATCAAAAAGATTATACACCATGATCAAGTGGGATTTATACCAGGGACACAGGGATGGTTCAACATCCACAAGTCAATCAACGTGATACACTACATCAACAAAATGAAAAACAAAAACCACATGATCATCTCAATAGATGCAGAGAAAGCATTCGACAAGATCCAACACCCATTTATGATAAAAACCCTCAGTAAAATGGGTATAGAAGGAAAGTACCTCAACATAATAAAGGCCATATATGATAGACCCACAGCCAACATCATACTCAATGGACAAAAGCTGAAAGCCATCCCTCTGAGGACAGGAACAAGACAAGGGTGCCCACTTTCACCACTCCTATTCAACATAGTACTGGAGGTGCTGGCCAGAGCAATTCGGCAGGAAAAAGAAATAAAAGGAATCCAAATAGGTAACGAAGAAGTAAAACTCTCGTTGTTTGCAGACGACATGATCTTATACATAGAAAACCCCAAAGAATCCACAGAAAAACTATTAGAAATAATCAACAACTACAGCAAAGTAGCAGGGTATAAAATTAACGTGCATAAATCAGTAGCATTTCTATACACTAACAATAAACTAACAGAAAAAGAACTCAAGAACTCTATCCCATTCACAATCGCAACGAAAAGAATAAAATACCTTGGGATAAACTTAACCAAGGAAGTGAAGGATCTATACAATGAAAACTACAAGACTTTCTTGAAAGAAATAGGCGATGACATAAAGAGATGGAAAAACATTCCTTGCACATGGATTGGAAGAATAAACATAGTTAAAATGTCCATACTACCTAAAGCAATATACAGATTCAATGCTATCCCAATCAGAATCCCAAGAACATTCTTCACAGAATTTGAACAAACAATCCTAAAATTCATATGGGGGAACAAAAGACCGCGAATTGCTAAAGCAATCCTGAGCAAGAAAAACAAAGCCGGCGGAATCACAATCCCCGATTTCAAAACATACTACAAAGCTACAGTGATCAAAACAGCATGGTACTGGTACAAAAACAGGTCCACAGATCAATGGAACAGAATTGAAAGCCCAGAGATAAAACCACACATCTATGGACAGCTAATCTTTGACAAAGGAGCAGAGGGCCTACAATGGAGAAAAGAAAGTCTCTTCAACAAATGGTGCTGGGAAAACTGGACAGCCACATGCAAAAGATTGAAAATTGACCATTCTTTTTCACCACACACCAAAATAAACTCAAAATGGATCAAAGACCTAAAGATTAGGCCTGAGACAATAAGTCTTTTGGAAGAGAATATAGGCAGTACACTCTTTGACATCAGTTTCAAAAGAATCTTTTCGGACACTGTAACTCCTCAGTTGAGGGAAACAATAGAAAGAATAAACAAATGGGACTTCATCAGACTAAAGAGCTTCTTCAAGGCAAGGGAAAACAGGATTGAAACAAAAAAACAGCTCACTAATTGGGAAAAAATATTTACAAGCCACTTATCCGACAAAGGGTTAATCTCCATAATATACAAAGAACTCACACTGCTTAACAACAAAAAAACAAACAACCCGATCAAAAAATGGGCAGAGGACATGAACAGACATTTCTCAAAAGAAGATATGAATATGGCCAATAGACACATGAAAAGATGTTCATCATCGCTAATCATCAGGGAAATGCAAATCAAAACTACACTAAGATATCACCTTACCCCCGTTAGATTGGCAAAAACATCCAAAACCAAGAACGACAAATGTTGGAGAGGTTGTGGAGAAAGAGGAACCCTCATACACTGTTGGTGGGAATGCAAACTGGTACAGCCACTATGGAAAACAGTATGGAGATTTCTCAAAAAGTTAAAAATAGAAATACCCTATGACCCAGCCATCCCATTACTGGGTATCTATCCTAAGAACCTGATATCAGATATCTCAAGAGTCCGTTGCACCCCTATGTTCATCGCAGCATTATTTACAATAGCCAAGACGTGGAACCAGCCTACATGCCCAGAAACTGATGATTGGATAAAGAAGATGTGGTATATATACACAATGGAATACTACTCAGCCATAAAAAAGACGAAATTAGCCCATTCACAACAACGTGGATGGACCTCGAGGGCATTATGTTAAGCGAAATAAGTCAGTCAGAGAAAGACGAACTCTATATGACTCCACTCATAGGTGGAAATTAGCATATTGAGAAGGAGATCTGATCGGTGGTTACCAGGGAAAAGGGGGGGGTGGGGGGAGGGTACGGAGGGGGAAGTGGTGTACCCACGACATGACTAACAAAAATGTACAACTGAAATCTCACAGGGTTGTAATCTATCATAACATTAATAAAAAAAATTAAAAAAAACAGAAACAAAGAGGGGCAGTTTATAATGACAAAAGGGACACTCCACCAAGAAGACATAATACTTATAAATATATATGCACCCAGCACAGGAGCACCAAATTATCTACAGCAACTTTTAACAAAACTAAAAGGAGATATCAACAACAATACAATAATAGTAGGGGACCTCAACACACCATTAACACCAATGGATAGATCATTCAGGCAGAAAGTCAACAAGGAAATTGCAGAATTAAATGAAAAACTAGACCAGATGGACTTAATAGATATATATAGAACACTCCATCCAAAAACAGCAGGTTACACATTCTTCTCAAGTGTGCGTGGAACATTCTCAAGGATAGACCATATCTTGGGAAACAAAGCAAGCCTCAACAAATTCAAGAGGGTTGAAATAATATCAAGCATCTTTTCCAACCATAATGCTATGAAACTAGAAATCAAATACAAGAATAAAGCTGGGAAAGGGGCAAAAATGTGGAGATTAAACAACATGCTACTGAACAACCAATGGATCATTGAAGAAATTAAAGAAGAAATCAAATGTTATCTGGAGACAAATGAAAATGAAAACAGGCCATACCAACTCATTTGGGATGCAGCAAAAGCTGTCCTAAGAGGGAAATTCATTTCAATACAGGCTCACCTCAATAAACAAGAAAAATCTCAGATAAGCAATTTCAAACAACACCTAACAGAATTAGAAAAAGAAGAACAAACAAAGCCCAAAATCAGTAGAAGGAGGGAAATAATAAAAATTAGAGCAGAAATAAATGAAATTGAAACAAAAAAGACAGTAGAAAGGATCAATGAAACAAAGAGTTGGTTCTTTGAGAAAATAAACAAAATTGACAAACCCTTAGACAGGCTCACTAAGAAAAAAAGAGAGAAGACTCAAATAAATAAATTAGAATTGAGAGAGGAGAAATCACCACAGATACCACGGAAATACAAAAGATTATAAGAGAATACTATGAAAAACTATATGCCAACAAATTGGACAACCTAGAAGAAATGGATAAATTCTTAGACTCTTTCAACCTCTCAAAACTGAAGCAGGAAGAAATAGAGAATCTGAATAGACCAATCAGAAGTAAAGAAACTGAAACAGTAGTCAAAAACATCCCCCAAAATAAAAGTCCAGGACCAGATGGCCTCTCTGGAGAATTCTACCAAACATTCAAAGAAGATTTAATACCTATCCTTCTCAAACTATTCCAGAAAATTGGGGAAGATGGAGCACTTCCTAACACATTCTATGAAGCAAACATCACCCTGATCCCAAAACCAGGCAAAGGAAAACTACAAGCCAAAATCACTGATGAACATAGATGCAAAAGTCCTCAACAAAATTCTGGCAAACCAAACACAGCAATATGTTAAAAAGATCATACACCATGATCAAGTGGGATTTATACCAGCAACACAGGGATGGCTCAACATTGACAAGTCAATCAACATGATACACCACATCAACAAAATGAGAAACAAAAACCACATAATCATCTCAATAGATGCAGAGAAAGCTTTCATCAAGATCCAACATCTCAATAAAAATTAAAAACTCCCAATAAAATGGGTATAGAAGGAAAGTATCTCAACATAATAAAGGCCATATATGACAAACCCACAGCCAACATCATGCTCAATGGGCAAAAACTGAAAGCCATCCCTCTGAGAACAGGAAAAAGACAAGGGTGCCCACTCTCACCACTCTTATTCAACATATTACTGGAGGTTTTGGCCAGAGCAATTAGGCAGGAAAAAGAAATAAAAGGAATCCAAATAGGCACTGAAGAAGTAAAACTCTCGCTGTCTGCAGACGACATGATCTTATATATAGAAACCCCCAAAGAATCCATTGGAAAACTACTAGAAATAATCAACAGCTACAGTAAAGTTGCAGGGTATAAAATCAACTTACATAAATCAGTAGCATTTCTATGGTCTAATAACAAACTAACAGAAAAAGAACTCAGAACACAATCCCATTCACAATCGCAACAAAAAGAATAAAATACCTCGGGGTAAATTTAACCAAGGAAGTGAAAGACCTATACAACGAAAACGACAAGACTTTCCTGAAAGAAATGGATGACAACATAAAGAGATGGAAAGACATTCCATGCACATGGATTGGAAGGATAAACATATTAAAATGTCCATACTACCTAAAGCAATCTACAGATTCAACACTATCCCAATCAAAATCCCAATGACATTCTTTACAGAAATAGAACAAAGAATCCTAAAATTCATATGGGGTGACCAAAGACCCAGAATTGCTAAATCAATCCTGAGAAAAAAGAACAAAGCTGGAGGCATCACAATCCCTGACTTCAAAACATACTACAAAGCTACAGTAATCCAAACAGCATGGCACTGGTACAAAAACAGGTGCACAGATCAATGGAACAGAATTGAAAGCCCAGAGATAAAACCACACGTCTATGGACAGCTAATCTTCGACAAAGGAGCTGAGGGCCTATAATGGAGAAAAGAAAGTCTCTTCAACAAATGGTGCTGGGAAAACTAGACAGCCACATGGAAAAGAATGAAAATTGACCATTCTTTTTCACCATTCACAAAAATAAACTCAAAATGGATCAAAGACCTAAAGATAAGACCTGAAACCATAAGGCTTCTAGAAGAAAATATAGGCAGTACACTCTTTGACATCAGTACCAAAAGGATCCTTTCGGACACCATGTCTTCTCAGACAAGGGAAACAAGAGAAAGAATAAACAAGTGGGACTTCATCAGACTAAAGAGCTTCTTCAAGGCAAGGGAAAACAGCAGTGAAAAAAAAGAACAACCCACCAGTTGGGAAAAAATATTTGCAAGTCATATATCTGACCAAGGGTTAATCTCTATACTATATAAAGAACTCACACAACTCAACAACAAAAAATCAAACACCCCAATCAAAAAATGGGAAGGGGACATGAACAGACATTTCTCCAAAGAAGATATATGGATGGCCAATAGACACATGAAAAGATGCTCATCATCACTGATCATCAGGGAAATGCAAATTAAAACTATACTAAGATATCACCTTACACCGTTAGAATGGCAAAATAACCAAAACAAAAAGTGACAAATGTTGGAGAGGTTGTGGAGAAAAAGGAACCCTTATCCACTGCTGGTGGGAATGCAAACTGGTGCAGCCACTATGGAAAACAGTATGGAGATTTCTCAAAAAATTAAAAATAGAAATACCATATGATCCAGCTATCCCACTACTGGGTATCTATCCAAAGAGCTTCAAGTCAGCAATTCCAAAAGTCCCATGCACCTCTATGTTCATTGCAGCATTATTTACAATAGCCAAGATGTGGAAGCAACCTAAGTGCCCATCAACTGATGATTGGATAAAGAAGATATGGTGTATATATATATACAATGGAATACTGCTCAGCCATAAAAAAGGATAAAATCATCCCATTCACAACAACATGGATGGACTTTGAGGGTATTATGTTAAGTGAAATAAGCCAGACAGAGAAAGACAATCTCTGTATGACTCCACTCATAAGTGGAAGTTAAACATGTAGACAAAGAGAACAGATTATTGGTTACCAGGGGAAAGGGGGGTTGGCAGGTGGGCACAAAGGGTGAAGGGGTGCACCTACAACATGACTAACAATAATGTACACCTGAAGTTTCACAAGGTTGTAAACTATCATAATCTTAATAAAAAAATTTTTTTACAAAGCATGCTGAGGGTCTGGCCCCGTGGCCGAGTGGTTAAGTTTGCGTGCTCCGCTGCAGGCGGCCCAGTGTTTCGTTGGTTCGAATCCTGGGCGCAGACATCTCACTGCTCATCAAACCACGCTGAGGCAGCGTCCCACATGCCACAACTAGAAGGACCCACAACGAAGAATACACAACTATGTACCGGGAGGCTTTGGGGAGAAAAAGGAAAAAAATTAAAATCTTTAAAAAAGCATGCTGAAAGGCCCTATTTAGATATGATCACAAAGTCTATTTCTATCTGTGCATTTACATATACAGGCGTTCCTCAGAGATATTGTGAGTTCAGTTCCAGAACAGCAATAAAGCAAATACCACAATAAAGTGAGTCATACAAAATTTTTGGTTTCCCGGTGCATATAAAAGTTGTGTTTATACTATATTGTAGTTTATTGTGTGCAATAGCATTACGTCTTTTAAAAAGTACATACCTTAATTAAAAAATACTTTATTGCTAAAAAATGCTAACCAGCATCTGAGCCTTCACTGAGTCACAACCTTCTTGCTGGTGGAGGGTCATGGTAAAAACAGCCATATCTGAGAAGCACAATTAAGTGAAGTGTGATCAAACGAGGTATCCCTGTATCAATGACCAAAAAGTGTCTAGATGGACACACACAGAACTAACAACACTGGTCACCTGGCGGAGTGGGGGCGGGGCATGAAAAGGGAGAGTCGCTGTTACACTGTATACTTCTGTATTCTTTATACTTTTTACAAGAATGTTCTATATGTATTACTTCTGTAAATAAATAAAAAGCTCATAAAATTCATTTTCAAATGGTTAAATAAAAATTCAACAATAATGAAACCGGTTCCAAAATGAAAAGATCCCATTTGATAAAGAGGCCCTGAAGCCCACAGAGGCATGGACTCTGAACACGAGAAGGAACCAAAGAGGAACCATTGAGACGACTGTTTTGAGCACTGGGCAGAGGAGCCAGGGGAGATGAGAGGCGCCCAGTCACTACCTGACCTGGATGGACCCGCTTCACGTTGATGCGGTGGCTGTGATTCAAGGGCGGACCCAGGGCATGCTTCCACCTGAGCGAGCTGCCCTAGCTCCTCCTTCACCCCTCCAGGGCAGTGTTCCTGTCCGTGCAGTGACTATTGGTCCAGACGGCCTTTAAGGACTCCCTTGCTCCAGTCATCTGTAATTCTAGTTGTCTCCTTTCATCCAGTTCACTTCCCTATTACACTCTTTCCAGATTTTGCATTTTCTTAAGATCCCCGTGAGAGTGAAGACAAGACCTCTAACTCTCCGCCTGGAAAGCAGCTCCCCCTGTCATTTGTTCACTCACTCATTGATTTTTAATTTATTCACTGAGAATTGCTGATAAGTTCACGTGATTGTTCATCCATCCATTCGTTTATTCATTCCAAAAATATTCCCGGGCCAGCACTGTCTGGGGAGTGGCCTCTGAGGGTGGATCCCCAGCCCTGAGCCTCTTCCTCCAACTTTTCCACACCAATTAAGACTTCTAGGTAGACTCTGTAATTGGATCTTTGGGATGTCATCCCTGAAGCACCCCGAAGTTTCTAAGCTAGGCACATTTCGCCTTCTCCCTCGGAATTGCCTCAGGGATTCTGCAGTCCCTTGGCGCACAGGGAGCTTTGAAAGTGTCTCCTCCATCTGGCCTGCCTGCTCCTGGGAGGCTGTCGGCCAGGATGGAGCTGAGAGCTGCCTGCGTGGCTGCCCACAGTAAGTTATTGGCACCCTGTTCAGCCTTGAGCCCACCAGAATCTCCTAATTCTACCAAACCTGATACACTTCAGAGAACCCCACTGAATTCTAAGCACTTTGTCTAATTCCACCAAATTCTAAAAGCTCCATTTAATCCTATCAAGTTGCAAACGGCTGAATCCTACACAGTCTAGGCTTGTTTGCAGTTTGCAAAGCTGGGTGGGAGGGAAGCCCCAAGTCCTAGGACTCGCTGCAGAGAGGAGGCTCGGGCCTGCTTCTCTGACCTGCCTTCCCGCAGCTCCAGCCGGAGAAGGCCTCTGGTCTCAAATCTTCTGAACCATCTTCCAAGGAGCCAGGGACGTGGATCTGGAAAATCCTGAAGGTAAACTTAAAAATGGGCATGTGGGGGCCGAGGAAAGAGCCTGGGCTGGGAGTCAGGCACCCCAGGGAATTACTGGAGCTTTGGCTGCTCCCTCTAACTCACTGTGTGATGTGGGGTCAGCCCCTTCCCCTCTTTAGGCCTCAATTTCCCCATATGTAACGAGGGAGTGGCCTAGCTGATCTGTAAGACCCCTCCCAGCGCTGCCAGGGTGTCATGTAGGTTAGGAACAGCTCATATTTGGCAGCCGGCTGCTCACTCTCAACTTGTCTTAGCCCCCAGAAGTTGTAGCAAGATAGGAAGAAGTTGGCTGTGGCCAGGTAGGGGGTTTCAACTTGGCCCTCAGAAGCTGGGTGAGGGGGGGAAGGGAGGTGGCATCCCCATGGGCTGGCAGGGGTAGGCAACAGACCGGAAGTGAGGGAGAGAGGTGAGCACCATCCTAGAGGTGCTAACCCAGGGCCACGGGGCACAAAGGAGAGAGGCCTCGAGGTGACCCTGGAGGGGATAAAGGAGGGCTCCCTGGCGGAGAAGGGGAGAAGGCATTTGAACTCATTTTTAGGCAGCATTTAGCCAGGAGACGAGTGAAGGCAGAGTGGACACCATGGCTCTGCAGACAATGCTCCCTGGCCCTGCCTTTGGAAGCAGAGTTCCACAGCCACCGGCCACATCGCTTCTCCCTCCCTCCCCCACAGGCCCCATCCCACAGTGGAAGGAGAGAAGGCAGAGCAGGGAGACTCAGATCCTTAGCACTCAGGCTGGGAAGCAGACAAGACACCAAGCTGGTCTGGTGACCTTGTCCCTGCTCCGAGGTTCCTCTGTCCTCCTGGTTAGTCCTGGGCAGTTTGCTCCCTGCCCTCAGGGCTGCTCCTTCCCTGGTCACACTCCCGCAGCCAGCCGCTGCCTGGCCGTGGTCTCCATGCAGGCCCCCCCAGAAGAGTGGTCCCACCTGGCCTCTGAGGCTCTGGGCACAGGTCCAAGCGTCTGCACTGCCGGCTCTGGGTGGGGGTATGCACGTGAAAGTGAGAAGAGTGAGAGAGCCTGCTACACACGCACATACACTCACGTGAGTGACTGTACATGTGCACACATGGGCCTGTGTGTGGCGTGTACATTCACTGGCACATGTGTGTACCCGGTGTCAAACAGGTGTTTGTGTGCACATGTAGGTGGGTGAATATGTGATGACCCCATGTGAGTGTATGTATATTCCCACAGGTAGCCAATGGCTGCAGATGTTTGCTAGTGACTTTAGGGGTAAACTATAGCACGTGGTACCATGCAAAGAGGAGGCTGTGGCCTGACCCAGCCACAGGGCTGCAGGAAAGCACGAGGCTGCCTCTATGCCTCCCCCCAGCGCTGGCGAGGGGCCTGCTGCTATTGACCGTCTGTTCAATGGAGGTGCCTCTCCAGGAACCCAGTCTCAGGTATCCCAGTTGAATCTGAGGGAGCTCACAGCTCACACTCCCCTGACCCCACAATGTCTCCAGACACAGTCAAGCTGAGGCAAGACCTTCCGTCTGAGGTCCCAGGGCCAGGTCAGAGCTCTCCTTGCTGGGGAGGTGGCCCTTCATTCCCTGAGGGAGGGCCTGGAGCTCTGGACCCTGCATTTATCCTCTGTAAGAGGAGAGTGTCCACAGGGCCCACCTAGCCTGGAGCCTGGGTGGTGGAGGCCCAGTGAGACCCAGAGAGACTCCGTGTCAGAGGACTTTGTGACCCTTCAAGACAGCAAAAAGAAAGGGAAAAAAGTATGTCTATGAGAGTAATGAGCTTCCTGTCACTAGAGGTTTGCAGGATGACGCTAGGCATGGAAATTGGAGAGGATTCTCACCTGGGGATGGTTTGGACTCAGCGGCCTGGGAGCACACGTGCCCTAATTTGTTCCCCTAATGCCTAGCAGGACGCCTGGCGTGTGGTAGGAACTCAAACACTTCTTGATTCTGGAACGAATAAACACGGGAGCACTGCAAGAAGGAAACTGTCTCACTCAAGGGAGGCGTTGACAGCAGCTGGTGCTCAGCCCAGACCCAGGCTTGGGCGGTGCATCCACGGGTTTACTGACATGGTGCCAGGTGCCCGAAACAGGAAGGAAAGGTTGAGTCGTGCTCCCTCTCTGGGGAGAGCATTGTGGGGAGGACATGAGAGAAAGACATCCCTCTAGAGCGATAAGAGAACAACCGACAGACATTTGGGGAGCATCTGCTCTGAGCGCAGTGCAGGTGTCACACAGTTGGGAGGACTGGACTCGAGATCACCCAGCCAGGGACCCGCAGTGTGACCTCAGTTTCCTCACCTGCACAAGGAGAGATCAGAGGAGTTGAGCCCTGAGAGTGCTTTCCATGCTGATGCCCTGGGAGTCCATGAAGTCAGGGCAGCTCTGGCTCAGGCCCAGGGAAAATAGGAGGTTTGGGGCTGGGCCAAGATGCACATCAAATTTTAGCTCAAAAAGCCCACCATGAAGGCAGATTCTGAAGGTCAATCCACACACACTAGCTGATGGAGCAGGCCCAATGGGGGACAGGTGGACAAGCCCACTGAGAGGTTCAGAGGCCAGCAGCCCCCTACTGTGAGGCACAATGCATGCATAAAGAAGAAGGGCCTTCCCAACAGTGGGAACAGTGTAAAGCAGCTCAGAGGCTCCCTCAAAGCCAGGAGGACCCCCAGAGACTATCTAGCCCAGCGGTACTCAAAGTGTGGTGCCTTGGCCAGCAGCAACAGCATCACCTGGACCTGCTGAGTCAGAAATTCTGGGGCTAGAGCCCAGCAATCTGTGTTTTAACAAAGTTTCCCAGTGATTCTGGTGCATAGTAAAATCTGAAGACCTCTGACCCAGCCCATTGTTTCCCAAACTATGTTGGTAGAACACTTATCTGCAGTAGTTTAATGCGTGCTCTGTAAAAGGAGGATCCATGGTCAAATAAGTTCGAGAATTACATGTTCTAGACTGCTTTTGGAAAGTCACAAATCACATTGGTATATTAAAGGCTCTGAAAAGTCCTGCAGTAAAGAGCTTTATCTATTTTTGATTAATCTAATGTTGTCTCAAATTGATTTTTCAGATGGCTTACTAACATTTCCATTAACACTCTCTTAGGGAAATACTTATCCAAATTAATCCTCATTTTTCACATGGGTAAATTACAGCCCAGAGGTGCAGGGATTGCCCAAAGTCACAAAGAGAGCGCATGCCAGAGCTGGAAAAGACCCTAGCAATATGCCTCATCTCAAAAGAAGCTCGCTCTGTGGCTCCTCACCACCCTGCACCGTCTTTCCCTCCATCCCAGCTGTATGTCCCTCCACAGCCCTGCAGTATGGAGCCAGTCAATAGGACAGAGGTTTCTGAGTTCTTTCTGAAAGGATTTTCTGGCTACCTAGCCCTGGAGCGCCTGCTCTTCCCTCTTTGTTCAGCCGTGTACCTGGTGAGCCTGTTGGGGAACACAGCCATCTTGGTGGTGAGTGTGTTGGACTCCCACCTGCACACGCCCATGTACTTTTTCCTGGGCAACCTCTCCATCCTGGACATCTGGTATACCTCCACCTTTGTGCCTCTGATGCTGGTCCATCTCCTATCAGCCCGAAAGACCATCTCTTTTCTTGGCTGCACAATCCAGATGTGTCTGAGTCTGTCCACAGGCTCCACAGAGTGTCTGCTGCTCGCCATCATGGCCTACGATCGCTACCTGGCCATTTGCTGGCCACTCAGGTACCCTGTGATCATGAGCCACCAGCTCTGCTTGCTGCTGGCAGGAGCCGCCTGGGTCCTCTGTCTGTTCAAGTCAGTGACTGAGACAGTCATGGCCATGAGGCTGCCCTTCTGTGGCCACCACGTGGTCAGTCACTTCACCTGCGAGATCCTGGCAGTGCTGAGGCTGGCATGCGGTGACACGTCGGTCAACGAGGGCTTCCTGCTGGTGGGTGCCATTCTGCTGCTGCCTGTGCCCCTGGCGTTCATCTGCCTGTCCTACACACTTATCCTGGCCACCACCCTGAGGGTACCCTCAGCCGCTGGGCACCGCAAAGCCTTCTCCACCTGTTCGGCACAGCTGTCTGTGGTGCTGCTTTTCTATGGCACCGTGACCTGCATGCACCTGAAGCCCAAGAGCAGGGCAGTCAGCGTCTCTGACGAGGCCTTCACAGTCCTCCACGCCGTGGCCACGCCACGCCGAACCCTGTCGTCTACAGCCTGAGGAACAAGGAGGTGAAGGAGACTGCCAGGAAGGTGTGGGGCGGGAGACGGACCTCCAGGTGAGGGAGGTCGGGCTCTGCAGCTTAGTAGGCGAGGCTGTCACGTGCCTACGGTGAGGATGGGGCAGGGCACAGGGCTGCGGGTCTGGAATCTTCATCCCAGAAAGGCAGCACCAAGTCCCACTGATCCTGCCACAGACCAGCTCCTCACAGTCACCCCGCTGCCCGTCCCCAGGCCACTCCCGCCATCCCTCCCCGCGGCTTCACACCAGCCTCCGGGCAGGCTTGTTCCTCCTTCCAGTCTCTCCTCCCAGGGGTGTGTGATCGCATCACTCTCGACTGAAACCCTCAATGGCTCCCCACTGCTCTCAGGAAAAAGTGTAAGCTGTTTGGTGGGATATTCGAGGCCCTCACAAGCTGGCCCTGCTGGCCCTGACTAACCCCCAGGCTTCTGCCCCACAGACTCCCTCCTCACAGCCACACACACCGGCCAAGTATGAGGCTCAACATTGCCCAGCACTGCCCAGCTCTGGGCCCTTCTTGTTCTTCCCACAAGGTAGCCCCCACCCGGCACACAGCTCCACATGTGAAAGGACTGCCTGACTCTCAAGGCCCAGCGCGAATGCCACCTCCACCAGGAAGCCTCCCCACTTTGCTCCTCTCATTGTGCACCTCCTGCTTTATCTTCGACACGACTGTAAGAGCAGGGAGTGTTGGATTCCGCTCTGTCCCAAGGCCCAGTCCTGCCCAACCCCAGGCCCCACACAGGTTTCTGCAATAAAGAAATGAGCGCATTAATGTAGGGGTGATAATGGCAGAGCCTGGGGTCCTTCCCAAATCTAAGCAGAGCTGAGATGGAGTTCAGAGATGACAGGCATGGCCTAGTGCCCCTGGGAGGTGACAGTAGATGATGAGGCCCTGAAACCAAGATTTCCAGACCCGTCCAGCCACCAGGACCCCAGTCACCCCGAGCAGCCCTGGGCCTGGATTCCCCTGTCTCCTTTAGTGGCAGCAGCAGCTTCTGGCACTTCCTTGCCCAGCTTCCAGGCCTCGCCTGACTCAGGGGAGACTTGCTCTACCCACCTACCCCACCCCCTGGGATCCTGCCATAGCTGTCCCTTCCTAGTGGTCAGGCTCTTCCCAGCTTTCCTTTCTGAGAGCTCAGTCAACACACAGTGAAAAAGTACCCAGATTCACAGAGTATCAGTATTCCCTGCCCCCTTCGGCCTCAGTGGCACCACTTGTGTGATGGGAGAGCTGGGCTGGGCCTCCAAGCAGCAGTCCAGCTCCCCGGCCCCCGGCTGTCGGTCAGCACAGCCTTTGCAAGAGGCCTCAGTCCCCTCCCAGGCCCTGTTCCGCCTTCCTCTGTTGGCCAGAACAGAGGCACAGAGAACTGAAGCACAGGCCAGCAGCTCACAGCCTGAGAGGAGACCTGAGCTCTCTGACCGCTGACCAAGCCCGAGTGCAGGCTGCCAGCTGTGCACCTTCGAGGCCAGCACAGGGGTCTGGACCTTATCCCATGGGCACTGGTGGCTTACAGTCACATTTACTGTTAGAAAGGTTACCAATTAGATACCATTCTTCACCCATGAAATTGGCAAAGAATTTTTTTAAATGTCTTTCATTAGCCAAGATGCCATGAGGTAGGTAGTGAGCCATCCTGCTGGCGGGGATGGAGTAAATTAACATGAACTTCCTGCAAAGCAAGTTGGAAGCATGAACAAAGAGACTTAAAACGCCCAGAGCCTTTGACCCAACACCTCTACTTGTCGGAATTAGTCTAAGAAAATAATTAGAGGTGCAAAGATTTATATATAAGGATATTAACACAGCATTGATTACAGGAACAAAAAATTGTAAGAATCTTAATGTTCCACCACACAGGAATGTTTAAATAAATCCTGGTGGAGTCCACTGATGGAATGTGATGCAGCCACTAGAAATCTTATTTTTTGAAGAATATTTGAGGGTCTGGCCTGGTGGCCTAGAGTGTAAGTTCACGTGCTCCTCTTTAGTGGCCCGGCTTTGCAGGTTCGGATCCCAGGCATGGACTACACACCACTCATCAAGCCACCCTGTGGCAGATTGGCACAGGAAGATTGGCACAGATGTTAGCTCAGCGACACTCTTCCTCAAGCAAAAAGAGAAAGCTCAGCGACAGATGTTAGCTCAGGGCCAATCTTCCTCCCCACCCAAAAAAAAGAATATTTGATGATGGGAAATGTTCACACTGGAATTAATAGAAAAAAACAGAATGCATAACTTTGTATTCAGTGGGATCCCAGTTTTATTTTTTTAAGTACTTTTCTTATGGATATATGAATAAGTGGATATGTAGAAAATTCTGGAAAATTATGACCAAAATTAACCAACGGTTCTTTCCTCTGAGTAATGGGGTTATAGATAAGCATTGTTTTCTTAATTAATTAATTCCAATACCATCCAATATTTCTAAAATGAACGTGACTTTGAACTTAAAATGAACGTTATTGATTTTTAAGGAATGGAAGATCACCTGGCTCCAGGGTATAGCACAGATGAGAAGGGACCCCCGGCCTTAGGGCAGGAAGTGAGGAAGCTGTTGCCACAATCCAGGCACTGGATGAGGCCTGAACCAAGCGGGCGGTCACACAGACAGGGCGGGGCTGAGCAGTGTTTGGGATGGCCCCATGATTGCAGAGGTGGGTGAGGGAGGGAAGAAGACCGTGGCTGACGCTGTGTCCGCTTATTTGGGTGGACAGCGCTACCAGCCACTGAGGCACGAGATGGGGAAGTTAGGGGTGGTGATGAGTTTGTTCAGATGTGTGGAGTTCCCACACACACGGAGCGGCAAGAGGGCGCTGTTCTCTGAGCAGTTAGAAAATCAGTGGTAACATCTTTCCAGTGTTTTACTTTGACCCGCGTTCTTGACAAAAATTCCAAAAGATAAATCATAGTATAATGGGAAAATTTGCAGCAGCTGCTGCTTTGTTTAAGGCTGTTTTTTAGTCCCCAAACTGTGTCAGGTTGTCATTCTTTATTGTGAAGGAGAGGAAAGAGAAGGAGATGGAAGAGGAGACCTGCAGAAACCACGCATCTGACCAGCCCCTGGACTAACGGGCCTTCACCAGAGCTCAGGGTCCCAGCCTACACAGCAACTTATTTCCCTTGAACTTGCCTGAATCCAGGTCATCACAACAATCCTGCGAGGAGACACCCCATTTCACAGCTCAGGATGTCCAGGTCCAGGGCAGGGGAGTCACAGCCCCCAAGCCTCGGATCCAAGGGGCAGTGCTGGAATGAGACCCGCTCTTCAGACCCTCTGTCCAGGGTCTCTCCTGTGCCCACCTCACCTCAGCCAGGCCCTCCTGGGGCAGCGCAAGGACCTGGGGTCTTGAAGTCCCACAGCTGCCAAACCCGCAAACTTATACTGTATAGTTGCAGAGTTTAAACTTTAAATTGGGCAGGGACTACGAGGTCCCCAAGGGCAGGGAGCATGCGAGCCATGTGGCAGGGGACCAGGAGACCAGTCCTCAGGGCCTCAGCCCTGGCCCATCCCTGCACTGTGTGTCTGCTGGTAATGAACTCAGCACTTCCCTGCTGTGCTCTTGCCAGGCTCAGGCCAGCTCAGCTGCAGCCCACTCCGGCTACCTGCGCGCACGGATGCCACCGGGCCACAGGTAGGTGGTTAAGGAGAATCCATCTAGCATGTTCTATTTTCATGAAATCTTCCTAAACATACAAAAACAGAATATTTGCTTGCCTAAGGGGACATGATCATACTAATAATATCAGCTACCACTTATTGAATGTTCACCACGTGCTCGGCTCTATGCTAAGAGCTTTGCGTGCATCATTGCACTGGATCCTCAAAATAACCCCATGAAGAAATTCTATTCTTATCTCCACGATGCACGTAAGGAAGCTGAGGCTGAGAAAACCATTAGCAAGTGGCAGGTCTGGGCCCTGGGCCCCGGTTGGTCTGAGGCCAAAGCCCACACTCGCCTGTGCTGCTGCACAGCAAGGAGGTAGGGAAGCAGGAATCCCAGATCCAGGCACTTCAGGGAAATTCTAACAGGGGCTTGCTTCTTGTTATGCCCCTTACCTTTCTTTTAAAATAATTTGTGATGCCTAAAACAAGTATTAAATGGTTAAAACTAGATTTACCAGCCAATGAAATTGATATGATATTTACCTGTAATGTGGCCCTGGGTCTGCCAGACCTCAGGGTTGGAAGTTGCTAGAAAAATGTGAGGAAATGTTTTGGAGGTTACAGAGTACCAGAGACCACCTAATTGAATGGCTCCATTTCACAGAAGGAGAAACTTGACCAAGGTCATAGAGCAGAATCGGAACACAAGCAAGAGTCAAACCCGGCTCTCGGTCCCGGTCCAGGGCTCATCCCATGGCGTCGCCCCACCTCTCTGGATGTGGACAACCTGGGAGCAGGATTCGACAGTTATTCTCAGAGATGCTCAAGTCCCTATCACTCCGTGAAGCTGATTTACCAGGACATGGTGGAGTGGGACGTTGGCGGATAGATGCTAGGGTGGTTTTCTGAGTATATTGTGAAACGCCATTGTTCTCAAATGCAGATGTGCTGCTGAGCAATATTTCTGGTTCTCCTCCCTCTGGGTATGTGGTAGGATTACCCAGGCCAGTGGGTTGTGGACAGATGCGACACGTGTCACTTCTGTGTCAGAGCATTTAACTGCGGGGGTGAGAATCTCCAGTGAGTTCTTCCCAGGCCACAATAAACTGATGATGTTCAGATGGTGGAGCCTCCATCAGTCAGGGTCTCTGAGGGGAACAGAGACCTCTGAAAATCTACAATGGACACACAGCATGAGAAAGAAATAAACCCTTGACACAGTAAACCACTAAAACTACGAGGCTGTGTTACTGCAGCATGACCTACCTCCTCTTAACTGACGCCCCAGCCTAACAGCAGCCGCTCCCTGGTGTCCTAGCCTGTGCCTCTGCTGCTGTCAGTAACCTGGCAGCATAGTATTTTCTAGACACAGACCTATTTCTTTGGGCCATGAGCCTGTGGCCTCCTGGGCTGGTTCTAATTTCCATGAATGTGCAGACTCCTAAACTGTGAGGACACCTACCACAGTCCTGAGTTACCTCTTCAGAAAGCCGCTGTTGCTGCCGGTAGCACGCTGGCACCCCAAAAGCTCTTCTCCCAGCAACCACAATGGCTGCACTGCCTCGCTGGGGTGTGTGCATTGGGAGGGGGTGGTCTCAAGGGAAGACGACTGGGATTAGGATTTGGGGCAGAATGCCACTGGATCTCAGATGGCAGTCACGACCCCTCCGGGGTGCAGGCCCTGGAGGGGTTAGTGATGAGTCGGACACAGTCCTTTGATTTCAAGAGCTCACAGTCTAGTCAGAGAGAGAGATACAATGAACTAACTGTAATGTAATGCAGAATGAAATTCACCTGTGCTAATGCCTGTGCGAGCCTCATGTGGCCGGGATGGTCAGCTGTACAGAGGCATCTAAGAAGGCTGCACAGAAGAGATGTATTAAAAGATGAGTGGACGAGGGGCCGACCCCGTAGCCGAGTGGTTAAATTCGTGTGCTCCAGCTTTGGCGGCCCAGGGTTTCACTGGTTCGAATCCTGGGTGCGGACATGGCACCGCTCGTCAGGCCACACTGAGGCAGCGTCCCACATGCCACAACTAGCAGGACCCACAACTAAAAATATACAACCATGCACTGGGGGGCTTTGGGGAGAAAAAGGAAAAATAAAATCTTTAAAAAAAAAAAGATGAGTGGAAGAGAAAAGCTGCTCCAGGCTGAGGAAAGAGCGTGAGAAGAGGGACGAGACAGGAGCGTGCGGGGTTTGCCCCTCGATGGAGAGTGGTCTGATGAGGCTGGCACAGGCAGGCGTGAAGGGATGTAGCGGCAAGCAAGGCACCACAAAAGGCCCGAAGTGCCTCTGCCATTGCCACTCGGTCAGAGACAAGGCCGAGGGAGAGGGATGCAGGCAGGGGGTTTCCCACCTCTTGCTTGAAAACAGCCCACTCCTGCATCCAGTGTCAGAATTCCGGGTTAACATAGCCTTTTGGTAGCAACACACCCAACAAAGACCAAGCCCTTACAACTGAATCTGAAACAGTGTGGGCGTAATCCAGCCACATGAAGTCATTACCTAGAGAAGATGCTTCCTTGTAACTCCTTTTTTCCAGATTTCAGGTTTTACTTTGTCTTTATATCCCAGACTAAAAGAGAATCTCAGAGGTTTCTAGAGCCTAGAGAGAAGAAGGGCTGTGTCTGAGGTCGCCGAGGGAGTGAGGGAAGGGTGTAAGCAGTTAGTGCAGGAGCCACGTCTGCCTGTGCCATGTCCCCAGTGCCAGCACACGGCCAGCACAAGAGGGGTCAACAACCATGTGTTGAGTAAGTGAATGAGTGACCCAGCACACTCCGGCAATTCTTTATCTTTTTGCCAAACCTCCACGAGAGAAATCCTACCTCTAAATTTTCATGAGGATAAGATTTAAGATCAGTTGCTGACCCAGATTAATCAACTGCCCCTGAATGTCCCAGAAACTCCCTTAACAATCACCATGACTGAGGCTGGAGGAGGCAAAACTGGCCCCGGCTCTGAGGAGAGAGGTGGCTGTGACAGACCTAGCGCTCCTGTCCGGGAGGTGTCCTGTGGCTGAAAATGCAGTCTTTGATCTGGAGCCTAAGTACCACCATGTGAGCGCCAGCCGGCTCACCAGCACCTTCCTGTGTATGTCTCATCTGAGCTACAAGCATCCCCAGTTTTTCAGAAGGAAACTGAGTCTCAGAGAGGCCAAGCAACTTGTTCAATATCACACAGCTAGTTAGTGCTGAAGCTGGGATACAAAGCTGCGTTTTTTGGATCATGCATTGAATATCTGTTGCGTGACAGCACTTGGCAGCACTCACTGTATAAGCTGCCAGAAGGAGGGAGATGGAGTCCTGCTCTCAAGGGTAGTAGAGGAGACAGGTGCACAGAGGGATGGCCAAAGGCTGTGGGAGCACGTCACTCTGCAAGGCGCAGGAGGGAGGAGCCAGGAGGTGAGCTGGAGCTGGGCTCTGAGGAATGAGCAGGAACTGAGGAAAGGAGGAAGGACCTGCCTACAAAAGGGGACTTCTCAGCGAGATGCCGCGCTGGGAAGAGACGTGGTCAATTCAGGAGATGGTGCGCCCTGCGGCCCTGCCAAGCAGTGGGTGCAGCTGAGGAGGAGCGAGGGGAAACTCAGCCCTGAAGCACAGACAGGGCTCTGGCGCTGTCACAGGACATTGGCCTCACAGTCAGTCCAGGAGAGAAGGGGCCAGAGGACACGGTTCTATCTTCCAAATGACACATCAGCTCCTATTTCTCCTTTAGACCAGGGGTTGCCTGACAACTTCCTAACAAGACTACTGTGCCTTGGGGACATTTGGGCTCCTTCTTGTGAACCAATGTCATGCATTTCCCAAGGGGGCAGTGAGACCAGCTCAGAAGAGCACTGAAAGCCACCTGGGAGAAGCCTGCAGCCTCTCCCACCCTCCCCTGATAAAGCCAGCCAAGGACTGGCACCACCTCTGCCAGATGAGAACCTGGTTTCTCTCCTTGTGTGACATCGTCGCCAGAATCATTTATCCTAAAAAGCAATATGGAGGCCAAGAAGCAAGTTGCTTGGCTCTCGTGATCAGGGTTAAATCCTATGACCAGTGGCTCTATTGGGATATCTTTGTTCTTGTATGTTCTTTTAAAAATCAACAGATGGGGGCCAGCCCGGTGGTCTAAGGGTTAAGTTTGGTGCATTCTGCTTTGGCAGCCCAGGTTCAGTTCCAGGCACAGAGCTATACGACTTGTCAGCAGCCATGCTGTGGCAGCGACCCACATACAAAATCGAGGAAGACTGGCAATAGATGTTAGCTCAGGGTGAATCTTCCTCACACAAAAAGAGGAAGATTGGCAACAGATGTTATGTGAGGCAAATCTTCCTCAGCCAAAAAAAAAATCAACAGATGGTCTATGATTGTTTAAAGAGAGATGACCAGAAATCAGGCTTACACATCCTATGGAGTGGAAATATTTGGCCTTTATGATCCAAAGGAACACTAGGTGAGCATTGCCCGACACCCACTTGCCTTCCAGAGCTCATCTCACTCAATCCAGGGAAGAGGGGGCAGCCCTTGAGACAGGTGTGGCATCTTTCTGTCCACTTATTTTTCTCACTGCCACAGCCCCAACATCTAAACAATACCTAGCGCAGAGCAGACATTCAAAAAGCATTCAGCAAATGAATGAATCTGAAATACTACGGGTATAATTCAGTCATATGAAGTTATAACCTAGAAAAGACGCTTCCTTTTAACAGCCAAGAACTCTTTAGATTCCAAAGGAGCACGACAAACCTGAATCCTGCTCTATTGTCTCCCTGAGCCTACCCTGAGGAGAACCGCAAAGACCTCGGGGACTAGAATGTGCCTCATGTCCCCTAAGCTGCGTGAGAGCTGAGAAGGCCACCTGCAGACCTGAAGTCCACTCTCTCATGATACAGATGGTGAAACTGAACTCTAGAGCAGGGCTGACCTGCCCCAGGTCACACATCCAGGTGGCTTGACTCCCAGGCCAGCCAGAGCTTTTTCCAACACCTGTGTGGTCCAGATGGCAAAGGATAGAGAATGAGATGGATGGGGCAAACCAGCCGGCTGCGAGAGAACATCTCCCGCTGGGGCTACACGGCACCATGACCTGGAGAAGGTCCTGTTTGCGCTCTGCCTAGGCTTCCACTCCGTGACTGTGCTGGGGCCCTCCCTCCTCACAGGCTGAGCCCGCTGGACCCACACCTGCACAGCCCCATGTGCTTCTTTCTCAGCAACCTCTCCCTCATGGACATCTGTGGCACATCCTCCTTTGTGCCTCTCATGCTTGTCAACTTCCTGGAAGCCCAGAGAACCATCTCCTTTCCTGGCTGCGCCCTGCAGATGTAGCTGACCCTGGCGCTGCGCTCCGCGGAGTGCCTGCTCGTGGTTGTGATGGTGTAGGGACCGTTCTGTGGCTATCTGCCAGCCACTGAGGTGACCGAGCTCGTGAGCGGGCAGATGTATGTGCGGATGGCAGTGCTGAGCGGGGGGCAGGCTCTGCTGTCTCACTGCTGCAGGCCACTCTCCCCTGGAGCCTACCCTTCTGTGGTCGCAATATCCTCAACCACTTTTTCTGTGAGGTCTTGGTAGTGCTTAAACTGGCCTGTGGGGACATCTCTCTCAATGTGCTGCTATTAATGGTGGCCACGGCCGTCCTGATGCTGGCCCCACTGCTGCTCACCTGCCTATCCCACATTTCCATCCTTGCTGCCATCCTTAGGGTGCCCTCTGCTGCGGGCCAGCGCAGAGCCTTCTCCACCTGCTCTGCCCACCTCACAGTGGTGGTGGTTTTCTACAGGACTACCTCCTTTATGTACTTCGAGCCCAAGGCCAAGGACCCCTACTCAGATAAGATTATCCCATTGTTCCATGGGCTGATGACAACACGCTCACTGAACCCCATCACCTACAGCCTGAGGAAGGCAGAGGTGAGAACTGCGGCCACAGCTCTGCCAGGGAGAGACCCGCTCTCCGCTCAGTCAGGCAGGACAGGCGAGGCCACTGCTATGGTAACGACCTCAAATTTCAGTGGCTTAAAACCACAAAGGTTGATTTCCCGCTCATGCCGCAGGTCCTTTAGAGGCTGGCTGTGGGGTCTGCTCTGCAGCATCAACTTCATCCCTCTGGGACTCAGGAGAAGCAGTGATGGAACATTGCAGGTCGCCACAACAAAAGGGAAAGTGACAACGCCTGCACTGACCCTTAAAGCTTCCACTTGGAGGCGGGCATGTTACTTACACTTGCAGTTCTTTGGCCAATGCAAGGCACATGGCCACAGCGAGCATGCAGGGGTGGGGAGGCACATTACCACATGTCTGGAAAGAGAGGAGGATTGAGAGGCTTGTGAGCAGCCGCATGACTGCCACACCACCCTACAGTCAACACAAGAGCTACTCGAGCTTTGTCTTTCTCTCTGATCACCCATCCTTCACCGGCAGCTGCCAGCTTAGCCGTCCCAGGAGAGCTCTGGCAGATCCTCGTGGTGGCTTGTACTGGGCCATGCCAACCAGATTGGAACCACGACTCCCAGCATTTCCTTCACTATACGGTTCTGGGTTGGGTTTGACCACAGGAGAAATTTGCATGAGGTCTGGAGGGAGAAGCCAAGCAGCCAGCACTCTCACCGGCTGCTGATCTGCTGGCTCGCCTTGGTGACCCTCCAGGTCCCAGCACATCACCTCCTGCCGCTGTTCTGAGTCCTGTGCCAAGGGCAGCTCCATGGCAAAGAGTGCCAGCTTCTCCTGCAGGTCACCAAGCTCAGTGTCACTGAGACTGAAGGCAGTGGGAGCCAGACACTAGTTAAAGTTGCTCCTCCTGGTGCTAGTTTGCCCTTCCCCTCCCCGACTGCACACCTGACAGCCCAGCTGACCTACAGTGGCTTCAGGCCCAACACCAAATGCACAGGTAACAGCTTTGCACAGTCTTCTCCAACTGCTCCCACCACTGAATAGGCCTGTCTCTGTAACAAACCCCTCATATAACTCGCAGTGGTTCTGCTACTTTGGTCAAACCCTGACTGGTTCAACACTCTTCTGATCAAGAGCCGTTGACGGCTCCCCATTACGACAGCATTAAGTCCAAATTCCTCAGCTGAGACCTCAGGCCCTCCAGCAACTGTGCCCCCACCCCTGCTTCTTCAGCCTGATGTTCACCAACCCCCTCGCACGGACCACCTGCCCCATCACCTTATCTGTGCTGCCTGCGCCTGTGTCTTCGCTCACACTGTTCTCTGTAAGAGCCAGGACTGTTTTCACAGCAGCTGACACCGTCTCCTTCCTACGCCCTTTCCTGTTGCGCCCTGACAGTGTTCTCTTTCCTTCACTTTGTCGGTGCCTTTCACCCGGTTCCCATCCCATCCTGCTTTGCATGCGTGGTATTTCACCACAACGTGAGCTCCCTGAGGGCAGGATTCAAGCAGCTCTGGCTCATCTCTGCAGCTCCCACAGACCTTTCCCTATAGAAGGTTTACTGAATTGCCACTCAGAAGGCCTCACAATGTCCCCATCTGGGGATTCCACCCTGTGCTGCTGAGCACTTGGTGGACAGATACAGCGAGGGAGCAGCAGTGTCCGGGTGCCACAGGCCTGTATTCAAGGAAGGCATGACAAGTCAGGAGATAACCATGGACCCCATTGAGGGAGCCAAGAGGCCAGGGTTCCAGACCTGGTTCAGCTGCTCTGTCCAGACCAGTCTTCTTGCTGGTGTTTTCCCCCCAGGAATCCCACAGGCACCTCAAACTCAAACTGTCCAAAAGTGAACTCATCATTCTGCCCTCCAAAGTTGTGTCACCTTCTCAGGGAATGACACCATCATCCCCAAGTCACTAAGCCAGAAACACGGCAGTCATCACAGACTTTCATCCCTCACCACCCAACACATCCAATCAGTCACTAAGTCCTATAGAATCCACCTCCTAACAGCTTCTCAGTCAGTCCCTCCCTTCCACTGACACTGCCTTAAGAGGCATTTGAGAGAATCTCTCTCTCAAATATCGCAACAGCTGTGTCGCTGTACTTTCCTCCTCCAAACTCTCTCCAAAATCCATCCTCTGCACCAGTCATCAAAACACCAATCAGATCATGCTCCTCCCCCACTTAAATCTTCCACTGGGTCCTCATTTCCCATAGGATAAACACCAGACCCCATATATCCATCTGACCTCATTACTGGCTCCTTGCCTCCACCCCCAGTCCACCAACACACACTCTCCATGCCCAGACACCCTGCACCCAGTTCCTGAATAAATATCAGTCTTTCCTGCCTCTGTGTCTCCCCTTGCTGTTCAAACACTTCGTGACCTTTAGCTAACAATATATTGGACACTCATCACCTACCAGGCTAGGGACTGTGCTGTGTTCTAAGTGCTTCACTGACTGAGGACCAGATGGAATGATGGCGATCTCAGGGGAGGAATGCAGTGTGGACACTGGTGACCAGAGAGAACACTCTCCCCACATCTTGGCATTATAGAAATTCACTCAATCCTCACTCAACCCCTCCCCCTCCTGGAAAGCCCCTTCTGATCCTTCCTAGCTGGGTGGGGTCTGTCCCAGCTCTGTCTCCTTCTTCAGCGTCTTCTGTACTCTGCTGACTCTGTCCTGAATCCCACCTATTTGGGTTCATGAGTCCTAGTGACCTGACTCTATACATCCTAATGTTATGGACTAATATTTCTGATACAGGAACAGACACCTAGCCCACACCTCTTGCTTCTTCTCATCACTCATTTGGCCACATCACTCTCTGCTCAGCGCCCCAAGGAAGAGACATGCTTGCAGAAAGCAGAGAACAAAGGGATGTTTTCCTGGCTTTTGAGCTTCAAAGCATAGACCCTAAAGGGAACAAGGAAGACTTGAGGTATAGACAAAAGATCTGGGATAAAACATGAAAAGCAAAAGCAAACCTTCCCCATCTCCAGATTAACAGAGATTCCCTGAGCTGGGAAGACGGAGAGAGGAGGACGCTGGAGTGAGAACACCAGCACAGAGGCAGGGGCCCCGAGCCCCACTCCCCAGGCCATGTCCCTGGACAGGTTTGTAGGATCTGAAAGGTGGAGCAACTCATGCCTTTGCTGGTGGAGTCAAACCCAGTGCAGGACTCCGGGGTAGAAATGGTCCAGGTCTTTGCAGATGGCAGAGAAGTGGTAGAGAAAGCCTCAGGACAGGAAAAGGCCATGCATATGAGAACAAAAAGCCACTCTGGGATGGCCTGCCTGCACCGCTGACTGGGGACCAGGTGAGATGATGGAAATCTCACACGATGGGTGCAGCGTGGACCCTGGTGATCAGAGAGAACATTCTCCCAACATCTTTGCACTATGTAAGACCCTCAGATCTCAGCTGTGACCCTTGTGGAAAGAGAAGAAATTCTGGGTTGACAAAAGATTATGTTTCTGGCACTCAGGCAAAATGGGGGCTCAAAATAGAAATTAGATTCTTGTGATATTTCTAGCACATCTGAGATTTGTACCTGCTATTCCAATTTCCTGGGACCTCTACTTCCTTTCCTTTTCCTTCCCAGGTCTGTCTCACTGATTGAAATCCTCTCAGCACTCGCACAAACACACACACACACTCACAACTCCCCACCTCGAGCCACTGCAGCCTGCAGCGGTGGGCAAAAGTCTCAGACATTAGCTCTTGTAGCTCATTCTGGCTGGGTTCCCATCACTCCTGCTGACTTCCTCAGAGTCCCTCTTTCCCCTGCTCCCCACACCCTTGGCCCAGGAAAAAGGCAGCACAGAACCAGTAAATACTTCATTGGAGACACACCAGACTCCGCCTGCATCAAGTCAGGATGCCAGCCGTCCCAGACCCATCTGTCCTGCGACCCCCACTCCCAGCACAGCACATCTCTGTCGATGCCTCTGGGAAGGAAGCCTGAGGCCAGGCTTGCTGAGCTGCTGGGAAGATCTGGAGACTCAGTTTCCCCAATATGGACTCCATTTCCTCAGGAACAATGTCATGCTCCTGAGAGGGCTTTGTCTCCCTGGGAAGGGGTCCATGTCTTCAGGAGGGCTCCACATCCCTGGGAAGGGGTCCATACCCCGAGGAGGGACTCCTCGGTCCTGAGGGAGCTCTGTGGCCCTGCACAGGCTCCAGTCCTTAAGAAGACTCCATGGATGTGGGACTTCAGGCCCTTGGGAAGCGTGCCAGGTCCCTGGAAGAGTTCCATGTCCTTAAGAAAGACTCCATGTCCTCAAGAAATGCAACTTGTCTCTTGTCCCTGGAAGGGCTCCAGGCTCCCCAGAAGAATGCAGGAAGGGCTCTCTGCCCCAAGGAAGAGCTCATGTTCCCCAAGGGCCAGGCCCCAAGCCCCACTCAGCTGGCACAGATGCTGCTGACAGCAGCCCCTCCCGGGCCCACAAGACCCAGCTCCTCCTGCTCATTGATGCACAGCTGGTAACCGCAGCCCCGGGCCCGGGCTCCAGATGGGACCCGGTGGTCAGTCTTGGCACGAGGGGGCAGCAAGAAGCCCACACTGCCAGCGATGAGCATGTGCCAAATGCTGTGAATGTAGAAGTAGTTGTCTCGGGTCTCCACGAAAGCATAGAGTAGGATGGCACTGCCGGCAATGAGGCTGCCCGGGCACAGGTAGAAGAGCCAGCGGCGCCACGTGGGTGGGTAGCAGTGCCGGCGGCGGACGCTGCGCACTGTCTGGGGGGCAGAGAGGTGGGGTCAGGCATGCAAGGCCTGGAGCCCAGGCCAGAGCTGGTCACACCAGGCTTCCCCTGAGCCCTGGTCGTGACCTGAAAGCACCTGCCAAGACTGGAGTGGTCACCATGAGCAGCACAGTGATGATGACAGGGTCCAAGGCCATCTTAAATTGGGGACCAAGTACCCAGAGCCTTGCACCCAAGTCCTCTTGGGACCCCCCCCCCCCCAGCCCTCCCCACCCTTACCCAGGCTGTAGCCAAGATCCCCAAGGCGAATAGACTGGGTCCAAGCAGGTTCCAGAGTCCATGCCGGTCAAGCTGCAGAGCCATGGACAGCAGCATAGCCCCCAGCAAATACAGCACCTAAAGAAAGAGGACTCCAGGGGCTGGGCGGGAGCCAGGGACAGTACTCCAGGGGCAGGGCGGGAGCCAGGGGACAGCACTCCAGGGGCAGGGCGGGAGCCAGGGGACAGCACTCCAGGGGCAGGGCGGGAGCCAGGGGACAGCACTCCAGGGGCAGGGCGGGAGCCGGGGACAGCACTCCAGGGGCTGGGCAGGAGCCGGGGTCAGCACTCAAGGGGCTGGGCCAGGATGGTGAGAGGCGCTTGGCAGTGCCCCCAGGGAGAGGTCAGGAGTGGATTTCAAGTGGACTTTGGCTATGATTGTCCCCCAGGGCCCACTCTGGACTGACCTGCTTGACCACAGGCTGTAAACGAGCCATGGCAATGACAGTGACCCACACAGACATTAAGGAGCCCAAGAAATCACAGAACTGCAGCACGTCGTAGTCCATGATGCAGAAAACCACAATGCCTGGTTGGTCACAGGCATGATAGAACTAGAGGAAGAAATGACAGGCATTGAGAGAACTTGGGGCAGAGGTCCAAGTCTATGAAACTGGGGAAAGAGTCCACAAGGGTGGTGTGCTGCTGTCAGGAAAGCAGAATTCAGAGGTCACAGGCTGAGCAGAATTGGGAAATGCCTGACTCCCCACTCGGAGCAGAATATAGTAGGGAGGCTTGGTCAGCCTCATAAGCTGTATATATCTGGCAGCCCTGACCCTCCTCCTCGCATTCCTAATCTTTCTGCTTCTGGAACGTACTGTGGAGAGCACCGGGAGGAAGGGGTGTTTAGGTCTCTCAAGCTGAGGCAAATCCTTCTCTATCTCCTTGTACTCACCGTGGGGCCCATCTATAATCCTCATCCCTGGTCCAAGCCCTGGGGCCAGACCCAGACCCCAAGCTTCCCCTGCATGTCCCGGTCTCCCCCGATAGTGCAGACTCTGAGCTGGGCTTCGTCTTCAGGCCGTACACTAACTGGCCCTCTTCATCCCCTCCCACCCAATGCTATGAAGGGCACAGGGAGACAAAGGTAGTCCCTAAGGCCACGCAGAAGAGCACGGCATTTCACACTCAGGGGAAGAAGATGGGGAAGGGACAGCATCCACCCCTCCTACACACTGTGGGGAACAGAGCAAAGAGCAGGGGATTGAGGAGCTTCAAAGAGGGTGCAGGCGACACAAATGGAACTGGATCAAGCTATGCTGGGCACCCCAATTAAGGAACCAAGGTGTATTGTCAGCCTCCCTGATCTGTGGCCCCAAACCCCGTGTCTCTCTGGACAATGCTACCATGGCACCCTGCCTTCCCTTATTTGTGAAAAGGGTTACCCAGGGATAACCTGAGTTCTCCTTGTCTTGGAACACTTGCTGCGACCATTCTCTTAAACTTGTATGTAGAATTTACGTGCTTTGAGTATTTATTGATGCCAAATACTAAGAATATGTATGGTTTTAAGAATATCTTTGGTATAAAGATGACAGGAACACATATCCCTCTGCATCGTGTGCCTTACGAGTCAACCAAAGAGAAGACACTGTATAGGACCTCTGAGGACAAACAGCGCCAGACCGAGAACAAACATCACGGGGGCATGCTCACTCCTCCCCTCTCCCGACGTCATCAGAGGGAATGGGTTACTATGGTGACGGAAGCAGAGTCAGTAAGAAAATTAAAAAGCTATTATGGGAGAGAAAAGGTTTCTGACCCATATAAACTTGATCAAAATCTACTCATTGAGCTGAGCTGGAGAAATGCCAGCAGATTTTAGGGGATCAAAAAATTTTCTTAAGATTCTGTGAATCAATTTGTTTGCTCTCTGTCCCCTGCATGCCACCCCAGGTCCTCTGGGAGCATGGCTACCGAGGGCATTTCTCGATAGAAGAAACAAGCTGGTGTGATTGCCATGATTGGACCGAAATACACCAGGCTGAAGTGAAGCTGGGGCAGGAAGGATCCTGTGGCACCCAAAGGTGGCCTCTGAAGTGGCTTTCTCATTGACAGAAGGGACCCTTTAGGCATTTCTTTCAGCCCAGGTCAGTTTCCTCATCATTCTATTAAAAGGCAACCCTGAGTCACAGGGCTCTGGGCCCAAAAGAGAGGTGTGCTGACAGACCTTGGTGAGGCAGATAGCCGGACCCTCCAGAGCCATGTCCTGGGTATGGGCAGGGGGCAGGGATACCCAGTCACAGCTGAGGAAAGAGACAGCTGAGCAACACCGCAAGACAGAATCCCACACTGACAGAATCCAGCCCAGACACAGAGTCACCACCAACAGAAAGGGAAACAGACTCAGGCCCCGTCTCTAGAGACAAAGGATGAGCAGGGAGGCACTCACGTTCCTGTTGAACCTGCTGCAGACTTCATCCAGTCTTTAGAATAGCAAAATTGACCATTTCAACAGACAAAGGGAAAAGGGTGAATGACATAAGGGCAGGGAGAAGCTGGGAGTTTACAGAAAGAGAAAAAATGAAAAAGAAAATTTAGGGATATTAACTGGCATTGGGAAACCTTGGGTTTGATTCCTTCAAAATGCAAATTGCAAGTAGTAAACTCGTGTACCTATCTTCTGTCTCTTCCTTCACTTTGGACAGAAAGAACGTTGTCTCTTCAGGAGGAAACTGTGTGGGAATGACCACATTTTAAGTGAGTATCCCAGGCTTCTCAAAGGGCTTATAAACGGGGGGACATGGTTCCCTCTTATATATTATTGAGAAAATGAGTTCTTACTGGGAAACTTTGACTTGTCATGTGGGTCCACATCAGCTTCAGAAGTAATGTTTCAATATGCCTAAAACACTTTTTTTATTTTTCAATTTCTCTTATATGTGCTGATTAATTGAGAGTTAATTTGGTTCTAAAACAAATCAATATTTTGGTCTTTTTTCTATTTTAGCTATGGGACATTGATTATTCTCTACTCCAAGACCAGATCTAAGTACTACAGCTCGGCAAATTACCCACACTGTTTTACGATTAGGACTTTATTTTAAAGCATTAATTTTACATTTCAGGCTTCACCAAGCACTGACTCCACATGCCTGACTCTCAAGTATATAGAAGGAAATGCCCAAACATTTCTGGAAGGAGGACTTGTAACGAATCCTTCCATCTCAGATAGGAGAGGATATGTATCAGCGGAAGAGCACAGCTGAGCCACCTACATTGAAGACACGTCTAAGGGAATATTTACTTGAAGGCAGATTTTCTCCTAGGAATTTCTCTGCACTCAAAAAAGTGGGGAATAATGGAGAGCTTGTCTCTGGAGTGGAGAGGTGTGGGGGAGATCATCTCCCTAGTATTCCATGACTGATTCTTCTCTAAGTGTACAAAAAGGGCCAAGAGATTGTTTTAGGTTGGAGAAAACTCATAGGGTAGAGTAAAATTAAAATTGCAGTGTGTGTTGAGCATGATCTGCCTTTCATCTGATCTGGCTACTGTCACTGCTGAACGTCCAGAAGTGCCATCAGTAAAATCCACTGACCACGAGGACGTGGTCACAATTCACCAGGAAAACCAGCCAACCACCTGCGGCAGCTTACTTCACTGAAACCCCTCAGACTGGAGAAGCCAGCGTCTTGTCATCGCATATCCGCCCCTTCTGACTGCACCGCTTCAGCCTGCTTTATTACTCACGAAGAAGAATCCATTACTACTTGCCATGGCACCCTACACATCACCATCTCTAGCCAGGAGACACAATCCACAGTAAATAAAGTGAAGAGAATTGCTCACCACCATAGAATTCACTGGTGTAACCATATTCCACACCTAGAAGCAAACAGCTGAACAGAACACTGGAATGGCCTACTGAAGGCTGAGTTATGATGCCACCTGGGAGACTACCCTGAAAGCCTGCAATATTCTCCTATATATTTGGCACACAGTATGTACTCAGTAAGTTTTAGTCATCTTATACTTATGCCATGTATATTCATAGGAGAATATTCCCACATTAATAAACTTTCCCCCATGCAAAAAAAAAAAAAATATATATATATATATATATATATATATATATACACACATATAGCAGCAATGTTGTTCCACTGAAAATTGTGGGCTAACTTTTAGATTGGCATTCCTTTTGTCAATAGCAATAAAAAGAAGTGGTAGAAATAACACAGAAAGATTGGAGAATTTAAGAAAAAAATTTAGACTACAAACTGGCTTCTATTAATATAATTCTAATCTGATTTGACACCTTCCTCAGCTTTGGACATTTCTTTACTTACGAGATAATTTTGGAAAATTACCCTAAATTGTTTTTTTCTGTAGAATTTTTAATTCTTATAACAGAACTATATAGTTCATCTAATTCTCCAAAATGGAGTACCCAGGCATGACAGAATGTACAAGTGGAAATGAAAATATATTCAACCCATGCAAAGACTGGAACATTGGTACTCAGGATATAATGGAACTTACTGCTGTTCTCTTATTTTCTGCTTCCATTTCCTCTTGGAAATAGTCACGGGATTTTGCCAAAGGCCACTGAGAATTACTTGTGATGGTGTGAGGAACAGAGAGGTAATGAGAAGGCAGGCTCACAGCCAGGGTGTCAGCAGTCAGCAAGGAAGGCTGCAGGGCCCAGCATGTCAGCTCTGTCTGGGACTTCAGGATCCGATGGTGAGGACCCCAGTAGCACTGAAACGGGTATGCAGCTGAACTGCACGGGTCAGAGCTGCAAAACCGCAATGTTTGATGTATTTGCCCTGATGATTTCTTATATTTTGGTTTGGTTATATTTTCTGATCTTTCTTTTGTGAGGAACATTAGCCCTGAACTAACATCTGTGCCTCTGTTTTTTTTACGTGGGATGCCTCCACAGCGTGACTGATGAGTGGCGTAGGTCTGTACCAGGATCCAAACCCAAGAACCTGGGCCACCAAAGCAGAGCACGCGGAACTTTAACCACTCAGCCATGGGGCCAGCTCCGTATATTTGCTGACCTTTTAAGTGGCTCTTTTTATCGTTGAAGAATTTGAGACCCACTAAACTGAGGTCAAGAGTTTCTCTATATACTCAGGACTTCTGAGAAACTGAAGTCAGGTTAGAAATGAATCAACGTACTCCCTGCCCCAGCGCAAGACGCTCGGTGGCCGCACGTGAGGATCTGGAGTCCAGCTGGGTGAGAGTTGGCTCTACCGCTCACCTTAGTCCTTGGGCAAAGTGTTCAAACTGCTCTCATCTGCACAAAGGGGTGACGGTGATGGGAGTCCCATCAGTTACAACAGAGCTACTGGGAGAATTCAGTTAGGGGTGTCTGAGCACGTATTTAGTAGACACTATTCTCAGTTATCTGTTTCAGTTCTTAAATGGAGACTGCTGAAAAATGAAATAAGTCTAAACTACTAAGTAAAGAATGGGAAAGAGGGACAAAAGGGAACCTTCCCAGGGAAAACGGATGACCAGCAGCTCTATATCTTGGCCAATAAGGAAACAACAGGAGTCAGAGCAGGACTTTAGGCAACACCTCAGAGCCAGTGTCTTCTCCTTGAGCTTTTGCTTTTCGCCTTATTTAAGAGAGCGTAAGCTCTGAATGTGATGCCAGGCATTTTGAACCCCTGCAGTGTTCCCACTGTCGGGAAGGTCTTTTCTTTTCAGGGTGACATGCCATTGTACCCAGAAAATGAGGGGTCATCCAGGCCTGAACACTCTGGAGCCAATGCCTGGGCTGCTTGTGCGAAGTACAGGAGAATGGCTACGCTCTCCCCACACGCTCCAGGCTCCTGATACACTCAGCTACTCTTACTAACTGTGAATCCCGTTAGATCTACATGCAACCAAGCGTGGGCTGGTGGAACAGCTTTCGCTAGAGGACTTGGTGAGCAACGGTATAAAAGGCATCTGGCAATAAAAAAGAGAAAGAGTGTCTAATATAAAAATAGAATGAAGCACTGTCAGAGTAGGTCTAAAAAAGGGGCCAGCTGAGTAAAATTGGGGTGTGCTCTTCTCACTCAGCTTAAGGGGCCAAAGTCTCCCTTCGCAGTGTGGAGACAGCCTACTCTTCCTCATCTGTGGATGAACATCCAGGAAGACCCTGTGATACGACCTTCAGTTTCAGGACACTTGTGCCCCGCCCCCCACCACTTTCTCCTAAATGATAAATAGGAGTTTTGTAATGTGAACATATGTCTGATCTATGAATGCTGGACAAAAGAGGGACATGTATTGATTTTCATGATATCCTTGTTGCCAGGACATGAGGAAAGTCTCACTCTCTCTAAGATTTTCCAGTGCTGATAGGCAGGCATTGTGTGTCACAAGATGCCAAGTGGCCAGAGATGAGAGGAAAAGATGCCTAGATGCAGCATCTCAGGGATGGAAAAATCTACGTAGGGGTTGAATCACATTAGCAGACTCTCTCCTCCATCTTTCTTTATAATATCTGGGATGCTTGCTTGTAATATGAACTTTTCTGATTATGCAGGAGTGGGAAAACACAGGGAAGGGAGTGTGGAGATTCTGTAATGCGAGGGGAGGGCCTTAAAACTATAACAATCTTCATCAAAATATACTCCTTTGAGCTGTGATTTTTACATCACACTGCCATTTCCCATGACGCCTCAGGACACAGGTGAATACATAAAGTTTCTTTGGATTCTGAGAGTGAGACTATTCCATAAATTACCCAATCACAGAGATCCCCTGTCTTCCAAAAGTTCCCATGAGAAATCAAGGAGGCCATGGCAACTGAAGGGGGAGAAACCTTTTTGTACCATAAGAAAGAACATGCTAAAGACGTAGAAATCCCCAGTACAACGGAAAACACCAGCACAGTACGGTCCTCACATCAGGAGAGAAGGTGATGCAGGTTGGAAGACTCTCCATGTAGAGATGCGGGTGAAAGTGGGCATCTCCTGCCACATGCAGAGGTGAACAGGGTGGAGGTGTAGACACAATTCCACACTGTAGGACAGTTTCTCAGCCAGTGTGTTGAGATAAAGTTCCCTTCAGCTCTTAGATGAACAGGCAGGGCGTGTGACAACTAGAGACCCCACCCTGTCTCTACTGGCTGCTTGTTATCTTAAGTGGCAAACAGCCTTGTTCATTTATCCTGATGTGCCTTATAAAAATTACTATTTTCTACACATGCCATGATGTGAAAAGGTTGGGACACACAGCTGTAGAAGACACAGTGAGGAGGAGACATCCTCATATTACTAAGGTGTGGACACCCCCAAACCTGGGGAAAACAGGGTGGAAATGTACACCCTCACCCACCACCACGGATAAGGACTCGGTGAAGACACTGATGCCACTGCATACCGTGGAGAAGAACATGGTGAAGGTGTAGACAGCAGCTTCCAGCACATATCGGCTCCGAATGGCCAGGACCACAGGTGGCAAAAACATGAGGTTGCTCAGGCAGAGCAGAAGTGTGGACAGCAGCTGGAATCCGTAGGTGAGAGCATCGGCACTGTCGGTGCAGCCCCAGCCCCGCCACCCTGCGGGAGGAGAGGGCACAGGGTGGAAGAGGACAGAAGGCAGCCATGGGTTCAGCAGACAGCTACTCGTGGCCTCTTGCCAACCCCTACACCACCGCCAGCGCAGGGTGGCCTCACCCTGGCTCTGCCCGCCCATTCTCTCTAAACCCGTCCCCAGTTCAGGCTGCCGCCCCTCCCGACCGCCCTGGAACCCAGGAAGCCCAGCCGCTCACCGGCCTTGCACTCGCAGGCCGCGTACAGGTAGTTGTGCGTGCGCAGCAGCTTGCACTGGCCGTAGGGCCCGCAGTCGTCCACGCACGGGGACAGGAAGGTGCGCAGCCGCACCTCGGCCGTCGCGTTCCGGCACCGCACGAACCTGCGCACACACCGCCGTGACCCGGGGCCCGGGCCGCTCCCTCCCCGGCCCGCCCGGCCCCCAGCCGCTCACCGAGGCCCCGCCCCGCACAGCGAGCGGAGGGTCAGGAACCAGGTCCCCGTCTGCGGGAAGGGAATCCGCAGCCTGGCCGCTCTGGAGGTGGCACTGACCGAAAGGAGGAAGCCGGCGAGGGACTCTGAGGGGAGAAGGCAGAAGAGAGCGGTCAGTGAGAGGGAGGAGGGGTCAGGGCCTAAAGAACCCTCGCCCACCTGCTCCGCTTCCCAGACACCCTAGCCCAGCCTTCCTCCATACCATCCTCCACTGCCCCAGCCCCGGCCTTCCAGCCTCCTCTCCTTCCCCCATTCCTCACCCCTACCTTTGGAACAGGTCACGGCTGCATCCCCCAGGCTCAAGGGCACCTCGTGAGTCAGGCATGCAAACACTGTCACGTTTTCCTGGTGCAGGGAGCTCTGGAGAGGGCAGGTATGAAGATGAGGCTGTCACACCCTCTAGGTCCTACCACGACCCCTACTCCTACACCAGTTAACGCCTCCCCAGAAACCCCTCCAGGCCCTCACTGGACAACCCAATCCTGCAGGTGCTCCCCACACTGAAGCCTCTCTCTCTCCTCCCTATTCTTAAAACAAAACTGAGAAACACCACATCTTCCAAAGCAGAGATCTTTGAAAGACTGAAGAGAAGGCAGGGCGGGATCCTGATTCCTTTCTTTGGGCAGAATTGTTTAGATTCTGTCCAGGCAAGAGAGAAGACCCTCTTTTTCAGTCCTGTCTAACCCATTGTGGGCAAGGGGGGTGGGGGCTGGTGCTGGATACAAGGTGACTGCCAGGTTTCCAGTCATCGCCACATCTTCACCTGGCCACTGTTCCTCAGGTGAGATGATCCCAGGTACTGAGCATGGTAACAGAACACCTGAGGAATTAAATGTAGCAACCCAGCCAGGAGGAAAAGAAACTGGATCTCCACAGGAGCAAATGGAAGGGGCGTCTAGAGGAACAAAGGCAACAGGCTGCCATAAGCTCACCTCATTCAAGAAGGACTTGAGGCGGCTTATTAAATACATACAGCAGGATAAAATAAACACGTGAGGGAGATTTCAAAATCAGGGTAGGGAAATAAAGTCTGTCCTAGATGTGGGCTGTGTATTTGATGCTGATTCCAATCAACCAAAGCAAAAAGGAAACAAGAGCTGCCGGGTTTGTGGGTCCATGAAATGAAAGGGTATCAGAGTCTCAGGAGAAACACAGCACCCAAAGGGGCAGTTCTCCTGTAACTCTCGTCAAAGGAGCACTGTGTGCCGGCGTGCATCCCGTCCTCAGCCGCAAGAGCTGAGTTTCAGACACTTGTTCGTAGCCTCCCTCAATGCAAGCCCAGGGCAATATGCCAAAGTATTATTCAGTAAAAGTCATGGGGGGGGGGCGGGGCAAAGAAAAACATGTCCTCTAGGTATGCGGTTCTCTAATCCAAATGTCCAGCTCTTGATCCAAAGGAAAAATCAAAATGTTGGAGGGAAAGATCAGAGTAGAGGCACCAGTTGACCTTTCAGAATAAATATAACGGGCTGTCTGAGGAGTGTAGCAGAGGTCACAGCATGCAGATGCGTGGGATGTAAGCAGCCGCCCATGAGAGCAAACAGACAAGAATGCACAGGGCCTGGGTGAGGGGCTGCAGGGGGCTAGGCCTCTAATCTCAGGATCCCGAGAAAAAACAAGTATGGTTGGGGCTCCACAGTTTCAAGGTCAAATCAAGACTTCACTGTCATTGCCCAAAGGCATGGCAGTCAGCAAACACAAAATACACAGTCTTAGTCAGAACAGAGTCAGAGAAAATTTGAGTATGAAGTAAGGAACATCTTCAGGTTGAAGAGTCAGCTCTGTCCTGACCAGCAGGACCACCAGAAAGTTCTGAGCCATGTCCCATAGAAGACCATGTCAAGCCACAAACCAGGTCTCAGGTCAGCTGATAGGAAAATGGTTCCTGTCCCCAGAGCTGGGTGATCATAGAGTTAACAGGGAACAAGACATAAATTATTGGATCAGTGCCAACCTAAGACAGTCACTAATGGCCTGACACAGGGCTCTGCCCTCAGCCCACTCTTACTCAATGCTGAACATAATGACTAAGACATACAGTAGGCTGGCTTTTCCAGTGTGTAAATTACACAAAGCAGAGGAGGCCCAAGGCCCAAACTAGTATTAGGCAATGCCTCAAAGACAGACATAAATTCTTCCATCCAGGATAAAAATCTGACTGCAAAAACATGACATGGGAATTGGCAGCAGTTCACATGAACTGGGCTCAGGGCACAGAAATGTGTATGGCCATTGGTAACAATTAGATAAACACAGCAGTTAATGTGAAAAAGGACAGGGAGGACACATGGCTTTGAGCCTCCCTCTGTTTTCCAAAGCTTTTACATGTGCTCTTATTATTTTTATAACAAAAAAGTGAATGTATACAACAGTTTTGAAGAAAATACAAAAGAAGGAAAGGAAAAAGACCCAGAGATCTTAGTGCACTACAAGGCCTAAGTGACCCCACAGTGTGATGCAGCAGCTGAAAGAGGTAACTTGACGTCAGGCTGCACAAACGCTGCCTGCCACCCTGGTGAGACCACCACAAATCACTTATTTCAGAGACATAATAACCAGAGGAGACGGCAGAGGGTGGGGAGAGGGCTAAGACGCTGAGGTTGTCTGGCTTTGTGCAGGCTGAGGAGCATCTGAAGGGCTGTTGGAACAGCAGCGAGATGTAACAAATGTGCCACCCTAATGAAGATGTGAATAATGGGGGAACTGTATGGGAAAGAGGGGGGATGTGGGACCTCTCTGTACTTTCTGCTCCATTTTTCTATAAGCCTAAAATGGCCCTGAAAAATCAAGTCTATAAAAAAAAAAAGACAGGAATAGATTTACTGGATATAGCTTCTGGGGCAAAACCAACGTCAATGAGTAAAAATCCACAGAGGCAGATTTTGATGGGAAGTCAGGACTGCCTTTAGCAATCAGAGCTGTCTAGATATGGACTGCATGGCCTCAAGAGCTGGTGAACTCCCTGTCACAGGAGATATGCAAGAAAAGTGAATCCCTGCCTTAGAGAGAGGCCATTAGCAAGTGGGAGTTAGCCTACAAAACTGGGAAAATCCTGGACCACTCTGAGTTGCCCTGGCTGAGTAGCCCATTTGTAGTAGAGTCAATACTCAGGGCAGATTTGTTGACCAGAACTGGGCTGAGACATGGTTCCTAATAATCAAGTTGGCCAAAAGCAACCTGGATAGGCTTCTGGGAGGAGGTAAGGGCCTCCACACCCTGAGACGTTCTCCTTCCAGTTCCCCATGGGCGACCTCCCCACTCCCCACAGAGTACCGCATTAAGCTGGAGCTCCAGGCTGAGGACGCCTCCGCTGTCCAGCACTGGCAGCAACCTCAGGGCGAACACGGCAGGCCTCTCAGGGGGCAGGGCCACGCTGGGGCCAAAGAAGATGTAGAAGTGAACGGAGAAGGCATCCAGCTCATTGCGCAGCGTCGGGCGCACTGGCCAGCAGTGCTCGGGCAGAGATGTGGCCCCAGCCCCCTCCACAGTGGCCCCAAGGGATGGCGGCTCTGGGGGCAGTGGCTGGTTGCCCAGGGACTGGGGCATGTTCATGGCAGCTCCGGGGACCAGGGCACGGGACAGGCTGGGCTGCGGGCACTCTGTGGGACAGAGGAAATCAAAGCTGGGGCCTACTACCCTCACAAGCCCCGCAGCCCCACCACAAACCAGATCTGAGCCAGACAGGATTTGTCAAAGGGGAGTGAGGGAGGGATAGAATCAAATGTCCCTTGGGAATATGGGGCACCCAGGGTCACAGGATAAGGTCCAGGGATTTCCTTGTGGTCACAGCTAATGGAGTGTCACATTGGAGGGAATCACGGTCATCTCCCCCTCCCAAGGGCAGTGAAGACGCTGTTGAAACAGATGATGGGCCCTCTCACTGCCTTGCATGGGCTTTTTGGCAAGGACAGTGTCTCAGAGGTCCTAGATATCCCTGCCTACCCTAAGAAACTGAAAGAGTGATTCAATCAAGGAGAGCAACGAGGTCCCTTAGCCCCAGATCAGGTGCAAAAAATGATCTGAAAGGCTTCCAGTGACATGAAGCTTTGAGTGGGCGGGCTTTGGGGAGCACAGAGGAGCTCGGGGGGGGGGGGGGAGGGGGGACTTAGGGAGATTGTGGGCACATGGCAGGGTGTCCATGAACACAGCCACCATGCCCGCCTCTTCCCAGCCACACACATTGGCACAGGCTGAGAGACTGGGGCAGATGTGGGGCTTCTGACCTTGCAACCGCACACACAGCTGGAAGCGGATGGTCCTGCCAGGGCCCCGGGATGGTGTCTCCACACGCACGTAGACCCAGTGCCCCCAGGGGGGCAGTGCCAGCTCCAGCTGACATATGGAGGCACCGCCACAGGCCATAGAGCTTGAGTTGTGCAGGGGTGGGGCCTTGGGACGTAGGCGCAGTGTCACGGGGCAGGTGGATGCCCCACGGCCCCCCACGCACACCAGCTGTGCTGAAACCCTGTAAGTGAAGCTGGGCACAAAGACCCTGCACAGAGGAGAGGTTGGGGGCAAGAAAAGACAGGGTACAGAGAGGTGAGAGGGACACCAGAATGAATGAAACATTGGGAAGAAGGTGGCATGGAGGGGTAGGGGACACAGGAGAACAGGAGGCCTTTTCAGGTCCTCCCCTCTGTGCTGGAAGAGAGGGAGGCAGGGGTCTGACCCACCCTGGGGGCTCTGGGTGGTCCCACAGTCCAGGCTGGCTGGCTGGAGAGCAGGCAGTTAGGCTGAAAAGCCAAGAGAACCCTGTTCCCTGTTGAAGGCCAGGGAAGGGAGAGGGAAAGGCCAGGGGTGGGGTGCTCGACTTACTTGTACAGGGCTGAGCGGTTGTGGGGAGAGAGGGTTTGCTCTGAGGGACGGCCAGGCACCAGCACGGCGACGTCCAGCAAACGACGGACAATCAGCTGCGGCTGAAGGAGGTACTGACACTCATCCTGGAGACCCTGAGAAAAGCATGAGTGCAGGATGGCCGAGAGCAAGGGAGCTCCTAAAGTGAGGCGAACAGAAGCGAACAGAACCTGCGGAGGGGTCGAGGACAGACCTCCTCTGGCCGCACGCTCCCAGGGCCGTGACTGAGAGCTCTCTGGTTCTGGGTCCTTCCTGCCTGACCTCTACCTCTGTCCCACCTGTCTGCAGGATCTGCTCTGATCCTCAGCATGGGCTGAGGTCTGGGGACTCAAACCTGGGCCCTCCTGGCGATCAGGCCTTGCCTGCCCCTCCTCCAATCTAGCCCCTCCTCCTGAGCATTCCTGGACAGCTCCTCAAGGTAACTTCAATTATCCCATTCCCCCACCAGCCCTCAGGAACTTAGAACACTGGCTTTCTTTTCAACTGGGGTTGGAAAGCTCCTTACGGCCTCCAGCCTAGACCCTCTAACACACCAACCTGAATCTTTAATTTCCTTTATGCCCTACCCTGCCCCTCCCAGGTGTTTGTCCAGCCTCTGCTTTAAAGGCCACTCTTTACCTCCCAGGCAACCTTCAGACTATAAGCAACTTGAGAACAGGAATTCTGTCTTATCTTCGTTTTGTTCCCCCAGACACAGAGCCTACCAGAGTGCACACCTCAGAGATGAATATTTGCTGAACAAATGAATCAACCCAGCTGGGGGCAGCTCTGATCTTTGTGAAGCCAAAGCCGCTCTTCTGCCTCGCTCCCCCACCCCTGGTCTGCCCTCAGAGCACCCACAGATGCATCTGCTCCTCTGCCTTAGGCTGGGTTTCTTCTCTTACTGGAGGAGAGCAGCCACATCTCCCTGAGCTGCTCCTCTGGGTAAGATCCCTAACCCTTGTCTACTCAATCCACCCCACCCCCAGGTGCACACAGCCCCATCACTCTTCAGTGAGCACAATCCTATTTGTTCCAGTTCTTCCTCTGCAGCATTTGCAGCCATCTAAACCCTCCAATCCTAGCAATTCAGGGGAGGCAGCAGCCCCTGACTGGGCTTCTCTGATCTTCTGCACAAACGACCTTTGCTGGCCCAATAAACTAGAGGCCCCTGTTCACGTATGTGATTATCCTGACCAAGACATACCTCTCAACCTTGTTCTAGGACAAAAGTTCCAGGCTCTGACATCCCACTGAGTTCCCTGCCACAGAACAAGGCAGCCCCGGCCCTGACTTCCAGCAAAGCTCCACAAGGCTGGAAGGAGGGCTTGATGGATGTCAGGACGAAGATCTCATTACCCTCTGCCTGGAATTTTTCGGTGCCATTTGCATCATTGCATCCCCAATGCCTAGAATACTAGGTACTAAAAAATAGCTGTTGAGTTAAAGAATGGGTGTCAAAAAGAGGGTCCCTTCAGAGAGCTCCTAAACCCATCTACTTGCTCAAAGACCTCCATCTCCGATATCCAAAGCAGATGTCCCTCATCTTTGATGTCAAAATCTAAGGACCAGTCATGTCATCAACTCCACTTCCTACAGCAGGAATCACCACCACAATAATCTCATGGTAAATGAGCCCAAAGGGTTGGGGCTCATGCTTAGGAGGTGGCCCATTTCCTTGATGGATAGTCCTAGGGGAAGAAACACTTTGCTCCACATTTTGCTTGCTATTGGTTTAACTGAAGGATCAGTAGACAAGACCTCAATGGTTAAGATGTGCTTCCTCCTTAAACTGTATAATGTACACATCCAATGCCCCTCCCTGATTTTGGAAGGGAGCATTCAGTCAGTGAAGACCAGGGAAGATGCAGAGATGCAGCAATCTTCACCCTGGATGGGGCCAGAGAAAGGGCACAAGAAGTCAGGTCCTCAAGAGCTGCCAAGGCAGAAGTCAGGTGAGAGAATCCAGACTGAGTCAACATCAGCAATCATGGAAGGAGCAGGGCCAAGGCAAGGAAACAAGAAACCGGGAGGGCCAAAACTGACAAGTGCAGTGGGCAACAGTCTGGAGGAAGCTGCAGTGGAAGGTCTTAGATTGATTCCTAGACTGTCCTAGTATGTGTGGGCTGGGTCTCTTTAGAACACCCTAAGCTGGGGCCAGCCCCGGACCAAGTGGTTAAGTTCGCGTGCTCTGCTTTGGTGGCCCAGGGTTTCGCCAGTTCGGATCCTGGGCGGGGACATGGCACCGTTCATCAGGCCATGCTGAGGCGGCGTCCCACATAGCACAACCAGAGTAACTCACAACTAGAATATACAACTGTGTGCTGGGGGGCTTTGGGAGAAGAAGAAGAAGAAAAAATTGGCAACAGATGTTAGCTCCGGTGCCAATCTTCAGAAAAAAAAAAAGGCCTGAGCAGGTGGCCAGTGCCAGGCTCTGGCTGGGGCTTGCAGACTACAGATGCCCAAAGACACTTGGCCTTCTCTACTGGAATATCCCAGCACCCTGCACATGCCCTGGCCCACAGTCAGTCAGCACCAAAGAGCCTGAAATAAAGGAGTGCTGCACAGCCTGCAAGGGCACGCGTGGGGCCAAGAGAGGACCCAGGAGGTTGCTGTGCTGGCCCAGGAGAAGGCTGAGGGAAAGTGTACAACGAGCGGAAACAGAGAGAAGGAGATGCTTTAGAAGCAGAGTCAACAAGATCTTTACTTTACGGATTGATTGTAGGGAAAAAGAAGAATCAAGTGTGACTCCTAAATATGGGGCTTGAGTAACTGGTGAATGGCAGTGCCATTTACTGAGAAGAAGACTAGAGAAAGAAGAGGCTTGGACTGGGAGAAGTGAAATGAGAATCGAAGAGACTTTTACTTTGAGCTTTGTTGTGATTTGTACATGCTTAGTTTGAGACATTTCTTAGACATTCAATCGGAGATGTCAAGTAAGCAGTTACACATATACATATATATCTGAATATATAAAAATATAAAGTCTGAAACTCAAAGAAACTAGGACTTGCTGAATACACTCGAGGACACTAACTTATAGGTGGTATTTAAGACTGTTGTGCTAAAATAGACACATAGATCAATAGAACAGAATCGAGAGCCCAGAAATAAACCCACACATCTATGGACAGCTAATTTTCGACAAGGGAGCCAAGAGCATACAATGGAGAAAGGAGAGTCTCTTTAATAAATGGTGTTGGGAAAACTGGATAGTCACATGCAAACGAATGAAAGTAAACCATTATCTTACACCAAGCACAAAACTCAACTCAAAATGGATTAAAGACTAGAATGTAAGACCTGAAACCATGAAACTTCTAGAAGAAAACATAGGCAGCACGCTCTTTGACATCAGTCTTAGCAGCATATTTTCCAGTACCATGTCTGACTGGGCAAGGGAAACAAAAGAAAAAATAAACAAATGGGACTACAGAAAACTAAAAAGCGTCTGCACAGCAAAGGAAATCATTAACAAAATGAAAAGACAACCTAACAACTGGAAGAAGATATTCGCAAACCATATATCGGATAAGGGGTTAATATCCAAAATATACAAAGAACTCATACATCTCAACAACAAAAAAAACAACAAGCATTTAAAAAATGGGCAAAAGATCTGAACACAGATTTCTCCATAGAAGATACACGGATGGCCAAGAGGTACATGAAAACATGTTCAACATCATTAACTATCAGGGAAATACAAATCAAAACTACAATGAGATATCACCTCACTCCAGTCAGAATGGCTATAATTAACAGGACAGGAAACAACAAGTGTTGGAGAGGATGTAGGGAGAAAGGAACCCTCGTACACTGCTGGTGGGAGTGCAAACTGGTACAGCCACTATGGAAAATAGTATGGAGTTTCCTCAGAAAATTAAGAATAGATCTACCATATGATCCAGCTATCCCACTACTGGGTATTTATCCAAAGAACTTGAAAACACAAATGCATAAAGATACATGCACCCCTATGTTCATTGCAGCTCTATTCACAATAACCAAGACTTGGAAGCAACCTAGGTGACCATCAAGGGACAAATAGATCAAGATGTGGTATATATACACAATAGAATACTATTCAGCCATAAGGAACGATGAAATCCGGCCATTTGTGACAACATGGATGGACCTTGAGGGTATTATGCTAAGTGAAATAAGTCAGAGGGAGAAAGTCAAATACCATATGATCTCACTCATAAGTAGAAGATAAAAACAATAACAAACAAACAGATAGAGACAGAGATTGGATTGACGGTTACCAGAGAGGAAGGGGGGAGGGAGGAAGGCAAAAGGGGTGATGAGGCACATGTGTGTGGTGATGGGTTGTAATCAGTCTTTGGGTGGAGAAGGTGATGTAATATACACAGAATTCGAAATACATTATGATGTAAACCTGAAAGTTATATAATGTTATAATCCAATGTTACTGCTAGAAAAAAATAATAAAAATTTTTAAAAATAAATAAAAATTAAAAAATAAAACTATTGTGCTGGAGACACCTAGGAAGGGAATGGGGAAATAAAAAAGTTGTCCCAGGACCGAGTACTGGGACACCACAACATGTATAGATCAAACAGAGAAGCCAGGAAAGGAGACAGACAAGGCATGGGCGGTGGGCAGGAGGAAAACCAGGACAGTTCCGTGAAGTCACAAAGGCCAAGAGGAGAAAGTGTTTCAAAAGGAAAAAGTAATATAAGGAACTAGTTAACAACTAGTTACTAGTTAACTCCGGAGGGGGGAGGTGGGGACCGGAAGGAGAGAAAGGGAAGAGGAAGACTTACTTTTCACTGTCTGCCTTTTGTACCTTTTGAATGTTATACCAGGTGCATATATTACCTATCTGAAACACAAATAAAATAATTTAGAAGGAGGAGGAAGAGCAGAGGAGCACTGTGAGCAGATTTTAACCTCCTCAATTGAGATATTGAGCCACTCTTGGTCCTAGTTGGTGGATTCAACTGAATCCTCTCTTCTGTAAATCTGCTTCTTTGCTTTCCTTATGTTGTTTTCATTATTTTACCTGCTTTCATTTACTTTCAAATCTTGGAGCTAGGAAGAGGAAACATTCGAGGAGAACTGTGCCCCAGACACTTGGAGAACTTTCCCATAATTAGCCATTTGGGTGCCAGATGTCACCCACAATCCAAAGGCCAGCCTCTCAAGGCAGACTGGCAGCAGGTACCACAGGATAAACACAGGAAAGGCGAGGATATGGAGCGCATGGGTCATGCCAGAGAGGTTGACAGGAAGAAGGGGAAAAAGGAAAGATGGAGAAGTGAGATGAGTTCTGGACAACATGAGTTTGAGAAGATGGCAGAGACATAACAAAAATGTGCCATGTACCCAGGCTCTGTGCTGGGGGCTAGGAAGACAGCAGAGACCACCACAGACACAGGGGGCAGCAGAAGTGTGGGCCAGAGGTCAGGAGAGTGGCTTGGACCAGATAAGGCACTTTCCCTTTACAATCTCTTAAGGCTACCACTCTCAGGATAAAGTTCTAGGCCCTTCACGATCTGGCCTCTGCCCAATCCTCCAGCTCCCTCACCCACCCCACCAACCGCCCCACACTGAACCATCTCAGTTCTCCCTTCTAAGCTTTAGCCCATGCTACTCCCACCACCTGGAACGCCTTTCCTTGCCTTCTCAACATCAGGGCTCACTTCCTACCAGTTTCCTAAAACCACCTCTACCACACTACCGAGCTGAGTTAGCCTTCTCTCCTTTGTCTTCTTAAAACATCTCCTGTATCTCATTAATATACATCATATTTATCTGTGTCCCTAGCACCCAACCCAAGGCCAGGGACAAAGCAGGTGCTCAAGGACTAAGGTCTAGAGGGAGGTCTGAACTCACTCCCAAAGTTGAGGAGGGCCCTAGAAACAGCACTGCCTTCTTATCGCGGGACTCTTGCAGTCTCCACGCAAGGATATCCCTCAACCCACATAACTGCGTTGGCCAAGCCTCATAGGAAGCCAGGACCATGGTGTAAGAAAGCAAGTTGAGAAGATAAGAGCCCTGGAGGAATGCTCTGGACAATCCACCTATAGGCTTGAGACAGGGAATTAACTAGAGAGTTTAAGAATCCTTCGAGGCCCATATAAGATTCCAAAAGGTAATCAAATTCTTAGAGGGACCACAGAGATGATCCTTTCCCACCCACCCCCCGCCTCTAGGTTAGGCCTGACTAAAGAGCACATCTCTCATGGTGTCCAGGTCTGCTGCCATTCATGGGCGGGGTGCAACTGGGCCCTCTTCCATCTAGTCTCGCCACACCCCAGGAGCTCTGCTGGGTAGGGTTTCAGTTTGCAATACCCAGTCCCCCAGGCCCCACTTGCTATATCTAGATGCAAATAGGTAATGTCAAGCCTGGTTCTGATCTCTCCTAACCAGGCTTTGGCTTCCATGATCCCAGCCCAGGCCTAGGCCCCAGGTTCCTCCTGCTTACCCAGAAAGGGTTTTAGATAACTAGAGCAGGGCTTCAGAAGGATTTTCCCTGTCAGTTCTCACGAAGAGAGTCAAGGATCAGAGTTAGGATCAGGAACGAACTCTTTGGGATTTGGCCAAACACCTCAGACATTCCTCCAAATAGAATAACTCGTAGTTCTGATGGAAGTCAAGACCTACCTAGAACCCAGAGCCATTTCCAGGCAAGCTCCCAACATGCTCTCCTCCAGAGGACTGCCAGGCCTTGATAGGAAGTTCTCTTGTACATCACTCTCCGTAAAACAGGCCTATCACTGAGGCCTTGAGACAATACCTCAGCCCCAGTTCCCAGCTCTGACAACAGCAGTGTCAGTGCCCTTGTCCCTGTGCGATTCTCGGCTCACTCAAAAGCATCCTTCTCTGAACGCTGGGCTACAGCAGGAAGAAGAGAGGTGAGTCTGACACAGTCACAGAGCCCCTGTCCTCAAGAAACTCAGCCTGGAGAGATACATCCAAGTGAAATCTTCACCTGACTGGGAATTTGTGCCTCTCTCAATCTTCAGTGGCTAAACCCCGCTAGCTTTCATGTTCTTTGGCATTCTGTTCTTTAAATCCTCCCTCTGCTCAAGCTCAGTCCTTCACCCTTCCCACCGGCCCCACAAACATGGCCATCCCACTCTGACAATGGGCAGCTCATTACCCCTCCCTTCCTGCCAATGGACAGGAGTAGGAAACCTACAGATCCTCTCACTACAAGGAGGAAGTCTGGCCCACCCAACTCCTGGGAGCGGCAGGAAAACTCTGAGGCATATCCTTCCACACCAAGCCAGAGTGGAGAAGCACCCTGACCTTTGAACCCACCCTTCAGACCTTAACAATCTCTGCTGTATGAAATCAGTGCTGATATTTGGAGGAAAGGGAGGCAACGGTCAGGATGGACCAACTGCCCCAAGCCTCCTTTGAACAGGAAAGGGCTTCCCTGCCCACAGAGTGGTGTTCTCGGATGGTCTTCCATAGGGTGTAGGGAGCCAAAATTACAATAGAAGAGGAATGTATTCCCCCACGTTGACTAGCGACTGGGCTGCAGCCTCTGAGAGTCTGCAGGGCTATCACCAATCAAGACGTAGAAGAAGGCTAGTCCTGGGTTTGTGCAGCAGCATTTGACCAGTCCCTGGCTGGCTTCTGATCACCTTGATTAACCAGTGCACCTTCCAATAGGAAGGGACACTAAGCCACCGTGCCGGGGCCTCTTACTGATTCCAGACCCTGGACTTGCCCTTCAACTTACCTGGACCCACATGTCCTCCTAAGGCTCCCAAATTACCTCCTTTAGATCACGGCCTCCAGCCCACCAGGCGACCTGCTGGCCTCCAGCTATGCCCCACCCAAGCCCCCCTCATGCTGTTGCCCACCCTGGCACAAGGCTGGTGTGCCAGGTAGCCTGTGGGGGGAATTAAGCAGAGATGGAGAAGCAGCTCTGGCCTCTCCTGCCCTGGGCAGCATCAACCCACCTTGACAGAGATGTGGCCGTGGGCCTGGGGAAGGTGGGCAGCCAAGAACCAGTCCCCAGGTAAGGGGCTGCTGACGTTAAAGATGCCCGAGGTGCGGTTGGGCAGCGTCCAGCTGAGAGTCAGTGAGAAAACCCCAGGCACAGCCGTGTCCCCTGGGAAGTGTGTGTGCAGAGGATTGATGACAGGGGGTGCACCAGACCGGAAATACCTGGGGAACCAGAACAAGGAGAGGAGGAAAGCAGGCAACAGGGTAGGAGATGGGAAATGGGGAAAAGAAAGGAGAACTGTTACTCATCACCAGTAAAACAAGATTTCCTACACTGACACACACAACAAAGTAGTTCCAGGTTAGGGTCAGGACATATGGGGTAAAAGGTCAGCTCAGGCACTCACACAGTCAAACAGTAGTCAGGAAGTAGTCAGGAGACAGAGGTCTTGGCCCTCACTCAGTCATACTTCAATCTGGACAAGGGTCAGGGGTCAGAGTCAGAAGGTCAGTTTAGATACTGAAAGTCACACTTTAGTGTGGAAAGTGGTCTAGGTTGGAAGTAGGGGTCAAGAGTCAGACACTCACACAGTCACACTTTGGTCTGGGCAGTGGTCCCCAAAGGTCCCCCCCTGCTCCTTGAAGATGATGAGGTTCCAAACAGCCAGGAACGTATCCTCAGGAACGTGGAAGTGGAAGAGCTCAGCGCTGGCAAAGGAACGGAAGGGACTCAGCTTGCGGGGTGAGCAGGTGGAGTAGTCGGTCAGGAAGAGGCCTCCTGGGGAGCAGGGTGGGACAGAGGGCATTTCCATTACGCAGCAGGCATGCCAGGCTTCTCACCAGTAGCACCAACTTGACCAGTGCTCTCCTCTGAGCCAGGAACTGGGTCTCCTGCTGTCCTAGCCACCATCTGCTTTAATGCTTACAATGACCTTGGGGAAATAACCTATTGTTACAGATAAGGAAACAGAGGCTCACACCTTGACCAAACTAAGGATTCAAATCTAGATCTGTTTAAACCCAAAACCAGGATGCTTTACATGCCTGTCCCTCACTTAGAAGCCATTGTTTTCCTCTTACCAAGCCTAATAAAACAGAGGTGTGGAGGCCATGCGTACCTCTGTGTGTGTGTGTGTGTGTGTGTTGGTGTGGGCTCTCAGGCCACTGAGCAGGCTGAAACTCCACTGTGGGGCTCAGGAGTCAGCATGGATCTGTGGAACTTCCCTGTTTATTTTCTTCCCCTTTCTGTTCCCCTTGGTCAGGAGCAGTGAAAACCCTCAGAAGCTTCACAAGAGCTGTCTGTATACTGGCTCGGGGCAGGACGGGGAAGGGGAAAGTGTGGTCAGGCTGCAAGGGGCCTGCTGGGTGGCAAAGGCAAGGCCACCACGAGAGCCCCCAGGAGAGGAAGAAAGCCGAGTCATCAGGCCCTCGAGGATTCAAAATGAGAAACCAGAAGGCATTTCCCCAGAGGGAGGCCCAGTGAGGCAGTCAATTGGTGACCGGGTGGAATCTCAAACCACTTGGGAATATTCACATTCAGAGCAGGTGAGGGTGAGGGTGGGGGGGGTCACTAACTGAAATGCCAAAATGCCAAATACCTAATTCTGGTTATTAGGAGCAGAGCCAAAGTGAGCAGGAAGTCTGGTATCAGCAGCTAGCCAGGCAAACCCATGGGAACCAGCTGAAGAGAAGAGAGTCCCAAATGGCAGGCAAAGTTCTGGAGAATCCGACTGCTCTGGAGACTTAAGACCAGCCCAGAGAAGCCCAGAAGGATGCCCCCAGGACAGGTGATAAGGTTTGGAACTCAAGCAACTACAGGACGGGATGGGATGGGGGGGGGGGGGGGGCGGTGGTGGTGCACCCTGGAGGGGCGTTTTCAGCCAAGTAGGAAATACCCACAGGGCTTCCCTAGTCTGACAACCTCCCTCTCTGGAAATGGGAGATATAACTTCAAAACTGAGGTATTTGAAACAACAGAGAAAGAGGCATCTGGGAAAAGGAGGCTGCTGAAGGAGGGAACACAGGCTAAGCTTGGCCCCACAGAACTGCAGCAGCCTCAAGAGTGACCCTGCAGAGAGCTGCCCTAAATAGGTAGATGCCACCGGCCCTAGATTGGCCTGTGCTCATCTTCAAATGCCATGGTTACAACCAAGACCTACACCCAGTTCAGGCCACATGCTTGGCCTCAACTGTCAGCAAGGAAGACCTGCCACCTTGCAAGGTGAGCAACTGCCCAGGATCCAGAGAGGCTCCCAGAGCAGCATTCAGAGAGCAGTGGCAATGTATCCAAGAAAGATGAAGGGAAACGAACCAACTGATGGGGAAGACAGGTTTCCTAGGAGCCCTGGCCGTGACAACCGGGAGGCAGAAAGCCAAGAGCTGAGTAGCCTGGATACTATTATTACAAGGAATCAGAGCTCTGGAGCACCCTCTGCTGGGGTTAGAGGCGGGCATCTCCTCCCCAAAGCTGGTACCAAGGATGGGCCACTGGATGGGGCATTGCTGCTGTTAGGAAGGAATGTTGGCCAGGCCTCCAGCGCAGACCCTCAGAGACCTCGTGATGAAAAGCAGCTAACAACCTTTGGGAAACAACGGCTACAGACTAGCACGAAGAGCCCTGTGATTCAAAGGAATATGCTATGGCCTGGAGAACTGGGGAACTAGTTAAGACCCCTCCCCCCTCAAAGTGGCCAGGGGCTACAGAGGTCACAGAATAGGTTGGTGGGAAAAGGGCGCGTACAGCAGCTGGATGTGGTGTGAGGAAGCTAGAAGTTCCAAGGGCAGATGCTTGAGAAAGCATCCACAGCCCCATTCTCTCCAAGCTTTGATTTTGGGTTTTACCAGGGCCTGCAGACCTGAGTCCCAGAGGAAACAGGAGTAAGACCCCAAGCTCAGATGAATCTATCCTAGATGCCCCAGTACTTCCAGATGAAGCAAGGTGATTCTCCACCATCACCTGAAAGACACACACACACACACACACACACACACACAGAGGCTGAGGCTGGCCCTGCAAGTGATGGTACTAGGTAGAATGAAAGGTCATTTCCTGGAATGGCAAGGCATGCCTGGGTTATGCACCTGCAGTGAGCTGAGCCCAAGGAAATGACCCAAGGATTGGGGTAGGACAAGAGACACAGGAATTACCTTCCATCCCTGAAATGAGATTGAAACCAACAATACGCATTTACTCAGACTGACTGTGCTACGATGGTCCTGTGACACTGCCAGCCTCTCCTTGGGCAAAACCTATCACCATCACTAGGTCATAGAGCACCCCTGCAGGCCAGGCCACAGTCGCCAAGGTGGTGACAATTAACAGCACTAAGGGCAGCCCTGCCTGCAGTCGGGCCTATTCAGTGCTCTTTTCCAACTTCATTACAATTCTCCCCAAAGCACCTGAACCTGCTTCTGGACAGTCATGTTTTAAACCACATCTTTCAGCATTCTACAGCTCTGTGGCTGTCAGGAACCCTTGTCCCCTAGCCAGCTCATGCTTGCTCAATGGGCTCTTGAACAAAGATGCCATGATGGCAGGGATGGAAGCTATGAATTGGGCTTAACAGCATGGACTCCCCCTCACCCAAACTGAAAAACTGACCTGGCTACTACCTCTGCTGAGTACCCAGTTTGCCAGCAGCAGTGATCCACACTAAGCCCCTCCATGGCTCCTTCCTTTAAGGAGTCAAGCTGGGGGAACACGGATTACTCATATATATATATATATATATATATATATATATATATAATAGTGGGAGGCACCCCACACTGCCTCCAACCAAGGAACTATCCACTTGGAAGGTGACACTTGAGTGATCTGTCTACAGGAGGAGCAGGAAGAGCTGAAGAGGAACATATGCGGGCCACAACATGAACCCTTCCCTTCACACAATAACACAGGCACTCAAAGGACCCAGAGGCTCACATGCACCCCACACAACACACATGTGCTGACACTCACCAACACACAAGCATGTACACACTGCACACGCCCAGCATTCCCACAGATCCCTCAGGTACACACACAGACACATAAGTGCCCAGGTACCAGTGAGCACACACACAGAGCTTGGACAGCTCTGCAGGACTGGTGACCTTTAGTATGCATTGGTCTCCTCAAGCTTGTACACTGAATCAGGCCCTGAGCTCACTGAGACCCAGCCCCCAACCCCAGCTGCTCTATTCATTGTTATTGCCAAAGATCCCTCAGGCACATCTCCACCCTCTCTGAGTGCCACCGACCAGAGGTGGCTAGGGGTTGGGGCCATGAAGCCCACAGTCATCTCCTTAGGATGGGGACATCTTTATGGCACATCTCCTACAGCCAGGACCCTCTCCTCCCCCCACACTCCACCCATTAAGAAGTTGGACTTCTCCCTCCCCTATCCGAACCACTTCCGCACTGGATGGTGGCCTTAGGCTGACAACTGGCATAGGAGGAACAGTTTGTGGATGAAGCCCCTTGTGGGCAGATAGGGGAGAGGCCAGGGTGTGCTTTGAGCCTTTCCCCACTTGGGTCTGTTTCCCTGTTAGCCATATATTGCAGCAAAAAAAACCACTAGTATGGGATAGGAACTAGGAAACTGCCATTTACAAGTTGTATGACACTGGGCAAATTGCTTCCCTACTGAGCCTCAATTTCCCCATCTGTAAAAAGGCCTCTGAGTTTTAATGCTGCTCTAAAAGTGTCAGGAATTTTTCCCGGGTAAATAAAGCTTCTTTGGAACAAGATTCACTACAAGAAAAAAACTCATTATAATGATGACTAACCCATGTCCGTCTGCTACATGTTATTTTCAAAACTGCATTCTTCACCCTGCTTTAATGCATGCCCAATATCTCAAAGGTATCACCTAGATCTTCCCACACTGGACTAGAGGCTCTCTAGTGTGGGACTATGTCTCCCCCATCAAACTTCACAAGCAGGAGCAAGACGTCCTTGGAAAAGCAAGAGTCAAAGTGTGATCAGGATGGTCACTAGGAAAGAAAAGCTTGGAGTCTCTGTCCTAGGGACTACTGGCCGCCTGCTGAGCCTCAAACCCACAGTTACTTCTCTTCTGACCCTCCCAACTCCTCTCACTTGTGTCAGACCTTCTCCCTGTTGCTCCCCACTTCTTCCCAGTGATCTAGTTGCCCAGGTCCCACCTCTCCTGAATCCCTCTAACCCGCCCCTCCCTGCCAGAACCCCATCCCTGCCTCAGTCTTTCCTGCTTCTGCACTCACCAGCCCCTGGGCCAAGGACAGAGAAGAGCAAGAGCAGCAACAGGGCTGGCGGCAGCTGGAGCCCAGACCTGACTCGAGGCTGGGAGAGGGGCAGGGTATGAGAGAGAGGGGTGGGTAGTGGGAGAGACTTGGGTAAACACAGAGATGAGGGCAAAGGCTCAGATAATGGGTTGGACTGGGCTGGACACTGGGGCTTAAACAAGGGAAGCGAATGGGATGGAAGAAGGGGCCGTGATGAGGACTGGAGCAAGGGCAGGGGTTGGGCCCGGGACTTAAGCAAACACTGGGAATGGGTTTGAGATACGGGTTGTGCTGGGATTTGTGACAGGAGGTGGAACAAGGCCAGAGGCGGGGATGGGGGCCAGGCCAGGGACTGGGACTGGAGGGGGAGCCTGGGTTGGGACCCGGATCTGGGCATTCGCTGGGACCCAGGCCTGGGCCGGGACCCATTTGGGAAGCGGGGCAAGGGCGGGGCCGGGGGCCAAGGTCTGGATTGGGATAGGACGAGGCGCCGGGACAAGGGCTGGGCCATGGCCCGGGGCGGGGGCGGGGCCGGACAGGCCAGCGCGGGCGCTCGCAGAGCTGACCCGCGGCTCCGCTCCCCACCCCTGCGGGATGGCCTCCGCTCTCTCGCGGGCCCGGGGCCGGGTCGGGCCGCTGGGGCCGGTCTGGGGACCTGGGTAGGAGTTCAGGCCTGGGCGACTCCGGGCTGCGCTGGACCGGCGATAACCAGGCCCCGCGGCGGCGGTCTGGGCCTGACGACGTTGACGCTCCGCCCCTCGACCAGTTCGATTGGTCCCTCTCAGGAAAGCCCGCCTCCTGCCCTATTCTATTGGCCTTAAACTTGGTCCCGCTGGGCTCCGAGGACAGACTCCGCCCCTGCCCAGCTACCCGAGCCCCTGCCTTTCTCACCCCAACCGCGGAGCCCCGACGCCGGGTCAGATCCTCACGGCCCCCACCTACCGCCCCACCGACATCTCACAGAAACCCTACAGAGACTCACACAAACCCAGACACCACGGGCGTCCCCACAGATGTCCCCGAGACTCTCACAGAGATCTTGCAAACCCCTTTACAAGAAGTGAACCTTCTAGGTTCGTCCTGTCTGGGTCTGATGCAGCTCTCTCAGGAGACCTCACCCACCCGGCAGATGACCAGACTGCTGTTGGCACTGAGACTACTGGGCGTTCCGGTTGCCCCGGTGACAGATCCCTCCTCTCCCGGCCCAAGTTCTAGAGGCCTCAGTCAAGCTCCTCCCTCATCGCCCCCGGACCCCCTTGTCCCTCCTCCTCCCAACCTTCCCCAGATCTGGCCAGAGCTCCTTTGCGAATTTCTGCAGATGTCCAGGTCCCCTTCCCAAGTCGTAGACCTGCAGGCAACGCCGCTGACCACACAGCGCCGGCAGCTGGGGCTCAACGTCACCCGGGAGCCTTCCCTCCCTTAGGGCTAACCTGACTTAAGGACTTGTAACAATCAAGCCAAAGCCTAGAGGTACGTCGTTTCTCCAAGGTCCCTCCTCCAAACCCTCATCCCACTCCCCTCCTAACACCTTCTGTCCCTTCCCACCTAAGTCGGATCCCCTCCCATTCTCTACTTTTCAAACTACCCCCCCCCACCCACCCACCCACGTTTCTCCGCCCGGTTCCCTCCTCCCCTTCTTCCCCTTCTCTCCCATCCTCTGGTGCTTCACCCTCAGGTCCCTTTTTCCTCTTTCTGAACGTCTGATCATTTCCTCCCCATCATCCTACCTCTCCCCCTGCTTCCTGTCCCAAGCTTCCCTTTGGAAAGATTCTGATGCCCTTAAGTGATGTATTTAGTATCTCTGGAGCATGGGGGGAAAGTAGGGAGCAGGGAGGGTTAAGGCTGGAATCCTTAGGCAGTGTTGCAAATGATGACAGGCCTTGAATGTCAGAGCCAAGAAGTGTGGACTTAATCCTTAGGCTGAGTCACTGAGTGTTTTTAAGCAAGGGAATGCCACTGTTAAGTTTGCATGCTAAAAAGATCTCAATTGGGTCACTAAGGAGAACTGATTTTGGATATCCGTCCACAATAAATTAGGCACACCTTGCTCCCCACAGCATCCTGGGCTCACCCCAGCACAACACCAACTCTTTTTTATTGTCATTTTGGTTAACCTGTCTCCTTCCCAGATTCTTTCAACTGAGTCCAGTGCTTAGCACAGTGCCTGAGTAAAAGTGGAAGATTAGGCTCTTTTTAAAAGTGTAAGTTACATAAATCAATGAAAGAATGGGTGAGTGGATTAACATGCTGGGGAAGGTGGCAGATGGGCAAAGTTATTACATAATCCAGGTAGGAAAATGATGAGAACTTGAACAAAAATGGAGGGAAAGGAGAGCAGAGAATGGATTTGGGGGATATTTAGAAGATAGGAAATGCAGTCCTTGGTACCTATTTGAAGACGAGGGCTGAGGGGAAAGGAGAAGACTAGGAGAATTCCCAGAGTTCAGTTTTCATGCCCTGTGGGACATCCATTTAGTGATATCCAGCAAGCAGTTGGGTATGAGTGTGAAGTACAAGGATTTAAAGAGGCCTGAGCTGGAAATATGGGCTTAGGAGTCATCAGCATGTAGCTGGAAGCAGTCGAAGCCTTGAACATGAATGACATCAAGGGAGGATGTATGTGGTCCTTAGACAAAACTAGACTGTAGTTGGGGCCCTGCCTAAGGCATGTGGCACCCTCCTGCACTCTTGGGAGCAAACCCCCATTTTGGCTTGGTACTCCAGTCTCTAGACCTCCACATCCTTACCCCCATGGTCCCAAGGTACGCCTAGGACCCTGCTCTTGGACTGGCCAAGTTGCTATGTTCAGCTTCCCTCCTGGGTCATGGTCCTCTGCTACCATCTACTAATGGGATTCTGACTGCTTCAGCTCCTTCACAACCCAGAGCAACGTGCCATGTGGGGTTTGGGCACATGGGTGAACCTCCTGGCACCATATCCTGACCCAGAGCTCATCCTGCTTCCCCTTATCTCAGGTGCACTGAGAACCCTATCCTAATTCCATAACTCCCTGTGAACCCTGACTTGCAGACCCTCCAATCCCCACCTAATGAAAACTCTACCCTATTCTACCACTAGATGGAAGCAGACGAGGTCACAGAAGAGCCTCATACCACCATGGATGCAGAGGAGCACCCCTCTTCAAAGAACCCCCCTGCCAAGGACTCACAGGGGCCCCCTATCCATGAAACCCCTTTGGAGCCTGCCGTCTCTGAGAACTCTTTAAACCACTCTGTCTCTGAGATCTCCTTGGAGACCCTTATCCCTGAGACCCCATTGGAGACTCACATCTCTACGGTCCCAGAGAAAGAGCTTACTTTTCATACCTCATCAGTAGACCATGTCCCTTTGTCTTCCTCTGATGCTCTGAATGAAGACCTCTTCTCTGAGACTTCCTCCAGTGAGGTCTCATGGACAAAGAAGTCCATTCAGACCTCTGAATCTGAGATCCTTCAAAAGGACTCCCTTTCAGGCCCTTCAGCCCAGGTCCACCGAGACATAGCAGAAAAGAGGGAAGAGCAAGGAGAGGATAAGGAAGGGGTGGATGCCACTGCCAGCACCCCTCACACAGCTCAGCCTGCACACCTACTGGGCAAGAAGAAGGGGAAGAAAGGAGTTAGCCGTAATTGTTCCTGCCCTTTTCCACATTCTTATCACTGTCTCTCACCTGCCCCAGGAGGAGGGGATTTGGGTTACTCTTTGACCTTGCCCCTTCTCTTAGTTTTAGGCCTCCTCACTTCCCCTGGGTTATTCAGCCCTCCCTTCCTAGGTTACACAGTCCACCCAGTGGTCCCTGTTAAGGCAGAGTTGGTGGAAGTGGCTAAAGCAATGCAAAGAGAGAAGTTTGGTGCTCAGGTGAATCATCTTTTCCAGTGGGAGAAGAATGCAGCCCTTAATGCCAGGCAGATAGGTGAGCCCAGGTAGCCTTTCAGAGGCCTGCGACAGGCCCATGGTCATCCTCCAATCCAACAGAATCTGGAAACCTACCCATTCAATGGATAGCTGCCCCTTGTGGAAATGGCAATGACACCTGCCTAGAATCTCGAGGAGAGCAGGCAGGTGGGCCAAGGTGGACGGCATGGATGCAAACAGAAATTGGGGATATTCATATAAAGCAAAGGTAGGGACAGGTGACTGAACAAAAATTGTTAAAAACGGAAGGGCCACAGGCCAGCCCCAGATCTGGGGCTCAGATAGCCTGCACCAACAGACCCTAAGGCAGAGATGGCCCAGGACCCTGGACAGTCTTCAGGAAACTTGTTGCTCTGACATGGCACAAGGCCTTGGTCCCCTCCGTGGAACTCCATTAAAAGGCCGTCCCCCGGGGCCAGCCCGGTGGTGCAGTGGTTAAGTTTGCACGTTCCGCAGAGGAAGATGGGCACGGATGTTAGCTCAGGGCCAGTCTTCCTCAGCAAAAATAGGAGGATTGGCAGTAGTTAGCTCAGGCCTGATCTTCCTCAAGGAGAAAAAAGAAAGAGAGAGAGAGAAAAAAAAAGCCTGTCACCCCTGCTGCGGGACCCATGATCACCTGGATACTCAAAAGCTGAGTCTCCTCACCAAAGAGGAGAGTCGTATCTTCTAGCCCTGTTGATTCCCAGTCTTAGCCTGGAATTAGTACCCTTGACAGTCCTGTTAGTGGCATGCTGTGCTTATCTGTGTCTATATATAAAGGGTGTGCAGATGTCCTGTGTGAAAACACCCCCTCCTGTGTGTGAGCACGTGTACCTGTGTCACTGAACTTTATATCTATAGAGACGACCTTCAGTAAGAGGGCCACTCTGACCTGCTATGAGGATTCTCGGGTTTCTAGACTGAATTCAGTAGATGTCTCTGTGTTTATTTTGGTCTTTCTTACTTTCTTTCCCCTTATGATGGGAGTGGAGTTATGTAGAAACTAGCTTGGTCTAAAGACAACCAGGTAATTCTATGTCCTATCCCTCCTCCACGGAATTTGCTTTCCTCATTCCCATGCAGGGACCCGCCCCCTCCCCTCTGGCCAAGAAAGTCCCAGCGATCTCATTTGCTTCTCAGTCTCAGTCCAGGCATGGAGACAGCTTTGTTGGCTTATTTTAATATCTCCTGGCGCTCTGGTTCTTCTTGCAAATGCAGTGTCTGTTCAGTCCCCTCATTCTCCTTCTGAGAACTTCCTGTCTGCTCCCCACTCTTCAAGGCCACTGCAATTCTTCAGACTGAACTTCTTCATTTTCCTGTTTAAACAGGCATTTCTATACAGAAATTTGTGTCATTCAAGCCTGAACAAAGATATTTGGGGTTCCCTTCTAATATTGGGGACCTTGAGTCGCTGGAGAGTCAGTATATGTGCTGTGTAGAGAAATATCCAGTGTGAACTTTTCTTTCATCGTTCAACATTTATTGAGCACCAAGTATGTGCCAGGCACTGAGCTAGCTGTTGAGATGGCAGTGCGTGCTGGTGGGGTGTCAAAGACAAAATCCCTCAAATAATTTGCACTCTATGAGAGACATCAAGAAGTGAAAGGACAACTCTAATCCATTCTAATGATTGCTATGGTTGAGGTCAGCCCAGGGTGCTGCATGAGCAGAGAGAAGGGGCATCCAGTCGTGGGGGCTCGAGGAACAAGCCTTGGAAGGGATGGCTTCCCAGCTGAAATCTGTAAGCTAAGGAAGAAGAGCAGCCAGGTAAAAAGTGGTGAGGTGAGACAGGACAGGGCCAGGCACCGGGAGGGAATGGTGAGCAACGCAGTATGCCTGGTGCAGAGCATGGGCAGAGCAGCCCGGTTCAGCTCTGGAAGGGCAGAATCGCTCAGGCATTTCGCTGCCAAGCTCAAAAGTTGGGATTATATCCTGAGGGCAACAGAGAGTCACTAGGAGATTTTAAATGACATGAACAGTTTTGTGTTTTTGAAAGATCACTCTGGCGGTAGGGTAGACTGGAGACAGGAAGACGACACTATGGGGCACTGGTAATAATCCAGATGAGAAGTGGGCGGATGAAGGCGGAGAGAAGTAGACAGATTCAAGTAATGCTAAGAAGGTAAACTGAGCTTTTCATCATTGGATGTGTAGGATAAGAGAGAGGGACATGCCTGGAATGACATCTAGGTTTTTGGCTTAAGTAACTGATTGGATGATGATGCCCTTAACTAAATGCCTAAAACAGAGTAGATGCTTGAACAGAGGACAAAGGATGAGGGCCAGGTTTGGAATGATTGGATATAACACATCTGAAGTGCTCATGGAACATGCTGGTGAAAGAGTCTAGTAGACAGCTGGCTATATGCGTCTGAGGCTCAGGAGAGAGGTCTGGGCTAGAGACATCATGTAAAGACAGCTGTATGTTGTATGGTGACAGTCTAAGCATAAAGAGATGTTATCATGCAAATGTGATTATGTGAACGTGGAATGGACTGTGTTGCACAGGGTCAAAATGGCGTCCCAGATAATGTCTCCTCCCCCTGCCAGTCATTGTCCACTCATAACAGGAAGAAGATTTGGAATCAGGGAAGAGAGTGGAGGGCCCGACTCTGGAATACAGCCAGATGTCAAGTGTCCCACTTTAAGGGCCCTGACACCTGTACTAGAGTCTGAGGTGTAGTTGCCAGTCTCCCTGTACAAAGTCCAGTCATCTTCATCTGAAAGCTGGGCACTGACTCCCACATCATTGCGTGGACTGGACTCTCCCAGGTTCTCAGGCTGGGCCTTGATCTATGGGCACGGACCCTCATTCACCTCCACACCTCACCTGATCATCTAGTGTATCCTACTACTCTGGACAGAGTTCAGAATTCCTTTAGTGGAATCCTGGCCCCCACCCACCCCATTGTGACTCTGCCTACCCTGCACTTTCAACTAAGCCTCCCTGGTGTAATGGGGAACTGGCACTACAGGCTGCCAGTATCAAGACAGAAACTGCAAAGCCAAAAGCCACATCTGGACAGGGTTTAGACCCTGAGGGACCATGGGTAAGACAAGAAAACTTAGTCTGACAAGTAGGCACAGAATTGTGGATTGTGGCCTTGGCCAGAGTCAAAGAACAGAGGACCTTTAACTCTTTCTCATCCTCCTTATGGAACTTCAGGGTTATGCCTGGAATAGTGGGTCTCTTTTCCTTCCTGAAGGAATTTGCTCATTCACTTATTCAGTCAAGCAGTCTGTGTTCTCTGGGCACCTATTTTGTGCCAGGCCCTGTGCTGGGACTAGAGATATAAATGAAAAGGCAGGAATGCAAGTTATCAGTCCATTATAATGCATTGTACTGTGATAAGAATAGCACACAGTGCCATGGAAGGAAAGAGGAGGGGCCCCTAGACAGACAGGGGAAGTCAGTGACAACTTTTTGGTGGAGGTGACGCTTCACTGCAGCCTTTAAATGGGAATGAGAGTCCTACAGCTGAAGGTCCCACTCCAGAGGGACTCATACAGGACTCTTGGCTAGAAGTAGGGGTACTCTCAGCTCTCATGGAGGATGAGAAAATCTGAGTGGGAAGTGCTCTCTGGTTCTCCTCCCACATTTACACCTACTTTCTCCTGAGCCTTGGAGAGCCAAGGGCAGCCCTTCTCAAGTTCATAGAGGGCATTAGTTCAATCACACCGGGAACATGGAAGAGAAGTCTGGTGTCAACCTGGAGAAGGGCTGCTCCTGGCCCAAGCGCTGCCCAGCCTCCTCCTCCTCTTCAGGTCTCTTCAACAACCTTGCTCCTTAGGAGCCAATCCCCACCATCTACTCTACACCTGGCCAATCATCTTCCCTTTCCCTCACCTCAGACACTTCAAGGAAACAAAGTTGAGTTTTGTTTGTGGGGAGGAGATGAGAATCCCCACAGTCACAGAAAACTCAGTGAGATTCATGTTCATCTCCACACAAAATTTCATTACTAATCTTCCTGTTCAGAAATTGGAGACTGTCTTCAGTCATCTCTGACAGGCGGACAGAGACGGAGTGGATCCAAGGGCGGGAAGGGGACTGAAAACACTTGTGGGACAATGAGAAAACCTTGAGGAACAGAATCTAAAGGGGTAGGGATGAGGACTTGTGGGTGGAGAGGAATACACCTGGAGGGAGAGGTGAGCCCCGCACCCCCACCCCAAGGAGATAGGTGAGAACACCTGGGAGAGCTTAGGCTATTTTTCCTTCTCACTTTTCCTAACTACACCATCCCTCCACACCCAGGCCTCTACATTGGCTGGCGCTGCCCCCACTATCTATGGGATTGTTTCCGGATTGGGGATGAGTCCAAGTGCTTTTGTGGACACTTGTTGAGAGAGCACCAGATAGTCTCAGGTAGGGAACTGACCAGCCCGGGTGGGTGGGGAGGGATAAGTGCACTCTGTCATGTGTCAGGATGGATGAGAGAAAGGCGGGGGGGGGGGGGGGGGGGGGGGGGTGGTGTATGTGGGAAGGGCTGGCATGGGAAGGCCAGACCCTATCAGGTCCTGGTGTAATCCTACCAACCATCCACATTCCCGTAGACATATCCGTGCCCTGCAATGTGGGTCAGTGCCGCTGCCTCATGTTCTGCTTTATTCCATCACGCCCGGAGGAGGTGGGTGAGTTCTGGCTCAAAAGACGGGCCACCTTTGACCCCAAGGCCTGGAGAGCCCAATGTCGCTGTAAACACAGCCACGAAGACCACTCAGCTATCGGGTCCCATCCCTGCAGGGTCAAAGGTACCTTCTAGAGCAAGGGGAGTACAGGGGTGGGCAGGGGTGGGGATAGGATTCAAATAGTTTGGGGGCAAGGATGGGGGAGCTGGGAGGAGGGATGGGTTTGTGGTTGGTGAGCAAGAGATGAGAATATAGTCAGCCCATGGGTGAGCCCAAATTCTCTATACTTTTCTTGGCTGCCCCCTTGCCCTAGGCTGTTGCTGCAACTGCTTCGAGTCTAATTTCCTCTGCGCGGCCTGTGACCGGCGCTGGGAGGAACATGAGACTTTCTTTGAGACTGAGGGGACCCGGCGACGAGGAAGGAAGCCTCACGGTGAGGGGTAGCCTGGAACAGGGGGCCACTCCAGGGTCTGTAGTCAGAAGGCCAGGCAAGAAGGCACTCCCTCCCTCAACCAGCCCCTCCTGGACTACCTCACTCCCTCACCGTCCGCATCCCACACCTGCGCTGGTTTCCGCCCCCAGGAGGAGACTAAGTGCCTTTTGCAGAGATGCCTGCCCTCCAAGAAGCCATCATCAGCAACTCTAACTTTGAGACCCTACAGAAGCAGGAGCCCTCTGGCCATCCCAGCTCCCACCCTACTCCCCCTGGGCTCCCTGGCCCACACAGCCTCAGGCCTGGCCCTACATCTGACCCCTGTACCTGACCCTTTCACCTCTACTCTTCCCTCCTCCAGGGACAAATACGGTCAACACCTGGCGCAGGCCTCTGTGAGCCTGGCCCAGATGAGCAATAAAAGGGGAAGCCGCTGGAATCTGACCTGGCTCTGTATGGGGCAGATAGGGCCCAGCCCAGGGACCTTAGAGTCAGCACCTATTGGGGGCGAACAAGAGTACCAGGCACGAGAAAGTCTGGATCCAGCCATCTGCCTCCACTACACCTACATTTAGGCTCCAGCTCTGGCATCAGAAGGAGAGAGGGGCTTCAAGGAAGCCAAGGAGAGAGGGGGTTTCAAGAAGGATAGAGTAAGCAGTGATGTTAGATGCAGCTGGGGGCTCCAGTAAGATAAAGACTGAAGCGTCCGTTGGATTTTGCAGTTAGAAGTCTTTGGGGACATCAGAGAGTGTACTTTCAGTGGTGCAGTGGAGGCAGAAACCAAACAGCAGTAAATTTGAAGGAGTTTCTTTAAGATGCAGGAGAGAGAAGTCAGACAATTTCCTGAGGGAGACGTGGAAGTATTTTTTAGGAAGGAAAAAGGGAAGGGGCCAGTAGATAAAAATACCTTAAAGGATGCAGAAGAGAAAGAGAGATGCCTGGTGAGACAAGATCCCAGAGACAGAGGGGGGAGATGAGATCCAGGCAGAGGTGAAGGGATTTGCTCTGGACAGGAGAAACACCACTTCCTAAGACCAAGAGGAAGGAAGGAAGAAAGGATGGGGCTATGGGACTACATCAAACTAAAAAGCTTCTGCACAGCAAAGGAAACCATCAACAAAACGAAAAGACAACCTGACAATTGGGAGAAGATATTTGCAAACCATATATCAGATAAGGGGTTAATATCCAAAATATACAAAAAACTCATACATCTCAACAAAAAAAAAAAACAATAACCCAATTAAAAAATGAGCAAAAGATCTGAACAGAGATTTCTCCAAAGAAGATATACAGATGGCCAACAGGCATATGAAAAGATGTTCAACATCATTAGCTATTAAGGGAATGCAAATCAAAACTACAATGAGGTATCACCTCACTCCAGTCAGAATGGCTATAATTAACAAGACAGGAAACAACAAACGGTGGAGAGGATGTGGAGAGAAGGGAACTCTCATACACTGCTGGTGGGAGTGCAAACTGGTGCAGCCACTGTGGAAAGCAGTATGGCATATCCTCAGAAAATTAATAATACCATATGATCCAGCTATTCCACTGCTGGGTATTTATCCAAAGACCTTGAAAACGCAAAGGCATAAAGATACCTGCACCCCTATGTTTATGCAGCATTATACACAATAGCCAAGACTTGGAAAGGATGGGGCCTTTACTGAGCTGCAGACAGCAGGATCTTGTGGAAGTTCCCCTGTGAAGTAGGAGACGAGGTCAGTTGCTGGTGAGGGAGGAAAGGAATAAGAGTGGGGAGTAAGAGACGGGAAGAAAGTGGTGACGGTTTGGGAAGGCTAATGTGGGGAACTGGAAAAAAATCTGATCAGTAGGTAGTGAAGGATTTAGGTACAGGTGCAAAGCGGGAACTCAGAGAAGCAAAGAAGCAAAATATTTAGCTTAATCAGTGGTGATGGGAGGGTATCGGGGAGGATGATCAGGGAAATAAGGCCAAAGAAGGCAGCTTGAGGATGCGGAGGGAAAGAAAGTGAAGCCAGGAAGCAACTGACAGATTGAAAAAAGGAGCAGTCAAAGTAACAGAAAGCAGCACAGTGTAGGGGTGAGAGCTGAAGTGCAGGAGACAGTGGTCAGAACCTGCAGGGCGTCGCAGCTTTCAGATGAGAGCAGCTGAAAGTGACCACAAGGGCTTGGAGTAGAGAAGACTGTGGGCCGGGGCCAACATCAGTGAATGTAGGGGAGTGACTAGGAAGCCCATAGGTGATTCTTATGGGGAGTTGGAGATCCTGACACTAATGGGCTCTGTGATTCTAGGCAAGTCACTTTCCCTCTCTGGGCCTCAGTTTCCAGATCTGTAAAATAGGAATAATCTCTTCGCTACCTGCTCTTTATGAGAACCCATAGAAATAACCAGCTTCAAAGTGCTTTGTACTCACCTACTCCTCCTGGCTAGTTTCCTTCCTCTTTCTAGATCCCAGCTCCTCTCTTGCCTTTCTCCAGAGCAGCTCTAGGGGCTGCTGCTGCCCCAGAGGCACTGCAGGGAACTGCAGCCTCTGGGGCACAGAGAAAAGGCCAGTCTACATTTCCTCACATTTGAGGAGGCCGCCTATCCTTCCAAGGAAAGGAATACAACCTAGACTGCTGGAACTCCTGGGGGAAATTACAGGGTCAATGTCTGCCCTTTGGAGGAGAAAGGACTCTTTAACAATAATATGACTATACAAAAGAATCGGTATTCTCTCAAGAAGCGGAGTTCCTCCTTCCTGGTTATATGCAATTAGCGCACTAAAACTAACTCAACTAATAGTCAACAACAGAGGAATGATTACTATGATAAACTCATTCAAGGAAGTATTACACAGCCATTACAAAGTATATTTACATAGATTAATAATATGGAAAATTGATTGTAAGTGGCTGAATAAGAATATGCAATACATATGTATTATATATTGTGAAAGGAAATGAAACACCAAACGTCATTCATTTATTGAGCGCCTATATGTGTCAGGCCATGTGCTAAAAAAAAAAAAAGCCTAAAGATACAATGGTGACTTTTGTCCTGTGTGTTAAACTTCAGACTAAAACTTACCTGGTGTGAGTATGTTAGCATTTTATGACCCCATGTTTCATCTGTCAAAAATATATATATTCCAGCAGAACGAAATAAACTTGTGACAGAGCCACGACGCACTTCCCTTGTCCTTCAAACCCAGATTCCTGCAAATGCCAGGCACAGAGCTAACCGTATCACACACCTTTTCTGATTAGGAAAGGACGCTTGGACACATTCTCCTTTGCTTATTAGTCGTGGGGCAGAGATAGGATACTCCTGCGCCCTCTCATTAAAAAAAAAAAAAAAAAAAAAATGCAAAAAACGCCCTAAAAACGAACTGCAGAACCTTTCCTCTTGGATTGAATATGTTAACAAGAACATAAACGAAGTAGGAACTGCCCTTAGATGAGTAAGTTAAAATCTCTGAAACGCTCAAGGGGCTGAAACTGCCCGTGTGGGGAAGACGCTGGGTATCTATCCCACCGGTTAAAAAAGACGCCCTCCCAGTTCACCTTCAGCGCGCGCGCCCCGCGTCCCCACCGCCCGTTTCCTCCGGGACCCAAGGCCTCGAGTCCAGGGCTCCGGTGGCCCCCGGGCCAGTCAGCGCCGAGGGCCCCAGAACCGCGCCTGCTCCCGGCCAAGGCGCGGGAAGGGCCTCCGGAACCCGGGCCCCGGGCCGCGGGGCAGCCGGCGCCGCGAGCTCGGCGACAGCAGGAGGGAGCGCGGCCCTTGGGCCTCTGCGTCCTCCCGGGACAGCGAGCAACGACCTCGGGGCGACACCGGCTCTGGGCTCCAGCGGGAAAAGGGCCCCGCCGGCCGGAGCCGAAGCCAGCGAGCGCGCAGCGGCCCCGCGTGGCCGGCGGCAGCCTAGGGTACGACCGGGCCGCGCCGGGCTCGGGGGCGCGCGGGCCGAGAGCCACCCAGCGGGGCGGAGCCAGTGGCCGGCCCGCCCGCGGCTGAGGGAAGATGGCGGCCGCGGCGGTGCTGGCCGCCGGGCTGCGCGGGGCGCGCAGGGTCGTGGCGGCCGCGGGGCCGCGGGGGGCGCAGGTGAGCAGCGCCGCGGGCGAGGAGGGTCCCGCGGGCTCGGAGCCCTGCGGGCGGGCGCCGCGTTCCCCCGGCTCCCGGGCGGGGACGCTGGCCTTCCCGAGGCGCGAGCTCCGGGCTCACGGGGCGGCGGGCCGGCGTCGTGGCGGCGCCTCCGAAGCCGTGCTGCGCGGGCAGCGAACCGGCGGGCAGGGCTGCGCGGCCCTCGGGGTGCCGGGAGCTGTCTCCCCTCGGCGCCCGGCGCGCCGCCCTCGGGCCCCTGGCCTTCCGCCGAGCGCTCGTGTTCGCCCCTCACCTTCCCCACCTGCCAGAGCGACTCGAGGGGTCGTCTCGTCCTTTTCTCCCACAGTGTCGCAGCCCTGAGTCCAGGCTTCCCTGAGCCCCTGGGAACCCGGGACGTCCCTGCCCTCAGTCCCCCGGGGCCGGGCTTGCCGAGTTCACTTAACTGAACTCTAACCTCCGCCGATCCTCGGGACTGCAGTTAAAATTCATAGGAAGAAGTCAAGTGCGACACCCAGACGCCCTCGTGTCAAACAGGGCAATGGTATTAAAACCTGAATAAAACAAGTAACCCAGCTTAAAGATCAGAAAACAAGGGAAATACGTGGAAACTTTTAACAAGGTGAGAGTAAATGGAAAGAGCTCCAAGTGGTCTTAAGAGATGGTGCAGATCACCCCCTTATTTTACATTTGAAGCCGAGAGAAGGGATTTATGTAGGCTGTTTCAGTGGTAAAATAGGAACTGGGACTTAAGTCTCCAGGTTCTCGTTCTGGATCCTTTCCCCCGAGCAGATTTTTATTTCACCTGCGATCCCTGACAGTATATGGGAGCGCTGTTGCCGACTCCCTCCCTGGGGTGTGTCTGGCCCACCTTCAGGTCCGAGGGGCTGCAGGCGTGACTGATGGGAACGAAGTGGCCAAGGCTCAGCAGGCAGCTCCCGGGGGAGCAGCCCCCACCATCTTCTCTCGGATCCTGGATGGAAGCCTCCCAGCTGACATTCTGTATGAGGACCAGCAGGTGGGCTGCCCTTAGGAGCCATCCTCTTAGGAATTTCCTAGATCCCATCCAGCCTGTTGAAGTAACATGGTGGCCTCTGGCCTGTCACTGCTCCCAGTGTCTCGTATTCCGTGACGTGGCCCCTCAGGCTCCTGTGCACTTCCTGGTCATTCCTAAGAAGCCCATTCCTCGGATTAGCCAGGCTGAAGAAGGAGACCAGCAGGTGGGAAGAACAGGGCAAGGGTTTGGCTGGGGGGAGCCCTAGACTCAGCTAGAGGTTTTGCTCCCTGTGAAGGAAGCCATCTGTCTCTCTCCCCTTTCCCTGTAGCTTCTAGGACACCTTCTCCTTGTGGCCAAGGAGACAGCAAAGGCTGAGGGGCTGGGAGATGGATACCGACTTGGTGAGTGACTTCTGGCCCTTGAGCCCCTCACCTGTAAATTCTCATACCTACCCCTCGATATGATCTTCATTCTTTGACCTTTCCCGTGGTCCTGAGCCCCTAACCCCAAGCTCCATTTCAGTGATCAACGATGGGAAGCTGGGTGCACAGTCTGTCTATCACCTGCACATTCACGTGCTTGGGGGCCGACAGCTCCAGTGGCCTCCAGGTTGAAGCTACCAACTGACAAAGGACCACAGACCCGGATGCATGGATGGGATGGGAAAAAAGGTATCTTATGATGCTAATAAACTTGCTCTCTCTCAATTTTGGATCCCTGTCTTAAATATATAAAGACTTATACCAGAAATAGGAAAGAAACTGATTCAAGGCTATGATCCTCCTTGACTATGGTCTGAGTTAGACACTAAGGAGGCCCACCCTGTAGTACAGGCAAAGGCGCATTCGCCTACAGATCTGTGAGTCCTCATAACTAGTGGTCCACCTGGAACAAGCTTCTAGAAAAGTAGCTGTAGAAAAGCCTGAGTGTATAGGAAGAGACTGAAACCCAGGACCGAGACTTGCTCAATCCTGAACCTTACTCAGATGGCAAGCCAAATTCTAAGCGGGTCCAGAGGAGGATGGTTAATGTGAGGGTCCTTTATTGGAGAAGTAATCACACCCAAAAAAAGCTGCTTCCCTTTTACTAATCCCCATGTCTCACCGTTTTGCTTTTAAGCTGTTGTCTGATGTACTTTTATCCTCAAAAATTTTAAGAAGACTACCTCCCCCACCCCTCCACTTTTGAGAGTGAACTAAGGGAAAGTACTGTTGCCCTCCCACAAATACACCAGGCAGACTTTTGTCTGCTACCACAGCCCTGTGCCTGTCTCCAACACAAAGAACCACTTTAGAAAGCCTCAAAGAATCGTGCTTGGGTATAGAGGGCAAGGCCTTAGGCCAGCGGAACCTTAAAAGCCTGGCTGAGGCGGAACGGAGTCGGGACAGAAGACAGCAGGCTCCCCAGGCCGCGCCAGGTTTAACACTTCCGCCGCGCGGAGAACTTGCCTCCGCCCCCAGCTTCCACGTCCGCCCAGCTCTAGTTCTGCGCAGTCTCCTGGAATTGTTTGCCGTCTCTATGGCAACCTAGGACGGTGAAGATGGAGACCGTCAAGTCTACAGCGGGACCGCCGTCGCGGTGAGAGCCGCAGCTCTGGCTGCACGCGTAGGGGGCCAAGAAAGGTAGGCGCACTTGCTCTGCTGCGCTTTTGACAGCTTTCACGGGTTCGTTTTCTTTCAGATCTGTAGACCCACAGTCCAGCTCCGAAGGGCTAGGACCCACTTCGGAACCGTTTCCTTCTTCGGATGGCACTCCTAGGTCGCCCCTGGCAGCCTCAACCGCAGCAGCTACTGCAGCCACTGCAGCTGTCTCCACTGCCAACGCAGCTGCCTCATCTGCAAAGACCCCAGCACCCTACTCTGAGAGGAGCCTTCTCATGGCGCCCTCTTCGGATAGTCTTCTTGGGGAGCCCAGTGCTGGACCCAGCTTTACCCACAAAACAGGCCAGGAGAGACTTGGCTTTGAGCCTGCCTATGTTTCCTCTGGTACCCAAGATCCCTGTACTTCAAATTATCTCAGCTCTAGCCCTGGCCCTCTTCCTGGCTCCAGTTCTGGTCCTGCCTCTAGGCCTAGTCTAGGCTGTGGCCATGACCCTGAGCTCAGCCCCTACACTCATCCAAGCTTGACAAACCCCGGGGCGGATCTGGTCCCTCCCTGGAGTCACCACACCCAGTGGGAGCCTCAGAAACAACAACCCTGGAAATTTTTGCAAGTCTCAGAACCTGGTGCCCGAGGGCTATGGAAGCCCCCTGAGGTTGAAGGGAAGCATAAGGTTCTCGATGAAACATTGCCACGGGGCCAGTGCCTTCTCTACAACTGGGAAGAGGAGGTATTAAGGTTTTGACCTGCTCCCTTTTCTTGAAGGCTGTTCCCAGTTTCCTGGGGGAGGTTATGTTGAGGGTGGGTACCAGAAAGGATCTCATAGTCACTCAACTTGGGACCAACAGAGAGCCACCAACCACCTGGATCGAGTCCCAAGCATGCAGGATGGCTCTGAAAGTTTCTTCTTCCGACATGGACACCAGGGACTGCTGTCCCTGCAGCTACAGTCACCCATGCCCTGCAGCACCAGCCAGACAGACTCATACCAGCCCCCAGGAAACCGCCATCAGCCAATCCGAGGTGTGAAGCATGAGAGAATGGGCCAGAATGAGTCTTTTAGTCAGAGATAAAAGAGGAAGGAATTTTTCGTGGGACTGGATTATCCGAAGGGTATAAGGGCAAAACCCCAAGATTTGCCTTCCTTTTCTCAAATTTTTTTCTTTTGGGCCTGCTTCTTAACCAGACTCCCCAACTCTGTTCATTCCTTGCCCTCCCACAGGGAAGCGTGAAGCCATGCTGGAGATGCTCCTGCGGCACCAGATCTGGTGAGAGGCTGGGGGAAAGGGAAAGGGAGGGGAAGGACAAAAACCAGGGGAGAATGGCCCTGATGCCCCCCAGTTGTGTATAGTAAAGAGGTGCAGGCAGAGCAGGAACCCACAAGGGAGAACTTTGAGGTCGAGTCTGTGACACACCATGACTACCGAAAGGAGCTGGCGCAAGCAGGGCCTCCTGCCCCAACAAAGGTGAGAACCCATCCCACCCCACTTGTACAGCTGGGCTCTGACGGGCTGGGGAAAGTAGCAGACCCACAAATTGAGAGAGGGAGCTTCAGGCCAAGAGGTATTCAGTCTCTCTCCCTCACAGCCTCATGACTACTATCAGGAGCAGCCTGAAACCTTCTGGATACAGAGGGCACCACAGCTACCGGTGCGTGAGGGCGATGAGGTGTTGGGAGTGGGGGAAAGAAGGCAAGGAAGAGGCTCTTCTGTTCTGGCTTGGCACAGAGCGGAATCTGTCCTCATCGTGGCCCTTCTCCAGGGTGTCAGTAACATCAAGACACTGGACACGCCCTTCCGGAAGAACTGCAGCTTCTCGACACCAATAACTTCATCTCTGGGGCAGCCTCTGCCCTATGAACCTGGGAAGCATTCCCACCAAGTGGGGGAAATATCTTCCCTTGCCTGTCAGGGAGGAGGGCAGGGTGGTGGAGGGGGTAGAACTACTCCTGTCTAAGGGTTGAGGAGGGCAGTGGGGTGTGGACTATGGAATCTATTTCTGACTGGAGTGGAGAGGTGGGAAGGAAGTGGATTCTGTCTGTATTTGGTCGGGGCTTTACATAAAGGGCTCTCTCATCCTGAGACTGCTAATTCAGTCATTCTGTGAGTTAGTGTGTCCATAACCCATGACCTTTCCTTGGAGTTGCCCCTAACCCAGACTATGACACCATTACTTTTTTTGTTGTTTTATATTTGGCCAAAATATTCTGGTTTAGATACAGATATTTACATTAGGTAGGGAGAAAGGAGACCAGGACAGAGAGGGGCAGATATATGTACAAAGCTGAGCTGCAAAGGGCAAGAAATTCCATACAAGGTCGGGTTTTTGTGCACGTTGGTTTCCATCTCAGGTGACAATGTCCATTTGGGTGTGTGGAGAGATGGTGGCCACTGCCCACCCAGGTACCAGACTGTCTGACTTGGGAAGAAGTGGGGCTTACAGGAGCCCAGCAGGTCCTTTGCGCTCTCCCAGGAGCCAGTAAGTTCGCATCTTTCCCTTTCCCTGGGAGCAGAGCAGTGGAGATAATTCAGATTCTTCGGTTATTCCTTTTATCTCCCTCTCTTCCCCCACGATCCTCAGAATCACTTTCATCCTCCCTTTCCATGACCCCTCCCCATGACCTGCCATCACCTTCATCTCCACATCCCCCCGAAGCTCTAGCTGGAAGCATCCTAGCTCATCCAGGGCATCCTTGGTGGTAGAGGAGACATGGATCTTCAGGGCTGGGTTGTGGTGTGGGGGATGGTGGAAAAAAGAATCAAAGAAAAGGCAACAGAAGAACTGGCGGCAACAGAGAGCTCTACCCAACCACCAGCCCTCAGAAGCTCTCAATCTTCCCGGTGCACATGCACCAGAACCAAAATACAACCGAGGATGGGGCAGCCAGGAACCGTGATCTCTCAGACTGAGAGATTTGGAGGAATTCTGAAAGGCAGAAAAGGACAACAGAGGTTGAGGCTGAAGCTGGAGTCGAGGGTTAATGTCTCACCTTGACCATTAGATTCCATTCGAGAAGCAGTGTTCACTGTGTCACCGAAAAGACAATAGCGGGGCATCTTCAGGCCAACGACCCCAGCACAGACAGGCCCTATGAGAAGAAACAGGTTGAGAGAGCCTGGGAAAAGTGGATACTTGGGCTGGAGCGAGAGTCAGCCTTACCAGTGTGGACCCCTATACGTAGCCTCAGCTGGTCATGGGGTCGGTGGCGGATGCGGAAGGAAGAAACTGCATCCAATAATGCTAGGGCCATACGAGCAATTTCCGGGGCATGGCGTTGACCATTTCGTCCTGGGAGACCGGATACCACCATGTAGGCATCTCCAATCGTCTCTACCTGATTGAGAGGGGGATTAAAATGTCACCTCTGTCTTTATCAATGGGAATGGGAAAGAGTAGAAGGAGACAAACTGGACAGTCTGGGAGGCCAGAACATTGACTACAAAATAAGTGCCATGGTCCTGAGAATCTTGGGGAAAGGGGAAGTCAAGGAATCGTTAAATCCTCCTGCGCCACCCCAGCACCTGGGGAATGCTCAGTAAACATTTGCTGAGTGAATGGACAGCCTGTCTGCAACAGGACATGGACAAATAGGCTCTGCTGTCAAATAGAGGCAAGAAAATAGGGCTGACCTGGGGAGCCCAGAGAGGGTGAGGGGGCCAGGCTGGCCCAGTGAAGTGGGCCTCAGACAGCCTCAACTGTCAAAGGTGAGAAGGCAGGCGCCTGGCTTTATTAACTATACTGGAGTTGTGTAAGAGAATGTCCTTGTTTTTAGGAATGAGATACTGAACTTTTGAGGAACAAAGAGGCACAATATCTGAAACTCTCAAATGGTTCCGAAAATAATTATATAGATAGATTTTTTAAAAACTAAAGCAAAGGGGGGAAGTATAAACAATTGGTGAATCTGGGTTAAAGAGTTTATGGGAGTTCTTTGTTACAATAATAACAGAGATGGTAGAGTAAGCCCAAAGGGAAGAGACAGAAATAGATATTTATTATCTGCACAACGTTAGGCGCTTTCCACGATAAATCTATTATTTCCGTCTTACAGATAAAACATCTGCGGCTCAGGGAGCTTCTGTTACTTGCCCAAGGCCACACAGTCAGCCACAAAGCCAATATTCAAATCCAGATCATTTTTATTCCCAAGCACAATAAAGCCCACCCTGTGCTAACTCAATGACTTCAACAAAAAGCTTTTATAACACAGCTTGTCCCTCACCCCAATAAATCATTCTGTACCCACATCCTGTATGATTCTTCCATGTCTGGAGGGGATAGAAGAGAAAAAAAGATAGATAGGCTGTATGTATACCCCCAGGCAAATAGGGGCTAAATCTTGTGATGGTTCTAATTAGGAAAGCCAGAGGATTCACCAGAAATTAGACTGGAATGTACAATTAGAGTGCCAGAGCCTCATTTGTCTACAGAGGGCACTCCAGCACTAGGATGCTGGAGACCCAAGAGGAAAATTGACCACGGAGCAGGTAAGGCATGTGGGGTTCAGGGAGACTGGGTTTTAAGGGGGTCTCAGTAGGAGGGTAGCCCCAGCTCTCACCTTGTAGACGTCAAAGTTGTCAATTATGGCATCAAAACAGGTATACAGGTCATTAAGAAGTGTCACCACCTAATGGGGATGGGAAAGTAGAGGCCCTGAGACTTGTGCCCAACTTTCTAAGAATTCTTAACCCACAGCCATAACAAGATATGGGAACTTCAGAACAAACTAATCTTCCCTACTATCAAGAATCCCTATGCCCCAGTGAAGCTTCCCAGGTCCCTATCCTCCCCCCGTACCTCTCACCCATAGCTCTCACCTGCATAGGGGTGCTCTCTGCTGACAAAGCAGTGAAGCCAACGATGTCACTGAAGTAGATGGTAACACTGTCAAAGGCCTCAGCCTGTACAGTCTCTCCCCGTTTTAACTGCTCTGCCACTGAACTAGGAGGCAATGGTGCAGTTTGAGCCAAAGTCAGAGAAAGAGGATGGAAGGGAGAGAGAGGAAAGGAGTGTATGGCTGGAGCAGAGATGAGTTCTAATATGAAAGCTAAGCCTGGTGGAGGAGAAGGAAGGTGGCTGGGAAGACTTTACAGTCTAGCGCAAGGTAAGGTGTACAAGTGGTAGGGGGTTGGAAGGGGATGCCTGGGGATGGGGGCTAAATGTCTCAAGTTGGGATTGTTCCACAAACACTTGCTGCAGCAAAGGCACGGTAGAGCAGTGTCCTAGAAGAAGGGATGGGAAGGCAACACTGCTCATTTGGAGACAGAATGAAAATACATAGTCTATAGCCAGAAAGACTCACTGTGGCAAGATGTAACAAAGCAAGGTTCTTCTAAGGGTTGGGAAGTGAGTTCTCAGGAGCTGGATGAGGCAGAACCCAACAAAGCAGAATACCAAAGGAAAATTCAAGAAGGGGGACAAGAGTCTCACTGGGGTAGAATTTGGTAGAGCAGAGCCTCAGCCTTGCGTTTCTCCTCCAGATAGGCCTGTGTGCGTTCCTCCACCAGCTTCTCCAGGTTATTGGCATACTGCTCCATGCGCAACAGGAGGTTGTCCAATATGCTGGTGCCACCCTCCCTGGGGGGAGGCCAGGATATGGTACCGGCTCCAAGATTCTCAAGACTCCAACGACTTCCTACAACCCACCCTCTTGGCCCCACCAGCCCCACCTCATCTAAGACTGATGAGGCTTCTATCCCTGGGGAGCCCCTGTCCCTTTGTGCCCTCTCACTTGTTAAAGCGGCGAATGAAGCCCTTAATCTGTCCAAAGTCTGGCCGCTCAGCTGGGTCCTGGGCCCAACATCGCTCCATCAGCAAAACTAGTTCTTCATTCAGTTGGGTCCGGTCAATGCTCGGCCGGAAATATGGCCGCTGACCATTTCGGACCTTCTGGACAATCTCTGAGGGTGATAAAGGGTTTGGATGAAGAACAGAGCCCCCAGGTAGAGAAGCCTGTGGGTAGTAGATTGACTCTCACCTTTGGGGCTGAGGTCCAAGCCCTCCAAGTAGAAAGGACCACTGCGAAGTGCTATCTCCTGTAAGATGATCCCAAAGCTATAGACATCAGCCTTCTGCATGCCCGTGGTTGGCAAGGGGTTCCCGCTGAGCAGTTCTGGGGCAGTCCACAGCTTCTCTGGAAAGAGAGAATAGGCTGGCCAGGTCCTCAAAAAGTATCCCCAAGCCCACCTGGGCTCATTCCCATAAAGCTCCCCATATTACTGTCCCTCCATCTCCCTCTCCCACCCTTCCTAGGTGGAAATGATCAGGAAGTGATCAGGGCCAAAGGAGCAATATAAAAGCGGGTCATGGAAGAAGGCCTCACTGGCATAGAGGGCGTGGCTGTCATCAGGTTCAGCAGTTGATCGGAAGCTGGCCAGGCCATAGTCTGTGATTTTGAGCACAAATCGACTATCCACCACACAGTTGGAGGACTTGAGACTCCCATGGGATGCAATAATGCTGTTATGGAGAAAGGCCATGCCCTGCAGGATACAGATCAAGTCATGGGATTGGATCATATCTGGCTTAGGATACCCCTTCTCCCTGAGATGGACATTACCTAGCTGTCTAAAGATCTTGGGACCATTAAAACACTAAGCCAATTTTGGAAGGCATTTTTTACACAGTTTCCACTCAAGGAAATAGGCAGAATAGGAGAGTCATCCCTTCCTGGTACCATAAGCAGTATATTGGCATGTAGGCACCAAGAATAGGAGAAATGCTTAAGAGGAGGGACAAGGGGAGCTATCAGTTATTACCCTGGAAAAAGCAGACAGTCTTCTGAGTAGTAAAGGGAACAGAACTATGAGGGAAAACCCCAAGAATGGTATGACACCCATGGTGGCCTCAAATCCATGGCCACTACTTATTAGACAGACACGGCTTGAGACTTAGGTATCAAGAGTACCCGGATGCACCAAGGAAGACTAGTTGTAAACTTTAACATACAACCCCCTGTAGGCATGCAAGTTAGGATGGAGGAGGAAAGCAATCTGCTAGAGGGGATGCGTGGCCAGACAGAAGGTGGAGAAAATAGTAAATTAGAAAAACCTGGAAAATGGACACAAGTAGGAGACAGCTGCCAAGCCAATGCAGAAGCCTGAAACTTCCAGCTCCATGGAGCCAGAGAGAAGAAAACCTCTGCCTATGAGGCAGGTCCTAAGAGGGCAGAGTGGTGCTTTCCAAAATGAAACCCCAGGAGCCCACTCAAGTCAGTTCAGATGGAACAGAAAAAGGATATAGTGTTCTGTATGCTAATCCAAAACACCTCTGTCTAAATGTTTAGCTCTGAACCTAAACAATTCATAACTCTAGTTTCTATGAACGCTTTCTTTTTATTCCTTTTCATATCAACAAAACCTTTGGGAATCTCCAAATTTGTGAATACAGAAATGATTAGGCTTCTGGCTTTGATCTAAATCACTTTTGCATCAAATCATTGTTTTCTCAAGAGTCATGTTGTTTTCATGTTTATCATCACACCTCTAGTTGAGTGCCACATCAACTTTGCCTAATATTTCATCTCTCATTTGATGGCATACTTTCACACAAAAAGTTTTTTTAAATAACCTCATGAGAATTAAGCAGAAAAACCAAAGCCAGCCTTGGGTGTGGTACAGGTGACCCACTAGGCCAGCTCACTAGAAGTCATGCTTCTAAACATCTGTCCAACCCATGCAAGATTCAAATTCATACTCTGTAAATCCATGGGCCTCTGGGTCACTTAAAAGTAGTTGAAACCTAGTATATCGGAAGATACCAAAGGTTTAGTATAATTTTCCTTGGCTTCTCTTAGTTTTACTAATAAATCTTCTTTTTTAAATTTCAGTTTTTCTGAACAAAAGAGCAGCTATGCCAAATATTGGTCAGAGAGTAAATGATGAGAAAAAACAGGAGACAAATATGTTTGGAGACCCCACTCATCTTTTCCCTGCTAAGGGATTTTAACATAAGCTCTAGAGGCAAAAAAAAAAAAAAAAAGGAAAAAAAAATGATGGAGAGAGATCTGAGATATATACGGCAGGAAGACAAAAATTCTCCACAAGTACAGGCAGATAAAATTCATTCCCCCCAATTAAAAACCCCAGATAACTTGTTTACCCATTCTCACCCAACCATAGGAACAAGGGGAAATGGAAAGAACGGGAGTTTTACAGGACTACAAGGAGAAATCATAAGCAAAGATAGAAAGATGGAAGCATTTTAAAACAGATGAACTCTTAAGGAGGAATGGGGAAGACTCACCTTAACAAGGTCATTAATGAGTGAATAACGAAACATCCAGTCCAAGTTGATGCTGTCATTTTCCAGAATATCCTAGTAAGTGACATGAATAGATTATGTGACTATCCTAGTCTCACTAGCCATCACCTGCATAGAGTTAGTGTAACTTGGGCCAATCTCCTCCCCCCCATAATCTCCACCTATCCCTCACCTGTAAACTCCCACGGGGACAATACTCAGTGACGATGCAAATGTTGGGAGGGTCTATGCAGGCACCAATGAATCGAGTGAGATGGTTGAACTGAACATCCCTCATCTAGCAAAAAAAGCCAAAAAAACAATGGGAAGGAAAAAAGAATTGAAAGAGCTAAAAAATTAGATACAGAAATCTACCACTACATGAGAGGACCTTTCTCTTACTTGTACCTACAACTTAAAATCATTTATAAATAAACCCCTTGCCCTCCTAGCCAACTTTGCTAAACCATAGTCTTCTCCTTCCTCCTCCCCATCCCTATTTACCCCTCGCCCTCAACCCACATGCCCTTACATACATGTTTGAGTTCAAACAGAACCTGCCGGGTCAGCTCAATGCGCTTCTTATTCACATGTTTGATGGCGACTACATTTCCCTGATGGTGGGAGTGAAGGGGAAAAGGAAAATTAATATCAGAAGGAGTTTCTGAATGCTAGGAAATACTGGAGAACTGTGGGAGCATCCAGGAGTTCAGCTGGACATCGAGAGGAGGGTTATGAGGGCAGAGGTTCATGGGCAGAAGTGGCAGGTGGGGATGAGACAGGATGAGATGGTGGGGACCAGAACAAGCGGATGACTGTTCACCTTGAAGTGACCGGTGTTGGCAAAGATCTGGTATTTCCCATGGGCTGTCATGAGCGAGCCGTAACTGGATCCCCGCTGGGGCCAAGGGCAACATGGAGGCGGAAGGATGAAAGGAACATTAGATGATGGTGGTAGTGCAGGGGCTATCATTACAGGCCAATGTGCTGGGAAAGGTCCAGGGTAAGAAAGGACAGGAACTGAGAGGGAAGCAAAGGGACAGCTGAGACAAGGGCTCACCAGTGACAGTGTGAGGCGACTGCCTGCACCTTTATGATAGCGCTCTGAATTGCCAAACTGCAGCTCTTCCCAGCGAATGCGCCACAACATGCTAGCCAGCTCCTTCTCCAGCATCAGTTTTCTGTAAGGACTGTACACCTTAGTTGACTGGCAAGCCCAATCCTACCACCCCATAAACCAACAGTGGGGTTGCAGGGGCTTTCCTTCAACTGTTACACCCAAGAGACAGGACTGAGAGAAGGCTACATTCTCTACATATCTGACACTGGCCCTATGCTCATTTAAAAACACAGAGGCTGAAGGTGAAAGTTCCTTTTTAAAGTGGTAGCATCCATGGAAAATTCACCTTTGCCCTTATAAGACTCCACTCAAAATAATGAGTTACTATACCCAGTCAAGAACAAAAAGTGGGAAAAACAACCCCTTGGGTAAAAGACAACTAAGGAGTAAGGCTAGAGAGGAGGATGAGAGGTCTGAGAGACAACCACCAATTAATTAAGAGACCGTGCCATGTTACAGGACCACCTGGCCTCAGCCAGACCGTGTGGTGATGGGGAGGGAGTGGGCAGGTCAGTGAAAAGCCCAGAACTCACCGGAAGATGAGGAAGCTGGAAACACCAAACATGATGAAAGTGATTCCTGTGCCCAGTGCCACAATTGCCAGAGTTGAAAGTGGAGCTGAAGGGGAGAGGGGGACCCTGAGAAAGACTGTGTGGGGGGTTGTGTGAATGGGGAGAGGTGATGCTCAGGGTGCAGGGGCAGACAGATTTCTTGAGGGAAGGAAGTAAGGAGGGGGTATAGAAGAAGAGGTAAAAATAGAGCGAAGGGTGGGGAGTCAGCGAGGGGAGGTAAGAGAATGGAGGTAAAGGGAGGAAGGATTGCACCCAGTCCCTGCACACACCCACTTTTATCACAGGATGGGTCGTCCAACTCAAAGGCACAGGGGGGATTGTCCAAGGGGGGGGCCCCCTTCACCCAGGGGATAGGCCGTCCTGTCCACCAAATCTGCTTCTCAGCTCCTGAGTAGTGGGCTGCGGGCTGTGAGGAAGGAGAAGACTGGGCCCACAGGCCTGCTCCCACCAGCCTCCTCCCCTAGACCCCAGCTACCTGGCTGCTTTTCTCCCCAACCTTCCACCCACCCAGGATGCAGCTCCAGCAGAGAAAAGAACTCCCTGCCTCTAGCACCTTTGATTCCGCCGCCGCTGAACCCTTGAAAGCTGCATGTTCAGCTGCATGTCCTCCTCCCCCCTCACCTGAAAGTCCCCAGAATCCAGGTCTCCCATGGCCCACAGGACAAAATCTGTCTCCCGGTCATTGTTCTTGTCCATAACAACCAATCCAGTTACACCTAAGATAGAAAAGAGTAGCCCTTACTTTGAGATCTACCCCAGCCCCTTCCCCTCTCCCCCCGTCTCCACAATTACCTCAGAGTCCACCCCTGCCCATTCTTAATATGTGCCCACCTCTGCCATGTCCTCTGGCTCCTACGAACTCTCCCTCCTGCCCCTGGTATCTGTATCTTCTTCTGCCCCCTCCACTCTCTTCTGCCTACTCTACTCCTGAGATTGACGGCAGCCCTCTGGCCTCCGTCTCACCCTCTTCATTACCATGGTATCTTCGTCCCTGCATCTTCTCCACAATTCGAAGTCCATCTTCCCGGGTGCCCCCTTCCTGTATTGTCTCGTTCAGGACTTCAGCATATAGCAGGATCCCATCATAGAAGCAGCCGGCAATGAGGTTCATCTGGGGGTGGTAACTTCAGCAGTGCTCTCCAAATGTCCTGCCAGGCCCCCTTCCCCAACCCCCTTTCCCATCTCTGGGGTCTCCTTCTATCTCTTCTCTTTTCTGGTTTGCTTTCTTCCCTCCTGTCACTCCTAAGTTGCCATCCCTACCTCACTGGACACTAGGGAAGAAGGAAAAATTCTGGATGGAAGTGGACAGCCCCCAAAGTAGGACTGGCTCCATGGACGAGACTTGTTGTAGAGTTAAGGAGAAGCGTCCTTCCTCAAAGCCTGGCCTGACTCTCAGGGAAAGAGAGATCTACTTACCAGGGAGGGGGCCAGCTCCACACCAAAATCTTCCCGGGCTCTTATCAGCAGACGATTCTGGAATTCCTGATACTCAGGGTTTGGGGGTTCTCGGTATGTGATCACCAATACTGTCTGTACCAACAGCACATGGGGGAGAGTGAACAGGATTCAAGATGGGCATTAGGGGAAGAGAGGAAGCAGGACAGGGAACCTGGGTGAAATACACATGATATAAAATATACATGGGTGAGTCTCAAGGCTGAGAGGACACCAGAATCTGTGTGTGTGTGCATTTGCGTGTGTGTGGTGTGTATGTGGTGTGTTCAATGCATCTGGGGACAGGGAGTGGCACTCCTCCATGAAAGGTAGAGAAGATGGTTCTGGGAAGGTAGAGACTGGGAAATAGAAGAAGTCAACTCCATTCCCAAAGCCAGCCCCTCACCTTCCTGAAGCCCCTACTAGCCCCCAGGCCTCCCTGCCAAGCTGCCGCAGCACCCACAGCTCCTCTGTCTCCTCCTTTCTGGGCACCTGTTCACTAGCAAGGACGACACTGATCAACAGCTCCTCTCTGAGGTGTTCATGACCATTAATGTTATCAGCAAGATGTTTATTTTTTCATTTGGGCCACTTGAACAGTGCCTGCATCCCATGAATTAAAGAGATTTCAGGTCCTATGACAACTGGGGGAGATACTGTGAGACAGTGATTCCATCTGTGAAAAGCCGTGAGCCCATTCATTTAACATGTGTGGAACTCCTACCATAAGCAGCAGTGTCTTGCATACTGGCATGGACCTACACGTCATTAAGGAACAGACATCTGTCACAGAGAACACACAGTCTCACACTCACACACGTTTCACAGATTAGCAAATGACACACATGGTCTCAGCCATGCACACATCTCACTGGCCACAAGTCAGCGTGTCTGTCTCTCACCAGGGTGCCTGCCTGACTCTCTCCAGCCCCACACATGTCCATTTCCCCTTCCTTAGCTGATGGACATCCTGGCCTCTGCCTGCACCTCAGACCCACACCATCACTGAGACCAGCCTCTGCCTTGGACAGGAAACTGGCATCGCCACATCAGGGAAAGACTTCAGATCAATATATTTTGTGAAATGTGACTTGGTGAAATGATAGATTAAAATCTAGACATTTGTACCAGTTTTGTTAATTCCTGTCATAGAAAGTACATGTAGACCATAGAGATATACCTGATATACAGTCAAGCATCACTTTAACAACAGGGACACATTCTGAGAAATGCGTTGTAAGGCGATTTCATCATCATGCAAACAGCACAGAGTGTAGTTGCACAAACTGAGACAGTATAGCCTACTCCACACCTAAGCTAGATGCTACTAATCTTACGGGACCACCATCGTACATGTGGTCTATCACCATGCGGTGCATCCCTGTGTATCAATTCATTCCAGGTAGGAAACAAGGACGTCAGTTTCTAATATACATTCATTATATTAGACAGGATTTGCTCCATGATGTAATTATTCTTCCTGGAGCATTTGGATGCTCGATCACACACTTCAAATACGCCCTCACTCTCAGGCAAAATTAAAAAGAAGAGGGGGACTGAGTGTGTCCAGTAACACCTGTTCCAAGAATAAAAGGAAAATAGAGGGGTAAGATATTGTTGACAAACAATGTGAAAAAGTCAGTAAAAGAGCTCAAAAAGGGGCTGGCCCAGTGGCGTAGTGGTTAAGTTCGTGCTCTCTGTTTCAGCGGCCCAGGGTTTGTGAGTTCGGATCCCAGGCATGGACCCACACACTGCTCATCAAGCCATGCTATGGTGGCATCCCACATACAAAAACAGAGGAAGACTGTCGCAGATGTTAGCTCAGTGGCAATCTTCCTCAAGCCAAAAGAGGAAGACTGGCAACAGATGTTAGCTCAGGGCCAATCTTCCTCACCAAAAGCAAAAACATCCAATGAGAGGTGCCACTTCCAGTAATAGTAGACTAGGAAGTCAAGAAAAAGGAAAAAAAAAAAGAGCTCAAAAAGATCAAGCTTAACACAACTTACATTTCAATATGAAGCCTGGTGATAGGTTTTTAACACTTTTTAAACACTAATTCTCTAGGTCTGTTTGTTTGCTAGACGAGCAATTCTCAAACTTCTTAGTCGCACGACCACTTTGCACTACTAAAAATTACTGAGGACCCCAAAGACCTTTTGTTTATTTGGATTATATCTATCAATATTTACCATATTATAAATTAAAACTGACAATTTTTTAAACACAAGAATACACAAGCACACCATCTATAGCTGCCAGAGCAGTGACATCATCACATAGCACGTAGCCTCTGGAAAACTCCACGGTACAACCATGGAAGAATGAGGGCGACAGAGGCAAATAACACCTTAGTGTTATTTTTAAAATAGTTTTGACCTCATGGTCCCCCTAAAAGGATTTCAGGGGCCCCCAGGATCCCAAGTCGACACTTTGAAAACTGCTGTGCTAGACTCTTTGCAGTGGCTACTACTACTAAAAAAGAAGAACCTCCAAAGAATTTCTGTGCTTGCTCAGGGGCTAGAGAGCAGAAGGTAAAGGTAGGCAATGGTGTCCCATTTCACAGTGGACCCCAGGTGAAAAAAAACAGGCAAAGGTTCACAAAGCCGGGTTCAGCAGCAGGCAGAAGCCGGAAGGGCACGTAGGAAATGTGCACGGGCAACAGAAGCCTGCCTCTGCCTGCAGGCCCATCCCCACCGGGACCCACTCCGCCTCGGCAGGAGGCGCCGCCAACAGTGGCCTAAACAGACAGACTGGTGTCCAGAGGAGACTCTGCCCTCCACAGCCCTGGGTTTAGTGCTCACTTCCATTCTAGCTGCTGGTGTCCCCATCTGTAACCCAATCTTATGCTGGTCAGCTGGGCCGTGACCTGGGCCTAGGTTTCTGACCCCGTAGTCCTCAAATGCCCAGCCTGGGCCTCTGGATCCTTAGAGTCTGGTCACTTGCTTATTGAGTCCACTGTATCTACTTTTTCTTCCCTATCCTGGTTGATCATCTTGGTTCACAGTACCTGTCAGCTCTACTCCCATCTAGACGAATCCTAGCCCTCCCCCTCTCCCCAACACACACCTTCCTTCAGCTCAACAATATGTGCTGGGCGCATGGAATAGTACAGAGATCAGCATGAGCCCTGGCTTAAGGGGAGAAAAATCACATCAACACGATTAATTTCAGAGCCCTCTCCCCCCGTAGCTATGACACGGGCACCACACCCTCCTGGAAAAGCTCTGGGCATCTAGATCAAAGACTCCTTGCCTCTACTGCCACCTTCTCCAGGCTGGCCTGGTCTGGGACCCCAGTCGGCCAGGTAGCTCTGGGGTCAAGGCTCTCTGCTTTCTCATCTTTGGCTGGAGCTGACCACCCAAGTCCCCTCACCCCCTGCCTGGCTTCAGCATAGGCAAAGGATGAGAGCAGCTTGGCTAGACGACAGTTCGTTGCCCCCTCACCCCACCCCAGCCCACAGCCTGGATTTTTCCCTGGGCATATTCTTAAGCCTATTTGCCCTTCTTTTGTGTCATAGCAAAACTTCCCTCTTTGTCTGTCTGAATAATGCCTAGAGTAAGTGCGAGAACGGAGAATTGATACATACTGCTGATTGCTAGCTGACTAGACCCTTCTCAGCCTGCCCTAAGAGCTGGGGCCCCCTGGCTGGCAGGAATTCTCACACAGAAAGAGAGTGTTCCTTCCTCAAAAAGGCCATGGAGTCCTCCTATGGGGAGAGTACCAGAGACCCTCCTTGACCACACTAGCTAAAGTACATCCCCTCGTTATCCATCCTCATGCCACTCTATTCTTTTTAATAACTTATCACACATTGTTCTGTTTGTACTTATTTGTGTATTTGCTTAATGTCTATCTATCTTACTAAACATAAGCTCCAAAAAGGTGGAGACTACATCTGTTATGTTCTCCACTGTCTACCAGCACCTAGCACAGGGCCTGGGACATAAAAGGTGCCTGATAAACACTAATAGAATGAGTCAGTCTTCAAACAAATCTAACACGACTGGATAGTGTGGCAACTTCTCTAGGAGACAGAGTTAAGCACAAGAGTAGGGAACTCAGTCCAACCTGGGATTCAGAATTTGTTTCCCAGAAGGGAAAATAACTGATGTGAGTCTTAAAGAATACACAAGCATAGGGGGTGGGGGGAGGATGAAAGGGGTAAAGGGGCACATGTGTATGGTGACAGATGAAAGCCAGACTACTGTTGATAAACACGATGCAGTCTATACAGTAACTGAAATATAATAACGTACACCTGAAATTTACACACTGTTATAAGCTAATATGGCCTCAATAATTTTAAAAAAAGAATACACAAGCACTATCCAGACAAAGGTGAGAAGGTTGTTTTAGACAAAACTTAAAGCATAAACAAAACCTGTCCTGCTGCTGCCCATGTTCAAGCATGACAGTCACAGACTCATACTCAGGCATGCAAACAGCTCTGTCACTCACAGTCAGACACAACCAGATACATAATCACAGCCACATAAACCCTTACTCACTGGAGAAGACGGCCACCCAAGTCCAGCCCTTAGTCACATCTACTTAGAGTCAAAGAATCTCAAGGTTGAAAGGACCTTAAGGTTATCCTATATGCCACCTCAAATACTTTCTGTGAAAAGGAGGGATATAATAAATAAATAAGAAACACTTATGTATATAAGTTAGTGAAAAACTGGTGGGAGAATCAGGGAACAATTCATGGGCATGATTTTGAGAGGCAGAGATCTGGGGTGAGGTTAGGAAGAGCATTCTGGACAAAAGAAGCAAAGAGCACAAAAGCAGGGAGGGCAGGGGGCCCATGGGCCGAGGGGTTGAGAGCGGTCTAGTGAGCTGGAGCACTCGGCAGGAGGGGCGCCAGGAGGGAAGACTGAAAAGGTGGGCTGAGAACAGACTGCAGAAGATCTTAAAAGTCAGGATAAGGAACTGGGACTTTATTCTGCAGGAAATAAGTCATTGAAAGTTTTGAGCAGAGGAGTGAAATGAACAGAATCATGTCAATTTACCCTACAAATTTTTCTTAAATCCATCTCTTTCCGTTCCTGCTCTCATCACCTAGTCAAGCACATATCACTTCTCTCCATTCCAACCTATTACAGGTGGTCTCACTGCCTCTAGCCTCCACCTCTTCTCATCCAACCTGAATTCTGTCACTGCATTGCTCGTCAAAAAAATCTCAAGGACCTCACATTCAAGTCCAGGTGCCTTAGCCTCAGGTTCAAAGCTCTCCTTAACCTGATCACACCTTTGCAACATTCTGTCCTGTATCTGCCTCACACGAACCCTTCTTCCTTGTCAGCCCAGTGTCTTCTTGGTCCCCTAAACGTGCCCATTCCTACCTTTTTCTCTTTGCTCAGGCTGCCTGGATCCTCTCTCTGACTCTGACTAGGAATATGACATCTATCTTTAAAGTCACAATAAAATTTCCCTCCTTTATAAAAGCCTTCCCTAAACCCAGCCCACACTGACTCTCCCTCCCGCGAACTGCTGAAGCTCTCAGGAGTCTGTTCCAGGACACACCGTCAGTCCCTTCTGTACTTGTATCTACCTGGCCCACAGTCAGCCTCGCCCCTCCAGAAAGGGTGGAAGCCCTCCCAGGAGCTGGGGCCAGATCTCTTCCTGAACCTCTCCTCCCTGCAGTACAGTCTACTACAGGTACTCAGGAAAGTCAGTGTTCTGGGATCCAGATCGTGGGAGGGAAGCTTGGCAGACACACTGAGGAAAGAGTCACAAAAGTGGGGAACTAAGAAAGAATGACACTAAACCCGGAAAGCCTCTGTTCATTTCACTCCTGTAGCTCACAATTCCTGCCCTGTTCCTGGGGTTTCTGTGGGTCTTGTGAGAAACAGAGAATCTTCAAAGAAGCTCCTCTTCCCCCTCCTCCTTCAAGTTTGGCTCAAATGATACCTGGAAGGCCTCTCTGAGGGCCTGGGCCTGTTCCCGGGTGCGACTGTCCTGCCAGGGCCGGCCTGCAGAGCGCGTGGGGCCTGCACGGAGACTCTCCCCAAAGACATCCAGGTAAAAGAAGACATAATCCCCATTGGTCAGGTTCTCCCTCTGGGCCTGAAGCAGGATCTCATGCAGCATCTCCAGAGGGCCGCAGATATACACAACTGGGAGCAGGTACACGACAGAGGGGCACCCTGAGAAAGCATCCAAGACCCCAGACAGCCCCCTCTCTGAACCATCTGCATTTCCATCTTTGGCAAGGAAGAGTGCTCTAACCTATCGACCACCCAGCAGATGCTCCCCACTCCTCCCCCGTGGAGTCTGTGTCGCCCGCACCCTGGGGCTGTAAGAACCATCTGGCAGAAGTCAGAGCGTGACTTCAGACCCCAGAGGAAGGGAGGTATCATCCTCCAGCCCCTCCTCTTCCCAGAGCCCTGCCTGCTGCTCCCCACCTAGCCCTCCTCACCCTGACTCTGCCCTTTCTTTCCCTGGCTCAAAGGCACTGACTGCTCAGAATTTCTCTCAGTGCAAGCCTTACCTGTCTTTCCCAACCAAATCTATTAAACCCCAAAGCCCATTTATGGAGCCCTCACTATTTTTATGCCAACAAGGGTTCTTGGTGCCCCAGTCTGAGAAGTCTCTGCTCACAAATAAGCACACATTTTGGAGCAGCTATCAACCACATTCACTACTCTAGGGCACTCATATTGCTCCCCAAATTCAATTTCCCCTCAATCCCACATTCTCCCCTGACACAAGCTTCACCCCTCATGCTATCTCATTCCTTGTTTACATCTGCTTGTGACATCCACAAGCTCCCCTGATACACTGCCTCAGCTCTCTCACAGGTGCTCTGTCCACACGCACTTCTTGACCCCAACCACCACATCCAGCTTCTCAGTGCCTACCTCCACCTACAGTTTCCCAGTGCTGAGCTCCAGGAATACAGCAACCCTCCTCCCCTGACCCTAAAATAGCCTGGGCCACACTCACTGCGCCCGTTGGCCCGGATGAAGTGGGTGGCCTGCTCAGGGCCCCCCGGCTCACGGGCATACACCTGGTGCTGCACACTGAGGTTGCTGCCCTGCAGGGCCTCAAAGACGCCCTCGATGGTGAAGTAGTGAGGCCGGTCATCTGTGCGAGCATCCAGATACAGCAAGGCAGCGCGGGCAGTCCAATTGAAGTGCCCGTGTAATGTCACTACAAACTCACCCAGCTTGGGAGCAGAGGGGCCGGTGCGCACGAGGGTACGATAATGCTCATTCTTAGCCGCAAAACCAGAGGCCACAGCACCAGCAGTCAGCAGAGGAAGGCGCCAGTGTGAGGCAAAGCGGGCCACAGAGGCAGCAGGGTACACGCAACCAGGGCCCAACAGAAGGTCAGGGTCATGGTACAGCTTGAGGTCCACAGCGCGCAGCGGTGCCAGGTACTCAGAGCAGGCGCCATCTAGTTCAGAGCTGACAAACCGCAGGTCCACGGGCAGTGCCCGGCCCAGTGCCTCCACAGCTAGTGCCACAGCAGGACCCACTCGTGGCCAGGCCCAGGCATAGCTCAGGTTGTGTTCTGGCAGCACCACCGCCAGAGTCAGGTTCCGTGCCCCGGGAGGACGCACCCCACCTGCCAGGGCTGCCACCAACAGCAGGAGTGATGGCAGTGCCATGGGGAGAAAGCAGCAGCCCCACCAACCCCAGAACCTGGGGCCCCTCTGGCCTATGGGGGAGGCACAAGCAGCACCCAGCCTGGAACCTGGGGAAGACGACCAGGAAGAGAAGTGAGGATAAGCTAGGTGAGCTGGGATACTACAGCAAGTGGTGGGGAGGGGAGAGGAGGAGGAGATGAGAGGAAGCCCCAGGGTGGGTGAGGAGTGGGTCTACCAGCCTAGGGCAAGGATGGAGGACTAACAGTAGGGTGGCAGGAGGAGGGAGGGACCAAGGGGACCTGCGCCTGGGATGGGGACAGTGAGAGGTGAAGTAGGCTGATGAATCTAAAGCTGAGAAGGAAAAAGGGATCCGTGACTGCGACGGGGTGGGGGTGGGGGGGAAGCTGGTACAAAGAAAAGGCCCGGGGGCACCTCACGGCTGAAGTGGCTGGGAGGGCAGAGAGCTGCGGGAAGGAGGGCCGCGCGGGCACGGTGGGAGGGCGCCGGCGCCGCGGAGGGACGGGGACCATGGGCGGGCGGGGAGCGAAGCGAGGCCTGGGCCGGAGGGGAGGGAGAGGCAGGGCGAGTCTCCTGTGAAGGCTTCTCCTGAAGCTCCCGCTTGGACTAACGGGCCAGGGTGCCGGTCCCAGCCGCAGCGCGGCGGCCGCCCCGTGTCCAGCTCCGCTCCCTCGGCTCCCGCTGGGCCCGGGCGCCCGGCGCCGCCCGCGCTGCCGCCCGCCCCGCCTGGGCCCGGGCGCCGCTCGTCCGCCTGCTCGCCGCGGCCCGGCCGTCTCGCTCGCTGCGCCCGCGGCGCCGAGTGTGACTCGGGGCAGGCCCGCCCGGGCGCCCCGCCCCCGCGGCCCCGCCCCGCCCCGCCCCGCCCCGGCCTCCGGGCTCCGCGCCCCGCCCCCCGCGCTCCGGCTCACCCCTAGCGACGAGCCCAGGGCCTCTCTTCGCGCCCCTCGCGTGTCCCGCACTTCTCAGGGTCCCCTCCCTCTACTCCCCTGAGTCCCTCAAACACTCCAGTCTCCAGGAAGCAGTCAGGAGTCCCCGGATATTTGGGATCCTCACAGTCCACCTAGTAAACCATCCCACCCTTCTCAGCGCCGGCAACCTCTCCCTCCCTCTCCAGGGAGACAGCCTGCTCGCGGGAAGACCGGCCCCTCCAGGACCGACGGGCTCCGGGTGACCGGTCTTTCCTGAGCCCTTACAAGGTCCATAAGTCTCCTTCCGTAGGACTCAGCCCTCCAATCTCTCTCTCCCTGTGCCCGTGCCCCTCTGTGTCCTCCCGCGTCCTCAGAGGCCCGCCATAGCCCGCTGGGCCTCCGCCGCACCGGCTGCCCCAGGGCAGCAGCCCAGGACCGGCCTCTTCTCCCTCTCGTCTCGCGCACAGCCCAGCCTCACACCTGACCGAAGCATTCCCCCAAGCAGCCGAAGCCCATTGTCTCCCCCTTGAGTTCCACCCCACTCCCAAACTTCCAACCTAGAAGGTTCACCCCAGAGACCCCATATCTGGAGTGCTGATCTGCTCCTCAGGAACAGCTTGTGAGGGATGATATCTTGGTTGCTGGGAGGGACTGCCATGGGCCCTGGGGAGTTTTTCTCAAATTGTCACAAAAGAGATGCACAGGAACCCATTCTTCTCCCCCTGCCGAGAGCCACAGTTTGTCTTCCCCTTCAAGGCGCTTCTCCAGAAATCCTGGTGCCAGGAAGCTGAGAGAGCTCCTTGAGTGTGGGGTGGGGTTGGGAGGAGTGCAGGGAGAGAGGAGGGGCGTAGTTTCTCTGAGATGAAGGCGACACCTAGTGGTTTTGGGGGGGAAATTAAGGACAATGCCATTTTATTCTTAGGTACAATATTTCTTTATTGAACAGTGGCTGCCTTGCACAAGCTGTAGGGTGAATACCAAAAAAGCTGAATGACACCCTTACCTTAAGGAGCATGTAACAGGAATTTGTGCTTGGGTGCACAGGCCAAAGGCAAGCCCCCCAACAATGTCTCTTGCCCCAAGCTCAGTGGAAACAGAAGCCTTAGGGCAGCTCTTACTTTAACACAGAGATGCTAACTCCAGTTCCAGCTTCCAACACTGTTAGTGAAAAGGAATTTCGTCCTATCTGAGCAAGGAAAGGAAGGACAGAACAGTCAAAAGGGTGACAGGACAATCTGAAAAAGACATGGCTCTAACTTTAGATAGAATCAACCAAATAATACTTTTTAAGCAACTACACACAGCTTAATGAGGGACGCAAATCCAAAATGACATAATCTCCACCAGAATCACAGAATTTCAGGGCTAAAAGGAATCTTATACATATATTGTTTAACACCCTCATTTAAAGGTAATTGAAAGCTGAGTCCATAGTAATTTTACTATGTTTCTTTTTCCACTGCCTCCTCCTCTCCCTTGTTGAAATACTGCATTTGAAATGTGTCTTCCTGCCTGATTTGGTCTCTCCACCGCTGTTTTCTGCCCTCTGTTGGCAGGTTCTCGTGGACCTGTCTGTCTTGTGTGCAGGAGACAGTCACGTAGAGCTCTTCTAGCCATTTTCTGCAGGTCAGCTTGGGCAGGCAGAGAGAAGACAAGAAGGTGTTTTCTTTTGCTGGCATCCTATGGGCCTGGAGGCATGGTCTGGTGTAGAGCAAACCCGAGGGTCCAGAATTTGCTGCGAAATCAAGTAGGTTATAAGACTGTTCAGTGCTGAACTTGGAGTCAGTTTGGGGCACCAGGGCTTGCCATGGAGAAGGTTAGAGTGAGCCCGAGTCCCCTGGTGGTCCCAGAACTCAGCAAGGGTCTTTGAGGCTGCTTTGGCCTGAGTGTGACTTGGGTTAGGATTTCTTTCCACTAAGGAACAGGGCAGCTTGGAAACCATGCCACATGGCTTCCTCTTCCACCCTCTCCCCGAACCCTACATGGCTTTTTAATAGCAGAGCTGAGACTAGAATCCAGGTTTCCTGGTCTCTTAGATGGGGCTCTGTCAGATAGTCTTCTAACTCGCGGAACTTACCATATGAAGCCATGCTTACAAGGTAACGCCCACCAAAGACCCAGAGAGTCTTTCCGGAGCAACTGCAGATCCCGGTGAGGACTCCTAGACAAGTTCAAGCACAAGATATGACATTTTTCTGGATATTGACAACTCTAAATTTATGTTAGGGATTAAATTTCAAGCGTCTTGCTCCTTCCCTCTTCCTTCCAACTGGCTACTGATACTAGCAAGTAATAAGCAATTATTAACATTTTTTTTTTCAGATTGGCGCCTAACATCTGTTGCCAATCTTCTTCTTTCTTTTTCTTCTTCGCCCCAAAGCCCCCCAATACATAGCTGTATATTTTAGTTGTAGGTCCTTTTAGTTGTGGCATGTGGGACGCCACCTCAGCGTGGCCTGATGAGCGGTGCCATGTCCACGCCCAGGATCCCAACTGGTGAAACCCTGGGCCGCCGCAGCGGAGCGCGTGAACTTAACCACTCGGCCACATGGCCGGCCTCCAATTATTAACTTTTAATAAGCATTAATAAGCAATTGCTTAATGTGATTTCTTTTTTCTTTTTTCCTTTTTTTAGCCCTGAGCTAACATCTGTGCCCATCCACCTCTATTTTATAGTGGGACACCTGCCACAGCTTGGCTTGATAAGCCATGGGTAGGTCCAAGCTGAGGATCCAAACTGGTGAACCCCAGGCTGCTGAAGTGGAGCGCAGAAACTTAACCACTACGCCACCAGGCAGGCCCCTAATGTGATTTATTAAGATCCAGTGAAAGGTTTTTGTTTTGTTTTTTCATTTTTGGGGGGAAGCTGAAAATATTAGATAAATGAGAACTTCGGTTATCTATATATTCCAATTACCCAAGCAATCATTTCTCTCATTGTTAGGGACAATGATATTTTGGCTGTATTTGGTGACCTCACTGCAACTCATACACAGCCTGGGAAATCTAAAGACCCTGAAGGGTTCCAGCTTCCTCTCTGTGGCGTTGGTATGGCCTCCTACTACTTCACAGACACCACCTATAATTTCTTCTGGCACAGGGCCAGCCCAAACACCCCTTTTCTGATCCAGAACTGAACAGCCGAGCATCAAGTTAGCAAGCTGCCATAAGCTGCTGTGGTCTCCAAGCTGCCCTGTTCCTTAGTGGAAAGAAATCCTAACCCAAGTCACACTCAGGCCAAAGCAGCCTCAAAGACCCTTGCTGAGTTCTGGGACCACCAGGAGACTCGGGCTCACTCTAACCTTCTCCATGGCAAGCCCTGGTGCCCCAAACTGACTCCAAGTTCAGCACTGAACAGTCTTATAACCTACTTGATTTCGCAGCAAATTCTGGACCCTCGGGTTTGCTCTACACCAGACCATGCCTCCAGGCCCATAGGATGCCAGCAAAAGAAAACACCTTCTTGTCTTCTCTCTGCCTGCCCAAGCTGACCTGCAGAAAATGGCTAGAAGAGCTCTACGTGACTGTCTCCTGCACACAAGACAGACAGGTCCACGAGAACCTGCCAACAGAGGGCAGAAAACAGCGGTGGAGAGACCAAATCAGGCAGGAAGACACATTTCAAATGCGGTATTTCAACGAGGGAGAGGAGGAGGCAGTGGAAAAAGAAACATAGTAAAATGTCTTGAAGGCAAAGAAAGACAATTAAAATTCTGCGTTATTTCTTTAGCCCCAGTGAGGGAGAGAGATAATCCTGAAGACAGGTCTAAACCCATTATTGCTCCTGTGGCCCACTCGCCTCCTCCTCCCTACTTGCCTCCTGCTCCGGACGGCAGTGCACAGTACGGTCAGGTCCACTTCACTCTCTAATAATGTTCAATATCCTCAAAGAGCTGCTATTATTGTTTAAAGGGTTTTTACTTTGAATTTACAAATTGCTTTCTTTTATAAGTTAAAAAGTTTTAAAATTTAAAATATTTTCAGGGGCTGGCCCCGTGGCCGAGTGGTTAAGTTCTCGCGCTCCGCTGTAGGTGGCCCAGGGTTTCGTTGGTTCGAATCCTGGGCGCAGACATGGCACTGCTCATCCAACCACGCTCAGGCAGCATCCCACATGCCACAACTAGAAGGACCCACAACGAAGAATATGCAACTGTGTACCGGGGGGCTTTGGGGAGAAAAAGGAAAACATAAAAACTTTAAAATATTTTCAAACTAGATCCCAGCTTATAACTTACCTGTCTAGATAAGTATTCTAAAAGTTGAACTGGTACCATACCCTGAGGGTCAGAAATAGCGGTTTTGTGAAAAGACAGCCCAGACAAGTAGTTTTTCCATGGAAAATGCTTCAAAGAGAGCCAATGATTCCTAAGAAGGAATTTAAGAATTGTCAGGAGAAGCAACCATGTACATTTATCTTCATGACGATTCAAGCTCCAGGTAAACCCATTTTTCACCTGTCTCCTCCATCAAAGCCTGGACCAGCACCTCTGTGAGGCCCAGGAAGGCCCCATTGGTTCCATTATTCTTCCACACTTGGCCTGTTTTCCCAAATACATATGCTGCTTTCCTATGTTCCTTTTACTACCCTTCACCATTATTACCAACCCAAGTAATTATTTACCACCCGATGGGAACATCTGATACCATAAAGCCTCAAATAAAATATGCTGTTATATTTCCTTCTCCACTCCATTTAAAAATTCTACTTTCTTCACATAATATTTCCCTGAGAAAAGGAGGCACGTATTCCCTCACCTTTTAAGGCCCGCTCAATTTAAAAATATCTCACATAAAAAGAAGCGAGAGAAACATACCGCAACAGCTTCTAGAGACTGGAAGGGTATTAATCACCATTTTAATCTTATGTTCCACTTAGAATTTCCTAGAAAAGCCAAGGACTGGTGAGAGGAGAAGAAATCTGAAGCAAGATTTGACAAAACTGTACTCTTTTTGCATGGCTGCAATGTGTCTTGAAAAAGAAAAAGAGTAGCTAGCAGTGGCAATATAGGGTTGGTTTGCAGACAGACTGACAGCAGGAAGACCAGTTAAGAGGCTCCTGGAGAGCCAAGCATGAAATGCTAAGTGCCTGGTCTAGGATGACGGAATAGTAATATGGAGAGAGAGAAACAAATATGAGATAATTTGAAGGAAGAAACGACAAGACTTGATGGCAGACTAGATCCACAGGATGAGGAGGAAGGAGTCAAAGATTGTCCCAAGGCAGGGGTCACGAAGGCAAAGGCCAGGCAGAAGATGTGAAAGCATAGAGCAACTGGGTGGGGACTTGCGAACCACGAAGCCCCCGCCCAGTCTAAAGTGGATGCTGCCACCCTGGGACGGAGCCCAGAGTTGCCAGCTCTTACAATTTTTCCTTTGGACTGTTTTGGCCTCTGTGAGAAGTCTCTGGGCCTCCAGTCTCACCTCCCTTTAATCTATCCTCCACAATGTGTTCAGATGCCAAAGTGACATTTTGATATAAAAACCTAATTATGTCACTCCTTGCTTAAAATCCTTAAATGGTTCCCAATGGAAGCTGTGTTTCTCAAATTGTTATTTTTAGCAGCAAAACTCTCCCTTCAAACAAAAGTTTAAATGTGAAACAGAAAAGCAGCCCAGCTGCTCCAGATGAAGTAGCAGTAGTGGGCCCACAAAGTGGCGCCTCTACCCTTAGCGCCTTCTCAGACAGAGCCCTGAGCCCCTGAGCCTCTGGGCAGTACCCTTCAAACAGGGGGACACAGAGAGACTTGCCGAGGTGTGCGTGCATACAGATGACTTCAAGGGAACCCATTTCCAGATCTGTGTCTTCTATACATACTCTTTCCTAACAGGGTTGTATTCACACAGTCCTTCCCCACCCTACAACAGAAGGGCAGGTCCCTTGCCCACACCAAGTCTCATTATGATGAATTGCTCTAGGGTATAAAAACTGCTGGACACCAAGCAAATGCATCTATCAATCAAGATATTGGTCTACGAAAATGTTTAAAGATTAATCAAGGTGCCTGAAACTCATGGGGCTTCCTGACTTTCCCCACCATACACGTTTCTGGTGAGGGGGAAGATGGCGCTGGAGGGCTGTCGAGCCCATGCTGGGAATCCCCACACGCAGCACGGCCACAGGAGGACACGTTAGTGACATAGTTTCTTTTTTTTTTTTTTTTTATTTATTAATGTTATGATAGATTACAACCTTGTGAGATTTCAGTTGTACATTTTTGTTAGTCATGTTGTGGGTACACCACTTCCCCCTCCGTACCCTCCCCCCACCCCCCCTTTTCCCTGGTAACCACCGATCAGATCTCCTTCTCAATATACTAATTTCCACCTATGAGTGGAGTCATATAGAGTTCGTCTTTCTCTGACTGGCTTATTTCGCTTAACATAATGCCCTCGAGGTCCATCCACGATGTTGTGAATGGGCCAATTTCGTCTTTTTTTATGGCTGAGTAGTATTCCATTGTGTATATATACCACATCTTCTTTATCCAATCATCAGTTTCTGGGCATGTAGGCTGGTTCCACGTCTTGGCTATTGTAAATAATGCTGCGATGAACATAGGGGTGCAACGGACTCTTGAGATATCTGATATCAGGTTCTTAGGATAGATACCCAGTAATGGGATGGCTGGGTCATAGGGTATTTCTATTTTTAACTTTTTGAGAAATCTCCATACTGTTTTCCATAGTGGCTGTACCAGTTTGCATTCCCACCAACAGTGTATGAGGGTTCCTCTTTCTCCACAACCTCTCCAACATTTGTCGTTCTTGGTTTTGGATGTTTTTGCCAATCTAACGGGGGTAAGGTGATATCTTAGTGTAGTTTTGATTTGCATTTCCCTGATGATTAGCGATGATGAACATCTTTTCATGTGTCTATTGGCCATATTCATATCTTCTTTTGAGAAATGTCTGTTCATGTCCTCTGCCCATTTTTTGATCGGGTTGTTTGTTTTTTTGTTGTTAAGCAGTGTGAGTTCTTTGTATATTATGGAGATTAACCCTTTGTCGGATAAGTGGCTTGTAAATATTTTTTCCCAATTAGTGAGCTGTTTTTTTGTTTCAATCCTGTTTTCCCTTGCCTTGAAGAAGCTCTTTAGTCTGATGAAGTCCCATTTGTTTATTCTTTCTATTGTTTCCCTCAACTGAGGAGTTACAGTGTCCGAAAAGATTCTTTTGAAACTGATGTCAAAGAGTGTACTGCCTATATTCTCTTCCAAAAGACTTATTGTTTCAGGCCTAATCTTTAGGTCTTTGATCCATTTTGAGTTTATTTTGGTGTGTGGTGAAAAAGAATGGTCAATTTTCAATCTTTTGCATGTGGCTGTCCAGTTTTCCCAGCACCATTTGTTGAAGAGACTTTCTTTTCTCCATTGTAGGCCCTCTGCTCCTTTGTCGAAGATTAGCTGTCCATAGATGTGTGGTTTTATCTCTGGGCTTTCAATCCTGTTCCATTGATCTGTGGACCTGTTTTTGTACCAGTACCATGCTGTTTTGATCACTGTAGCTTTGTAGTATGTTTTGAAATCGGGGATTGTGATTCCGCCGGCTTTGTTTTTCTTGCTCAGGATTGCTTTAGCAATTCGTGGTCTTTTGTTCCCCCATATGAATTTTAGGATTGTTTGTTCAATTTCTGTGAAGAATGTTCTTGGGATTCTGATTGGGATAGCATTGAATCTGTATATTGCTTTAGGTAGTATGGACATTTTAACTATGTTTATTCTTCCAATCCATGTGCAAGGAATGTTTTTCCATCTCTTTATGTCATCGCCTATTTCTTTCAAGAAAGTCTTGTAGTTTTCATTGTATAGATCCTTCACTTCCTTGGTTAAGTTTATCCCAAGGTATTTTATTCTTTTCGTTGCGATTGTGAATGGGATAGAATTCTTGAGTTCTTTTTCTGTTAGTTTATTGTTAGTGTATAGAAATGCTACTGATTTATGCACGTTAATTTTATACCCTGCTACTTTGCTGTAGTTGTTGATTATTTCTAATAGTTTTTCTGTGGATTCTTTGGGGTTTTCTGTGTATAAGATCATGTCGTCTGCAAACAACGAGAGTTTTACTTCTTCGTTACCTATTTGGATTCCTTTTATTTCTTTTTCCTGCCGAATTGCTCTGGCCAGCACCTCCAGTACTATGTTGAATAGGAGTGGTGAAAGTGGGCACCCTTGTCTTGTTCCTGTCCTCAGAGGGATGGCTTTCAGCTTTTGTCCATTGAGTATGATGTTGGCTGTGGGTCTATCATATATGGCCTTTATTATGTTGAGGTACTTTCCTTCTATACCCATTTTACTGAGGGTTTTTATCATAAATGGGTGTTGGATCTTGTCGAATGCTTTCTCTGCATCTATTGAGATGATCATGTGGTTTTTGTTTTTCATTTTGTTGATGTAGTGTATCACGTTGATTGACTTGCGGATGTTGAACCATCCCTGTGTCCCTGGTATAAATCCCACTTGATCATGGTGTATAATCTTTTTGATGTATTGCTGTAATCGGTTTGCCAAAATTTTGTTGAGGATTTTTGCATCTATGTTCATCAGTGATATCGGCCTGTAGTTCTCCTTCTTTGTGTTGTCCTTGTCAGGTTTGGGGATCAGAGTGATGTTGGCTTCATAGAATGTGTTAGGGAGTTCTCCATCTTTCTCAATTTTCTGGAACAGTTTGAGGAGAATAGGTATTAAGTCTTCTTTGAATGTTTGGTAGAATTCTCCAGAGAAGCCGTCTGGTCCTGGACTCTTATTTTTGGGGAGGTTTTTGATTACCGTTTCTATTTCCTTACTTGTGATTGGTCTATTCAGATTCTCCATTTCTTCCTGATTCAGTTTGGGGAGATTGTAGGAGTCTAGGAATTTGTCCATTTCTTCCAGGTTGTTCAATTTGTTGGCATATAGTTTTTCATAGTATTCTCTTATGATCTCTTGTATTTCATTGGTATCTGTTGTGATTTCTCCTCTGTCATTCCTGATTTTATTAATTTGCGATTTCTCTCTTCTTTTCTTGGTGAGTCTGGCTAGGGGCTTGTCAATTTTGTTAATTCTTTCGAAGAACGAACTCTTTGTTTCATTGATCCTTTCTATTGTCTTTTTTGTTTCAATATCGTTTATTTCTGCTCTTATTTTTATTATTTCCCTCCTTCTACTGACTCTGGGCTTTGTTTGTTCTTCTTTTTCTAGTTCTGTTAGGTGTCGTTTGAGGTTGCTTACGTGAGCTTTTTCTTGTTTAGTGAGGTGAGCCTGTATTGTGATGAATTTCCCTCTTAGGACTGCTTTTGCTGCATCCCAAATGATTTGGTATGTCGTGTTCTCATTTTCATTTGTCTCCAGATAATATTTGATTTCTTCTTTAATTTCTTCAATGATCCATTGTTTGTTCAGAAGCGTGTTGTTTAGTCTCCACATTTTTGCACCTTTCTCTGCTTTTTTCTTGTAGTTGATTTCTAGTTTAATAGCGTTATGATCAGAAAAGATGCTTGATATTATTTCAACTCTCTTGTATTTATTGATGTTTGCTTTGGTTCCCAAAATATGGTCAATCCTTGAGAATGTTCCATGTGCACTTGAGAAGAATGTGTAACCTGCTGTTTTTGGATGAAGTGTTCTATATATATCTATTAAGTCCATCTGGTCTAATTTTTCATTTAATTCTATTATTTCCTTGTTGATTTTCTGTCTGGATGTTCTGTCCATTGGTGTTAATGGTGTGTTGAGGTCCCCTACTATTATTGTATTGTTGTTGATGTCTTCTTTTAGTTCTATTAAGAGTTGCTTTACAAATTTTGGTGCTCCTGTGTTGGGTGCGTATATAAGTGTTATGTCTTCTTGGTGGAGAGTCCCTTTTATCATTATATACTGTCCCTCTTTATCTTTCTTTATCTGTTTTGCTTTGAAATCTACCTTGTCTGATATTAGTATAGCAACACCTGCTTTCTTTTGTTCATTATTAGCTTGGAGTATTGTTCTCCATCCCTTCACTCTGAGTCTGTGTTTGTCTTTGGGGCTGAGGTGTGTTTCCTGGAGGCAGCATATTGTTGGATCTTGTTCTTTGATCCATCCTGCCACTCTGTGTCTTTTGATTGGGGAGTTCAATCCATTTACATTTAGAGTGATTATTGAGACGCGGGGGCCTACCACTACCATTTTGTGTCTTGTTTTCCGGTTTTCTTCAGTTTCCTTTGTTTCTCGTCCCATGGTTTAATCTGTTCTGATGTAGAGCTGCTACTCTCTGTTGTTGTCCTTCTACTTATCTCCTCTGCTCTTGGTTTTGTAGCCCCTTTCCTTTTTTGGATTTTTCAGGAATGAGGGTTTTCCTGAGGATTTCCTGAAGAGGAGGTTTTGTGGCAATGAACTCCCTTAATTTTTGTTTATCTGGGAAAGTTTTTATTTCTCCTTCGTATTTGAAGGATATTTTCGCTGGGTAGAGAATTCTCGGCTGTAGATTTTTGTCCTTCAGATTTTTGAATATATCATTCCACTCTCTTCTAGCCTGTAAAGTTTCTGCTGAGAAATCTGCTGATAGCCTGATGGGGGTTCCTTTGTAGGTTAGTTTCTTTTGCCTGGCTGTCCTTAATATTTTCTCCTTGTCGTTGACTTTTGCTAGCTTCACTACTATATGCCGTGGAGTTGGTCTTCTTGCATTGATAAAGTTTGGAGATCTATTGGCTTCTGTCACCTGAAGATCCATCTCCCTCACCAGATTTGGGAAGTTCTCAGCCATTATTTCTTTGAATAGGTTTTCTGCCCCTTTCTCCTTCTCTTCTCCCTCTGGTATACCTATAATCCTTACGTTGCATCTCCTAATTGTGTCTGATAATTCTCGGAGAGTTTCTTCATTTCTTTTAAGTCTTGCTTCTCTCTCCTCCTCTGCCTGCAACAATTCTATATTGCCATCTTCCAAATTGCTAATTCTTTCCTCCATATTATCGGCCCTACTGTTCAGAGCATCTAGATTTTTCTTAATCTCCTCTATTGTGTTCTTCATTTCCAATATTTCTGTTTGGTTCTTCTTTATCGTATCAAACTCTTTTGTGACATAGCTCCTGAACTCGTTGAGTTGACAGTCAGAATTCTCTCTTAACTCATTGAGAATCTTAATGATGGCTGTTTTGAAGTCATCATCATTTAGGTTATATATCTCATTTTCTTTGGGATTGTTTTCTGTGTATTTGTTACTTTCTTTCTGGTCTGGAGATTTAATGTATTTTTTCATATTGCTTGATGTTGTTGATTTGTGCCTCCGCATGGAGATAGAGTTTAGTTGCTCCTTTCACTTGTTTCAGCTGCTGCGGTGGGGGGAGCAGCTGTTTATACTTCACCAACCAGGAACCCTGTCCGTAGTTGCTAACTGGGCCTGGGCCCCTCTTCGTAGCCACAGTGGCCCTTTGGATTCCCTCCTCTGCCGTGGGGGCCGTCACAGGGGGGCTTCAGGCTGCAGGTGCCTACTGTTGCAGCCCACCTAGATGTGCTCTCTCCTTGGGGTCTGCAACGGTGTTATGGGCTTTTCCAGCGGCCAGGGGTGGGATCACTTATATTTGTCGCTCTGTTGCTGTCGGCACCCACCGAATCTCACTTGTCCTCTATGGGTCGCAGGAGAGCTATTGGCATCTTCTACAGTCTGTGGTTAGTACACCTAGCTATGCTGCTTTTGCCCTGGGGTCTTCCAGCCTTATGGCTGGCGGCTGGGTGCCTTCTACTGGTGCTGTGCAGAGGCTTTCCCTAAGGCTGCTGTGAGCCTGTAGGGTTTCCCCCTAGGCTACTAAGCTGGGTCTCTGGAACTCTCTCCAGCCCCAGTCCTCTCCGAGATCTCCGGCAATCCCTAGTCTCACGGGGCGGGCAACGGCAGCTGGGGGTCGCCCCGCCCTCTGGGCTTCTCTCCGGGCCTCTCCCGGAGCCGTGAATGCTCGGCGTGGCCCCTCTGCTAACGGCACACAGAGAGTTTTGTCTGCTGCCCGGGCGGAGCTCCGGCGCTTCCCCTCCGGGTCGCAGAACCGGCCTTTGAAAGTTCGCCCTGCCCCGGTCCTCTCCGAGATCTCCGGCAATCCCTAGTCCCACGGGGCGGGCAACGGCAGCTGGGAGACCTCCGTACCCTCCGTGACTCTCTCTGGGACCCTCCGGGCGCCCCGAGCACCAGGCTGGGTCTCCCCACCAATGGCGGGGAGAGACTCTCCCCGCGGGCTCAGGTGTGCAACTCCAAAGTTTCCCTCTGCGTTTAGGAGTAATTGCGGGGGGTTTAAGTAGGGTTCTGGTCACCTGTTTCCACCGCCGCTCCTCTGTTGTGTTCTCGCTGCTGCCCTAGATGTGTGTGGATCCTCTGGGGGCGTCCGTTGGAAGAAAGCCGCTTGCGGGTACTAGGCTGCCCGTCGGGGTCGGAGAGTTTTCACCTATTTCCACATCCTCCGGGAGGAAAGTCCGTCCGCCTTCCGATGTATAGTCGCGTGGGTGTCTCAGACGTCCTGAGATGCTGTCTGGATATCCTTTGTCAAGCGATAAGTGTCCAAATAATTGTAGACTCGAAGGGCGAGAGACAAAGAGGACTACTCACGGCGCCATCTTGGATCTTCTCCCCTGACATAGTTTCTTTTAAAAGTAACTGGAGTACACATTTAAAAATAGTTGGATTTTACTGTATTAAATTATATTTCAATAAGCTAACTTAAAACAAACAAACATACAAACAAAAAATGTAACTAGAAAGTTTTTCAGGCCACCAAAAAATGTAGACACACTCAATAAAACCCATAGATACAAAAAAATTAAGTTGTTTAGTGTCTAGTGTGCTTTGTTCAATAAGATAAAGTCTACTTTATCAAATCATCATGTAATATTTATTATGATTATAGTCAATCCTCAGTTTATTTCAATTTATAAAACGACTAATATTTTCTGTCTCCTATTAAAAATATAAATGTAAACTTGGATAATAAATTTAGGTTTCAACTTAAAACTGTGTGTGGGGGGTTTATCATTATTTTAGGGAGCTTATGAGCAAAAACGTTTGAGCTCTGTGGCCAATGGCTACATAGTGACTCCAATCCTATCAGACCCAAGTCTCTCTTCTGCTAATAAATATTTGAAATAACAGCACCTTTACTAACCTAAAATGAAATTTATAAATAATAAAAGCTATCTATACACATAATTTCAAAGTACCAATAAAATGTCCTAACTGTAATATAAAAGAGAAATAAAAGACAATAACATGATAAAATGATAGGTATTTCAATACATAAATGGTTGAACGTGACCATGATAGGCGACTTACGGAAGCACCCAGATGCTTGAGTAAGTTAGGATTTAAGAGAAGTAAGGTCAGAAGCTATTCCATTAAAAAAAAACCCCAGCTTAAACACCAGTGTTAGAGTAAGTAATAACAGACCAGATTTATTTATACACGACACACTATACAAATGTTTGGTGGAACATTCGAAAATCATGCAGAACTCAAGATATCTAAACCATGACGAATTCAGGACATTTTGACACCCAAAATGTGTTGTCACTGGTGAAGTACAAAGATTAACAAGATACAATTCCTTCTCTCATGGAATATATGACCTATTGGGGTAGGCAGAAAAGTAAAAACCTACTTTAAAACAATACATTCTTTTTTTTTTTTTGAGGAAGATTAGCCCTGAGCTAACATCTGCTACCAATCCTCCTCTTTTTGCTGAGGAAGACTGGCCCTGAGCTAACATCCCTGCCCATCTTCCTCTACTTTATATGTGGGATGACTACCACAGCATGGCTTGACAAGCGGTGCCACGTCCGCACCTGGGATCAGAACCGATGAACCCCGGGCTGCAGAAGTGGAACATGCGACCTTGACCGCTCTGCCACCAGGCCGGCCCCAAAACAATACATTCTTAATTATGTGTAACTGTTCTCACACTGCAGAGTCTAGCATCCATGGCCCCCAACTACTAAAATGCCAGTAGCACCCAACTCCCATCACTATAACAACGGAAAATGCCCCTCAAATGTCCAGAACACCCCTCCGGGCAGCACCACTGCTGTTCAGAAACACTGGCCTGCAGGACGGAGAACAAGCACTTTCACCCGTGGGGATCTGGCTCCAGCCTTCCTCTTCAGCCTCCTCTGCTGCCATGTCTGCCTCCTAAACATCCAGAACTATTTGTAGCCGTCTAGGTGGACCGCGTCAGTCCAGGCCCATGATTTTTCCATCAGTTCGCAATGTCTTCTCTTCCCCTGCCTTCTGACTACCTACTCTTCTTTGAGGTCTTGCAGGCCACTTTTTATAACCCATAATACATTGTTTTTCAAGTAGGTACTTACTTTCTACCTACCCCACTAGATTGTGTATATCATGAGGGAAAGAATTCTATCATGTTTAATCTTCATACCTCAACACTGGCAATACATTTCAGATGTCAAATAAACGTTTTCTTCATGAATAAACAAGAGTACCGATGAAGGAATTCATGTCACAGGAAAAGTAATATTTCCTCTGAGACTGCAGGGAAAGATGGGACAACGGATAAAAGGATGGATTTAGTGATGGAGAAGTTTATCTGTTGAGCGTGGAACTCAGTTGGGTATAAACATAACGTACCACCCTACCACAGTCGTCATCTGTGCCCTCACAAATGTCTCCTTCCCGTTCTTCACAACGGCATGGACAGATGCCATAACTCTCTGTTCTCTTTCAGTTATGTAAAAACTCAGTCCAATCCCATTGGTTTAAAACTCCAGTCTCAGGTCCAATGCCCAACTCATCTCCTCCTCTCTTCCAGCCCAAGTTTGAGCCATAGCTTTAGGAACCTGAAGTGGGGAGGAGAGTATGGTCCCTTCCATGGCTTCTCTTCTTCTTCTAGTTCTCCAGGAGGCTAGTCTTCAGGGGTTGGGAAGTGGAGGAGAGCAGAGAAGAAAGAGGTAACTGTCTCTTCACTTAATAACGTAGGTATTGCAAACCACTGCTGGCCATGAATGACAGGCCATTCCAGCCTGTTGTTTGGCAAACATCAAAATGCCAGATCTCCTATGGGGCACTTGTGCGAGTTCTTTAGAAAGTCCTGTGAGGCCTCGCTCAGTAGAGTGGTGCCCTAAGGTAGACAATGCTGCTCCAAGTCATCTCTTTCACCCTCCTAACTTCCGTCCAGCAGGCAGCCTCTTGGATGGGCTACCAGCAAGATGGCTCAAACCCAGCTATCTTCCTCAGTGTTCTTTTGACCACAGGAAACTCACACATCCTTGCTAAGCCAAACAGAAGGAATACAGGCTATTCCACCTCCAACTGCCCTCTCTGTCCTCTACCTCACTCAAATTGCCTTTGGTCTTCCCAGCTAAATGCAGAGCTGAACAAGTCCCGTGTGCAAACAGATCTTCTAGCTCCGGAGTGAGAAATCAGTCTCCCCATCAGGTAGATTCTCCTTGATACCCTCTTGCTTGGCTTGGGGGCAAAAGGAGGGGAAAGTGCTCCCTGTTAGGCTCCTGAACCCCCCCCCCTTGAGTCATCTTATATCTTCCATAGACTGGGAGTGAGGTGGGGTGATGAGGCATGGGTGGGGTTAGTGGTTGGCGGTTCCAAGGCCAGTTCTGCCACCTCTCGGTAAGCCCTGGAGAGGGTGACTGACCCCAACTATTAGCAACTCTCTCTAGAATGTGTGGTGCTTAGTGTTTATTTGTCCCCACTTTTGGACCTTAGTCACCAATTCCAGGGCAATAGGAAAAATTCAACTCAATATCTCCTACAGTGTGCTGAAGTGAAGGAAAGGTTATATGAAATAAGGAGCTCAAGTGCCTTCCTAAATGACTTAAGTGAGAGAAAGGATCAGGAATTGAAAGTTCAGGCAGAATAAAGAAAGAAGACAGGGGTCGGCCCCATGGCCAAGTGGTTAAGTTCACACACTCTGCTGCGGCGGCCCAGGGTTTCGCTGGTTCAGATCCTGAGTGCAGACATGGCACTGCTCATCAGGCCATGCTGAGGCGGCGTCCCACATGCCACAACTAGAAGGACCCACAACGAAAATGTACAACTAGTTACTGGGGGGACTGGAGGAGAAAAAGCAGGAAAGAAAAAAAAGAAGAAGAAGATTGGCAACAGTTGTTAGCTCAGATGCCAATCTTAAAAAAAAAAACGAAAGAAGACAGAGACAGACTGGGGATAGAACATCGGATGAAAACCATGGGCACTTTCTCTCCAATTAAAAAAAAGGCACATATACGTATTACATACAAAATTTTGTATATCATTTCAGGGGCACATGGATCTAGGATCTCCTGAAACTCTTGAAGCGGCCAAAGGACCCCAGATTAACAAGTCTTCGTCTACGAGAAAGCAAGCAGGAAGGTAATAGTTCCTTGTATACGCTGGAGGAAGGAGTGGTATTTATGCAGGTAAAGCAAATGCTAAAAGGTCAGACACTCAGGGTCAGACACCCGGAAGCAGTCCATGCCGGATTCTGGTTTTCTAAATGAGATGTTTAATCCAAACTATTCTGATTGTTTAATACTACTCAACCTATTTTTCAGTATCATGTCATGATATATCCTTCTATATAGTAAATATAACTGATAATTGAGGGACTTCAAGAAAGGGGCCAGAAATTTGATTATGCCTTAAAATGTAGATGTTGGACTAGAAATTATTAACACTAAGTGCCCCCCTGAAGGGGAATAAGGTGTCTAAGGGACAAGATGGGAAGGAGATTTTTTCATTATATATCATTTCATATTTAATTTTGTAACGTGTGCAAGTATTACTTATTCAAAATTTTTAGTTAAAAATTAATATTAATCATAAACACAAAAGTATAAAAAATATATAATATTGATATAGAGTGCTTGATGTTTTGAATGTTTCAAAGGAAGGCAATGGGACATCAAAGAGAAAGCTAGGGTTCCTCAGATGGATGACCCTACATGGTGAATCCCTCATAACCGCACTAGGAATATTTCAAATATCAGAAGGCGGAATGGTGACGTCAGAGCTGCTGTGGACTGAATGTGTCCTACTGAAATTCATGTGTTGAAATCCTAACCTCTAGGGTGATGGTATTAGGAGGTGGGGCCTTTGGGAGGTGATTAGACCATGAGGGTGAGCCCTCACGAGTGGGATTAGTGCCCTTGTGAAGTAGATCCCAGAGAGCTCCCCCGACCCTTCCCCTACGTAAGGATACAACAAAAAGGTCGGTGTTGTGGGGCCGGCTCTGTGGCCGAGTGGTTAAGTTCGCGCGCTCCGCTGCGGCGGCCCAGGGTTCGGATCCTGGGCGCGGACATGGCACCGCTTGTCAGGCCACGTTGAGGCGGTGTACCACATATCCCACAACTAGAGGTACGTGCAACTAAGATATACAACTGGGTATGGGGAGGGGTTGGGGAGATAAAGCAGAAAAAAAAAAAAAAAGATTGGCAATAGTTGTTAGCCCAGGTGCCAATCTTTACAAAAAAAAAAAAAAAAGGCCGTTGTCTATGAGAAAGCAGATCCTCACCAGACACAGAATCTTCTGGTGCCTTGATTTTGGACTTCCAGCCTCCAGCACTGTGAGAAGTAAATTTGTTTCTAAACCACCCAGTCTAGGGTAGTTCGTTATATCACCCCAAACAAGCTAAGACAAGAGTAAATTTTTTTCTGAAAACCAGTAATTTGAGACAAAAAAGTAATAGTGAAGTATTATAGAAAGTGTAATCCAAGATTAGTAAATCTAAAGAAGAGCCAGGACTAGAACATTTTACAAGAAATCGGTACCTAAAAAAACTCCCCAAACACGATTTAGATAACTTCATGTACGATGTCATAAAAACAAAGCTAAGATTGGTTGGGGTATCTTTGGCCCACAAATAAAGTCCTGGAAGCAACTACTTTGATTTTCCACAGAGTAAATCTTGACCAAATTCCAGACAAGATGAACTGTAAGGCTGATTTAGACTCTTCCTTGAGGACTGAGACTGGTTATTAAAATACATATTTACCTCAATATTTGGATGAGAATAGGGCTCTAAAAACAACCAGTGTGATACATACGACTCTATGTGAGCAGATGAGTGAGTCATTGTCCTCAAACAACTGCTAGGTCTCTGAGAGAGAAAAATGGAGTGGTAATGCGACGCCAGCCTCTCCCACCAAAAGACAGCTGAGAACCCCTCCCGTCAATGACTGAGAGTAACTGAACAGTCTAACGAAAAAGGCAAAGAAGGCTGCCCACCATCTGCAGTTTAGAAGAAAACAAGAAAAGAACCCTAATGTTTTTCTTTCAAATATAAGCTTTACACTAACTTGACAGAAGGCAAATAAACAGATTCCAGGATCTCCAGATTAAAACCTACTTACAATGAAAATAAATGTAAAAGTACTTTGTAAATTGTAAAGCATTATATAAATGTTAATAATTGTCATAACTATTAGGGACATTTCCTTCCCCAAAATGAACTAGACCCCATCATCAACAGTTTGAGGTCATGTTCTACAAAGGTGAAATTTTTTTATTTTTATTTTTATGGTTTTTCGGTGAGGAAGATTGGCCCTGAGCTAACATCTGTTGCCAATCTTCCTCTTTTTTCTTTTTCTCCTCAAAGCCCCAGTACATAGTTGTATATCCTAGTTGTAAGTCATTCTAGTTCTTCTATGTGGGATGCCACCACAGCATGGCTTGATGAGCAGTATGTAGGTCCGTGCCTGGGATCCAAACTGGCAAACCCTGGGCCACCAAAGTGGAGTGCACGAACTTAACCACTTGGCCACAGGGCCAGCCCCAAGGTGAAATATTTTTAAAATGTGAGTTTGCATGTTTTTATAACATTGTCCAAAGGTTTTTAAATTTTTCGTCTCTTCGTTGAAAAATCTGAGAATAGGAGCCACTCAGTGACACATGACCAAAAGAGAGTTTAGAAACTGTTAAATTCAGTTCACTATAACAAATATTTATCGAGGGGCCTTCAGAGGATACGAAGATAAGTCAGCATATAGTTCTCTGCCCTGCCTACCCTTAAGAAGTATACTAACTAGGAAGAGACAAAAGCCAGTTTCTGTGGCAGAGTGATTATGTTTTTTGTTTTTTGTGTTTTTTTTTAAAGATTGGCACCTGAGCTAACATCTGTTGCCAATCTTCTTCTTTTTTTTCCCTTCTTCTTCTTCTCCCCAAAGCCCCCCTAGTACATAGCTGTATATTCTGGCTGTGCGTGCCTCTGGTTGTCGATTATGTTAATGTGTGACGTAGTAAATAGATGTGCTCCTTCCTGCTCCCACTGGCTGGCCCTACCCACCCCCGTCAGTCCTTGGCCTGCTTCTTATTAGATCCACTCCTCTCCCTCTCCAGTGAGTCGGACACTCACAGATTGAGTCCTCAGCTCCCTGAGTCCCTGCTGAATTCAACCAATGAGAGGCACTGGCACAAGTCTGGAAGTCAGAAGGAAGCCAGAAGACAAAATGTCTCTTCCACTCCTCCCTCTGCCGTGGCCAGCATCTTCGACAGAAGCTGTGTGACCCTATGGCTCCAGCTGCCCTAAGGTAGGCCCTCCAAAGTTCCAGGTTGTAGGTTGCCCTGGCCCCTGGGCTTCCTCTTCTTGTCCCTTCAGCCTGGGAATGATAGAAAATTCCTGCTGCTGCTCATTGCTGACAGCCTCGCCTTCCCCTGACCGGCTTCCTAGCTCTCCCTTCACTTTTATAGCTAATTCTCTGAATGAAATTCCCTCTGGTTTAAATAGTTAGAGTGATTTCTGCTTTCCCGGCTGGACTCCAAATGTGGCGGCTAAACCAAAAATGAATTTACTGCTATTGAGAGCAAAGAGCCTGATTCCAAAATTGCTAAATCCGAAGTTCACTGCTGTGGGTGTGAGTCCAGATGAGCTACAGCATGGGAAGGGGGCCACTGACGAGGACGAGGACGTGATTGAATCCATCCTTAAAATTTGGAGAGGAGAATGGACCTGCACAGGGACAGATTAAGGCCTTTAGAAACCCAAAACACTGAAAGATTTGGGGATATTCCACTCCACCCAAAAATAAAAATAAAATCAATCTTTTACACTTACAATGTAAGTGTAAAAAAATACAATAAATTCTGATTTTTTTTCCATAGTAACTACTTTCATATTTTAAAAAATATGTCAAAATCTTTCTCCTCCCTAGTGGCCCTCTTTTGCCGGTGTCCTAAGCACACACTCAGTCTCCTATCAGGCATCCAGCGACGGCCTGCACAGCCTGCCCCGTCCAGAGCTCCAGTGGGCAGCCTCTTAGGGATGGTACATCTACAGGGTATGGGGTGCTGGAGGCTGAGTCTCCTGAGGACCTAGGAGTGGAGAGAAGTGATTCTTAAATTTACATGGGCCCACAGGGAGCTGTGGGCTTTAGAAAGGAAGGTGAGCTGGTGTGCCAACCCTGAGAGGCTTCTCTGAAAGAGCAAGAGGATGCACAGGGTTCACCTGCTGGTGGTGAGGTATACAGTGGATGCACCTTCAAGGGGTCAACCATGTGCAGAAAAAGTTAATGCGCCACCACCGGTCAAAACCATCACTGGCCGTCATCCTCTTAGAACCAACTGTAGGGGAAGGGAGAGCATGACAAGCTGCTGACGGAGACAGGAGATGACTAAGATGAGACCAGTAAGGATACAAGCCTCCCCTCCAGGTGCCTGACTGTGTACAAATCCTGAAAGATAGGACCAAACAGGGAGGGAACAGAAAGTCCAGAGATGGAGCTTTGAATTGGACTGGAAGTTACGAATCTTAGTTTTTACACACACACACACACACACACACACACACACACACACACAATCACTGGATTAGACCAAATATACCTGAAAGGTACGACATTAAGTTTTCCTCTATCAGTGGGGGGAAGATATCAGCTCTAAAAACAAAAGTTAAAATCTCTGCATTTCAAAGTCTGTGGCTGTACAATTTGTACCAATTACATATTTATCCACTTCCAAGATTTTAGCTGGTGCCAGTGGTTGACAATGCCTAGATTTCTATCTCTAGCTTTACTTGTCTTCATGCTCAGGTGATTCTTTCTGCCAAGAATACCCTCCCCACTCTCATCCCATATTTTACACATTCAAACCCTAACCATTCTTCAAGTCTGGTTCAGATGGAGCTTTCGGTTTGAGAACTGGCTTTCACCTGAGCTCTCACAGTGTTTTATCTGTATCTCTTCCATGAAGGCTTTCGCTTTCTGCTTCATGTTAGAGTAATATGGGTACATTTCATCCCTCCTGCTAGGCAGTGAGCCACCTGAAAACAGAAGACATGTTTTATTCATCTTAGATCTCCTTAGTATTTGTTGATGGAAAGAACACCATTCTTCAGAGTCTAGATGTGGAGACTAAACAACATGATACTGAACAACCAATGAATCATTGAAGAAATAAAGGGAGAAATCAAAAAACATCTGGAGACAAATGAGAACGAGAACACACAATACCAACTCATATGGGATGTGGAAAAAGCAGTCCTAAGAGGGAAATTTATGGCAATACAGGCCCACGTTAACAAACAAGAAAAAGCTCAAATAAGCAATCTTAAACTACACGTAACAGAATTAGAAAAAGAAGAACAAACAAAGCCCAAACTCAGCAGAAGCGGAGTCTAGATGATCGCTCCCAAGATGATGCCCTTAAAAAGCTGTGACAGAAATTCCACTTCTGATGCTGCCTTCAGTGAGTCACTCAAGAAAATCAGTCTTACCAATAATTATTGCTAATATTTATTTTGTGCCATATGCCAACAACTGGGCCATGAGCTTTGCATCTAGTATTTCATTTAATCTGCCTAACAATCCTCTAAGACAGGTACTATTATAGTCCTCATTTGATAAAGACACTGAAGCCCAGAGACTTAACCAATTGCCCAAGACTACCCAGTTAGTAAGTGACGGAGCTGGGATGTGACCGCTTCAGAGGCACATCCACATTCCATCAAAAACAAAATTACCCAGACTGATCATTCACTTTGTCAAACCAATTTAGAATAATTTTTAGTTATTTTAATAAAATTTATCTTCAAAGAATAAGTATTTGCCACTGGTAAATATATATATTTATTTTAAAGTGGATATAAAATTGAAAAAACAATGGACTATTTCTTTTCACCTATAAAAAAAGTTTTTAGAAATAATAATACCTAATGCTAGTAGGTGTGCAGGAAAATGGTACTGTCGCATACTACTAGTGGGGGTACCATCTGGTACAACTTTAGAGAGCAACTTGGCAATTTCCATCAAAAGCCTGGAAACTCATCAGTTCCACCTCAAGAATTGAGCTAAAGAAAACATCACAGATTTAGCCCCAAAGATACTCAACACAGCATTGTTTATAATGATGAAAAATTAGGAAAGATGTAAATTTCTAATAATAAGGCATTATACCATTAAATTATATTACGCTCATATGTTAAAATCCAAGCAGCCCGTTAAACATTGTTTCAGAGAAGACTACTCCCCACCACGCATCAAGTGAAAACAGAAAGTGGGAAAATGTACAGAATGAGTTTCATTAAAAATACACACACAGGGGCCAGCCCCAAGGCCGAGTGGTTAAGTTCGCGTGCTCTGCTTCAGCAGCCCAGGGTTTCGCTGGTTTGGATCCTGGGCGTGGACATGGCACCGCTCATCAGGCCATGCTGAGGCGGCGTCCCACATGCCACAACTAGAAGGACCCACAACTAAAATATACAACTATGTACCCCGGGGGCTTTGGGACAAAAGGGAAAAATAAAATCTTTAAAAAAAAATCAAAATGTTGAGAATGGCTATCACTTGGGGATAGTATCGATTAGAATTTTATAAAGAACTGTATTTTCAATGATTATGTATTACTTTTGTAATAAGAAAAAACTATATGAGGGGCTTTTTTTTAAGAAAAAAAGGCATCACAGGGATGAAAGGATACCAAAAGACTTTTTTATATATGTCACTGAACTAGGTCTGTAGTTTCCATTTAACAAATATACCAGTCAAAATTGGTGGAGTTTTTATATATTAATTACCAGTATGTTTGTTTATAAAGACATCTTACTTTAGTGGCTGGCCCCGTGGCCAAGTGGGTAGGTTCATGCGCTCTGCTTCAGCAGCCTGGGGTTTCGCCAGTTCAAATCCTGGGCGCGGACACGGCACCGCTCATCAAGCCATGCTGAGGCGGCGTCCCACATGCCACAACTAGAAGGACCCACAACTAAAATTACAACTATGTACTGGGGGGCTTTGGGGAAAAAAGAAGGAAAAATAAAATCTAAAAAAAAAAAAGACATATTACTTTAAGACATTTTATACAACCCCACCACAGTTAGTACACAGCTCAACAGATACTTAGTGAACAGAATTGAGTAGTCTAGTGTAAAATTCTTATAAATGATCTAGATGAGGAGGAACATAGTGAAATTCCTAGTTTACAGATGACAGTAAATTCCTCCATTTTAATTCAATCACATTTGACACGGTTGACCATCATCTTCTTCTTAAAACTCTTACCATGGCTTCTCCCACAGCGCATTCTCCTAGTCCTCCTTCCATTACTACATCCACTGATGCCTCACTGTGACGAAGATCCTCTTCCTCCTCTGAAAAGTAGAACATGGGCTTTCCCCTCAGGCTCTGATCCTCAGCTTCCTGCATTCTTCCATCCACACTCACTTCCTTGGTGAGTTCAGCCACAATCACGGCATCATCTATCACCCCAGTGGAGATCACTTCAGGAGGAACGTGACCTTGTGTTACTGGGTGTAGGCATGTGTGCCGTCATTGCTACATAGGCAAGGTATTTTGATATTGCACAACAGTAATGATTAGAATTTATAGGACAACTCACCAAGGAAAAGACTGCTTGGAGGATTTGAGGAAGAGTTGTTAGCACCTGTGGCAGTGAACTCCTTCCCCCTCCCCATAAAGTAAACCAAATAAAAATACATAAATAGAAAAAAGTCAGCAAAGCATGTGTTTAAAATTGTCAGGTAGGGCCAGCCCCAGTGGCCCTGTGGTTAAATTCAGGGCGCTCTGCTTCAGTGGCCCAGGTTTGGTTCCTGGGCATGGACCTACACCACTCTGTTGGCGGCCATGCTGTGCTGGCAGCCCACATACCGAAAAACAGAGAAAGATTGGCATGGATGTTACCTCAGGGCAAATCTTCCTCAGGAAAAAAAATAATTCTCAGGTTAATGGTATCATACCTTGTTTGGGGAAGGAAGAAACTAAGTAAATGAAATAATTGGCCAACAGAAGATATTTTTTAAAGGACTTAGATTTTACATTTACAAAACTCACTTATATGAACAAAGTACAGTACATATTTTTATTAATCACAACTTTGTTTTTTATTTTTCTGGTGATCAGTTCTAGTCAGTTGATCACATTACTCTTGTGGACTCAACTTCAAAACAAATCTTCTAACTGTCTGCCTCCCCTTCCAATCAGATTTCTGCCCTCAAGCTTCTGCTATATAGAAATTGCAAGCTGCCACGGGACTTGAAGATTCATTATTTAGATTCAGGGTATGTTAATCAAAGCTTCTGAAATAAGCTAAAGGCTACAGGGATTCCCTCAGACCCAATACGTGGAACAGAGAGGCTACAGACTTTTGGAATAGGAAGGCAGCATTTTTTGGCTAATTTTTGACTAATCCTGGCATGAAAAAAAGCACATGTTAGACAGCCCCACAGAACATTACTCCATAGGAAGGTCATCAAAAGCCTGAAGGCCATGAGCAAGAGCAAGATTAGGCCCAGATACAAGCCCAGAGTAATAAATATAAAAGCCAAGCTTCACTGAAGGGTAGAACCAACCCTAACATCCAGCTAGTAAATATGCTTCAGACAAGCAAAACAGGAGAGGAGATGGTTGAGGAAGATAGAACTTCCAAGGCTCAGAGCCACTAACACCTGTAGACGGGTAAAGGAAGCATCTACACATATCTATCTAGGCCTACAAAGCTGGGCCGTGCTCTTTGATGACTGTTTATTAGGGCGGTGCATAAGGAGGCAGCTTCTGGAGCTTGCCAGCCAAGCAGAGGGGTTATTAGAAGTAAGTATATATGGAAGTTACTCCTCAGAAAAGTAGAGCTAGCTGAACTAAACCAAAGATCAAGACCAAGGGGAACGAATTGGGCATCAGAATCAGAGTGGCAAAGACAGAAAGAAAAGGTGAGGATCCTCTTCAAGGAAGTGAAAGAATGCAACAAAATTTGTGGGATAGTCCAGATCCATAGGATTCACATAGGATCCATGGGATTCACTCTGATCCTACTGAACCTCAACAGGTTAAAGGCAGAGCCTTGAGGGTACACATCTGTGTGGGAACCATCTCCTTCCTCTGAGCCCCTGCTACCTCCTGGAGTCCAAGTTTCTTCAGATTTGACAGGCGGAAGGCTGCCGTGTTATTAGGGAAATACCTAAGGTAGGCTGGGCGCTCCAAGTGTGCTCCTCTGATCCTCTGTAGCCCACCCACTCCATCAAATATTATAGGTAACTTCAGCACCACCAGGAGTCCAGTCAAACACTCTGCCACTTCTCTACAGCAGATTGTAGCAATACACCTTCTGTGACGCCGCACTACAGGTTTCTTCCAACCTCCTGGCAGCTCTCTCTTAGTCTCTTACCGACTCTTCGTTCTTTACCTGTCCCTTGGGTTGACTGGTGTTCCTTGAGGTTCCATTCTAGACTTTCTTTTACTCCACTCAATGCTCTTTCTAAGATTATATCTATAGCCATAACTCCAATAACCATTTCTATACGGCAAGATTGAATCGCCAGTCCATTTCTGTCAGCTCTAAATTAATATTTCCAGTTGCATACTGGATCTCTTCACTTGATGGCCTTGCAAGCACTTCAAATTCAATGTCCAAAACCAGACACACGATTTTCCCCAAAGTATCTTCGCACCCCAAAGTTCTCTTACTCAGTAAATGACACCACCATCCACCTACATGCTCAGGCCAAAAACCTGAGTCATCCTTGAATTCTCCATTTCCCTCACTCTCCACATCCAAGTCTTGCTGGATATACCTCCAAAATATGCCCTCGAATCCATCCACTTCTCCACTGCCTCTACCCTATGTAGTCTAAACCACCATCATCTTTTATCTGGACCAATGTAACAGCCCTTAACTTGTCTCCTAGTATCTAATGTTGATCCTCTCCAATCTACTGTCGATAAAACACCCAAAATGCAGTGCTGGCAAAATCACTCCTCTGTGTAAAACCCTTGAATGGCTTCCCCTTTGTAGGAAGAACTACAGTGATTTCAAGGTTCTCCATGATCTGGCCCCTGCCCATCTCTTCAGCCTCATCCTACATCACATCCCCCACTACCTCCCCTCTATGCTCCAGATACACTGAACTTCTTTCATTCCTTTCATATCTCTCACCTTTGCACATACTGTCCCCTCTGCCTGAAACATTCTTCCCACCTTTCACCTGATCATCTCAAAATCATTCTTAAGGTCACAGCGTAAACACTACTTCCTTTATAGATGAGGTTCCCCCCCAAAATGTGTATTGTAATAATTGTACTTTCTCAGTAATATTTTTCAAACTTAGTATTGTTCAAACTGTATTATATTTGTGTTTATTCCCTTATCTCTGAAAATGCTGTATCCTCAGTGCCTAGGAAAGTGTATGGTATAACAGACACTCAACTAATATTAGAATTAATTTAAAAATGAGTAAATGACAAAATCCAGGTAATTTGGATGACTCCTCAAAAAATGGTCTCCTCGAGGTGAAGACGGATGCTGATGGAAATAGCAGACCACAAGAATCTGTCTTCACAGGTTTGGTAGAGCCAGCTGTAGGGGACGTGTTCCAACGACATGGTTCTCCCTTGGTAAAAGGTGCAGCCAGTGCTGGGACATTGGTGATGCTGAGGCAGGTACACATGGGTAAGCAGTCCCCTGCAGCCGAGTGCACTGAGCTACCTGCTCAGCTAGGCCACATGTCTCTGGCATCTATCTTAACCTACCTCAGATGAGCCCAGTCAGCCCCTGTTGGAGGCAGGCACAGAGGCCTGCATCATTCCACATTCACTCCTGCCTTCTGTCGTCAACTGTGGTGGATGAGATGACTAGCACCCTCTACTCACATGAAGGTCTTGTACATCTTCAAAGTTGCTGAGACCACATCCTTCAGAAGTCCCCAAACCAGTTTAACACAGTCAGATCTGATCATTTAAACAGTCTTTACAGTCTTGCTCAGATTCTCTTGAATAAAAATTGCTCAGTCTCTCAGATAGCCACCTCATTCCTGCTTTTCTACCTAAGATGGATCCAGATCTGGATGCACAAGGGTAAGGGGACTTCATGGCAGCAAGAAAGAGTTAGACTCATTGAGCAAGTGATCCTCTGGCTTCCTAGATCTAGGGCAATGTTCCTTTGTCTCTGTTTGCTATTTACTCTGCAGGCAGTCACGGCCCAACTCTGTGGCTGGTATAACACTAGGGTCTCTCTCAGCCCAGAAATAGCCTGAGGTGGTGCCCTCTGGCAGAATAAATTGCATTCTCTGGCACTATTTTTCTGTGTCTGGTTGTGACAACTATCACAATCTTCAGATGCGTGTATACTCAGCACAAACGCAACAGAAACCCTTCCTAGTCTCCGCACTGAGGGCTTGCCTGTTGCACATGGGAAATGCCCCGCATCTTGACTTCCAGGGTCAGGCATTTTCACAAAGTCTCACTGATGCTTCTTCCAAAATCTCTCTCCATTTAGCGCCTACATTTCTTTTCCGATTATCTAGTTCCGGTCTTCCCAGGCTATGTCCAGGCTCAGCAAGAATGAGCGTCATGATGGGTTAATGAGGTCTGCTAAGGATAGATGGATAGGTGTGTCACACCATGAATGGTCTATGTGCTGATCCTTAATCTCTTCTTCCTCAAATGCATTAGTCCAAATTAATCTGCCTTCTTTGTTTGTACCTACTGAAATTTTATTCATCTTTCAGAACTAGTTCAAGCTTTATTTCTTCTACAAAGGTCAACTCAGGCCATAGTGATCTCATCCTGCCCTGAATTAATACCACTTATTATCTAGTTATTTAATATTAGTACCAGTTTAAACTGTAATTGTAACTAGTACTTATTAGTGGTATTTGAAGTGGCCTGAAGAATGGTGGTATCATTAACACAAAATATGACTGGTTTTAAGGAACATAGGAATAGTTGGTTATAGAAGATATCTGGTTCTCTATCAGGAAAGAGATCTAGGAGTTCTCTGAAGATACTCAGCAAACTCTTTTGGCAAAAAGATATTATCAAAAATAGAACTGGAGACAAAAACTGTTGTGCTCGAATCAAAGAAGAGAGCATTAAGTCTGGTCGTTAGATCTCAATAGTAACGGGAGCATGAGATCACTTACCACGATTTTCCATCCTATACTGCTGTACCACTTCCTGAATTGCACTATAGCTGGCTGTATGCCGCCCAAGATTCCCTGTTGTCTAGAGATCAGCGACCCTTTGTGGAGAGAGGTTCTTGCTCTATCATACAGTAAGATTAAGTAGATGCCAAGGCTATGAAATATTTCCTTCAACTGAGGAATCACAGATGGAGGCAATAACACTTTTTTGACTCTGCCATGCACGCAAACACAGCCTCTTCTATTAAGATGCAAACTCCAGGGAGCAAGGACATTTCTGTTATGTTCATTACTGTATCTCCAGTGCCTGACTCAGAGCAGGTGACCGAAATATATTTTACTAATGAGTAGTTAATATTTAATAAATATTAGATGAAGTCAACAATACACAGAACAAAAGTTTAATATTTCTATGCCACAATATGTCTGTTTTTGAGAGGTAATCACCTTTATTTCAGATTCTTCCTTTGCTACTACATCTGTTGTGCAGTGAATAAAAAGTTAAGGAAGTGATCAAAACGGATCATAAACATAAAAATACCTAAATGGTAACAGTTAAAACTATAAAACTTCTAGATACAGAAGAAAACACAGGAGAAAATCTTTATGACTTGGCGTAAGCAAAGATTTCTTATGCAGGGCACAAAAATCACTAACCGTTATGACAAAAAAAGAAATTAGACTTCACCGAAATTTAAAACGTCTGCTCTTCAAAAGACACCATAAAGAAAATTAAAAGGCATGCCATTGACTGGGGAGAAATATTTTCAATTCACATCCTCACAAAGGACTTGTGTCCAGAATATATAAAGAACTCTTACAACACAAGAATATAAGAGAACTCTTACAATGCAAATAATGAGTCAAACATTCCGATTTTTTAAATGGGCAAGAGATTTAAATAGACTTCACCAAATATGTGATATCAATGGCAAATAAGCACATGAAAAGATGCTCAGTATCAACGACCAGTGCGGAAATGCAAAGTAAAACCACAATGAGATATTACTGTACACCTACTAGGATTTTTAAAAAACTGACAATACCAAGTGCTGACAGGGATGCAGAGCAACTGGAATTCTCATACAATGCTGGTAAGTGTAAAATTGTGCGGCCACTTGGGAAAACAGTTTGGCAGTTTGTTTGTTTTTTTAATCAAGTTAAACATTCACTTACCACAGAACCTAAGATTTCACTCCTAGGAATTTATCCAAGAAAAATACAAGCATATGTCCACAAAGACTGGTATGTGAACGTTCACAGCAGCTTCCAAAACATGGAAAAGAATCTAAATGTCCATCGACAGATGAACGGATAAACTAATTGTGGTATATCCAACAATGAATACTACTCAGCAATAAAGAGATGAACTATTGATATACATAAAAGACGGATGGGTTAATGGCCACAAACACAGGTTCTTTACCTGCCACACAAAAGGGGCCAAATAAAAACCAGAATGCCAGGCTTATGGGAAGGAGAAGATTTTTATTTCAGGTGACATGAGCTGGGAGACAAGATCAGCCCTCAAATTCATCTTGTCTCTCCGAAAGATGGGAGGCAAGTGGTTTTAAAGGTAGCAAGCAATGCAGCTGCATGTGGACGGGGAGCCTGTGGCCTTGCTGGTTGGTGCTTTCCCACCAGCCTGTTTGGCCCTGTGAGGGTGATTGCCGGCAGGATGGTGAGATAAGGAAATCCACAAGTGGGTGTCCTTGGTTGTCTGCCTACATGGTGGATGGTGGACTCTGGCGCCAGGAAGCCGAGGAGTAAGCAGGGAGAGGGGCTGAGTGCTCTGCTATAACCCCATATATGCTGGGTTTAATGCAGGGGAACTGGTATCAGGGCTGGCATCAGATAGACATCAAAAACATAATGCTGAATTAAAGAAGCCAAACACAGGATACATATTGTATGACTCCATTTATATGAAGTTATAAGTTATATGAAGTATATAAGTTACATGAAGTATATGAAGTATATAAGTTATATGAAGTTATAAGGAGTTATTTAAAAGTCTTTTTTTATTATCAATAGTGCCTGGCCAACAAACGATGACAGAGGTTAATTGGTCCATCAGTAGTATAGGATTATCCTTGATCCATTGACCTTCTGATATATAGTCAAGGAAGGTATTCTCTGTCCATTGGAAAAGGAGTAGGTTAGGAAATGTGTTTTTTTATCTGAAGTTTAATGCTTCAAAAGTGAAGAATCCCCACTGTAGGAAAACAAAACACTTCTTGTACATACTCTGATTGGGGTCTGGACCTTCCAAAGAGGGTATGTGTGCTGGCAGGAATGAACACACACACACACGGCAGAAATGCTTCCCTGGCCACACTCTATATGGCACAGAGGAAGAATGGCTCTACCATCAGAGGAGCACGTTGTCCAGAATGGCCAGATGGATAGTTTTTATTCATATCTCAACTTACAAATGTTTATTATGATCACTTTTTAAACTGTCAGGCACTGTAAATGCTTTCTGTGTAACACACGAAGGGGAGAAAGCATTATAACCGCCCTCTCTACCTGCCCTACCTTACACTCCTCCTTTCCCCCATCCCCTTAATTCACTGCCCCTTGATCCCTAGTAAATGTTAAAACCCCACCAGAGGGGTTGGGTTGAGCCAAAGTAAAGAAAGGCCTAGGATCCAGGTGTAGATAAGAAGTGTGGGAGAGGTAACGAGCTCAATGGACACTCATCACTTCTAGTTCCCAGCGTCCATGCCCCCTTCCTAAGAGAACTCTCCCGCTCTGGGTTTGCCCCCCTCGACAGAAACCAAGGAGTTTCGCTAAGGCTCCTTCCTCAGATCTAATCTCTCTATCCTGATACAGCCATAGATTGTCCTTGACTTAAGCGTGACCAGTCAAATAATCTCCTGGGACTGACTTCTTTAGCAGAGAGATGCAAGAAGCACTGAAATGCTCTGCAGTGGAGCCCGGCAAGACATCTGAGCAGTTCCTTCTCTGTCAGCTCAAGCCTCATTCCTTAGGTTCCCCTTCTATCCTGTGAGGTTCTCCTCAGGGAAGAAATAAAGACTTTAAGTCCCCCCTTCCTTTCCTGTCCCCCATCCTTTCTCAATCCCTCTCATCAGAATCAATGTCTGTTATCAGTTTGGTGTGTTTTCTTCCAGACAATTTCTATATATCTCATTCTTGTTCTAAAAAATGCATGTATGTGCCATATAAATTAGATTGTATCTATTGTTATGTAACTTGCTTTTCATGAGCTGTGATCTCCTATTTCTTTTGTATCTTGTCATCATCCCTGATTAAAACTGTACATACAAAAATCTCACCAAAGTTGGAGTCTGGAGGTATGATGGGACTCAGTTAATCTCACTATTATATAGCCCATTAATTACCCATAATAGGATAGATTTGGGATCAAGTTCAGCTAGCGGAACAATTAGGATCCTAAAGAACGTTAACAATGTGTCAGGCTGAAAAGTTCTTATAGGCAATATGGAGAAGGTTCTTGAGCAGAGAAATTTCATAATGAAGACAATGCTTCATGAAGAATAACAAGGCAACAGTGCATATCATATAGATCAGAAGGAGAGATTGGATAGCAGGGAGGTTAGTGCAGTGGCTCATAGGGAATGGTACATCTGAAGAAATAAAATTCTGGATTACAGTGGTGGCCAGAGAAATGGAGAGAAACTTGTGCTGAATTATAAGAAGGTAGACTGGTAGAATAGCAGAAGCAAATGATTGGAATTAGAGGAGCTAGGTTTGTTCCAACTCTGAAATTTTTTAGCTGTGTGACCTTCAGCAAGACACTTCTCGGCTTCATATCTGTCGCCCTGTTAATAAAATGAAGAACTTTGAATATTAGGGTCTTTAAAATTTTTTTTCAGCAGAACTTATTTCTCCTGAAAAAAAAAAAAAAGCAAGACTGTTCTGGTTGAAGCCTAAATAAAGGGCTCAGAGCCCCAGTTATCCTCATTTCACCTCTCTCAACCACCTCTGAGGAGCCTCCAGAGGACCACGGAGCAAATTTTGAGAAATCTCTAAAGATTCTACTACCAATTCTAATATTCAATGAACAAGGGGATAAACTTGGCAGAGGTGCCTAGAAAAACAGTGATGACTTTAATAGTTGCCACAGAATCGTATAATTGAAAGGGTGAACTGACTTTCGATAAATTTGCCTACTTCTTCTTACAGGTCAAACTCAATTTAATATCCAAAATCTCATCCAAACCATGTGCAAATGGTAATCTATATAAACAATACAGTCACAAATAATTCACTAACAATTCAGCTCATTCCAGTTTGAAGTCCTCTAACTATTCAAACATTCTTCCTTATTAAGGCAAAATCTGTCTCCTATCACTGTCATCTAAAATAAAGGTCCTGGGCAAGCCCTGATGGCCTAGTGGTTAAAGTTCAGTGCACTCCACTTTGGTGGCCTGGGTTTGGTTCCCAGGTGGGGAACTACACCACTCGTTTGTTAGTGGTGATGCTGTGGCAGCAGCGCACATCAAAAAAAGAGGAAGATTGACAACAGACGTTAACTCAGGGCAAATCTTCCTCAGCAAAAAATTTAAAAATCAATAAATAATAAAACAAATAAATAAAGGTCCTGATTCCACCTTCTGGAACTAAACCAAGTAAATGTAACCCCCCACAGAGCAGCCCTCCAGCTGTTTGGAGAGGACCAGCAAGCCGACCTCATCACCCTTCGTGCTCTCTTGCTCCAGCCTGCCAGGAATGTTCCACGGAGGTAGCCTGCTCCAGTTTTGGATCAATTCTACATTTTCTAAGCATCTAAAGGCAAGCAGATTCCCATTGATTCATGGCTTTAAAGACTTACTCAAACCAGATGACGTCCCTTAAAACAAATGACTAGCTTTATAATGAAGTGTAAACAGAACCCAAGTTCATTATCTGGTATCTATTCTTTTCCTGTTACACGTTAGCTGCTCCCAATATATCAGAAGTAGACTGCTAAATCTTTTGACCCAAAGCAAATTATGAACACCTCTAGCCAGGGATCCAGAAAAATCCAAGATTCAAGGTCCAATGAAACAAGTATAAACAATACACATAAATGAATGGAAGCATCCTGACTCCAAAGCTTGTAATCTAATCAGCTCTCACAGGAATGTGGGTCTCACCAGCACAAAATTCAATTATCACCAAGGTGACATGGACTATCAGTGTTAGAAAGCAAGCTTCATTCACCATTCCTCATCCCACCCATGCCATATTCCACTATCAGGTCTGTAAATCAAGGGCTGTGGCTTCAGCCTGCGTATCTGCCGGTCTGGGTAGTGTGGGGATGGGGAGTGGGAAGTAGGACTGAGTCCCTAAGGAGAAAGCAAGCTGGCAGAGCCACAATCTGTGATGCCTGTGGGAGCGCTGAGCCTTTATGATTTCCTGTGTTCTGGTTGTCCTGGTAACCTGAGGCCTCCCTATTTGTGTTGGCATCATAGGGCCAAGAGCGGAAGCAAAGCTGGAGCCCCAGGAAGACTTGCAGGAAAAAATGTGGGTAATGCAGTAGTTATGTCACTGGAGGGTCAAGGCTAGGGCACAAGAATTACCTGATTAGGGTGGCGCAGGGTGGGGTATGGTAGGGTCTTGTAAATATCACACTTCCAGATTCTACTTCCAACATTTCTGATTCAGGAGGTCTAGGATGAGCTCGGGAACCTGTAATTTTAACAGGCTGCCTCCCACCAAGTAAGAGAAAGACAACACTTTTGAAAACCCAAGCAAAGCAAACACATCAGCAGTTGGAGAGAAAAAGTATAGCCATCACTTTCAGAAAGCCGATATTCTGGCACAGTAGTTCTCAACACAGGGGTGGGGGGGTGAGGCAGGATTTTGCCTTCCAGGGTACATCTGGTAATGTCTGAAGACATTTTTGGTTGTCACAACTGAGAAGTTACCTCTAACATCTAGTGGGTAGCGGCCAGGGATGCTGCCAAACATCCTACAGTACACAGGAAGGTCTCCCACAACAAAAGACTATCCAGCCCAAGATGTCAGTGCCGTGGTTGAGAGGATACTCTGCCCTGCAACTCCATCACCCCCAATCCACAGAAATCAGCGCTCCACACACAGATTTAGGGCACGGCAGAGACTTACGTGAGGTTCCTGCAAAAATCTGAGACCTCAAAAATGAATTTAAAAAAAAATAGTGAATATTATTAAAGATATGAATAAGGAGGAGAAGAGAACAAGAGACAAAAAAGGGAGGTAGGTATGGGTAACAATGGTGAGCCAAAAGGGAAACAAGGGAGGACAAAGCACTGGGTGACAACAGAAGCAAATGAATGCCACTTCCTCTGTGGGTATGGCCTATCCATATGGAGAAGACTGGTAAAGAGAAGCTAAACCTATTAAAAATAACAGATGAGCAAAAAAGTGAAAAACAAAAATGAAAGAAAAATGGATGAAGGAACTGTGAAGCAGTAGCTTTAGGATTTGTCAAGCATACATCTGGGATGAAAAAAGACATTAGAGATTGTTCTGCAAAAGAATGCTACACAGGAGCAGCCTGGTGGCGTAGTGGTTAAGTTCACGTGTTCCACTTTGGTGGCCCTGGGTTGACAGGTTCGGATCCAGGGCACGGACCTACGTACTACTCATCAAGCCACCTACACACCACTTACCAAGCCACGCTGTGGCAGTATCCCAAATACAAAGTAGAGGAAGATTGGCACAGATGTTAGCTGAGGGCCAACCTTCCTCACCAAACAACAAACAAAAAAAGCTAAATAAAGACTCTTCAGCAATGATAAAAGAAAATGAGAGGAGTCCTAGGAGGAGGTCAGGAATTATGTGAGAAAGGAAAAAAAAAATTATTTATGACCTTCTAACCCTAACCATGCCCCAGAAAGATTGGGTCCAGAAAAAGTTCCTTGGTTTTACTGAGCAGAGATAATGAAAGGGAAGGGAAGTTGGAGAAAGAGATGCACAACGAAGAGCTCTTCTCCAGGGGAGAGAGATGGAGGTAGTGCTCAGAGAGAACGGAAGAGTAGGCTCCAAGAGGAGAAGGGAAGATGTTGCTGCGAGAGAAGGGCAGGGAGAAGGGAGAGATGTGGCAGCCACTGTAGGAAGAGGGACTTTAGGGACCCTTCCTCCTAATGACAGAGAGATTGAATGACCATTGTTTTTTTTTTAATTTTTGCTTTTGAGATATAGGAGATGAGATATAACCTCCAACTTCTACCCGTTCTAAGAAACCTTCAATAAAAACTGACATTACTCATCATGGCTTTGGGGGTTGGGTTCGTGTTTTTCCTCAGTTGTGACAACATGTAAGTCTGGCCTCCATAGAGATCAAGAGCGCAGCTATACGTTTTACCATGCCTAAGGCCACCATCAGACGTCTGGAGTAGCCAAAAGACAACCATGTGACAATGTGCTAACTCCTAGAGTTTAGAGCTGCATTAACACAAGAGTTGCTCACCTCATTTGGCTATTTAAATTTAAATTAACTAAAATTAAATAAAATCTCAAAATTCCATTCCTCAGTCACACTAGCCACATTTCAAGTGCTGATTAGCCACATGTGGCCAGCGACTACTGATTAGACAGGACAGGTAGAGAACATTTTCATCATCACAGAAAGTTCTCTGGGACAGTGTTGGAGGAAAGAAAAAAGCTTAGACAAATAGCTAACAAAAAACAAACCCTTTTCAAATCTTTAAAGAGCTGCCACATTGAAAAATAAGATTTCTTCCATATTGTTTCAACGAGCAAAACTAGGGGAAAAATTAAATGCAAAAGCAAGGCAGATTTCAGCTTAATAACCCTCTAGCCACTGAAGCTGGGTAACGGGAGACGGGCAGCCTCCACCGCAGGAGTAACCCACTCCATTCAGTAGAGACAGGCAAGCAAAGACCTACTTGATCACCTTTCAGAGATAATAAAGAACTAGATGCCTTCTAAGTATCTAGTTTTGAGTCTATAATTTTAAGAAAAGAGCAATTTACAAACGAGATAAAAGTAAGAGTCATAAATGGAATTTTAAAAGTCACTACTACCACAAGTAGACTGTGGAGCAGGCAGGAAAAATTAAAGCATATAAGTAGATAGGGAATTTAGTCAAAACTTAATGGTGGTTACCTGGGGGTTAACTATTGTTGGTGAAGGCTAGCATGAACATAATCTGTAAGCAGAAAAAAATAATAAAGAAAAATTTGGTAAGTGGTTCCAATGGTGCAGGGACAAGACAGGAAAACTTCAATATGAGTTACTAATGAAAACTTGACTATAGGGGCCAGCTCCGTGGCGGAGTGGTTAAGTTCGTGTGCTCCGCTTCAGTGGCCCAGGGTTCCACTGGTTCAGATCCTGGGTGCGGACATGGCACCGCTTATCAGGCCATGTTCAGGCGGCATCCCACATGCCACAACTGGAAGGACCCTGAACTAAAATATACAAGTATGTACTGGGCGGGGGGGGGGGGGGGGGTTGGGGGAGAAAAAGCAGGAAAAAAAAAAAGATTGGCAACAGTTGTTAGCTCAGGTGCCAATCTTAAAAAAAAAAAAAAGTGATTATAGTTGAAATCAGTACTACAACCAGAGAATTTTTTATATTCTCTGAGAGAGAGAATACTGGGCTGTTTGGGTATAACCATTGTATGTTCCTGGGACTCTGGCCCCTCCATCCCATCTTTCTGCTATTCACCACAGCCTTACAAGTCATCTCTCTCAACTGTGAAACTCAGCCTCCTTCATGAAGTCTTCATCTTCACAGGAATGACTCTCTCCTCTCATCATTCTTGTCTGAATACAGAACGCCAAAGGATGCTGTCTCTTAACCTTCTATCCTAGCTATACATTTACCCATCTTCATCTTCTACCCCAAAATGTCTTTGGCTTGATTATAATGTAATATACTGAATACATATTCATATTCATATATTGACTTATGGTTCTATTATCTGTGCGTTTTAGTATGTATGTGTACATGAGAACATTCATGTACACACACGTGATAACATCTATTTTTGGTAAGCATTTATGAACATGGCACTAGGATTTTGAAATTCATTATACAGTACCTACCACAACACCAAGCTTAAGTGTTCGCTCATCGGACCTTACAGTAATGGTCATGCCATGCTTCTAGATGCAAAATGTTGGAAGAAGAGACTGAAATAGATGTGAATTTGAAAACTTTTTTTCTTGTAGGAAAAATAATGGAAACAAGCATCTTCTGCTGTGTCTAGAGGAAGAATGCTTAATCACAAAGGGAAGATTGAAGCCTCAGTGAAAGCAAGCCTAAAAGTTTACAAACACTGCAGAATAAGAAAAAGGTGATAGAAGAGGAAGACAGAAGTGGATCATGCAGAACAAAGGAGGCCTAACCTTTTAAAAATCTGCGGTCTTACTGAAGAGAAAGGAGGAAAAAGAGAAGATTTCAATAAGAGTGCGAAAGATGGAAGAGAGCCAGAAAGGGCTGTAGGCTTTAAAAAAAAAAATCAATGAAGAAGTAGTGGTGTATGTTGGCAAAAAGAAGTGTGGAGTTGAGGGGAGGGAGAGAATTTATAGGAGAGGAAATTGGTGTGAAGTTTCCCTCTAAAGATGCCCAGCAGAGCAAAGAGAGAATGAAGGCAATAAGGTGGGCTAGGGCTGAACCAACACAGGGGAGAGCAACAGGGCCCAAAGCAGGAAGTTATTTTCTTTTTTTAAAATTAATTGTCCCAGTTTTTCTTGTTTGGGGCCAAAGGCAACTGTAGGATTTAAGAATCTTTAAAATAATTATAAAGATCCTAATCCTTGCAATTGCCTGTGGCCCAAGATAACATAAATTATAAAGATCGTGACAGAATTAGTGTCAGTTTCTGAGACAAGTACCAAATACCATTGTACAGCTGATTTTAAAAGACAAATCAGATGAATAAATTGCTATGTTATAGAAATACTATCATGAATAACAGCTTTAGCTTTCTCTTTTTACCAGCCACAGAGTAAATACAGAAACTTTATAGTTACATACACGATCACAGAAGATAATGAGTAACCTAACATATATGGTAAAACTGAGTTACTTGTCTTTGTATACCGTAGCCCAATGCCGCCACTCCAAGAAATGCTTCACTTGGTTCAGGTACACAGACAGGTGAAAGGGCTGCACAGAAGAGTGAAGGTTAAAAATAAAGACCATAAGATGAGGAAGAGAAAAACTAGAAGTGCTAGCTACTGATATAAGAATAACTGAGGCATTAACACAAAATTCAGTCAAATCAGCGAGGGAAAAATGGCACAAAAGCAAGACAAAGATTCAACACCATATAACTAATCTTCATAATCTTACTTGGGGTTTTTAATCAAGTATTCAATCAGATTTTTCAACTTTTCTATTTTTAAAAATTCAACGATATTAAGTCACTTGCTAAATGTAGTAATGCAATTTTACACGATTGTAAAACTTAGGGGACCGATGCCTAATTCTTTGGCAGGCAGTAATGCTGGACACAGATAACCTTGCCTTTAAGGCACTCCCGACTCTTCCTGCTTCGAGACCACAGAGTCTACCTGTGAGGCCAACTGCGGATTCCTCATTCCGGCATTGCAAGCCTTTGATGACCTGGCCACAACTGTACCCAGATAACCCTAACCCCGCTGCTCCCGAAACCTCCCCTCACTCGCCGGGCACTCAGGCTTCTGAACAGACCTCGTCCCTGGGGGTCGGCCCTGTCCACCTGCCCAACCGATGCGGAAGCCCCGCATCTACAGGCCCCGTCCCTCCCCTCGCCGAGGTCGCCAGGGCCTTCTCCCGGGCACTCGCGGCCCCCCGGGCGCCCCGCCGGCCTCGTGCAGGCTGCAGTCCTGCCTTCGGCGTCCAGGGCGTGCTTCGCGCCGGGACAAGCGCAGGCCCTGGACCCCCTGTGGCTCCCCGCTCAAACCTCTCGGGCGCACCCCCGCCCAGCCGCCCCTCGAGGCTCCCGCACAGCGGCTGCCGGCGTCGGAAGTGACTCACTTCCTGAGTGCGCACCTGCCCGGGGGCTGGCGCGCCGCCCGCCCGGGCCTCCGGCGGATGTTTGTCCTGCCCCCGCAGGCAGCGTGCGCCAACCGCCGCGCCCCCTGCCACTGGCGGCCCCTCCGGCTCTGCCTCGGCCAACCCGAAGTTGGGCCCTAACCACCGACACCCTTACACACGCGCGTACACAGCCACAAGCTACACAGATGCACACAGGAGCGTGCACACCAGCAGCCAGGCCAGTGGGCTCAACCAACACCTCCCCGCCGCCCCCCAACTTCTGGGAAAGGGATCCTTTCCAGAAGCCCCCTACTCCTGCCCCTATATACCTACGTCATCTTCACTGCAGGCGGCTAACTCGCACTTCTCCAGTCCCCATTACCTTACACACACCAATCCATGCTGGGCCCCCTTTGCCTTCCAGCATCACTACTGTCATAGCTTCGAGCTCCCCACTCATGTCCGCCCCCTATTGGGTTGGCTACAGGTTGCAGGAGCAGAAGGTAGTCTATGGTCCAGATTTCCAGGGTATCAGCTGGTGGCCCCCATCCAGAAAGACAGCAGCAGAGCTACTGACCACTGACAAGGCTTTTGGCCCCTTGTGCTAGACAGGCTTTCTAATCCACCTGCTCCAGCCAAGAGAGCAGCCCACGGCCCTGCCTCCCACGTGCCAGCCTGCATCAGGAACCCTGTTTCAACCCTGTTTTCTTTTTTCTCTTGGTACTCCTCTGGAACCAAAAAGCTATCAAACCTGACTAGGGTGAATGTGTGGTACAGTCTGCACCTCCATGCACTTAAGCTGTCTTCTCGGAAGAGGACGGAGAGTTTGAGGTGGACTGATGAGGTTGCTTCTGAATGGTGAAGAGGTGAGAAGGCAAGGTAACCCTCTAAAAAAGTCAGCCAGAAATAACGTATCTGATCCACTGGGTGACAGGTAGTGGGAGTCTTGGAGTGACGGGGACTAGAGACTTAGAAGGAAAAATGGAATAAAGGCCAAAGTGATTGGCTCTCTAAGTAGGAGAGGGCTAGCTGGAACAGGGGTCTTTGAAGTATGGGGAGAAAAAAGAAATCTAGTTTGGCCAGTGGCTCTTAGTACCAAAGAGATGGCCATTATGAGAGTAGTCAGAAAGAACTTGAGAGTTCACATGAGTGGGGATGGGAAGAATGGATCAGAATCCTAACAAGAAAAACAGGAGTCCTAAATTTAGCTGGAAGGATGATGAGAAAATGATACGTCTTCCCAGGAAAGAAGTGAGGGTACTGACCTGGGGAAAGTAGTTCTATCAGCAACACAGTTTCTCAAACCAGACATTTAGAATTTCAAGGGACAAGGACTAAAACCAAAATGCTCCTGCAGGTATGACAGGGAGCATGACTGTGAAAGGGGCAGAAGTCTATGCCAGGAGATAGCAGCCCTATCTGTGTACACAGAGCTGCTCAATGTCATTCAAAGAAAGGAATGTCCAGCCATTTTGTCTCTGAGCTCTAACACCAATCACAGTAGTTAATGTTTTTCTGAGGGCTATGTGGCAGGGACAGATCTCACTTAATCCTCCTAACAACCCTGAGTAGTATTACTATCCCAATTTACAGATAAGGAAACAGGCTTAGAGAGGTGAAGTCACTTGCCCAAGGTCACATAGCTGGTATGTGGAGTCAGGATCTGATTCTAAGTAGTCTGACTCTACAGCCCACGCTCTTAATCACCCATGTTGGGGTTCTCCAGAACCTGCAGGAAACTCAAGAGGACATCAGAGGATACATTCCTAAAACCTCATTCCATAATGTACAGGAGGAAAGAGGGCACCTCTGTGAAACTGGAGTGACTCCTACCATTAGGGCATCTAGAGGAGATGCCCCTCTTTGAAACCACCATCCCCAGATATGGGGAGATCATGTATCTGCTATATGGTTAAGGGTATTGAACAATGGACAGTTCACCTCTGGCAGGCCTGAGGAAAAGAGACACCCAGCTCACCTCTGAGGGGCTGCCATGCCTCTAGAACAGGAAGACCCTGCCCTAGGATCTGAGAGAAACATTCTCCACTCCAGGTGCCCCTTCGCTCTCCTGGAGCCTCTGGCCGTCGCACCCTACTGCAGCTCCTCGGTTTGGCTGGAACACAAGATTAGCCATCCCCAGGAAATGCCTCCCTCCGGTCCAGGCAGGGATCCCAGCATACACAGAGAGAGAGAGAAAGAGGGAGAGGGAGAGAGAGAAGGGGGTGTGTGTGTGCGCGGTGTGTGTGTGTTGGGGGAAGGGGTGGAGACGGTGGAATGCAACCTTCTCTCCAGGTCAGGGAAGAGATCTGGGGACCAGCTGGGGGCCCTCACCCCACACAGCTCCTTGCTGAGGAAGTGCCCAGTCCAGCACCCCTTCCACGGCCACCTCCCTCCCCCTAGCTGCACCCGGGCATGAATCAGCTCTCACAGCTTGTTAAAGCTAGACCTCTTGTTTTCATGCCCTCACCTCAGGAAACAGAGTTACAGCTTTTCCAGCTCTCCTCAGCAGGGGGCCAGGGTCCTCACTTTATAAACATCCTCAAGCCTGTGAGAGCAGAGGGCATAGAGATGGTATGAGACAGGAGCCCAAGGGAGAAAGACAGAAACTAAGACTCAAGAAGAGAAACAAAGAAAAGCCAAGGAGACAAGACCTGAGTAGCCTGAACAGAAGCCAAGAAGGGTCTGAGAGGGCTGTGCTGCAGAAATGGCCCTAAGGATGCCCCGGACCGGACAGGCTAAGGGGATCCTGGGAGGCTGGGGGATCATCTGCTTGGTGATATCTCTGCTCCTCCAGCACCCAGGAGTCCACAGCAAGTGCTACTTCCAAGCTCAAGGTAAAGCTCGGTGAGGTGTTAGGAAAGGATGAAGACATGGAGTTGGGGGGTGGGAGGGACTCAGAGGTGATCCTGTATCAGAATACCCAGACCCTCTACCTTGGAAGCAGGAGAGACTGAATACGGGGCTAGTGTGCACTTACTCTCCCCAGCTCCAGACCACAGTGCTTGTGTCTGCCCCACCACTCCCCCAAACACTAACATTTCCTCTTCCTCCCTAGCCCCCTGCCACCATGAGGGGAAGTATTTTACCCTGGGTGAGTCTTGGCTCCGCAAGGACTGCTTCCACTGCACCTGTCTGCATCCCATCGGTGTGGGCTGCTGTGACACGTGAGTGACCAAGGACAGCCAGAGAATGGCTCTGACCTGAATGACTGAGGGATGGCCAGGGAGTGACTAGATTGCTCTGATGTGAGAATGAACAGAACAGCAGTATGAGGCTGGCCAAACCTGAAGGTACCAAAAAGAGTGTGAGAGATACGGCTTCAGGCTACAAAGTGAGGGAGGTAGGGGTAGGTCTGGAGGAAAAATATTTCTGCTATGAAATGAAAAAATTCATATATAGTAGGCAAGAGCTTACTTAAGGGGACCAAGGGGGCACTAAGGGAAGATATGGGAGGAATGCTGGGAGAGGGGATGTGGGGCAGGGAAAAAGGTGGTCTTTCTCTGTGCTGACTCCTTCCCCATCCTTTGGTTCCACAGGTCCCAGCATCCCATTGACTTCCCGGCTGGGTGTGAGGTACACCAGGAGGCCGGCACCTGCCAATTCTCCCTGGTGCAAAAATCTGACCCTCGGCTGCCCTGCAAAGGGGGAAGGCCCAACCTAGAGTGGGGCTCAGCTAACACCCCTGTTCCTGGGGCTCCTGCTCCCCACTCCAGCTAAACTCAACTGATCACTCTTCTGCTGACTGCTCACTGCTGCTGCCACTTCCAGGGAAACCACTAGCAGCTGCCAGTTTATTCTGAATAAATTAATGCTACAGCTGAAAGCCTGTCTCTCATTGTCTGTGCCGCTGGACTCCAGATGGAAAAAGTAGGCCCTACTAGAGTCCAGGTGCTGAGTTCTCAGTATCCAGAAGAAAGTAGAGCCATGATGGGCCAGTTTCAGATGGTTATGGTGCTGGTACTGGGGCCTGGGGCCGCATATGAGGCCAGGGTAGGGCTTGTAGGCAGCACCTTGATGGGCAGGTCCCAGCTGAAGGTGTCTACGGGCACTTGCTCAGGCCCTGTCCAAGTGACAGGCTCGGGCTGTTCCATGGGAGGTAGGAGCACCAAACCTGGTTCTCGAGATGTTACAAATTCAAAATGCAACCGCCACTTCAGGGATACTGTGGGGAAAAAGGACAAAGGCCGAGGCATTAGAAGCCAGGAGTAAACATCAGTAATGGGATGTGGTTAGCAAATGAGAAAAACCCTGCATTCAGGAAGAGGAGAAATCATGGGGCAGGGAGCTAGGATCAAGGGTTTCTCTGAAGAAATCGAGTGTTAAGCAGAAATGTGACAAGAAGGATAGCAGTCTCAAGTACATAAAAACCCAAGTGTGGGACAGTCAAGACTTGGTAACTTGAAGTAAATGCACCAAGGAATCAGAGATTGGTGCATCACAGGGTCCTAGGAGGTAGGGGAAGGAAGGAGATCTGCAAAGCTGTTAAGAGTTTAGGGGTCTGTGCATCTAGAAAACGGGCAGAGGTTGAAGGTCTGAGAACATGTTAAGGGGTGGAAGCTGGACATGGGTATGTCTGGGAGTGTGTTAGGAATCAGGATCCATTACACTCCACCTAAGCACAGCATTTTACACACACAGTCCCCGCTCTACCCCCCTCCCCCACTTCCAATAATGGTCGGGGTCTCACCAATGGCTGTGCAGAAGCCTGGAGTGGAGCTGAGAGGGATGGGGAGGGAGAAGCTGGTTCGGGTGGTATGCAGGCAGGACTCCTGGTGCCGGGCATGAGTCACATGGGACACAGAGGGGGCACCACCTGCCCCGCGACGCCGCTGATACTCGGGCTGCACACGTTCCTCAGTCTGTAAGCTTACCGAAAACTGGGAGCAAGAAAAGAAGTGCTGACTCCAGGTGAGAGGGCAGCCCAACTTCACGCTGTATTCCCAAAGGGACCCTGTGTGATCCCACTACCCACTTCCACGTACCACCACTCTTTATGCAGGCTCCTCCCCTCCTTCCACCCTAGCCCTTCAGGCCTAAGAGCCCCAAAGCCCCTCTCCCTTCTCACCTGCAAACAAGCTACAGTTCCTTCCCCTAAGTTTAAAGTCCCCACCACGTCCTCGCCGAGTCTGTATACAGATTTGAAGATGCCAAATGTCCCAATTTTTCCTCGGCCATCACTGATATTGTATAGATCTGGGGAGAATGGGAGACTGTGTAAGCCTGGAGTCCACATTGGGAAATGTCCAGGACTGGGAGGGGCCAAAAGTGAGACTTCTCTTTATAATCGGAGACGACACAGTGAATCTTCAGAAGTATGTGGCTGTTGGGAGAATCTGTCTAAGGAATACTTTGGTGGGGGTTAGGAGGGGATAATTCTGAAAGGACTCTCACGGAGGCTGCGGCAGGATGTGGCAGCCATGAGGCGCTCCCCGGCCAGCTCAGCGAGCCATGAATCCTTCTTCCCACCTTCATCCTCCTCCAAGAATGGACTGGATGGAGCTACAGCCTCATCCTGAGGAAACCGGGTATCTTGAAAGCCTAGAGAGAGAATGAGTGGAAAGGCAGTGCTCGTAGGGAACAGAGATGAGAGTAGATTAGGGTCATAGACTCCAATCTGAGAGAGCTGAAAGAAAGGGGAGCCACGCCTGAGGTTCACATCTCAATCTCTTCTCCAGAACCCTCCCTCCCAACTCCCTAAGACCTTCCCTAACACCAGGAGGCTTCCTTCCAGCCCCTCTCACAAGCCCTCTAACGATGATTTCTGCTTTGGTGAGGCTCTTCCCCAGTCCTTCCCTCCAGGAACCCTTACTTACCGGTCAGCACAAGAACCCTCAGAGGGACCCTGAGTAAAGTGATGGGTGAGTTGACACGCTGGCAGCCAATGGTCAATTTGTAGACATACTTGACTGACTGACCCCGAAAGGAGGGTGGTCCCTCTATGGGCAGCACTTCACTGTAGGAGTCTGGTTGGGAAGTAGTAGTCAGGGCAGCCGGGGGTAGCCAGAGATGTCCTCCCTCCAGGAGCCTTAGAAGGCAATCCAGGGGTGGGAAGGCAGTCACTCACATGATTTGGACTCTCCAGGGTCTAGCCTCAGGTCACAGAATAGGATTTTTGGTGGAGTGGAAAGGATACACTGACCCCTCTCACCTAAAAAAGATAAGACAGACTGGAATTTAATGACCCTGTTTGTCCCGTACTCGAGGCTAGCACACAAGTGGGGGCGGTAAGCGCTGCCAACAAAGGGCAGCCCAAACTAAACTATTCCTCTTTTCTTCTTGTGAGATAGAAAGTCTTACACCTCCAAAACAACAATTACATTCCCCCACATCCCAAATGTGACAGGGGCTATAAAATGACCCACCGGAACAATTTAACAACTTTGCCCTTAGGTGACAATGACTTCATCCCACTCCAAAGGCAAATGCCCCATCTCTAACCTCGGTGTGGTAGAAAGACAGTCTGGCTCTCAGGCTGAACATCTGGCTGACTGGAGTCAGGAGGAGGCAGTGCTACTCGACTCTCACTGGCATGGAACTGGCAGTGGATTTGGGCACTGGCCCAGGCCAGAGCCTCACTGTGGAAGGAGGAAAAGGAGGCATCAGAGGGGAGCTCCTGACAGCACAAACGTTCTTCCAAACTCCCTATCACACCGTCTGACAAGATCAACACGATGAGGTGGCTCTCCTAGGAATCAGGGAATCCAGACCCCAAAGAGAAACCATTAAAGAAAAGTATACTGAAGGTAAGAAGGGGAAAGGGGGAGGATGGAGGAAAGAAGAGACAACCACAGGTGTCAACTACACCTGTTAAATAGCCCTTTCCTACAATGAGAGCACAATGAGCAAGAAGGCGGGGGTGTAGCTAGAGGACAACCTGAGCTGGGGTTAGCACTATCAACACCAGGCTTCCTCCCAGAAGGACCACCTTCTTCAGTACCAGCATCCCCACCTGGATGCGGAAGTGGCTGTGGGGGGCAGGGGATTGGTAACGGTCACCACACACTCCAGAGCCTCCCCCGCCAGAAACACTGGACCCCGGCTCAGTTCTGCTACCACTTCAATCATGGCAGCTCTGGACTCGGATCTAGAAGGAAACCAAGAGGGTCGAAGGTCAGTACCATGGCAGGGAGGGGTGTCTGAGGCGAGCCTGGGGGTGAGGACCCAGGAGCCGGGCGGTCAGCACCACGGTCCAGAGGGAAGAGCCGGAATTTGGGGCGCACGACGGCGGATGGAAGGCGCGGGTGGAGCTGCCTCAGTGTCCCTAGGGGGAGAGCATCGCTCTGGGTCCCAGGCCCCCCCTGCCGGCGCCGGGTTACTCCCCTACCGCCAGAACCCCGGAACCCCGAGGCCGCCTCCGCCCCCTCCCTCAAGATTCCACGTCCCAGCCCAAGGCCACGCCGCCCGGCCCCTCACATCCCTAGCCCAGGCCCTCGACGATCGAAACGGGGGTCGCGGCACCCGGAGGCACTCACCTCCCGCCCCTCAGGGACCAGCCAGGTGCGCGGCGGCGGCTTCGGCGGCGCGGCGGAGGCGGGACTTCCCTTCAGCCCCTCCCCCATGAGGGCCCCTTCCGGCCGGAAGCGCCCGGCCGGCCGGACCGGAAGGGGCTCGAGTCGTCCGGCCGCCGAGGGTCACCTTCCCGAGGGCCGGCCCCTGGGCGCTGGCGCTGCCCTGGACACCGGCCGGCGGGGCCCGGCGCCCAGCCCTGGAGCGCCTGGGGCCGCGGCGGGCGGGCGGCAGGGCGGGGCCGGGGGCGGGGCGGGCGGCCGGGCCCCGGGCTCCTCCCCTCTCCGCGGGCCCAGTCGCCCTTTGGCCGGGCAAGCTGCTCACCGCGGCCCAATGACGACGAGGCCCTACCCTTCCCGCCCAGGACCCAGAGAGACGATCGAGGGGGAGCCCGAGGCGGCCTCACTGCTGTCGCCGACACCGCGGCTGCAGCCACAGCTCCCCGGCTCCACGGAGACGCCAGCTCGCCTTAGACTTCCCCAGCGCCCGGCCCTCCGGGACGGCACCTAACAACAACCGTTGCCCGCATCAGGACTTGGCTGGCGAGATACTTTGTACCAGCAGGCTCGAGGCCCGGGACCATCGAGCTGGTGGGGACCCAGGATCCAGGGAACATGGGAACCGGAGTCCTAGCCTCGGAGCAGACCGGCTGTGCCAAAGGGCATCCACAAGATACTGAAGGCACTAAGGGTATGCAGGTTACAGACTGCGAGAGCCCTGAGGACAGTCGACCCCAAAATGAGCCTGGCTACTGCGATCCAGAGGACTCTGGGCAGCTGATGGCTTCCTATGAGGGTAAAGCTAAGGGCTACCAGGTGCCTCCCTTTGGCTGGCGCATCTGCCTGGCTCATGAGTTTGCAGAGAAGAGGAAACCCTTTCATGCCAACAACATCTCCCTAAGCAACCTGATAAAGCATCTGGGCATGGGCATGAGGTGAGTAGATCCCATTGCCTAGAGAGTACCTTAGGCCTCAGTTTGTTCCAGCACAAGACTTCTAGCAGAGGTAGAAAGGGTGAGAAAGCAGGTGGGTGCCTTGTCCCAGTCAAGTGGCCACTAATCCCCAGCATATTCTAAGCCCATGGTTTTGGAGGGTGAGACCAGGTCACATCTCTTTGCAACCTCCTTCCTCCCACTAACTTGTCTTTTAATCAGGAAAGAGCAGGAACATCTGGGCCTGAAGTCAGCCTTTCTCATTTAGGCTCCCTCTCACACACTCCCTCTTTTCCAAAGACTGCCCTTTGGGATTAGCTATACTTTGTGGCAAGGTAGGAAAGGATAGTCTGGCTGCTATGGTACTGACACAATGTTGTTTTATTTGGGAGGGGGAGAGTCTCAACCCGGGACTCCCCTGAGTAGCTAGGATATTCTCTGTACCTCATTTAGGCACACCACCTTAGCGTTCCAATATCCATCAGTTTCTTTCTTCAAGCTTTAGCTCCAGGGACTGGGTGAGAGCCTGCCTCCTCTCAACCCTAAGGAGAGGGCGATGAGAGGTACTGTTCATCCATTCTGGGTAGAAAGCCCCTGATAGCAAAAGCAAAGAAGACCTCTGACCAGAGAGGCACTGCCATGGGTGTCCCCAGAGTTCTTAGTAATAGTCTTCCAGAGCTTGCCCTGGTCCATCCCCTGCCCCCACCCCCACAGTTTGCAGACACCCCAAGAGCTTATCCTGGAATGTAAAACTCCTCTAGATCCCTCCAGATCCCCACTCAGTTCAAAGACTAGTGATGAGGAGCCAAGACCTATTAACAGGAACAGGTGGATGTGAGGACAGAAAGCATGATCCTGAGTCAGTCCATACAGTAAACACAGACCCGGCAAGGAAGCATAAAGGATGGGAAGCCCAGCCCCTGCAACCTCTAAAGTAGGGGCTCCTTCCCTTCCCCGGTCAGTGCGGTGGGGCTGGTGTGGGGAGGCCATTTCCCTCACTCTAGCCCTAGGCAGTGAGAAGAGCTGGACACTGCCTGGGTATCTGGCTCCTTTGCTAGTTCCTGTGGGTGGCCTGTACCAGTGAAGAGTCATCCCTCCAGGCGGCTTCTGAAACTGACACAGCCCAAATCAGACCCCAAAAGCCTTTGGGTCAAAATAGGATCTAGAGCTAGGGTACTGAGAGAAGGACACTGGGGTGCATGTGGTGGGGACATTGAGGTCAAGAACAGGTGGGCATCCTAGCCCGTCAGTCCCTAGGTATGAGCTGAGTCATAGAGGTCTGAACCTATGCTCAGCCCCCCTGCACCTTGGCTCCCTACACCAGGATAGGGTGGGGATCATTGACACAGGGCTTTCAAAATGGGATGAGTTCCTGCTTTGAGGAGAAAGTAGAGGTGAGACAAGAAAGAATTCTGACTGATGATTCTTAAGTTGAGGCTGAAATTATGGAGAAGGCCGTATAGGTCAGGAATGGTCAGCTGCAAAATTAGGGAGAGAAAGGTAGACCCGAAGGGAGAGCTGAACCGGGAGCACTCTGATGAGGAGCTCCGGCAAGACAAAGTTCTTTTGGCCAGAGTGAAGTAAGAAGTCAATTTTGATTGTATTCCCTTCCAGCCAGAGGCCATCCATTCAATAAATATTGAGAGCTTGTTCTATGCCAGATAACTTCATTGTTCCACCTATTTTCATATCTTGCACTTCTCCCTCGCAGCCCTAACCCCACTGCCCCTCCCTCCCTTCACCAATCCTTTCTGGCCTCTAGTTTCAAAGTCCAGTTTCCTCTAAGCTGGCAGAAAGGGTCTTCTGCCTTCCCATCATCTCATCCTTTGTCTCCCTCCCCCTCCACCAATATGCCCTCCCTGTTCTTTAATCACATTCCTCTTCCCCTTGCTCCTGTCAGTGTTCATGTCTCTTATGCCCCATTGTTTGTAAATTCAGCAAATATGTATTGACTGCAGACCATGTGCCCTGCCCTGTGCTTGAAGCTGTGGCTAATATTCGGGTAGTCTTTGTCACAGTCTCTTTTCCCAAGGAACTTAAAAGTATGTCAGACTCACATGAGGAGCACTGAAATAATAAGACAGCATCTGATTAGGAGTTGAGGTAGTATATGTACAAGTAATGATTGCGCCTCACACAGATAATGTATTCCACTTTATGGCTTTCTTACCTATGATGTCATTTGCTCTTTCAGCCATTCCACGAGGTAGCTAGGGCAGGAAGTATCCCCATTTTGTAGATGGGGAAACTGAGGCTCAGAGGGGTCACTTACCCACTTCCGTGATTACAAGTGACGTGCTTGCACAATGGGTATAAAATGGCTGGGTAGGGAGGAGAGAGGAATTGGGAGAGGGTCTGGTGGGGCAGGGCTTGCTCAGTGAGGACCCACCCTGAGTGGGAATTTGTAGGAAGTAAAACTAGAAGATAGACTGGGACAGATGTTAGAGCCTTGAATTCCAAACTGAATCATTTGCCTATTGGATACAGAGTTGTGACAAGACCAGGAAAATGTTGGGATTTTTAGAAAGCTTTACTGGGATATTATGAGAGAGCAAAATCAGAAAGCTTACAGTTTAAATGCTGAAATAAAAATAAATAAATAAATGAATGACTTAAAAGGAAATGCCCCTAAATGTAGACACTGGTTGTCTATGGGTGGGATTTTTTTCCCCTCCACCTGGTGTAGTCTCCAGATTTTCACCTTTCATAATCAGGAAGAAAAGTAATCATTCTAACAAGAAGAAAGTTATCCTAGCAGCCCATACCTCTTGGAGGGGGAATAGTAGGTCAGGAAACCATGCTGGCCCTTTCAGACCTCAGACAGAAGCTCCTAAAGCAGTGGTAGGGGAGTCAGAGAGGTGAGGAAAGATCAGAAAGCTCCTCCTAAGGTGAACAGAGAGGAGAAGCAGACACTTCCACACTGCGAGCTGGGGTGACTGGGAAGAGGAAGGGACCTTGAACTTGTAGAGAAGTCAAGAGAAGGAGAGGTTTGGAAGTGCAGATGATGGGTCCTCGGGTCATTTAATGGGAAGTCACAGCTGTGTGTTGAGAGAGAGGCAGGTGACTGCAGCCTCAGAGACACCACCCGCCACCCTTGCACTCACACTACCACTTTCCTCAGGTACTTGCAGTGGTGGTACCAGAAGACCCAGGTAGAGAGGAAGACACCTTTCATCGACTTCATGAATTGTGTACCCCTGAGACAGATCTACGGTGAGCCTCACCCCAGCCCTGCCATACTCACATCTACCACAGAGCTAGGCAAAGAGGATTCCAGCTTACACAAGTGGCACTGCCCCATTGCCTAGCTGGTTATTTTTTTTCCCAGCTTTATTGAGATATAATTGATATAACATTGTGTAAGCTTAAGGTGTACAAGGTGTTGGCTTGATATCCGCACAGTTTTTAGAGGACCCCATCTTTACAGTCTAGAAAATGAGAAATGGGTTTGTTTCCTCTCCCCATGCCCCACTAACCATCCTGATTCTCTCTCTAGGTTGTCCCTTGGGTGGTATCGGGGGAGGCACTATCACACGTGGCTGGAGAGGCCAGTTCTGTCGTTGGCAACTTAATCCTGGAATGTACCAGCACCGGACAGTCATCGCTGACCAAGTAAGAGCCAGGAGGTGGAAGAGAGTTCCAGGACAGTACTTCCCCAGGCCAGGAAGGGCCTTTTGGCTAGTGTAGGATGTGGCAGTTAGATATGTCCATGACTTGGTCCAATAAGTATTTTGAGGATGCTTTCCATGTGCCCAGCCCTGTGTTAGGATGTACAATAGGAATGTGTGCTATAGGAGACACACATAGAGCACACATTCCTTGAAGGGTAAACAGCCTTGGCACCCCTGTGGCCTCCATTTCTCCAGTAAATGCTTCCTGCCTGCTTCACTGCCCCAGGTCCACCAGCTGAGCCAGTACCAAGCCACAGAGAGCGCAGAGTATTCACAGATCACTTAACCTGGTTGAAAGAAATTTGGTAGGCCCAGAAGGGAAAACAAAACCAAAAGCCTACAAATCCATGGGGAAAAGATGCGGAGACCACCCACTACTCACCCTGATTTGCCAGCCTTCAGCCAGAGGTCAGCTCTTCTGCTGGTGCTCTGAAGCTTCACTTCTTTTCCCTCTTTTACTTTCACATCTGGGCCTTTAATTGCCAAAGGCCTGAGGTCTGCCTTTCATCATCTTTCTCTACTGACCTCCCATGTTGAGTTGTTCACCAAGTTCCTACTTCTTGTCTGAGGGATGCCTCCAGTTTTCAGCTCATCTTCAAAGGGGAAATGCCTAGCAGACCTTGAGTCCAATTAATGACAATGCCCTTCCCAGTTCAGGTTTACCAGCCCTGCCCAATGCTCCCAGCTTCCTTTCTGGCTCATCCCTTAGGTATCCTGAGGGGAATGCCTTCCGGAATCGTGACTCTACAGTTAAAGAAATTATTACATGCTTAGCATGTTAGGCACTGTGCTAGGCTTTTTGTATAATATTTAATATTTAAAGACAATTCTACGAGGTAAGCACCATTATTATGCCCATTTTCAGATTAGGAAACTAAGATCCAAAGAGGTTTAGTAACATGTCCAAGGGTAACATGGCTAGTAAATGGAAAGTGTTGGGATTCAAAACCAGTTCTATCTCTGGTTAAGAGCTCATGATCCTAACCATTATCTACTATTCCAAAAACATAAAAAATTATTTTATATATATATAGTAAAAATATCACACAGTTTGAACCAAGGGGAGAGATATTAATCCCTCATAGCCCCTGCCCTCCAGAAGCTTAAATTTTTCTTAAGGGACTAGGACTTTGAGAAAATGGAGACTGTGAGACCACATTACTGCCAAAACGGGAGGGACAGATAGTACACTGAGAAAAAAGGGACACTGCTGCAGACTCTGCCCACACATGCCAACTCTGCACAGCTCTGGTGTGGAGTCACAGGTGGAGAGGGAGACCTCAGTGAACTAGAGAGGGTCCCTGCCCCCAAAGCACCCATAGAGCAGTCAGGGAGTCAGAATGTAAATAAACACGTTTAACAGGCCAGACTAGAGGACTAGGGGGCACACAACCGAATGACTCAGTGCCTGAGGAGAGGAGATGGCATCTGACTGAGGCCTTGAAGGATGAGGGATCTCACCCGGTGGAGAATGAGCATGAGCAAAGGCATGGAGGAGAACACGTAGTGTGCTCCAGGATCAGTGAGTGTTTGACAGGACAGAACGTAGGTGCTTGAACAACACCTGCTGTTGGTCTGATGGGTGGGGAGAGGCCAGATCAAGAGGGGCCCTGGAAGCCAGGTGGAAGAGTTTAGACTTTAGCCTCAGGGCCACTGAAAGCCACAGGGAGTCACTGAAACATAAACATGGAGTGACATATCTTGATGTGTCTCTAAGAATGATCATTCTGATACCCAGATGAGAAGGGGCAGAGAGTAAGAGGAGAGATGGTGAGGGCCTGGGTTAGGGCACTAGGAGTGCCCTAGTGAGATGGAGGAGGAACCAGGGAGAGAGATGAAGGAGGCACGACTTGGTGGTGACTCACCGGGCTTGGATAACAGGCCTGGGGGTGAGTGAGGCTGGTAGTGCAGTGGTAACCATTGCAGGCTCTGGAAGGGGAGGGGCTGCTTTGAGGGGAGGGAGACTAGTCTGAGGTGCCTGTGGGTTACCCCAGTGCAGCCTGTCTGCCTTCTTGGTTTAGTTCACAGTGTGCTTGCGTCGGGAAGGGCAGACTGTATACCAGCAAGTCCTATCCGTGGAGCGCCCAAGGGTCCTGCGCAGCTGGAACTGGGGCCTGTGTGGGTACTTTGCATTCTACCACGCCCTCTATCCCCGAGCTTGGACTGTCTATCAGCTTCCTGGCCAGAATGTCACCCTTACCTGCCGCCAGATCACACCCATCTTGCCCCATGACTACCAGGTGAGGCTCCCCCTCTGTGTTTCCTCCATTGCCCTCCCTTCCCCAGGATCTGTCTCTGCTGGAAATTCCATGACCTATGAGAAAGTGGTTGGAACCCCGAATATCACACCGCTTTCCCAGGACCACCACCCAATTGGTCTTCTGTCTCCTCATAGACAGCCTGCCTGGGAGTATAGGGAGATGCAACTGGAAGATAAGAGAGCGTATACTGGGGAGTATTTGAGTCAGGTCCTCGGTGCCCAGGACTGATCCTGCGGAGTAGAGCCAGGAGGGGCTACACTGGGACCATCTGAGACTGATTTCTTGCTCTCAGGACAGCAGCCTGCCTGTTGGAGTCTTTGTGTGGGACGTGGAGAATGAAGGAGATGAAGCCCTAGATGTTTCCATCATGTTCTCCATGCGGAATGGCCTGGGGGGTGGAGATGATGCCCCAGGGGGTTTGTGGAACGAGCCCTTCTGTCTGGAGCAGGATGGGGAGACCACACAGGGGCTGCTGCTGCACCATCCAACCCTCCCAAATCCCTACACGATGGCTGTGGCTGCACGACTTACGGTACAGAGGAGATGCCCTGTGCACCGTGCCCCGCGCGCCCTCCCCCCCCCCCCCCCCCCCCCCCGCCCATGTCTCTTCATTTCCTCTACTCCTAAGTCCCACCCTCACCACAGCCCATAAGCCTCTGGATCTTGGAGGTGGGAGGTCTCACAGAGCTGGAGAGTTAGTCAGAAGCCAGCATACCTGTGAAGCTTCCCTCACAAAATCTTTGGCCCCTTAACAGGCAGATACCACGGTAACCCACATCACAGCCTTTGACCCTGACAGCACTGGGCAGCAGGTGTGGCAGGATCTACTTCAGGATGGACAGCTGGACTCCCCCGCTGGTGATGAGGGGTTGGACAGGGAGCTGGTGGGAAGAGAGCTTGTCCCAGTCTTGGGAGGAGGGATGGAAGGACTGGTAATGAATGGGCCTTGTTCCCATGTTAGGGATCGCTGGGGCTCAAGGGAGCACCTGTGCTGATTGCCCTTGTGCCTCTCTCAGGCCCAAGCACTCCTACGCAGAAAGGGGTAGGCATTGCTGGGGCTGTGTGTGTTGCTGGCAAGCTGTCACCTCGAGGCCGGTGCCGCCTGGAGTTCTCACTGGCTTGGGACATGCCCAGAATCATGTTTGGAGCTAAGGGCCAGGACTACTACAGGTGAGGGGACGGAGAAAGGATAGGCATCCCAGGTGCTGGGGCTCTGACTTGGAGCCTGTGTTCTCATCCCTCCCCTTTCTTTCCACCCCAGGAGGTACACAAGGTTCTTTGGCCCTGATGGTGATGCAGCACCCGCCCTTAGTCACTATGCACTGTGCCGGTATGCAGACTGGGAAAAGAGGATCTCGGCTTGGCAAAGCCCTATATTGGACGACAGGTGCCAGTGGGGCCCATCTCTTGCCTTTCTCCCAGGCACTCACACTCCACCTGGGACTTCTGATTCACTCTCCACCCACCAAAGTCAGCAGAGTTGGGCTGGGATTCACTTGGTACCCCCAGTTGGCTGAACTCCAGAATCCTTCCTTTACCCAGAGGTCCACTCTCATTAGCTCATTGCTTCCTCCTGACTCCCTAGATCCTTGCCTGCCTGGTACAAATCTGCACTGTTCAATGAACTATATTTCCTGGCCGATGGAGGCACAGTATGGCTGGAAGTTCCTGAGGACTCCCTACCAGAGGAGCTGGCGGGGAGCATGTGTCAGCTCCGCCCCATCCTACAAGAGTATGGCCGATTTGGCTACCTTGAAGGTACGGCTGCTGGTGGGCTGGGGTTTGGTAGGCCGTATCTGTGAGGCCAGTTACTGGCAGGATGATGGGTTTTGCCTACCCCAGGGTATTGGTTGGGATGAGGGGGTTAGTGGCAGGTGGAGTGGTGATAGTGCCCTGCCCCGAACTCTAAAGGACAAGGTAGGGAGAATATGAAGAGGAAGCAGGACTCTGTCAACAGTGTCTCCCTTATTCCTCCAGGCCAAGAATATCGCATGTACAACACATATGATGTCCACTTTTATGCTTCCTTCGCCCTCATCATGCTCTGGCCCAAACTAGAGCTCAGCCTGCAGTATGACATGGGTGAGGGTTTCTTTTGTGCCCCTTCTGTCCTCTTAGCTCCCCATAACCCTGAACCTTTGTGGTCCCTCACATTGTCTCTTTCGTCCTTCTCCCCAAACATATCTGCATCTTGCTTATTAGTTCTCCTCTGGGGTCACACACACAGCTCTGTGCCCCACCCCAGGCCTGCCCTCCATTTGTGTGTCTGCTCCCCCAGCTCTGGCCACTCTTGGGGAGGACCTGACAAGGCGACGGTACCTGATGAGTGGGGTGATGGCACCTGTGAAAAAGCGGAATGTCATCCCCCATGATATTGGGGACCCAGGTAAAAGTCCCTCCACCTCAAGGTCAGCTTTCCTCCCTCAACTTTGCATCCTCTTCCCTACCCACCAATGCAAATGAACCAGGTCCCCTCCCCTCCCACAGATGATGAGCCATGGCTCCGGGTCAATGCGTATTTGATCCATGACACTGCTGACTGGAAGGACCTGAACCTGAAGTTTGTGCTACAGATTTATCGGGACTATTACCTGACGGGTGACCAGGGCTTCCTGAGAGACATGTGGCCTGTGTGTCTGGTAAGGGGTGCGTGTGCAGTGGCCAGTGTGCCAGGGGCAGGACTGAGAGCCCAGCTGGCTATTGTTGTCTTTCCTTAGCACCTAGGTCTTCAGTATCTTGGTCCTTCTCTAGGCTGTGATGGAGTCTGAAATGAAGTTTGACAAGGACCAAGATGGACTCATTGAGAATGGAGGCTACGCAGATCAGACCTATGATGGATGGGTCACCACAGGCCCCAGGTTGGGGGGTAGGGATTTCCAGGGGACCTGAGGTGGGGAATTGGGCACCAAGGGATTGTGGGCTCAAGGCTAATTATATTGCATGGGAATGGCTGGAAATGCCTGTGTGACCCCCAACCCCATGACCCTGATCAGTGCTTACTGTGGAGGACTGTGGCTGGCAGCTGTGGCTGTGATGGTCCAGATGGCTGCTCTGTGTGGGGCACAGGACGTCCAGGACAGGTTTTCTTCCATCCTCAGCCGGGGCCAAGAAGCATATGAGAGACTGCTGTGGAATGGTGAGTTGGAGGATCCTAAGGAGTCTTAAGGCAGCCATCAGGATGCAAGGAGCCTTACTTTGCCCTTTCTCTACTCCAGGCCGCTATTACAACTATGATTGCAGCTCTCAGCCTCAGTCTCGTAGCATCATGTCTGACCAGTGTGCTGGCCAGTGGTTCCTGAGGGCCTGTGGCCTCGGAGAAGGAGACACTGAGGTGAGAGAGACTAGGAAGAGCCAGAGAGAAAGAGGAGCTTTCCCTGGAGGTGGGAAGCAACTATAAGAGACATGTTTCTGTCTTGCCCCTCTAGGTATTTCCTACCCGACACATAGTCCGTGCTCTCCAGACTATCTTTGAGCTCAATGTCCAGGCCTTTGCAGGAGGGGCCATGGGGGCTGTGAATGGGATGCAGCCCCATGGTGTCCCTGATAGAACCAGTGTCCAGTCTGATGAAGTCTGGGTGGGTGTGGTCTACGGGCTGGCAGCCACCATGATCCAGGAGGTAATGCGTTCCCTTCCCCATCCCTCTACCATGTATACCTTGGCCCAGCAAACTTCCTCAGCTATCACACTTCTGTACAGCCTAACCCACACCACCTGATCCATCTAGAAAGCCTTGCCCTTTTCCATGGCATGCATTCCATCTCCTGCCCTCAGGCTTCTCCCTGTGGAGTCAAGTTTATCTCCCCCACTAGCTGGGAGCTCTGAGGGCAGAGACCCTATTGTCTCCTTCTCTCCAGCTGAAGTGGCTATTCAGAAGTTGTCAAGTAATATGACTGCCATCTCTCCCTACAGGGCCTGACTTGGGAGGGCTTCCGGACAGCAGAAGGCTGCTACCGTACCGTGTGGGAGCGCCTGGGCCTGGCCTTCCAGACTCCTGAGGCCTACTGCCAGCAGCAGGTGTTCCGCTCGCTGGCCTACATGCGGCCACTGAGCATCTGGGCTATGCAGCTGGCCCTGCAGCAGCAGCAGCATAAAAAAGCCTCCAGGCCAACAGCCAAACAGGGCACAGGACTAAGCACAGGGCCTACATGTGGACCAAAGGAAGGCATGGCAAACCTGAGCCTAGAGTGAGCTCTCTGAACTGTAAGAGGGAGGCTCTAACAGTCCAGCCTCCAGCCTGGCCTTCCCTCCTTCTCCCTCACCAAGTCTCCTGCATCCCTGAGCCACCAGGACAATCAAATCCCTTCCCTTCTCCCCACCCACCTGCACCAGTAAAGAGGGACTGAGATTGCCCAAGGCATCAGGATCACTTATTTATTTCTTTCCTCACCCCTTCCCCTCATCGCATGAAATCTTCAGGGAGGTCAGTGGATTCCCCCAGGCCCGTTCATAGGGTGATAGACACATATGGGTACAAATAAAAGACCCCAAAAGCCAGTAAGTGTGGTGTATTTGAACGCTTAGGCTTCCTGACGGAACAGGAGCTGAGTCTAGCCCTCTCCCATTCTTTTTTATTTGGACACAGACTGGGAGCCCCAGGCTCTCGCTGAGGTTCCCCACATCCTCACATTTAGCCCGAGTACTGGCCCTGCAAGATGATAGGTGCAGGGCTGTGAGTAGGAAGCCATCCCCCCTCTCGTGAGATTTGCGTGCAGAGGAAAGATGGGACCTGGGCAGGGGGACTTTGAGAAGGGGTCAGGGAGTGGCAACTTCAGGGGAGGCTCCATGCCAGGAGCCTGAGGCATCTGGTAAAACAGGCAGCAAGAGTTGCCAGGAGCTTGGAGCATGTGGTCTGAGCTGTCCTTTGGTGCCTCTGACCTCAGGGCAGGCAGCTCCAGCTGCTGAGGGTCCTCACTGGGGAGGGCACGAAGCTGGCGGGACAACACTGAGGAGACAAAGACTATTTAGAGGCAGGCCAGGCTTCTCCCCTCACCAGCCCTTAATGGTGTCCTCAAGCCTCTCACCTCTATGCTCAGCTGGCAGGCTCCCCCTTGTGTCAGAAGAGTACATAGCAGGTATGAGGAGGAGACAGAAGGAGAACAGTAGGACCTGGAGCACAGGAAAAAGATGATGAAGAAGGACTCTTGATTGCACCCCTGTCCCTGCCACCTGAGAAGAGGATCACTCCTCCCACTGGCATCCTCACCAGAACACATGTGCTGCTGCTGCTGGTCTTATTTGATATCTGAATCACCATGGCCTGGAGTCTCCTCAAGTGATGCAAAAGGGACCTAGAGGCAGAGAGGGAACAGTGAGCAGCCCCTGGCCTGGCACCCTGCACTGCAATGCAACCTTCTTGTTAAGGCCACCCTCTCCACCTGTGCACTGGATCCTCTCTTCTTGCAAATGACTTCTTTCTCTCTGTGGACAAAATGCCTGAAGTTCCTCATTAAAACAAACACCTCTCTGCCCTGCCCTGACTTAAATTCCTTTGCAGATACCTTCAATAGTTCCTATACTGCCCGATCAGCTATGCACATAATCCTCACCAGGCATTCTATGTTCTCTTCCTTCTGACTCAACTCATCGGTGTTAGGGTTCAAGTCAGACTGGACTATGCTGTGTTCTATACCTAGAATACTCCCCCCAACCCCCAAATCCTGTCAACTATTAAATGCCATCTGCCTCATGAGGTCTTTCTTACTCTTTCTCCTTTCTCTTCCTTGGTCCTTATCGTTAGTTACTCGTGAATTTATTTGCCATTACTGTGAGCTGCTTGGAATCAGAGACCCAGTAAAGGCCAAGCACTAGACCTTGCATGTGGGAGCTGCCCAGTTAGAAATCAAGTGTGGAGCAGAGGAAAAAGTGAGACAGGGTCAAATGGGAGGGACTGATGTTGGAGAGTTGCTTACAGATTCTGTTCCTCCAGGAGCTGGACTCTGTTCTGTAGCTCCAGATTCTGGGCTGTGTATTTCAAGACCCTAGGAGAATAACAGGGATGTGGGGATGTGGCCTGTATCCTCCCTTCAAAAACCTAACACTTCGAATACCTTTGGTCCCCCCATCCCTAAGTCCCTCTCCCTTTTATACCTGTTCTCTAAACCCCCCACATACACCTTCTTCTTCCTGCGGCTCTCTTGAGCAGACTTTCTGTTTCGAATCTTCCTCCGCACTCGTTTCAGAACTTGTTCCTCCATCTGAGAAAAAGCAGGAAAAGTTATCATCAGAGGAACATTGGACCAGAGTTGGAAGGCAACTGAGTTCAATCTTCCCAGTGTAGGAATCCCTTCTACAGTTTCTCTGACCAATAGGCACTTGGCTTCTGTCTGAATGCCTCCAAGGACCAGGTGTTAATGCCCCCACAGGCCAGACCCTTTTTAACAATTTTAATTAAAAACAAACAAACAAAGCTTCCTTATCCTGAGCCAACATCTGCCTCTATAATTTCTATCCTTTGGATTTACCTAGTTCCTAATCTCCAGGGCCATATAGAACAAACATCTTGAGCTATTTTAAGGCATTTGACATTTCCTCAGAGTTAAAAAAAATCTTTTTTAACTCATCATCTTCTCTCCTCAGTATGGACTGCATCCTCCTAATATCTGTCATCAAAGATCTGGGTTCAAAACTGGACACTCAGATGTGCTCTGGCCAGACTAAAGGAGAGCAAGATAGTCACTGCCCTTCTAGAGGCAACACCTCTGTTGACTATAGTCTCCAAGCCCCATTCACTTTCTTAGCAGCCTTATCACAATGGACTCATCTTGTACTTTTAAGAAAGTAACTACAACTAGAACATACAACTATGTACTGGGGGGCTTTGGGGAGAAGAAGAAGAAGAAAAGAAGAAAGATGGGCAACAGATGTTAGCTCAGGTGCCAATTTTTTAAAAAAATTCTCTTAACCTTTCTGTCAGTGAATGTTGATTTCATCACAGTGTCACAATACTGTGCTTGTGAAGCTACCATTCGTTGCCTGAAACTTAAAGCTCAGAATTTTACATTTATTCTTGCTATACTACTTGATCCAGCCTTGTTAAACTCCCTAGAACTTAATTCTACCGTTCAACAAGAGGTGGATTACCATGAAACCAGTGAAATGTGTCAGGGCTCCTCACTTGCACAGTCCTTTCCAATTCCCTATACTAATATTGCACTGATAATTTTGAATTCTTTTTTCTCAAAGAGAACACCAGAATTCGTACAAGCCCCACAAAACCAGGATCCGCTCTTGCATCCAGCATATTAACTACATGCACTAGCTCCCTGTTAGCAAGGAATTTGCTAAATTTCTCACCTCAGTCCTTTTAAAATTAGCAGAACTGGCCTGCTTGGGGCTCACCCACCTTTCCAGCCTTGCTCCACCAATAGTAGCCATACCTTACTGAGAGGGAGCGTCCCAGGCAGAGTAAGCCCCTCCTTCTCCAAAAGTCGCTTCTCCTCATCTGTCAGTATCAGCCTAGCAATCTCTTGGGGTTCCTGGGAGATGGGCTGCAGAGTTGTAAGTGAGTATCAGAGAGGAATGGGGAATCCTGCCTCCTCCCATGCAATGTAAGAATGAATAATCCTCTGTAAATCAAGTCAAGTACCTGTTCCGCTGGCTCCTCCACGTGCAGTGCAGTCATCTGGGCCCCCTCTTTTCCATAGCTCCTGTTGTCTGCAAAAGGGAAAGTATGAATAGCCAGGCCCATGAGTCCTCTCCTGCCCCAATACTCTCCTTACTTCAAACTCATCTAGATCTATGGAGATATGCTCATGTGGTACAGAGTAGGTGTGATCATGGTGGACCGGACAGGGGTTAGAGGAGCTGAGAACGTTCAATGACTCTGGGGAACTCAGCAGAGAGCTCAGGAAATCCTCGCCCTCCCAATCGCTAAGTACCTGCACAGGGTTCAAATTAACAGGCCTTGACCTATCACCACCCGCTGCCTCAGGGACGCCCCCCGCCCCGCTCCTCCCCCACTCGGAGACCCTACCCACCTCAGAAGGAGGCAGCTCCCAGTCTAGCGAAGCCTCCAGGGCCTCGTCGAGCGCTGCCCCCAAATCACCGCTTTCCTCCAGCAGGAAGTCCAGCAGGTCCTGGTTACCAGGGTCCGACGGCACCTCCATATTGCACATCTACGAAAAGACTGGGCAGAAACACAGGGGTTCGCCCCTCCACCTGGCCCCAAACGCGAACCCCATGCAAGACATCCACCTATCGTCAGTCCTTCTCCAGCGGGGATTGTCCCCCGAGCTGCTAGCCGACGCTCTCAAAGCAGACCCGCCTCCTGGACTCAAGGCTCCACAGCTTCCAACACAACGGAAGTGACACCCCTGCTCCCAAGGCATTCCGGGACATGGAGTTCCCCTAACGCGGAAGTGACCGCGGGGCCGCGCCACGTCTCGGGAGCTATGCAAATCGAGGGGACGCCCCGCTGCCTGCTCACAGCCTGAGGGCGGGCATTCTGGGACCCGGCTCCGCCTTCACCCCAAGCTAGAGAAAGGAAGGGTTCGAGAGTAAAAGGGAACTGGGGCGTCTTCTCCGGGTTGCGCCGCACCCTTGCTTCCTGCCGGGGAGGGACTGCGGCTCTTCGGAGGGTTCCCGAGCATCGAGAGCTGGGGCCAGAGCAGCTTCCTGCAGTCCCCGCAACCATAGAGCGCGGGGCCAGGGCGCCGCCCGCGGGTGGGGGACGTTCCGGGGACGGAAGTGGCCGAGAGAGTCTCGAAGGGAGGGCGAGGCCGGAGCCCGAGAGCCACCGGGAGGACGAGCGAGTAGCGGGCCGGCGGGCGGGGCACAGAGCCGGGCAGCGCAGGTAGGCCGGACTGGACCGAGCCGGAGCCTCAGGGTGGGGCCGCGAGGCCGGGCCGGGAGGCGGGCGGGCGGGGCCGACTCCCTTGCGTCCCCCGGTGCGGGTCCTGCTGGAGAGGTCAGCGGCCGCTGTGTCTCGGCTTGGGCTCGGAGTTAAGTATGCCGTTTTGCGGTAGCCAGGCCCCTCCTGGGAGCAGTCCTCGTTCTGGGATGGATTTTGGGGAGGGTGAGGAGTGGGATGGCAGTGAGGCGGAGGGCGGGGATCGGCTTTGAGGTTAGCTGATAGCGGGTGTGTGGGTAGGAAGGCTTTGGGTGGGTTTGGGATCAAGTGGAGCTGGGTTTAGGAATCAAGGTTAGCCTTAGGAGGTATAAAGCCGGGGTTAAAATTTAGTGCCATTGGTGTGAGTCAGGTCCCTTTTATGTAGCTGAAGTTTAGGTTAAGGTCATCATTTTGTTTTTTAGGATGACCAAGATAAGTCAAAGTTACAGTTCAGTGTCAGGTTAGGGGTCAACAACAGGAATTAGGTTAGAAATTCAGTTTTAGGGATACGAGAACGTTGGCATAGTCAGCATTACGGAAAAACCGTGAAGGGGTGGGTCAGGAATCCAGTGACAAGTAAGCCTTAGACTTAGGGGTCAACATTTAGGGTTAAGATCAGAAGCTTTGGTACTAAAGGTAAAAATGAGATCAATATTAGGAATCAGGCATTGGATACAGGCATCAACTAGGAAAGGGATGAATGTCAAAGCCAGTACAGGAAACAGGAAACAGTTTAGGGCTGGGGTTAATGTTAGGAATTAGGGGCAGTTTTAGGGGTTGTGGTTGAGGTCAGGGTAGTTGATCTCCGGCAGGTAAAATTTAAGATTAGGCCCTTGTTTTGAGGGGAAGTCTCATTCCTATGTAGTCGCAGAGGCTTTTTTGGCCCAGAGAAATGACAAACTAATTTCAGGCTAGGGTTCTGGGCTTCAGCTAGAATTGCAGGCATCTGGGATTCCAGTGTCTTTATTCTACTCTCTAAACCTAAGGTGGTTGTGTGGCCATCACAGTTGAGGGGCAGCAGTTCCTGGACTATGTTGTTTATAAAATAGGAGGTGGCAAAGGGACAGGGACCTAGGAGATGTACAAGGCCTAGTCAGACGTGCGGGACTGCCTAGCGGAAAGGGGACTGATGTCTAAGGGGGAAGCTGACCAAGGAAACACTGTTGCCAGGAGGGAGGGAGCGGACTGAATCCTCCGAGAGTTAAGCCCCACCGCCTCCCATTCCCCTCAGTCTGCAGATGTTAAGCCCTCCTCCCCAGCCCTCCTCCCTGGCCCTGTATCTCACACCCTTCCCACATACCCCCTTACAAAATACTTCCCTTGTCTTTAACTCCCATGTTGTTCATCTTACCATCTGTTCCCAGCCTCAGTTTTGCTTTCCTTCCCACCCCTCAATCCACACATCCTACCTTAATTTCCCCTCGCCCTAGTCTGAGCTTTCCCATCATCTTAAAGCACTTTCCCACCATTTTCACCCACTCATCTACCTGCATACCTCCTGGTCATCTGCCGAATTCCCCACCCCCAACCCAACCCAACTACTAAGTACTCCGGATGCTTGCTATACCCTGATTCTAAGCCTCCTTAATTTCTTAGTCCAGTTGTATATCCCCTTCCCCCACTCCCCAAACAGAAAAGAGGAAACAAAACCCAAAGAGGAAACTGGTTCTTGCTGATCCCACGCCCAGCCAGGCCACTGACCACACCCCCATTTCACTCCTAGCCTGACCCTGCCACTGACCACAGCACTATCCCGTACCCAGCCTGACCTAGCCACTGGCTGCACCGCATGCACCCTCCCCCCAACTCCAGCTTTACTTAGACACTGCTCTTGTCCCTTCACTCTTCCCCCATCCCAGCCTAATTTAGCCACTGACCACAGCCCCATCTCTTCTCCACCTCCTGAAGGCTGACCTGACCTCTGACCTCACTAGTTCGTTCCCTGACTTAGCCGCTGTCCACATAATTATTCTTCCCCTTCCCCCAGCCTGATCCAGTGACTGATCATATATGTATTTTTCCTACTACCATCTTCCCCAGCCTTTCTCTACACCTTGTCTTCCCCATTTCCGGCCCAATGCAGTCACTAACCTCATCCCTTCTGCCCCCGTACCTGGTACTAACCGCATCCCCATGCCCTTTTTTCCACAGCCTAACCACATCTCCTAAGCATAGGCTTATCTGCACATTCCTAGTGCGCCTTGATCCTTTCTTTCTCCCCTTCCCAATTCCTTACCTAAACTCAAGCTGCTCAGACACTGAGTGGCTACTGATGACAGGCAGCTATGGGACCCCAGCCTGACTTTGGGCCCTGGACCCTGAGGGTTGATGGGACAAACTGTCATCAGGTTCTGTCAGTTCTACCTCTTAAAATTTGTAATGAGTGGCATCCTCCCCACCATTCTAACTCTGGCTTCATTACCTCTCACCTGTGCTAATACACTATTCTAACCAATCTCTAAGGTAACTGCCAGTGTTATTTTCCTAAAATCCGGTTCTAGTTATACCGCTTCTCTGCTCAAAGCCTCCCTTGGCCTCCTCTTGCCCCCTAGTAGGTACCATTCCTCATACTCTCCCTAGTCCTCACCTGCCTTTCCATCCTCGCCCTGACTTCCCCATCACTGCCTCCTTGCAGGTACCCTGTGCTTCAGCCAGCCTGCCTACTCACTTCCCTGAATGCTCCTCCACGATTGATTTCCTGCTTCTCCACCTTTGCTTATGCTAGTCTCTCTGCCTGGAATGCTGCCCCTGACTCACCTCCGGCTGGCGTAGTGGAGAGAGCTTGTGCTTTGGAGTCAGAGAGACCTGGGTTCGGATCCTGGCTTCACAACTTTTTAGCTGTGTGACTTTGGACAAGCACCTTAACAAGTGTTTAACTTCTTTGAGCCTCAGTTTCCTAATCTGTAAAAATGGAAATAATGACACCTACCTTGCAGGGTTGTTGTAAGGATTAAATGAAATTATGTATACAAAGTAAATTGACATATAGTCAATAAAAGATAGTATTTTTTATTATCTTTATTGTTTAAAATTCTAACTTCAAGTGACACTTTTCATGGAGACTTTTTGGTCCCCCTTTCCTAACGTAAAAGGATCTCTCCCCTGAGCACACACCTCTTGGCTCTTACTATATCCTGCCCTCTATTATAACTCTATTTAGTTTATCCTCTCAGCTGATTGGGAGCCCCTTGAGGGCAAAGGCTAGGCCTTACTCTTCTCGGTTCCCGGCCAAGGGCCTTCCCCACAAAGACCCTCAGAAATTCTTGCTGGATGAGTGGAGGGAGAATGTCTACATAATAGGAGGAGAGATGTTGGGGTGAGTTGTGTGCTGATAGAGGTGTATTTGTGGGGAAGCTGTGGGCGTGGACTGGAGTCCTCACGGGAAGATAACGTGGTTATGATGGGATCTATGTAGGGGCTGCATGTTTGAGATAACCTATATAGAGACAGAGTAAGTAGCTTAGTAGGAAAGAGCTCTGTGCATGGGCTGGGGTGTATTTGGGGAGGATGAATATGCATAGAATGGGTGGAGGTGAGGAGGGGCTGTGTTGGAGGAGGTCAGGTCCAGCCTTTCAACTGCCCAGTCCAGCCCTAAATGAGCCTCCAGCAGCCCGAGGCCGGATATGTCAGTCTCACCCACAACCCACCCCCCCGCACCGCGGTTGCAGACTCAGAGGCCAAATTTGGTAACAGACTGAGTGTTGCTCCCCCAGCCCTCTTACATTATGACTCTGTCTTGAGCTTTCTCTCTCCCTTTGTCCCTCTCTGTAACTCCTGTCTTTCTGCAGCTCCTTTGTGGGTATCTGCTCTGACTGTATTCTCCTTGTACCCCAAATTCCTTACCCCCAGTACACTTACATTCCATTCCTTGCTGGGATTTGACCTCCTGTCCTCCATGCCCCCCTCCCACCCCCGATTGCCCAACTCCTCTGGAATGCATCCCAGGAATGTCTTGAGGGAGGAGGAGTTCCCTGGGAGGGGGTATGGGGGACATTGTTGCTGTTCCATAAAACGTGATGGAAATGGGAGCAAAGTTCTCCGGCCAGAGCAGGAACCGGATAGCTTACCCCATGCTCCCGGGGCCCTTGTTTTATACCTTCATCACCCCCAGTTCACTCCACAACTCCCTCTTGTAGCTGTGTAGATGTCCACTAAGAACCAGCCTGGGAGTAAGGGTAGGCATGACTCAACTCCCTTATCAGGGTCTCACCAGAGGTTTCCGTGCTTGAGGAAGAAGGGGGCGTCCATATATCCGGAGGAAATGGGGGGAGACATGCAATTTCAGCTTAGCGTGGAGGGTCCTTTCAGTCCCACCCTCAGCTCCTCTGACTCCTCTACCTTTTCTGACCCTCCAGCCCTCCAGCGACTTCACAGCCAGGTCTGTCCAGCTACTGGGAGAGGTGCCCGAGGAACGGGGAGGTGGGCAGAGAACTGGAACTGGGGGGACTGGGAGGTCCTCTCTTGTTTGGGAGTAAAGAAAGCAAGCGAGCTGTGGTTTCTTCTCTTTTGAGATTCTGGACTGTTTATAAGGTCAGAAATGACCCATCAGACCCCTGATCCAGACCTTTCCCACATCTGCCTCCTGTCTCCGGTTTCCACCTAGATTTTCAGTCCTCCTCACCCTATCCTTCTAGCCACTTCACCCTCCAAAAACATACCCCTTACCGCCTTCCCTAGTCCTCAGCTGCCTTCTGTATCCCAACACCCCCACCTCTGCTTCCAGTCTTCCCCCCTAGTCCTGCCTTTCCCCGCTTGGGGCCAGCACCAGCAGTATGCCAAGAGGGGAACGGCAGCCTGAATTTGCTCATTCTCAGTTAAGAGGCACCAATCCCTGTACTGAGCTGGATCACATCATCAGCTGCTGGGCAGACTTGTCCTCTTGTGCACTGTGCGCCACCTGCCGCCACCTCCGGCTTCTCCAGCCCTCTAAGAGGTGGTGCCTGGAGGGCAGGGGCGGGCAGGGTGAGACTGGTATCCCAAGCTGCACTTGATATACCATCAGGGGAGGCAGCTGAGATGGAGGGCAGAGTTTGAGAAGGACTTACTGAAGAGGAGAAAGCATAGGAGGAGTTGTAGTGAGGATTGGGTATTAACTTGGTGACTTGGAAGGAGCAAGGACTGAGTTAGAAGAACTGAGTTCTTTCTCTGACCTGCCTTAAACCCTCCCCCTCCCTACCCTGGGTCTAATTCTCATTTTGCAAAATTAAAGAGTTGACTAGATAATTTCTTTGGATTAGAGAGTCATAATTCTAGCTTGACTGCCAGGGAAGCCACATATGGGGCCAAGCTCCTTAGGGAGGCCCCCAACATCTCAGGCTAGAGCAAAGCTGGGACAAGAGTGGGCCTGGATGGCTTGAACAGCCAGTGCTTGGTCTCCCTGCCAGACTAGCTAGAGTTAGTGTTTGCAGGCTTCAAGAGCCCTTGGGAATTACCTAATACAATGTCTTCATTTTGCAGAGAAGGAGGCTAAAGCTGTGAGAGGGAAGGTCACATGATGGGACAGAATTCTGAAAATCCCAGACAGGGAAAAGCCAGCAGGACAAAGTGGGAGACAAAGAGAGAAAAAGACTGAGCTAGGAAAAGATGAAAACAAGGCAGAGGCAGGGCTGGGAAAGGAGCAGGGACAAGGGGCAAGAGAGACAACTTGGAAGAAAGCAGGGAGGCCTAGATTCCAACGGTAGGGACGGGGCAGTGTCCTCAGGTTAACACGGCATTTCAGACCTGCTGCTGCACCTTGCAGACCGGCCTCTCCTTCAGATGTCTTAGATGGTTACGACTGGTCCTTTTTTTTAAGTTAATTTTTATTGAGTTAATGATAGTTTACAATCTTGTGAAATTTCAGTTGTACATTATTGTTTGTCAGTCATGTTGTAGGTGCACCCCTTCACCCTCTGTGCCCACCCCTCACAGGACTGGTCCTTTTGATGTAAATAATCTTTCACTCTTTAAAATTATTAAATAAAAGAAAAACAGCCTCATTACTATCTGCTTTGGTCAGCTTTTCAAAAACACCCCTCCCTGGGACTCCGTGCGGGGGACCTCCTCGCCTCCAGTGAGGGTGTGTTCTAATGCCCTGATGCCACGGGCCAGGTATAGCCAGGCTGGAGAGGAGAAGCTGCCACCATGGTTGCACTTTCGCTGAAGATCAGCATTGGGAATGTGGTGAAGACGATGCAGTTTGAGCCGTCTACCATGGTGTACGACGCCTGTCGCATCATTCGTGAGCGTATCCCAGAGGCTCTGACTGGCCCTCGTGAGTCTGACTCCCCAGATGGCTGGGGCAGGAGTCCTTGGTCCCTTCTCATTCCCAGGCTCTTGGCCTTGAGGGATGACCTCTTGTCCCCCAGAGCTACTCATCCCTCAGGTCTATGCTCCTTGGTTCCCTCTCTCCCCTTTAGGCCCAGGGTCACTGGGGAAATAGTACGGGCAATAGTGCAGCCATTCAGCCATGTTGAGGTCCTCATAAGTCTGAGATGATCCATCCTCTCTTTTAGCCAGCGACTTTGGGCTGTTTCTGTCAGATGATGACCCCAAAAAGGGTATATGGCTGGAAGCTGGAAAAGCTTTGGATTATTACATGCTTCGAAATGGGGTGAGTCTCACTTCATCAAGGACCACCAACATCCTCTTCCATCAACTTCCCCCATTCCACTTCCTACTCTGAGCTCCTGCGTCTCTCGTCTCTGATCCCTGCCCGTGCTTTGTGTCTATTACGGGCAGTCATAATACCCTGCTTTTGAGTGAGCCACCATAGTCTTCCTTTAATAATCTACTTTCCTCCCCTCTGGCCGTGTAAAAAGGAGGTAAACCATCAGCTTAAGGTGGGCCTCTACCTCCTTTTCCTGCCCCACCAGGACACCATGGAGTACCGGAAGAAACAGAGACCCCTGAAGATCCGTATGCTAGATGGAACTGTAAAGACTATCATGGTGGATGACTCTAAGACCGTCACCGACATGCTCATGACCATCTGTGCCCGCATTGGTAAAGGGTCTCTGTGGGGCTAAGGGCTCGGGCGGGAGGCTCCAACTCTGCCAAAAGACATGGATTCAGGGCTGGGGGTGCTACCAACCTGTCCTCCTCCCCGAGGCATCACCAACCATGATGAATATTCACTGGTTCGAGAGCTGATGGAAGAGAAAAAGGAGGAGGTGACAGGGACCTTACGAAAGGACAAGACACTGCTGCGAGATGAAAAGAAGATGGAGAAACTAAAGCAGAAGTTGCACACAGATGATGAGTGTAAGCAGAAATGGAAAAAAGAGGGCATTGGGACTGGTCAGGGTGGCAGGGGCAGTCGTGTACTCGTCATTTATTGAACACTTGCTGTTGGGAGGTACTGTTTTAGACACTGGAATGCATCAGCAATAAAGTCCTACACTCACAGAACTTAACATTTCAGCGAGAGGAAGTAGGAAATGAAGAAATAAACAAAAAGCCAGAGACCAGACAGCACAGGGACCTTGGGGGCTTGGCACTGAGGGGACTCTCTGTGTCCCAGTGAACTGGCTGGACCATGGCCGGACACTGAGGGAACAGGGAGTGGAGGAGCACGAGACACTTCTACTGCGGAGGAAATTCTTCTACTCAGACCAGAATGTGGACTCCCGGGACCCCGTCCAGCTGAACCTTCTTTACGTGCAGGTGTGGAGACGACTTGTCTGGGGCGAGAGAGGTAGGGGAGGGCAGAAGCACAGTAAGGGCATCCCTGCACCTACACAACATCCACCTCTTTTCCTCTGCCCTCCAGGCACGAGATGACATTCTGAATGGCTCCCACCCTGTCTCCTTCGACAAGGCCTGTGAGTTTGCTGGCTTCCAATGCCAGATCCAGTTTGGACCCCACAATGAGCAGAAGCACAAGGCCGGCTTCCTTGAGTGAGTGACTCAGTCCTATATCTGACATGTCAGGGCCCGGGACTCCCTGCCATTGAGATCCCAATGGGCCTGTCTCCATCCAGTCCTTCTTCCCCTGTTTCCTCTCTCGAGGTACCAGGTTTTGGCCCACATGCGTAGCTATTTAGCTTCCATCGGCCCTTTATCTCTTCCCTGGCCCCATGTGGAATATGACTGTAGTCTAAAATCTCTATCCTGCCTCCTACTTCTAAGGCAAGCATGTAGCTTTTTTGAGATTCTCTGAAGAATTTTAGTAGCCACAGGGACACAGGGCACATTTTCCCTCATAAGGAACATGAGATTTAAAAAGTCCCACAAGTCTCCTGCCCTGATGTTTCTCAGAGTGCACAGTTTGATGTGGCCTTCGCAGCTTCCTGCATACGTGGTCATCCTTCTAGTGAGCTCCTTCTGCTCTTGGTTCCCTGAAATGGTGCTCTAGATCCTCTTTCCCTCAGGGACTGAGCCTCCAAGTCAAGTTCCCTCAGTCCCTTTCCCTGGAGGGAGAGACAGGCTGCATTCAAGAGCTAATGCTGAGTCACCGTAGTTTCATGGACAATCCAGACTCTATTCCCTCAGTCTTCCAGCTCCCCAAAGATAACACTGTCCTAGACATTTCCTCACACCCCTAGGCCCATAGTCCATGGCCCACAGATCCCTGATGCTGTCCACTACATGCTGACCCTCCCTTTTCTGGTATAGCCTGAAGGACTTCCTGCCCAAGGAGTATGTGAAGCAGAAGGGAGAGCGTAAAATCTTCCAGGTGAATGGGGATAGGGGAGAGTGTTTGGAATGACCCGGGAGCCTTGCTGCTTAATCCTACTGACTAAATGGACCCCGCCCTCTCCCCTTCTCCTGCTCGCCCACTTCCACCCACCAAGCTGTCCTCCTACCTCTCCTGGCCAAGAAAGCAGAAGACCTGGGCTTTTAGTCTCAGCTCCATTACTGCATTTGGTGTGGAATTCAAATCCGTATTCTTGTTTTCATTTCTTTACCTCTAACGTGGGATAACAGTGCCTGCCTTGCATAGGATTGATTGGAGCATCAGTGAGATAGTATACGTGAAGTTAGTCATGCATCGCTTAACAACGGGGATATGTTCTGAGAAATGTGTCCTTAGGCGATGTCGTCATTGTGCGAACATCATAGAGTGCACTCACACAAACCTAGGTGGTGTAGCCTACTGCACACCTAGGCCATATGGTAGTAATCTTATGGGACCACCGTCCTACATGCAGTCCATTGTTGACCAGAACATTATACAGCACATGACTGCCTATACTGTGAAAAGCATATCTTTGTACAAATGTAAGTTTTTATCCTTGCTCTTTGAATACTCAGCCCAAAAGGCCTTCTATTTGACCTTCTACTTCCTAACTATCCATTCATGTCTCCAGGATGTCTGCAAGTTCCTTAACTCTATCCCTTGAATCCTTGCTTCTGCATATCCTTTATTCGCCCCCATCCCATCACCCTCTCCATTTCTCATATCCTGCACTTCCTGACCTTTTCCTGTGTCCCCGTGATATGCTTCCCTTATACTTAGCATCCCAACTTAAATCCTTGTCTGTGATATTATCCACATATTTTACTAAATCTTTCCCCATTTCATACTCCAAGGCACATAAGAATTGTGGGCAGATAAGTGAGATCGAGGCCAAGGTACGCTACGTGAAGCTAGCCCGTTCTCTCAAGACATACGGCGTCTCCTTCTTCCTGGTTAAGGTGGGCTGTGGATCCTTCTCACTGCCCTCCTGATTTCCTGTGCTTGCCCTTTCCTCTCTGAAAGTCTCTGGCCCTGCCCTCAGTCACATTTCCCATAAGCCCCCAAGAGTCCTGTTCTCTGCCACGCCCTGACCTTGTGAAAACTTGCCTGGTGACAGTCCTCCTCCACCACTTCCCTCCCCGCCCTGTCTTTTCCATCCCTTCCCCTTTCTTTGAAATGGCCTTGTCCTGGTCCATCCGTAGACACCCTGGTTTAGCACTCCTGCCCACCTCAGCACCCCCTGGTGGTCTCGATCTGATCTGATCATTCGCTTCTCGTTCGACCTCTGACACCAATGACAACCTCTGCCTTACAGGAAAAGATGAAAGGAAAAAACAAGCTGGTGCCCAGGCTTCTGGGCATCACTAAGGAGTGTGTGATGCGAGTGGACGAGAAGACCAAAGAGGTGATCCAGGAATGGAACCTCACCAACATCAAACGCTGGGCTGCCTCTCCCAAGAGCTTCACCCTGGTGAGCCTGGGGCTCCTGGGAGAAAGGACTTTAGAATTTTCAGAGAAGGGGCAGCTGCAGGGGTCTTTCCCCCTCCCTTGGGGCAGGTGCACTGAATGTGACGCCAGAAGAAAGGAGAACTTCAGAACTATTGCAGGAACATGAAGGTTAAAGTAGGGGGGAAATTCTCTCCTGGAGAGTGAGTGATGCTTAAATAAAACATTCTTTAAAATCAACACAACAAAACTGTAACCAGCAAGCTGAGCTCACAGGAAGCTTCGAGAGAAGGAAGAAAAATGAGAAAGAAAGAAAAACAAGCCTCCCCTCTTTTAGCAGCAACTATATAGGTAGTTTTCCCCTCTGGCTTTCTATTTTGGTGTTATGAATTGAAAACTAACACCACCTTGATGAAGTGCTCCACTGAGAAAGAGAAACCACCAAAGGCTATTTTTCCACTTTGGATATTAGTGCTAACCCTCAATTATGGTCATTTAACGATAAATGTTTGTATCTTCCTACTTTATTATCAGGGTGAGAGAAAAGAGACTTCATAAATGGCATGTATTTGAAACTATGTAGCATAAAGGCCACTCCGCAGAAATAAAATACTTCTGTCTAAGGAGGAAAATAAAGAAATAGGAGATTGAAGAAAGGCAGGCTTCTTCCTGGAGGGCTGTTAGCATGAGAAGACACCCTTATTGGCTCCACCCTGGGGCTCCCACCCTACCCTTTCCTGTCCTGGGTAGATTCAAGCTTGCCCACCCAGCCCCAACCTTGTCTCCCTAGGATTTTGGAGACTATCAAGATGGCTACTACTCAGTACAGACAACTGAGGGGGAGCAGATTGCACAGCTCATTGCCGGCTACATCGATATCATCCTTAAGAAAGTGAGTACTGCCTGCCCCAGCCTTCTCCTTCTCTCCCTTGCCTTCTCCCTAAGCCAGTCCTTTGGAAATGGGGACCCGGCTTCTGGGAAGTGGCTGATTGGAGAAAGAGGCTGCCTTTTCCGTCGTTCCCTCTTCTTTAACTCTTGTTCCTTTTTTTCTTCCTACAGAAAAAAAGCAAGGATCACTTTGGGCTGGAGGGAGACGAGGAGTCTACAATGCTGGAGGACTCGGTGTCCCCCAAAAAGTATGAAGGATCTGGGCTGATCCCATCCCTCAGGGGCAGGGAGGGCAAGGCTTGACTTCAAGGACTGCTGGGGACAGGGAATCCTTAGGATGGTTCTGTAACCAGTCACAGGCTGTAATGAGACCTCATCCAGCCCCGGACCACGGGACCTGCAGAGGCAGTAGGGCTGGGCGGGAAGGGGAGGAGGGGAAGAAGTCGTCTCATTGCTCCCCAGGATGTCCCCTCCCTAGGTCAACAGTCCTTCAGCAGCAGTATAACCGAGTGGGGAAAGTGGAGCATGGTTCTGTGGCCCTGCCTGCCATCATGCGCTCTGGAGCCTCTGGTCCTGAGAACTTCCAGGTGGGCAGCATGCCACCTGCCCAGCAGCAGATTACCAGTGGCCAGATGCACCGAGGACACATGCCTCCGTTGGTAAGAATGCCCCTACTAGCCCCACAGTATCAGGCCTTTCCCCTCAGCTGGGCCTAGCCAGGAGTTAGGCAGTCTTTTCCCATGTCCCTGCTTGTATTCCTCTCCCTAGCCTTAGGTTCTCTTCTACCTTCTCTGTCCTCTAAATGTTCCCTGTTCCTCCTATCCTTGTCTTGTAGACTTCAGCCCAGCAGGCTCTCACTGGAACCATCAACTCTAGCATGCAGGCTGTGCAGGCTGCCCAGGCCACTCTGGATGACTTTGACACTCTGCCCCCTCTGGGCCAGGATGCTGTGAGTGTGGGATGGAGAGGCCATCGGTACTGAAGCTGAGACTGCAAGGAACAGGGTTGGGGTCTACCAAACCAGAGCAGATCCTGAGGTTTGTTTCCCTCTCTCAGGCCTCTAAGGCCTGGCGGAAGAACAAGATGGATGAGTCAAAGCATGAGATCCACTCCCAGGTAGATGCCATCACAGCCGGTACTGCCTCCGTGGTGAACCTGACAGCAGGTGGGCTGGATGCCGAGTTCTTTGTGTGTGGTGGGGGGAAGAGGGGAGGGTGAGCATGTGCAAGCATGAGTGCGACTGACTCGGAGTGTGACTGCACCTCGACTCATGGAAGGGACTATGTGTGTGCATCTCTCTCAGGACGTATGTGCGTGACTAACTGCCTATGACTGTGCTCCTCCTCAGTCCATCGTCTGGCCTGCTCTGTTTCTTACTCTTCCTCTTCCTCCTCCTCCTCCTCCCCTCAGGGGACCCTGCAGAGACAGACTATACCGCAGTGGGCTGTGCAGTCACCACAATCTCCTCCAACCTGACGGAGATGTCCCGTGGTGTGAAGCTGCTGGCTGCCCTGCTGGAGGATGAAGGAGGCAGTGGCCGGCCCCTGCTGCAGGCAGCGAAGGGCCTTGCGGGGGCAGTGTCCGAACTGCTGCGCAGTGCCCAGCCAGCCAGTGCTGAGGTCAGGGGCCACAGGTTGGCGCTAGGGAGGAGAGAGGGTTTGAGCCCAAGGAGAAGGGGGCAGTCCACTTGCAGGATGGAAGTGTGGGACCAGTGGGCATGTAGGACCCGTGGACATGTGGGCAGGGATTGGGCAGCTTCTGACTGGTGTTCACTCTCCACAGCCCCGTCAGAACCTGCTGCAAGCAGCTGGGAACGTGGGCCAGGCCAGTGGGGAGCTGTTGCAGCAAATTGGGGAAAGTGATACTGACCCACACTTCCAGGTTGGTGACTTACCCAACCCCCAGAACCCCAGCTTCCACGAGGTAACCTCTGATCCTGAATCCAGGTCCTAGTCCTGCTACTGTAAATTGACCCCTCAGAGCCAACCTGAACCTCTGTTTCCAGGAGATGACACTTCTTTTTTGGGGATGAGAATTCAGAACCCCTGAATCCACACTTAACCTCCTAGTTCACCCTTGACCCTTACTGGTGATATTTTTAGCTTCCTGTCATCTTTTCCATCTTCCCCATACGTAGCCCTTGCCCCAACTTGAGGACATCTTGAAACCCCCTCCAGTCCAGTCCTTTAGACCATACCACCCCAAGGAAGCTGTTCCTCTAGCTCCCCTCTTCCCCACCCCATGCCACTTTCCTCAGCTGACTTGTCATCCTGGATTTCCCACGCAGATATGTGCACCCAGAGGGGCTGGGGTTCGATCTCCCCCTGATCCCCCCACGGTAACGGCCTCTGGCCTGGGCGTTCCCAGCTTTGTCTTCTCTGAGTCGCATATACTCGCTTCTGCACCTCTCCCCCAGCCTCCTGGGAGAGCAGAACATGATGCGAGATGGGGAGGCATGGCACAGTCCAGGCTTGGGAGAATGGGATCAGGGAGGGTAGTAGAGGGACCTGTTCCCAAGACTCCAGGGTGACTGCTTCCAACCAAAGTTGAGAAGAAATGGAGAAAAGAAGCTGGAGGTGGGAGGGACCCCAAGAGGTACCTCCCCTCTCCATCCCATTGTAACAGCACTGCCCCTCCCTCCCCATCGCCATCCGAGTGTATCCGCCTCTCGCATTTCTCCCGTTGGTGTAGGCTCTGTTTCTCTCGGTATGCGTTTGTTCCTTGGTGAGGGTTCTTTCCTACTGGGCGCTCAAGCCAGGGGCTTGGGGTAGATTCTGGTTGCTTCTGCAGACACTGTCCTGTGATTGGAGTCAGTGGGAATAATGAAACAGCTATGCCTCTGGAAAGGGTCCATGGATCCCAAGCCCCATCTCAGACCCTGCTGACTGCTGTTTCCTCGCAGGACGTGCTGATGCAACTAGCCAAGGCAGTGGCAAGTGCTGCAGCTGCCCTGGTCCTCAAGGCTAAGAGTGTAGCCCAGCGGACAGAGGACTCGGGGCTTCAGACCCAGGTTATTGCTGCAGCCACACAGTGTGCCCTGTCTACCTCCCAGCTGGTGGCCTGTACTAAGGTGAGCTGCAAAGGTTGCTCTTGCCTATGCCAAGGGCTGACGCTGCCACACACACAAGAGCCTCTCATTTTATCTTTTTGGCTCCTGAGGCCTCCTTACCCAACCCAGTGACTGTTGTGAACACCACAAACACCCCACCTCACGACCCCTTCCCCTTGCCTCCATCTCTGACACTCGGTTTGCCCACAGGTGGTGGCACCTACCATCAGCTCACCTGTCTGCCAAGAGCAGTTGGTGGAGGCCGGACGACTGGTGGCCAAAGCCGTGGAGGGCTGTGTGTCCGCCTCCCAGGCAGCTACAGAGGATGAGCAGCTGTTGCGGGGCGTAGGAGCAGCAGCCACAGCTGTCACCCAGGCCCTGAATGAGTTGCTGCAGCATGTGAAGGCCCATGCCACAGGGGCCGGGCCTGCTGGCCGTTATGACCAGGCCACTGACACCATCCTTACTGTCACTGAGAACATCTTCAGCTCCATGGGTGATGCTGGTAAGGATACCACTCCTGGGAAGAGGAAGAACTCAGTGAGGTTCCCTGAGCCCATTGGACAGTCCCTTGCAGGCCCGCCACCTCCCACTAAGGACGCACCCAGTAGACTGGGTGTTGACCCTCTCTGAGCCCTCCAGTTCCCCATCTGTCAAGCAGGGATATAATCCCCGTTCAGCCTGCCTCGGCATGTTTGAAGAATATACCAAAGTGTGCACACAAATAGATGGAAAGTGGCATTATTAGGAGATAGCCTGACCCACTCCACTCCACCCCTCACCCCCAAAAGCCTTCACAAAGAGTGTCTTCTCCTTTCAAGACTATGTGCTGAAAATACCCATTGGAGAGTGTCTTTCCTCCCGTCAAAGCCCATTGGGAAACGTTCCTCTCTGAGATCCTAAACCCAGAAAACAATAACTCCAGGGAAATTACTTTGAGAACTTTTGCCAGTCTCTTTACTGTCCAAAAAAGCCCCGTCTACCTTGTCTACCCACCCTGGCACCCTCTCAGTGTCTCTGGCTCCCTTACCCGATTGTGCCGGGTCCTCTCAGGTGAGATGGTGCGACAGGCCCGCATCCTAGCCCAAGCCACCTCTGACCTGGTCAACGCCATCAAGGCTGATGCCGAGGGGGAGAGTGACCTGGAGAATTCCCGCAAGCTGTTAAGCGCTGCCAAGATCCTGGCTGATGCCACAGCCAAGATGGTGGAGGCTGCCAAGGTACAGAGCTTTCTGTGCAGACCCCTAGGCTGGGCCCTGAAGGGAAGTGGAACGGTCCAGATGGTCACCCTCATCTGATGGAAGAGACCTAGGCAAAGCGGAAAATCCAAGAGCACAAGTATAGGAGCACTCAGGGAGTCAGTACTTCCCGCCAGTGTGACTCCCAGAGTGCTCTGTGACTGACAGGCAGCTGCACCCTTTCTCTCCCTCTAAGTCCAAGGTCTGCTGGTCCCACTTTTCCTTATTTTGCTGCCACCACCTGCCTGGGATTTGTCTGCTTCCTGGTCTCTCCTGTGAATGCACAAGGGCATTCAGTCCCCAGGGCTCTGCTGCTAGCAGTTTAGGGAAAGACAGTGGGACACAAGGGTACAGAGGAACATCAGGAAGAAGCCAGAAGATGTCCAGGCCCCTGGGCTCTGGGGCTTTTTGGTTTGCAGGAGCCCTCTGCTTTGGTATTCCTGAGATCCCTGCTCTAAACTGAGTCCCCCTTGTCCCAGAGAGCCCTGCTTACCCCCATTTGCTAATGGTATTTCGTGGGGAGTAGGGGCACAAGCATGCCCCCCCCCCAAAGAGGGGAAGAAGGAAAAACTCCAGTTAAAGAAGGGATTTCAGCATCCCAAAGGGAAGCCAAGGTCCCCCTGAGGCTTCCCATTTGCCTGCCTGAGGCAGCTCATCTCCACATGATTACCTCAGTGGGGATATTAGAAATCACTTCAGGAAAATCAATCTGAGTCTAGAGGGGTTAGAGCAGAGTTCATTTAGGGTCCACAGGGATGGGAGTGACGACCATTTGCCTCTCCACCTCTCTCAGGGAGCAGCCGCCCACCCCGACAGTGAGGAGCAGCAGCAGCGGCTGCGGGAGGCAGCTGAGGGTCTCCGCATGGCGACCAATGCGGCTGCACAGAACGCCATCAAGAAAAAGCTGGTGCAGCGCCTGGAGGTGAGGCTGGGAGAGAACCAGGAGCAAGAGAGCTCTAGGAGGACTGAGACTGGGAGGGCCATGTGGAGAGAGTCAAGTAATATTTCCTTGGAGGACATCTTGGGCAGGGCAGGCCAGGGACTGGGCACGGGAGTGCCTGGGGCTTGTCCCAACTCCTCTGTCCTCACAGCACGCAGCCAGGCAGGCTGCAGCCTCGGCTACACAGACCATCGCTGCTGCCCAACATGCAGCCTCCACCCCCAAAGCCTCAGCTGGCCCCCAGCCTCTGCTGGTGCAGAGCTGCAAGGTGAGACTCCAGGAAGTGTGTCGGGGGCGGGAGGAGGTGTGGGAGGAGGGAGACTTTCCCCCAGCCTGTGGGGGGATGGCTCTCGTGACATTTTCCCCTACAGGCTGTGGCAGAGCAGATTCCATTGCTGGTGCAAGGTGTCCGAGGGAGCCAAGCTCAGCCTGACAGTCCCAGTGCTCAGTTAGCCCTCATTGCTGCCAGCCAAAGCTTCCTTCAGGCAAGGCACAATCTCTCCACCTCTCAGACCAGACCCTTTCCCCCCTTATCAGTCCCCTGGATCTCCCACAATTTAAACCTCTGCCAATAGCCTCTTTCCCAGTACTGAGCCCCAGTGCTCACCACATCCTGACCGTCATCAGTCCCTGTCCCCAGACCCAGAGGGAGGATGGTACTTCATCTGCCTACCCGTTTCCCTACAGCCAGGTGGGAAGATGGTGGCTGCTGCCAAGGCCTCAGTGCCAACAATTCAGGACCAGGCTTCTGCCATGCAGCTGAGTCAGTGTGCTAAAAACCTCGGCACCGCATTGGCTGAACTCCGTACTGCTGCCCAGAAGGTATGGCAGCTGGCTCTCTTTTTGGAAGATGAGGGTATAGTCCTGGGATGATGGGGAATTGGTGCAGAGTAACCTAAAACCGGGATAACTGTGTAACCTGAGGCATCAGTCTGCGACACAACAGTATCTCTTACACCCCAAACCCCCACATCATTGTAGGCTCAGGAAGCATGTGGGCCTTTGGAGATGGATTCTGCACTGAGTGTGGTACAGAATCTAGAAAGAGACCTGCAGGAAGTGAAGGCAGCAGCTCGGGATGGCAAGCTTAAACCCTTACCTGGGGAGACTGTAAGTATCCTTAAGACCTCATTCTTACTCAAACCCTGAAGTCTTCCTTCCCATCTGTGCCCCAGAGCTGCCCAAAACCTTCATTTAAACTGCTATCCGTCCCCAAGTAGCTTCTCAAGTTCCCTCTTCCCAGTTCCTCCTGTACCTGAGCCCCTGAGTCTCCCCCTTCATCCCCAGATGGAGAAATGTGCCCAGGACCTGGGCAACAGCACCAAAGCAGTGAGCTCCGCCATGGCCCAGCTGCTGGGAGAGGTCGCCCAGGGCAATGAGAATTATGCAGGTACATGGGGAGGGCTAGGAGTGGGGCCCATGGCAAGGGGAATGGGGAATAGGAGCTGGATGAAAGATGGGGCTGACAGAGGAAACCACTGGGATCAGGGCCTGGCGGTAGGCTGCCTTCTCCCTTCCTGCCTCTCTCCTTGTCTCCCCAGGCATTGCAGCTCGGGATGTGGCAGGTGGGCTGCGGTCACTGGCCCAGGCTGCTCGGGGTGTGGCTGCGCTGACATCAGATCCTGCAGTGCAGGCCATTGTGCTTGATACGGCCAGTGATGTCCTGGACAAGGCCAGCAGCCTCATCGAGGAGGCGAAAAAGGCAGCTGGCCATCCAGGGGACCCTGAGAGCCAGCAGCGGCTCGCCCAGGTCAGGTATTGGGAAGGGTCCACTTGTGCCCTCTCCGCAGATCCCATCAGAAAGCACACGCTGACTAGGGCAAAGTCTCATCCACATGGACAGACATTTCAGTCTGCTCTTGAGAGCTCTCTAGATTCCGTGCATTCTCTCTGTCCTAGTAGAAGTGTCTCAGTTAGACTGAGGCGGGGGCCTAGCTAAACCCCGGGTCTGGGGAAGTTTGATCACTATCACTTGATACCCTAACTTCAGCCTCTTCAGCTACAACACCCCATTTCCTCTCTCACTTTCAGAGGCAGTAGAGCAGTTATCTCCCAGGTGCCATGGGTGGAGGAGGAGGTCTCCCAAATTGTTTCCATTTTGGCAACCCACATCTCCTTTCCCACTCAGGTGGCTAAAGCCGTGACCCAGGCGCTGAACCGCTGTGTCAGCTGCCTGCCTGGCCAGCGAGATGTGGATAATGCCCTGAGAGCAGTGGGAGATGCCAGCAAGCGACTCCTGAGTGACTCGGTAGGAGGATGGGGGTGTTGGGGGAACATAGGAGCCGAAGAAGTCCAAGCTTCTCCTTCCACCTTAGCCCTCTCCTTGACCCTGATGTCCCAGATTTACCCCTTTCATTACTCTGTGCCCATCTCCCGGCGCTCCTGTACCAAATTCTCCCTTGCATCATTCGCCATTCTTGCATCCGACTTTCTCTCTGGCCCTGCAGCTCCCCCCCAGCACCGGGACATTTCAAGAAGCTCAGAGCCGTTTGAATGAAGCCGCTGCTGGGCTGAATCAGGCAGCCACAGAGCTAGTGCAGGCCTCTCGGGGAAGCCCTCAGGACCTGGCTCGAGCCTCAGGCCGATTTGGACAGGACTTCAACACCTTCCTGGAAGCTGGCGTGGAGATGGCAGGACAGGCTCCGGTATAAAGAGGCACAGGGTCTGGTTCAGGAGTCAAAGAGCAGGCACCTATGTGACCATAGAGTCCTGACCTGCTCCTGCCCCCTCCCCTCCCCAATCTGTAGTAGCACTTAAGTGTCTGAGACAGAAGATCCTTTTAGAGACAGATAAGAAAGGACTGGACAATGTGTTGACCTTCTCACCTTCAACAGAGCCAGGAGGACCGAGCCCAGGTCGTGTCCAACTTGAAGGGCATCTCTATGTCTTCAAGCAAACTTCTTCTGGCTGCCAAGGCCCTGTCCACAGACCCTGCGGCCCCCAATCTCAAGAGTCAGCTGGCTGCAGCTGCCCGGTATGTAGGAGCTGGGAAGCCCAGCCCTAGAATGTTGAACAGACCGGGGAGGGGACATTTCATGAGAAGCCCCCACCTTAGGAGTGGTACAGACAAAAGAGAAATTGCTATAGAGACTTCCCATGTGTCTAGGAGCCAGGAATGCTGACCTGTGCACTCACTCACTTAACTTTCTGTTCCCCCCAGGGCAGTGACGGACAGTATCAATCAGCTCATCACCATGTGCACCCAGCAGGCACCGGGCCAGAAAGAGTGCGACAATGCCCTGCGGGAATTGGAGGTGGACACTCAACAGGCCAAATGGGGTTGAGGTTGAGGAAGGGGGTCTGGGTTTGGGGGTGAGGGGGTGTCTTGGATCTCACTTCCCCCTCCCCTACACAGACGGTCCGGGAGCTCCTGGAGAACCCAGTGCAGCCCGTCAATGACATGTCCTACTTTGGCTGCCTGGACAGTGTCATGGAGAACTCAAAGGTGCGTGGAGCCAGAAACCCAGAGGGCAGAGGGCAGGAAGGTGGAACTAAGCAGGGGCTGCCCTGCCCCTCTGAGGACAGCAGCTGACTCTCCTGATCCCCTGTTTCTCAGGTACTAGGTGAGGCCATGACTGGCATCTCCCAAAATGCCAAGAACGGAAACTTGCCGGAGTTTGGGGAGGCCATTGCCACCGCCTCCAAGGCCCTTTGTGGCTTCACCGAGGCAGCCGCACAGGTTATTCTCCCGAGATGGATCCTGGAGTGCCCCTGCTTTCCCTGCCTGCTCCTCGTGGCCTGACACACACGTAGATAAATCAGGAAATTGTGTTTGCAAAGCCAACTCTGGAAACGGGTTCTTTCCCCTCCTGCAGTGGAGACATTTGTCAGCAGTCATAGAACACCAACAATTTCGGTCACTGTCACCCCCAAACTCTGGTGCTTTGGGTTATAATTATGCTATCCAGCCATTGGGCCTTTTCCAGTCCTGGCTTTCTTGGTATATACAAATTAGCATATGAAAATCATTTCACATAATTATTACTTTATTAAGATAGTACCAGTGACTAAATTTTCTTGAATCACCACTTAACTTTGCCTTTTTCTACATTATGAAGACAACCTATTAGCTCAGAGAGTATTTTGCTTCTTTTTTAAAGGTTGGCACCTGAGCTAACATCTGTTGCTAATCTTCTTTTTTTTCTTCTTCTCCCCAAATCCCCCCAGTATATAGCTGTATATTTTAGTTGTGGGTCCTTCTGGTTGTGGCATGTGGGATGCCGCCTTAGCATGGCCTGATGAGCGGTACTAGGTTGGCGCCCAGGATCTGAACCAGCAAAATCCTGGGCCACCCAAGTGGAGTGCACCAACTTAACCACTCGGCCACGGGGCCGGCCCCGAGTATTTTGCTTTAGTATCTGAATCCTTAAAAAAAAACGGGCTTGAGAATTCATCATCTCACACTGCTTCCCTGAAAGCCCACCTTCGGCTCCCGCAGCTTCTCCAGCTCCCTCTGCCCGGGTCTGTTGGTGGCCCGCTCTGTATGGCTTGACTTACTTCTAGAAAGGCATAAAGAAGAGAAAGCAAAGCTACCATGTGTTGATTGAATACCAATCAAACTTTATGATGGTCTTCTAATCATAAAAAAATTTTTTGGCAACCATTATACCCATCCTTTCCCTCTTTCGAAATCTCTGAAGCTTGGAGGTGTTATAAATGTTAATTAGCCCAACAACCTCCACAGTTTTAGAAGTATGTCATTAACAGAGGATTTACATGGGTGTGTGTCTTTCAAACTTTTTTTATACTACTACTTACAGTAAGCAATACTTTTCACCTTAAAAAATGTTTGAAGACATTTAACAAAACAGGAGAGGCTTTTTCTTTTACACAGTGTGGCTGTAGTTGTTAATATATCTCCACTCACATAGAACCCTGGCCGCTAACCTTCCTCCTACTCCCTTTGTCCCCACTATCACTGTTCGATTCCCACCTGAGGAATATTCCGTATTCCTCATCCCCCCTCTTCTCTCTCCCCAGGCTGCATATCTGGTGGGCGTCTCTGACCCCAACAGCCAAGCTGGACAGCAAGGGCTGGTGGAGCCCACACAGTTTGCCCGTGCGAACCAGGCAATTCAGATGGCCTGTCAAAGTTTGGGGGAGCCTGGCTGCACCCAGGCCCAGGTAACTCAAGGGCACAGGTACCATGAGCAAGTCTAGGAAAGGATGCCAAGCCAGGATGGAACTGCCTCATGGGGAGAGAGGGAGATGCAGGATGTGTGGGGAAGGGGAGGGCGGAGACTCATCTCTGACCTCCATACCGAGCTTCTCTTTGGGTAATTGCCTTTTCCTGCCATGCTTATCATCATCTGTCAGTTACTGGTGAGTTTACAACTTCCTATAGATGACTGAGCTTACGCTTCCACTAACCCTGTTAGGATTTCTCCATTAGTGTGTCTGGCTTTCATCTCCCTGTCCTCACGCTCTGTTCATCTTTGGGTATCTCTCTCCCAGATCTTGACTTTCCAGCTGACTCTGTCTTTCCTAATTAGACTTCCAAAGGTATTGCTCTCCATCCTCTGACCTAGAGGGGCTCCTCCCTGGTGTGTGCACTTCCCTCCTGCCCTCATCGTGGCTCTTCCACGTCTGTCTCCTCAGGTGCTCTCTGCAGCCACCATCGTGGCCAAACATACCTCCGCGCTGTGTAACAGCTGCCGCCTGGCGTCCGCTCGTACTGCCAATCCTACCGCCAAGCGCCAGTTTGTACAATCCGCCAAGGAGGTGGCCAACAGCACAGCCAATCTTGTCAAGACCATCAAGGTTCCCAGAGTCTGAATTTCCAGCATCTCTCTGGCCTGTCCAGTCTTCCCTCCCCTGACCCCCCTGTCATTCCCTGAGGCCTTCTACCAGATCCCTGCTGCCTGAGCCCAAGCCCTTTCCCATCCACACTGGTCATCACCAGCCTCTCCCCATACCATTAGGCCTAGGAGGGAGACCTGGGCTTCACCTCCTCTGCCTACAGTCTATCCTAAGGGCCTCTCTCACTCCCACCTCAGGCACTAGATGGGGCCTTCACGGAGGAGAACCGTGCCCAGTGCCGAGCAGCAACGGCCCCACTGCTGGAGGCTGTGGACAATCTGAGTGCCTTCGCATCCAACCCCGAGTTCTCCAGCATTCCTGCCCAGATCAGCCCTGAGGTGAGGCAGCATAAAGGGAGAACTGATGGGCCGGCTGCCACCTCATCTTCTCGGGAGTCGAGGTTCACCTCCCTGCCTCCCCTCTCCCCAGGGTCGGGCTGCCATGGAACCCATTGTGATCTCTGCCAAGACAATGTTGGAGAGTGCTGGGGGGCTAATCCAGACAGCCCGTGCCCTGGCGGTCAATCCCCGGGACCCCCCGCGCTGGTCAGTGCTGGCTGGCCACTCCCGTACTGTCTCAGACTCCATCAAGAAGCTGATTACAAGCATGAGGTATTGAGGGGGTAGAGAACTGGCATGACTGGGGGGCATACATCGTGGCAGAATGGAGGGGTGAGCACTTAGGTGCAATTAATGGGATAGTGTTGGGAGACGCCTGTTGTCCAAGATTTGGGGGATATGGGGAAAGAAGCTAGCCTTGTTTTAGGGGATGTTCTTGATGTTGAAGCCTGTGATGTGTCTGCAGAGACAAGGCTCCAGGGCAGCTGGAGTGCGAGACAGCCATTGCAGCTCTGAACAGCTGTCTGCGGGACCTAGACCAGGCTTCCCTTGCTGCGGTCAGCCAGCAGCTTGCTCCCCGTGAGGGTATCTCTCAAGAGGTAAGGGGGAAGGGGGTTAGATGAAAGGTAAGGTTCTGTCTGGGAAGAGATGGCAGATGAGGAAGATGAGGGATCCAGGAGTGGGCTCCAAAGAGACATCAAGGGGATGGAACATGCCAAGGGGGCTTAGTTAGTTGGGTATGGAAGAAAGAGTGGGGTCCTACACATCGAGAGGGTCCTATTCCAGGTCACAATCAGGACTGACCTCTGCTTCCTCCCCAGGCCTTGCACACTCAGATGCTCACTGCAGTGCAGGAGATCTCCCATCTTATTGAGCCACTGGCCAGTGCTGCCCAGGCTGAAGCCTCCCAGCTGGGACACAAGGTACCTGGGGAGACAAGTAGGAAGTCCTGGGGGGTAGAATGAATGAGGGTACCTGGCCCAGCTGACCCCCATCCCTTGCCTCAGGTGTCCCAGATGGCCCAGTACTTTGAGCCACTCACCCTGGCTGCAGTGGGTGCTGCCTCCAAGACCCTGAGCCACCCGCAGCAGATGGCACTCCTGGACCAGACAAAAACCTTGGCAGAGTCTGCCCTGCAGTTGCTGTACACAGCCAAGGAGGCTGGCGGTAACCCCAAGGTACTGAGTGCCGGGAGGGAGGGGCTGCTACTAGTACCTGGTGGGAGAAGCAGGAACAGCAGGGCCCCTCCACTCACTCTCTCTGCCCCACAGCAAGCAGCTCACACCCAGGAAGCCCTGGAGGAGGCTGTGCAGATGATGACAGAGGCCGTAGAGGACCTGACGACAACCCTCAACGAGGCAGCCAGTGCTGCTGGGGTTGTTGGCGGCATGGTGGACTCCATCACTCAGGCCATCAACCAGGTTAGAGTTTTGGGGTGCCTGTGGACAAAGGCTACCCCAGGCTAGGGTCCCTGAGCACAGTGGCAGAGCCCCTGATGATCTTTCCCCTTTCCCCATCCTTCCCCTCAGCTAGATGAAGGACCAATGGGTGAACCAGAAAGTTCCTTTGTTGATTACCAGACAACTATGGTGCGGACAGCCAAGGCCATTGCTGTCACTGTTCAGGAGATGGTGAGTTCGGGAGAGTCTAAGAGGACTGACCTTGGGGAGGTGATTTCAGTCATAACTTCACTTCCATTATCACCAGGTAACCAAATCAAACACCAGCCCTGAGGAACTGGGCCCTCTCGCTAACCAGCTGACCAGTGACTACGGCCGTCTGGCCTCACAGGCCAAGCCTGCAGCTGTGGCTGCTGAAAATGAAGAGGTAAACATGGAGGCAGCTCTGACCTTTCCCCTGCCCCTCAGAGAGAGTTCCAGTGGCATGCCCCTTGTCCCCATGATGTCAGCCTCTGAGGCTGTCCCACCCTCACTCCCTCTAGTCTTTCATAGAAAGGGAAACACATCCTCAGGGCTCTGTGTAGGGACGGGATCAAAGCCTTCAGTCACAGGGATAAAGGAGACAGCCCAGGATCTAGAGATTTCCCGCCTGCTGCTGTGGCCTCTGCCAGCCTTCCTCTGGGCCTCTGGCTGCTTCTCTGCCATGCCGCAAGTCTATCTTCCCTTCTTAGTTCTTCTTTCTTGCAAATCCGTGAAGCTCTTCCTTCCCTAAGCTCCTGGCTTTCCAAGAAAGCAAGTAATTGGATCTTAGCATGACAAACCTAATCCCCAACTCCAAACCCCTCCACAACCCTTAGGCCAAATGGTAATCCGTGGCCCTCTGACTCAAATACCCCAGCATAAAGTGCTTCTCCCCTCCTCCCCACTATGCTTAACACAGTCCTCACCAGCTGGTGCGCACATGCTGTTACTCTCCATGTTAGGTGACCTCCTGCCTCCAGACTAGGAAACAGGAGGAGTCTACATGCTGGGCACTTCTTCTCACAGCCCCTTTAGTCTGAGATGTGTGTTTCTTTAGGTCCTTAGTGACTCCTCCACGCACAATGGAGGTACCCTGAGTGCCTCTTGTAAAATCCGTCTCCCTATTCCGTCTGCTCACAGATCGGTGCCCACATCAAGCACCGGGTACAGGAGCTGGGGCACGGCTGTGCTGCCCTGGTTACTAAGGCGGGTGCCCTGCAGTGCAGCCCCAGTGACACCTACACCAAGAAGGAGCTCATAGAGTGTGCCCGGAGAGTCTCCGAAAAGGTGACTGTGCTTGTCCGTATGGATGGGGGACTAGCTCCCCACCCTGCCGTCTTTCCCATCCTCCTGCACCCTTCCCAGCCCTCTCCTCTGTCCTTTGTCCCAGCCACCAGTGACCTTTCCCTTTCACATGGCACCTGCCACAGTCACCATGTGACTCTCCTCCCCCCAGGTCTCCCACGTGTTGGCTGCGCTGCAAGCTGGGAATCGTGGCACCCAGGCCTGCATCACGGCAGCCAGTGCTGTGTCCGGCATCATTGCCGACCTTGACACCACCATCATGTTTGCCACTGCCGGCACACTCAATCGCGAGGGTGCTGAAACTTTTGCTGACCACCGGTGAGGAGGGAACTGGGCCTCAGGGAGGCAGGGTGGGTGTGGGACCAGAAGAGGCTGGAAGGGCTGAGGGAGGCCCGAGAATAGCTGACCGGACTGGGGCCTCCCTCAGGGAGGGCATTCTGAAGACTGCAAAGGTTCTGGTGGAGGACACCAAGGTCCTGGTGCAGAATGCAGCTGGGAGCCAGGAGAAGTTGGCACAGGCTGCCCAGTCCTCCGTGGCCACCATCACCCGCCTTGCTGATGTGGTCAAGCTGGGTGCAGCCAGCCTGGGAGCCGAGGACCCTGAGACGCAGGTATCTACCTAACACCTCTAATTCTGGCCGGAACCACTTCCTAGTCCCCTTTTCCCTCCCACAGACCAGAGTCTCTGCTCTCCTATACAGGTGGTGCTGATCAATGCAGTGAAAGATGTGGCCAAGGCCCTGGGAGACCTCATCAGTGCAACAAAGGCTGCAGCTGGCAAAGCTGGAGATGACCCTGCTGTGTGGCAGCTTAAGAACTCTGCCAAGGTTGGAGGGAATGAGAGCAACATCAGGAGAGAGAGTGGATCAATGTGCTTCCACCTCTTCCTTAAAATGATCTTCTCCCCTACTCTGACCCTCCTAGGTGATGGTGACCAATGTGACATCATTGCTCAAGACTGTGAAAGCTGTGGAAGATGAGGCCACCAAAGGCACACGGGCCCTGGAGGCAACAACAGAACACATACGTCAGGAACTGGCGGTAAGCACAAGTCTAGGGCACGGGACTTGAGTCAGAGAGAGCCTTCGTGATTGATCGTGAACCTGTGCCACACACATTCCTCTCACTCACTGCCACACTTCTTAAGTGAGCCACTCTGGTGTCTTGCCCCTCCTCACCTCTTCACTCTGTAGCACTTGCCAACCACCTTCTTTCATCCTCCCACTTTCTCCAGTCACCAGTGGCCTCTAAGTTGCCACATTCAGTGGCCTCTCCTTGGCCTTCATCCTCTTCAAACATTTCCAAAGCATTTGAGTCTGTTAACACGCCTCCCTTTGAAACTCTTTCTTCCTCTGGCCTTCTTGACACTGGCTTTTCTCTCACCTCTCTAGCATCTCTTTGTAGTCATCTTTGAATCACCTTCACCCTAGTAAACAGAGGGGCCTTCCCACAATTGTATAAACCGCCTGCTTTCTCTGTCCTCTTCTTTGGCAAGTTTAACTGCATTCGTTATCGTTCTCTAACAAGTTGACTGCCAATTCTGAGTTTAGTTATTTTCAACTGCCTGGTTGACATCACCACCCAGATGCCGTGCCTCCCAGCCAGCCCTTCTTCCTGACGTACTACTTCCTATTACTGGTGGTAACAACCTCCCAGTCATGAAGAGTCCTCCATGGTCATCACTGACTTCACTGTCTTTCTAACTCACCATATCCAGGCCATTGCCAAGTCCTTCCAACTACCCTACTCCATTCTCTTTCCTTTCATCCCCCATCCCTGGGCCCACTGTCAGCACTCACTCTCCCTCACTTTGACTGCTGTACCAGTTTTCTACCTGGCCTCCCTGCCTCCAGTCTCTGTCACTCTCATCTCTCCTACTCATCTTTCTGATTTCTTCCCCTTTTTTAACTTTATTTTTTTAATTAATTTATTTTTTTTGAGGAAGATTAGCCCTGAGCTAACATCTGCCAATCCTTCTCTTTTTGCTGAGGAAGACTGGCCCTGAACTAACATCCATGCCCATCTTCCTCTACTTTATATGTGGGACGTCTACCACAGCATGGCTTGCCAAGCGGTGCCATGTCCACACCCGGGATCCAAACTGGTGAACCTTAGGCCGCCAAAGCAGAACGTGCACACTTAACCGCTGCACCACTGGGCCGGGCCCTCTGATTTCTGAATTCATCTTTCTGATGTTCTGTTTTCACCTCTACTTGGAGATGTCCAAATTGTAACTCTTAACTTTCTGCCTCCCAAACCTGATCATTCCGTCGTCTTTCCCATTTCAGTAAATAGCACCTTTTAGTAAATTCCTAAAGCTAGAAACCCAGCTTTGACATCTTTCTCTCATTCCCACATCTAAGCCCAGCATCAAGTCTTGTTGGTGCTCCCTCCAAATGACCTCATTTTCTCTTCCCCGTCTCTATCACCAGGACCTTGTCCAAACCACCCTCAGCCCTTACCTGTAGTCATGTGATGGCCTCCATCTGACCTCCCAGCCTCCGCACTCACCTCCAGTCTATTCTCTCTGCACAGCAACCAGAAGGATCTTTAAAACATCAATCAGATGATGTCACATCACTGCTTAAGACCCTTTAGTGACTACTCTGGCATGATCTAACCTCACCCATCGCCTTCTGGGCCCCATAGCCCCTGCTGACCTCATCTTCCCCTGCTGTTCTCCTTTTCTGTGCCCCGTCCCACTGCACTGTCAGTTCTTGCCCACTGCAGGCCTTGCACTTACTTCTCTCCAGCTGTTTGAACATCTGGCTGCTTCTAATCCTTCAGGCTTCAGCTTAAATGTGTCCTCCTCAGAGTGGCCTTCCCTGTCCTATCTGAAAAAGGACCTCGTTTTTATTTCTCATCACAGCACCCTCTTTATTTCCTTCACAGTCCGGATCATAGTCTTTAGTTTTTCTGTTGGTTTACCTATTCATGATCTGTATCCAAAACTAGAACGTAGGGTCCAGAGAACAAGGACCTTGTCTACCTTCTTCCCCACTGCACCCTTAGCGCCTCGCACAGGATCTACCACACCAGCTGATCTTTAATAATTTGTTGGATGAACACATACATCAAATATTTTTATGACTTTTACATATGTAAAATTCTAAGTTCCTTGGTCTGATACTCAAACCCCCAACAACCTTTTTCCACCATCCCTGTATTCTAGAACATTCCTGATACTCTCCCACTTGACATCTGATTATTCATGCCCAATCTTTAATTTTAAACAAATAAATTCTCCTCAATGACTTCAGTCAGAAATGATGACCAGCTGCCCTCTGTTCTATTAGCTGTGAATGTGTGAATTTTTCCAAGGACCCGACTTACAGTAAGTACTCAGGGAATGCTTGTTGAATGAACACATGGATGAATGAACCAAATTACACGAGTGTTACGTTGTCTTACAGTCTCATTCACTGTAAAATTTTTCTTCTTATTCTGCCCCAACAGGTCTTCTGTTCCCCAGAGCCACCTGCCAAGACCTCCACCCCAGAAGATTTCATCCGAATGACCAAGGGTATCACCATGGCAACAGCCAAGGCTGTTGCCGCGGGCAACTCTTGTCGCCAGGAGGATGTCATTGCCACAGCCAATCTGAGCCGCCGTGCTATCGCAGATATGCTTCGGGCTTGCAAGGTAGAAATTGTGAGAGTGAGGCAGCAGTCTGAGGCAGTGAGGCAAAGAACATGGTGGGAGAGAACCTGCAGGGGCTCGAGGGGCCTGGCGCTCTGTGGGATCCTACAGCTAAGATACTACTCTATGGTGTAGGAAGCAGCTTACCACCCAGAAGTAGCCCCAGATGTGCGGCTTCGAGCCCTGCACTATGGTCGTGAATGTGCCAACGGCTACCTGGAACTGCTGGACCATGTGCTACTGGTGAGGCGGGAGTTGTCTGCCCCTCGCACTAGCCTCCCTGAGTACACCCTCCTATTCCCACAAGCCTCGAACCCAGCTCTCCAATTTTGTGTTCAAATCTCCTCCGCACCCCACCATCTATCCCCCAAATCTGTTCTTGTTTCCAAGCCTCCCTTCCACTGGGGCCCCACCATTCTTATATCCTTGGTTCTCCCACTCACCTCTTCCTCTTTTTCTTATCTCCTCTCTTCCCACTTGATCTCTCCTTCTCTACCTTCGTCATCTCTTCTTTCTTCTCATGTCATCATTCTCCTTGCTCCTTGTCAGCCGGTGAGTGACGTACAGCCCCACTGTCTTCACCACGCGTGCCTCTGATGCCCAAGTGCACCTGCTTGGGCAGTGTGCTGTTGGAGGGCTGTGGTGTGGCGTGCTCTAGGGATGGGTCGGGGGCCCTGGTCTGCCCTGTTTCAAAGGTCAAGGTAGAGGCTAAGATCTGATGCTCTCTGCTTCCGCCCACCTTCTCCCCAGACCCTGCAGAAGCCAAGCCCAGAACTGAAGCAGCAGTTGACGGGACACTCAAAGCGCGTGGCTGGTTCAGTCACTGAGCTCATCCAGGCTGCTGAGGCCATGAAGGGTGAGGGGCGATGAGGGGCAGGGAGGGAAGGGAAACTCCTGTTACAGTGAGATCTTCTCAACTTCCCGGTTGTCTGCTCTGAGCTAGCCCCCGCCCATAGTCCCCACAGGTGCTGGGGCCTGCTGATACTAACCATGCCACCCAGGGCTCCTGACCTCCCAGCTCCAACTTAGTCCCTTCCTTACCCACTCTGTCCCACCAGGAACAGAATGGGTGGACCCAGAGGACCCCACAGTCATTGCTGAGAATGAGCTCCTGGGAGCTGCGGCCGCTATTGAGGCTGCAGCCAAAAAGCTGGAGCAGCTGAAGCCCCGGGCCAAACCCAAGGTCAGTCCTGCTCCCTCCTTCTCCCAACCCTTGTAGTGGCCGAATATCCCCACTTTCAGCCCCCTCTTAGTTTGCATCTCTCTCTGCAACCTTTGTCTCTCCACTGCAGGAGGCGGATGAGTCCTTGAACTTTGAGGAGCAGATACTGGAAGCTGCCAAGTCCATAGCAGCAGCCACCAGTGCCCTGGTAAAGGCTGCATCAGCTGCCCAGAGGGAGCTGGTGGCCCAAGGGAAGGTAAGCACTTGGGTACCCAGAAGAATGGGGCAGCAGCAGCTTTACCATCCACACCCGCATCGCAGCCGGGGGCTTTTCCCTACCTACTAGAGCACGGGTCTGAGTGGCCTCTCCTTCTTCCTCCGCAGGTGGGCGCCATTCCAGCCAATGCACTGGATGATGGGCAGTGGTCCCAGGGCCTCATTTCTGCTGTGAGTGTACAACACCCACTAGGTCCCTCTGAGCTTGAGAGACTTGAGAGGGCTGGAGAGGGGATGAACCCGGGCCAGAGACATATTTTAATCTAATCTCCCCAATTTAGGCCCGGATGGTGGCTGCAGCCACCAACAACCTATGTGAGGCAGCCAATGCAGCTGTACAAGGCCATGCCAGCCAAGAGAAGCTCATCTCATCAGCCAAACAGGTAGCTGCCTCCACAGCCCAGCTCCTTGTGGCCTGCAAGGTCAAGGCTGACCAGGACTCTGAGGCAATGAAACGGCTTCAGGTGAGGAACCCTGACCCATCCCCTTGTACCTTGGGCTGTGCTGCTTTAAACTGTCACCCCCAAGGCTTGCTTTCTGTGAGGTGGTTGAGGGACTCCCTCGGCTGCACGCTCAGCCTCCTGCTGCCTTCTCTCTGCCCAGGCTGCTGGCAATGCAGTGAAGCGAGCCTCAGACAACCTGGTGAAGGCGGCACAGAAGGCTGCAGCCTTTGAAGACCAAGAGAACGAGACAGTGGTGGTGAAGGAGAAGATGGTCGGGGGCATTGCCCAGGTGAGTTTTGCACCAGACACTCCAAGGGACACTGTCAGCAGGGCAGTCACGTTGCCTGTGCTGGTCCCAACTGCCCTATCCCCTACTGCACATACTTGCTGAGCTGAGTCCCCAATCTCCGTCCCTCAGATCATTGCCGCACAGGAAGAGATGCTTCGGAAGGAACGAGAGCTGGAAGAGGCGCGCAAGAAGCTGGCCCAGATCCGGCAGCAGCAGTACAAGTTCCTGCCCTCAGAGCTTCGAGATGAGCACTAGGACAGCTGCTTCTGTTTAACGCAGACCCAGCCCAGAGACTGTGCCTGCCACGACCAAAGCCTTCGGGGCTGTCGGGCCCAACCCGCCCAACCCCAGCACTCCCCAAGTGCCTGCCAAACCCCGGGCCTGGCCCTGCCCAGTCCCACTGCACATCCCCTGTCCCCTCCCTGACTCCAAGTGCCTTCATGCCCTAGGGCCCCCCAAGTGCCTGCCCCTCCCCAGAGTATTAACGCTCCAAGAGTATTATTAACGCTGCTGTACCTCATTCTGAACCTGCCAGGGCCTCAGCCCACTCCACTCTGCCAGCAGCTTCCAGCCAGTCCCCACGGCCTCAGCTCTATTCATCCTTTTTTGATACTGTCTACCCCTCAACCCCAGCTACCTATGGGGGTGCGAGGTTATAAGCCCCAAACAGGTTGACGCTCCAATAAAGGTGATTCTGCCTGCAGCTCTGCCTGGCTTCCTGGGGAGATGGGAGAGTCCCAGCGTGGGGGAGAACGGGATTGTGTTCTGTGACCAGCTTGATCTGCCTCAGAAAGGGAGTGGGGGCAGACTGGCAATCTGCCCCTGGAGGCCCCTTCCTCCTCCCTGCACCCGGATCCCCAAAGTCATCCTAGTCGGGAAGCTGTCCCTGAGAAGTCATACTCCTGTTGTCCCCTATCTCACTGGCCAGCAATTACACCTCACCAAGTGTCGTTTTGTTGCTGGAACAGCAGCTGCCACTGCTCTTTGTGGCTACTGGGGACACTGTTCTTCAGAACTGCTCAGAGTATGTGAACAAATTCGGTCCCTGGCCAAATTGGAATGTTCAAAAGCAGCTTTGCTAAAAATAATAAACCTGTAAAATACAAGTGTCTGACCCCGAAAGGATGGTGGCCACAGATTTGGTTGAGGCAGTTAAGAAGCAAAAAATCCACCCTGAGGCTGCCTGTCAAGGCTACTGTCGACTGGATTGGGACACTTCTAGGCCTCCCAGGCCTTGCCACTCCTGCCTAGAACAGCACTAGAAGAAAAGGCACTGAGAAAGCTCGGCCCAGGTGTGAGATGCGGTAGCTGGTGGGCAGAGCCCCAGTAGTGACCAGGCCGGTGCTGGGAGCCCCGTTGTGGCCGCCCTCCTAATCTGGAGGTTCAGGAAAGGGAGGCGGCCAGGGGGGTGGGTGCTGTGCCTCCACTGCCTTCTGCATTCGCCCCCTCTGCCCACGCTGCGTGGGCTACGTCGCAGTCCTCTGAGGTCTGCTGCGATTTTCATGCATGATTCTTTAACCAATCCTGTTGCCCAGTATGTTACTTCCTTGCTTCTCCCTCCAAATAGAACACCAACACCACCCAACTGCTGCTACTAGGGTGCCTTCCACCTCCTTGAAGCCATGACATCTTCTCCCACCCCTGTGGAGTTAAAGTAGAATTACTTTGTCCTCCCCAGGGCAGCCCACTAGGGAAGGTGCCAACTTTCCACCATCACTGCTATGACCTGCGATTAACTCATTCAATATTTGCTAAGCCAAGCCTGTGCTAAGCACTGGAAAACAGAGATGTATTATCACCTCTCTGACACAGAGGACTGGCAACTCAGCACACCCTGCAATGGCCCCCGGACTCCAGATTCAGTGTCCTAGCATCATGAGTTGAGGACCTTGGAGATCAAATCCCTTCTATAACCTCCCCAACAAGTGGCAGTCCAAACTGTTTGAACTCCAGCTGTGAGCCCAGGACAGCTGCTTCCTCCTGCCACCACTTCCCGGCCGCATTCTCAGGAACTGTGAACAATCACGTGCCTCTCACTAGGGGTGCCTCGGGGAGCCTTCCGGGGAGAGGCTCAAACACCCATTAGACCAGCAGTTCTTAAAATGTGGCCCTCAGTCCCCTAGGGGTTCTCAAGACCCTTTCAGGGGTCCAGAAGATCAAGCTTATTTTCATAATAATCTTATGAAATAAAAGACATTATTTTCCTTTCGCACAGTGTCAACATTTGCACTGACAGTGCAAAAACGTATGTGGGTAAAATTGCCAAGGCCGTGGCCCAAAGCGTACTAACAGTCACTGTATTCTTTACCGCCAGGCACTAGCAATTTCAGGAATAAATGCTAGCCTCACTTCAGAATGTCCTTGGTGAAGCAATAAAAAATTATTAATTTTATTAAATCTTAATCCTTGAGTAACAAGTCTTTTCAATATTCTGTGTGATGAACTGGGAAGCATGCACAAGCCCCTCATCTGCAGACCACAGTACGCTGGGGGCTCCAGGAAAGCACCTGGGCAATTCTTTGAGTTGTGAGCTGAACTAACTGCTTTTTTCATGAAACACCATTTACTCGAAAGAATGACTGACAGACAAACCATGGTTACCAGACTTGGGTCTCTGGCAGACCTTTTCTCAAAAAGGAACCAAGTGAGTCTGTCACTCCAGGGAAAAACCTGACAGTATTTGTGCCAATTGTTACAATTCAATCTTTCAAGTGAAAATTAGAATTCTGGAAAACTTCTATCTGCCCCCATGAGCTTCACAGCTTCCCAAAACTTAAAACTTAGACTTTTCTGTTGAAACCAAACAAGATATTAAAGAACGTTATTTTTTTAAGAATGTATAATGAAATATGTCAGCATTTGGAACATCTGCCTAGCTCCGTGAATCAGTGTTTCCCAAGTGACCAGTGCACGAGGTTACAAAACCACCCCTGGGTAAAAGATCCAGCCAAAGTACAGTACAGACCAATGGATTTTAAGGCAACATAGTACAAAAAGGGTATTGATATGGTTGCAGGATCCACATTGCAACTAACCCTTAAGAAACTACCATTTGTCAAGTGTTGGCGTAGTACCAAAGAATAGCCACAATTAGCTGAAAAGGCTATAAATATACTACTCTCTTTTCCAACTACATGTCTGTGTCAGACTAGGTTTTCCTCCTACACAGTCGGCCCTCTGTATCTGAGGATGTGGAACCCAGGGATACTGAGTGCCAGGGCCAAGGGAGGGACTTGAGCATCCATGCATTTCGGTACCCACAGGGGTCCTGGGACCAATCCTTCCCGGATGAGGGAGGACTGTATAGCACTTCAAACAAACCAACAGGTAGCGACAGATAGAAAGCACAACTAACGGGCCGGCCCCGTGGCCGAGTGGTTAAGTTCATGCGCTCCGCTTCCCGGCCCAGGGTTTTGCCAGTGCGGATCCTGGGCACGGACATGGCATCGCTCATCAGGCCACGCTGAGGCGGCGTCCCACATGCCACAACTGGAAGGACCTACAACTAGAATATACAGCTATGTACTAGGGGGATTTGGGGAGAAAAAGCAGAAAAAAAAAAATGATTGGCAATAGTTGTTAGCTTGGGTGCCATTCTTTTAAAAAAAAAAAAAAAAGGAAAGCACAACTAGATTCTGAGAATGCAGCCGTCCTCTACTGAGACAGATATTAAAGAGAGTCACAAAAATGTAAAAGAAGTGCCATCCTCTAACTGCCATCTGGGGAGGTGAATATAGCTGTTTTTCATTAAAAACATTTATGTTAACGTGGTTAATGTGCAATGGGTTTATTTCTGTTACCTCTAATGAATTAATAAATGTTTTAAAATTTTCTGTTTCCATTTTAATACGGTAAGTATTGGTAGAGGTAACCCACTTTTTTATTGAAGCCTTTTGGATCTCAAACCCCACTCAGTTTTCGAGTGTAAGCGGTTCTAAGGCCAAAAAGTTTGAGAACTGCCACACCAGACCATGAGTTCCTCTAGATCCACACAGTATTAGTATCTTTGTGTACCTGGAACCTAGTACATAAAAATCCACCTGGCAAATATTTATCAGGCGCCAACTCTCTGCCTGATGCTATGCTAGGCAGTGGGGATTCAGAACTGAAAAAGGGCCTCCCTGTTCCGCAGGACTCGAAGACCAATGTAAAAGACACACAGGTGCAAAACCAGTTATAACAGAGACTCTGTTCAGAAGGATGGGAGCCTGCACCAGTAACTTGCACCTATGGGGGGAGTGGGGAAGAGTGGCCTGGGAAAGTTTCCCAGAACAACTGACACTTGATCTGAGTCTTTAAGGCCACCGGGAATCAGCCAAGGGAAGAGCATTTTAGGGAGAGAGAACAGAATGCATAAAAGGTGGAAGCTTTAGGAAAAGTATGGCTAGTTCAGGTGCCTGCAGGTGGCTCAGTAAGAATGCAGCATAAAGTACAAGTCGGTGCGCTGGGGGTGAGGTTGGCAATGAAAAGAGCCAAGGCTGGAGAAGCAGGTGGGGCTAAAACAAAGGGCCTTATATACCATATTAAGAAATGTGAATCTTTATCTTCAAAGGAGGGAGGGAGTAGGGAGGGGTTTGGGAGGATTTGGGGATCCTATTCACACCAACTTTTTAAAAGATCCTTGGTAACAATGTCTGAGGGATAGTCGAATGAATGAATGAGTTGGGGAACTAGGAGTAAGGCCACAACAGACCCAGGCAGGAGGTAATATAGCGAGCTGCCCGAGGCAATCCCAGTCGAAGAGGAAGCTCATTTTTAGGAAATAGAATCTATAGGATTGAACGGTTGTGGGAAGTGAGGGCCAGCGGAGCCCTTGATACCGCCAGGGATCTCGCACTGGCTACTGGGTGGACGCAGGTGTCCTGCCTGAGTTTGGGGAAAACAGGGAGGTGGGCTGGAGCGAGCACCGCGAGGTCAGCTTTGTTCCACGCGCGGCCGCAGGCAGCTGAGCAGATCTAAACACATTTCCGCGCCCCTCCCCCCCGCGCCCCTCCCCGGCCCGGGGCCGACGGTTCCCACGGTTCCCACCCCCGCCGGCAAAGCCAGGCCTCCCACTCCTCTGCCCCTGGAGAGCCTGGCGAAGCGCTCCCTCCTGGCTCCCTGCGCCTCGCCTCCCCTCCCCCTCCTCGGAGGCGGCCCCCCACTTCCTCTCCCCCCACCCCGGGGACAGCGCGAACAGCCTCGCGCCCCCGCCTCAGACGTCCCGACCCCAGGACGGGCTCCGGGAGCCGCTTCTGGCGGCCTCGGCGGGAGGGGGCGTCTCACCCCGGCTCCGGCCGCCGCCGCTCGGAAACTCTTCCCCTCGCCCCTGCCTTCCCCGCCCCAGCCCGGCCCCGCCTCCCCACGGGGAAACATCCCAAAAAAGGGCAGAAAAGGAATTTCGGCGTAAAGTTGGCCCACAAGAGAAGAGAGAAGAGTCCGCTGGGAGAAGGGGAGGAGAAGGCGGGGCGCGGGGCAAGAGGGAGGGGAGAAGCGGGGGAGGGGCGTGGAGGGAGCCTGGCGGGGGCCGGGAGGGGGCGGGGGCGCGCGGTGCGCAGCCGCCTGGAGCCGCGTGGAAACTATGCGGGCGCGTGGGGGCGGGGCGGCGGCCCGAGCTGGGCCCCGAGGCCGGGCGACCAGAAGAGGGGCCCTGGCTCCAGGGGCAGGGGCTGGAAGAGGAAGCGAGGGGAAGTGAGGTCAGGCACGCCCTCGCTCCGCACTGCGACCGGGGCCTTGGGCTCCCTTCCTGCCTCAGTTTCCCCAAGTCACTGGTGAGACTGCGTTATCACTACCACGTCAATAACTCAAACCCAGAGTCTGGGACTCAGGGGAAACTGAGGCACTCGAACCGCGAAGGAGCCCCGCCTCCGAAGAGACATTTAATCCGGGGGGATTTACAGGAAACTTCTAAATTAAGGGCAGCGGCTGCTGCAGCTGAGGGGGGGCACGCCGGTCCCTTCTCGCGGGCAGCTGCCGTGAGCTCACGCCCCGAAATAGCCCCAGGGGCCCCAGCCACAGCTGCCATGGGGCCAGGCTGTCACTCAGAGGAAGCCCGGAGCCCCCCGTCCGAGGGACCCCTCCCCGCCGCAGCGCTAGTGTTTTTTCAGCGGACTGCCCCGGCCACTTTCCCTTCCGACGGCTCGAGGGAGGGGGAGGCGATCCCGAAGGGGTGGGTGCTGGGGGCCGCCGCGCCCCCGTCCGGGCTGTGCTTCTGCCCCTAAAAGGTTTGGGCCGCGGTGGGGGAGGGTCCCGGTCCCCGGCTCCGCCCGGTCCCTCCCCGCCTTTTAGGCGCCCGCGCGGCTGGGACATCCCAGTCCCGCTTGGTCCTCCTCGCCCGCCACCGGTGCGTCCAGTCCACGCAGCCAGCCCAGTTCACCCGGTCCATACCGCCCGCCGGCCGGCCCGTCCCCCACCGCAGCCATGGACGCCATCAAGAAGAAGATGCAGATGCTAAAGTTGGACAAGGAGAATGCCATCGACCGCGCTGAGCAGGCCGAGGCCGACAAGAAGCAAGCTGAGGACCGCTGCAAGCAGGTGGGGGCCCCGGACCCGGTGCAACCCTCTCCCCCTCAACGAGGTCGAGTAGGCCCTGCCCTGAGGGCCCTAGCCGCGGGCCTGCCCTAGCCGCGGGCCTGCCGTGCAAGGCTCCTTCCCATCCAGTGTCGGGGCTGGGCCTTCACAGTACCCCCAGGGCCCTAGCCAGAGCCACGTTTCATCTCACCCACCCTAGCCTGGGAATCCCCAGCTCCCTACTGTCCACTCCTGCCCATCTGGAACAATGATGGGCCCTACCCCTGGGGACTGGGAGCGTTCTCTCTACCCCCACCAGGTCCCTCCAACACCCTTGGCTGCACGGCCCCCTCTGCTATCCCTCTTCCTCCCCAAGAGCCTCTAAGTATGTCCTAGTGCCCCTCACACAGCCCTGCCTCCAGCTGGCCGGGCCTGGCTAACCGAGACCTCTTTCTCCCAGCTGGAGGAGGAGCAGCAGGCCCTCCAGAAGAAGCTGAAGGGGACGGAGGACGAGGTGGAGAAGTATTCTGAGTCAGTGAAGGATGCCCAGGAAAAACTGGAGCAGGCCGAGAAGAAGGCCACCGACGTGAGTGTGCACCTGGGCAACTGTGGGACAGTGAGCACACTGGGAGGGGTCCTGGACGTGGGGATGAAGGAGAGGGGACCCAGATATCCCCAGCACCAGGACAGAAGGGGTTTCCTCTTAGGAACCAGGCTCAGGCAAGCTTGCACAAATCCTGGAGGCAGTAGGTAAATCAAAACCACCTCCCACTTACCCCGAGGACAAGGAGTCTTATAATTCCGTTTGGTGCCAGCTCTTAGAATGTACGGTGATCAAGCTGTGAGTCATCCTGGGGGTGGGTGGAACAGGAATTTACCATCCACCTCAATTCATCCTCCAGCTGAAAATGGAGAGGAGACTGCAGCTACATTTGCGGGGTGTGGGTGTAGATGCTGTAGGCAGGAGGAGGAAGAGGAATCCAGAGATGGGGCCCGATTTGAATTACATCCCTGGGGGGCCATTAGAAATGCCCTGGCCTTGGCCTCTGGCCCCAGCGGGCTTGCTGTGCACTAGGCCCAGCTCAGGTTCTAACAGCCCCTCATTTACCCTCATTAAGCTGTCAGCCTTGAGACCATGCCAGGCCAAAGGGCAGAGGGACAGGGCCACAAACGCCAAGGCACCACCTTGGCAGGTCCTACTCCCTCTGAGATTTCTCTGCCCACCCTACACCCCCTAACCAGACTTCTCCACCTACTGCCATGCCTAACCCCCACCTTGAGGTTAGAGAATGGCCATATGACTTTGGACATGGTACTTCTACTATTCTTTGCCTCAGTTTCCCCATTTGCCTTCCACCCAGGATTCTCTTAAGTTTAAGATGAGCCTATGGTTGGATGGATGAGGGGATTAGCAGAAGTATGATCTGAACATCCAAGATCAGAGATGACATTACTGTTTGTGTTGACCATTGTCCATGTTCCCCAACCCGCCCCCCCAAGGTTGGTTTCTCTGACCTCCAGCCTTTGGTGTTGGTTCTCCACCAGCCCTGGCACTCGGGAGGGAACTGGCCTGCAGCTGCTAGTGAAGACAACCCCGGGCATCTGACACTCTATAAATAACCAAGGCCCAGTGCAGCTGGAGGCAGGACTGGAAACCCAAGGAGCTGGATGGGGGCTGGAGGGGGGAGCAGGGGCCAGGGACAGAGCTGGAGAAGCAGGGCTGCAGTGCCAGGCCAGATGGGAAACACTGCCCAAACTTACTGTGTGACCTTGAACGCAGCGCTTAACTTACACACTGCCTCAGTTTCTCCCTTCTCTCTTGCTTCCCATTTGTCCAGTGGGGACAGTAATGCCTGCCCTGGGGTCAGAGAGCTGCATCCATAACTGGGAAGAGCTTGAGAAGCAGAAAATGGCAAATGTCGGTCCTGTGATGAGGACCCCAGGACTTCCCAGATTCTCCAGTCATTTGTCACCCCACTACCATGAATATCATGAAGAGAGTTTTCCTTTAAAGTCTCATCTCTCTCTAGAGGAGACCCCCAATGTCCCCCAGAGTCATTCTTCCCAACCCCCAGTGCCGTCCCCAGAATCCTTCCACACTGCGTCATCTGGCTCTGTGCCCACAATGGGCTCTTGTCACTTGTCCAAGTGGCCTTCAGCACCTGGAGGAGAAGCTACAACTACTTTCTATGGAGGGTGCTGTTTTCCCTGCCTGGTAGTCCAAGCCAGGACCTGCTTTCCACCCCCTCGGCCCCCAGTGCTTCCACCCCTCTCTTCCCTCTCACTCACTGCTTCTCCGGCTGCTCCTCTCTGCTTTCCAGTCTTAAATCTCAGGCTCTCTCAGTCTTTGTCTTTGAGAGAGAGCAGGGGTAGCCTAACACTTAGGAAGTGTGGACTCTGTGCTGGCAAGGGGCTCAAGTGCTCTCTGCTTATACTCTTTCCCAAACTTGGCTTATCAGAATTGCCTCGGAGGTTTAAAGAAAAAGACACAAAGATTTCCAAGGCCCTGCCCTGCAGAGCCCAGTTCGGTGGGTCTAGTGTGGAGCTGAGAACCCGATTATTTTAGAAGCCTCCCAGGTGGCTCTGTTGATTAATCGAGTGTTAGAAGAACTGCCTTATCACAGAACAGCCTATGAAGGCGGAACTGCTGTTGTCAACTCTGAGGCTTAGAGAGATTCAGTAAGTTGCTCAAGGTCACACAAGTGTTGAGTGGCTGAGCTGTGGCTTAAAGACAGCGGTCTGATTCAGAGCCGATGCTCTTAACACCAAGCTGCTCTGCCGCTCCCGTTTTCCTTTATTGGGGCCCTTTTTTTTTTGAGGAAGACTGGCCCTGAGCTAACATCTGTGCCCATCTTCCTCTACTTATATGTGGAGCGCCCTCCACAGCTTGCTTGATAAGCAGAGCTAGGTCCGCTCCTGGGATCCGAACCGGCGAACCCCAGGCTGCCGAGGCAGAGTACAGGAGCTTACTACTGCGCCCCCGGGCCGGCTGCTGGGGCCCTTCTTGCTCTGCCTCTTTTCCTCAAGGTGTCCTCAGTTTCCATGGACCTTCTCCAAAACCTCCATGGTTTTGCCTCTATGTTGCAGGATCAGGGGCTGAGTATCCATCACTCACACTGGCCTTGCACCACCCCCAGTTGCCTCCCAGCCTTGGCAGGGAGCCCCATGGCACAGCCAAGGAGGTCCCATATAGGCCTGGCTTGCCTCCTGAGCCCCTCGCTGGGAGTCTGCCTGGCTTCTAGTGACATCTCAGAGCTTGAGTCTGTGACTGGCTATTTTTAGCAGCAGAGAGGTCTGGTTGGCCTCATTCTTCCCCACCCCCTTACCGGCCAGGCCATGCTGTGGAGGAGTCGGGGCTGCCTCAGACCTGGTCCCAGCTCTCCAGGGGACAGAGGGACCTGCATGCAGATTACCACTGGGAGACTAACCATGCACCGTGCCAGAAGAGGCCCCGTGGCAGGGGAGTGGAGGCTGTCAAGGAATGCGTACTTTGGGCTGGAGCACAGTCTGGGCAGAAGATAGTTGGCTGGGGGAAAACATGGGTTGACAGTCTGGAAGCCAGGAAGCCTAGGTTCTTTCTGACAAGAATCTCACTGTTCTCTGGAGCCTCTCTGATCCTCATCCGAGGCAGACAAAGCCTTCGTGACCTCTGACCTTTGACCCACAGGCTGAAGCAGATGTGGCCTCTCTGAACCGCCGTATTCAGCTGGTAGAGGAGGAGCTGGACCGGGCACAGGAGCGCCTGGCTACAGCCCTGCAGAAGCTGGAGGAGGCTGAGAAGGCAGCCGATGAGAGTGAGAGGTGCGCAGGGGGCCCTCGGGGTGGGTCAGAGAGGGGGTGCAGAAACTGTCTCTGCTGATCCTGAACCCCACCCCCACCCCTCTCCCTGCCTCTCAGAGGAATGAAGGTCATCGAAAACCGAGCCATGAAGGATGAGGAAAAGATGGAGCTGCAGGAGATGCAGCTGAAGGAGGCCAAGCACATCGCTGAGGATTCAGACCGCAAATATGAGGAGGTGACCGCCCTGCCCCACTTCCTTCTCATTCCCAAGCCCCAGACACCCCCAGTCATTCCCCATGGATCTGCTCCTCCTCTCCCCGCAGGTGGCCAGGAAGCTGGTGATCCTGGAAGGAGAGCTGGAGCGCTCAGAAGAGAGAGCTGAGGTGGCTGAGAGGTGAGGATGCCCTGGGGCGGCAGTGGAACTTGGCCTGCGCCTGTCGCTGAGGGGCAGTCTGCGCAGTGGGCAGGCAGTTTCTCAGGCTCGGGCCGTAGGGACAGGTCCTGTCCTCTGACCCCTACCCACTGCCCCCAGCCGAGCCAGGCAGCTGGAGGAGGAACTTCGGACCATGGACCAGGCCCTCAAGTCCCTGATGGCCTCAGAGGAGGAGGTAGTGGCCTCTCTGGACCTTTCTGGGCAATGGCACCTTCTCTCAGCTCACCTCCCTCCATCTCAGGCTGCTGTCACCTGCTGGGGTCGGGGAGGGCCGAGACCTCCAAGCTCTGCCTGCTCTCACTCTCACAACTTTGCTCTTCTCTTCTCTCCTCCATCCCTCCCCCACTGTGCCTTCTCTGCTGTCTCCCCACGGTGCCCTCACACCCCACCCTGCCACACACCCCCTGCAGTAAATGTGGGGACCTAGAGGAGGAGCTGAAAATTGTTACCAACAACTTGAAATCCCTGGAAGCCCAGGCGGACAAGGTAGAGGGGGGCAGAGGGGCAGTGAGGCTGGGGTCCTCCAGGGGAGGGAGGCGCTGGGCCAGGCAGGGTGGGGCTGGGTGTTCACTGGAGACAAGCTGCTGAGTGGCCTGTGGGGCTCAGTGGAGAGGTGAAGGGTCTGTGGAGGCGATCTGCTGACGGCATGTGTGTGTCCCCGCAAGTACTCCACCAAAGAGGATAAATACGAAGAGGAGATCAAACTGCTGGAGGAGAAGCTGAAGGAGGTGAGAGGCCTTTACCTCCTCCCCAGCCCCCCTTCCCCGCCAGAGACTGCCTGCGGCCGGCCGGGAGGCCAGGGCAGGGATGGAAGAGAAGGGGAACTTGAGTGACAGTGTCTGGGAGGGGCTAACTTTTTGTCATTTCCCCCGTCTTGCCCTTACTCCCAGGCTGAGACCCGAGCAGAGTTTGCCGAAAGGTCTGTGGCGAAGTTGGAGAAAACCATCGATGACCTGGAAGGTAAAAGGACTACTCCCCAGTACCCGAAACCTTTTTAAATAGATCCACACTCCCCGCCACTGTTGCTCTGTCCCTCATCTTCCCATCCCATTATATTTGCCACAGTCAGCTAGGGTGGGCCCACCTGGGGCTCCGCAAACTCTGTGCCTGCCGTTCAAGTTGTAGCGGCTCTGGCACATGAACGCCGGTGTTTCTCACACTTGGGAGTGCATGAGCACCCCCAGAGAGTTTAAAACACAGATTCCTGGGCCTGTTCCGAAGCGATCGCTGACTTGGGCTGGAGAATTTGAATGTTTCCCCAGCTCCCTGGTGGCCAGCGCCATGGTCCTCAGACCACACTTTGAGTAGCACTGAGCTGGACTGTTCTGTCTCCAAGCGCAACACAGCAGAGCCGCACCACAGCGGCTTCACTGCAGAGCTATCTGCTGTCATGTCTAGGCTTTCAACATTAATGGAAAATACTACTTTAAGCTAGATTTAGTGAAAACAAATACCTAGGTATTTCCTAGTCTGTGGCTATTCCTCACTATTTTCAACAATGTTGTGCCCGAAACTGTCCTTCCTCTTCACTCTGCGGTGACCCTTGCACCTTCGTAACGGCCACTTCTCTCGCTTCCAGCCTTCTCAGGCAGGCCTCAGCTCTATCTCCATCTTTAGGACTTTAGACCTTTCTGGCTCGAGCACCCTACCTCCGCCCTGAAGCAAGCACTCCTGCTTCTCCAAAGCACTGTGCCCCCGGGTCCCAGGGGAGACAGGAGCTTGGGGGAAAGAACAATTTAGGGGGACCGGGAGGGGAGGAGGGAGCCCTGACAGCTGTGCAGCCTGTTCTCCAGCCTCTCTGGCACTCCATCTTTGTCCACCTCTCTCTGATTCTTGTTCTCTCTTTCCATTACCCTCTCTCCTTCCTTTCCGCTTTCCCTCTGTTCCCTCTCCCCACACTCCCACCTGGTCTTCCTGCCCCGGGCCCCCCCCCCAGACGAAGTCTATGCACAGAAGATGAAGTACAAGGCCATCAGCGAGGAGCTGGACAACGCACTCAATGACATCACCTCCCTCTGAGCCCCCACCAGTGTGGCCCCTCGGCCCCTTCTCCCCTCACCAGTGTGGCCCTTCGGTCCCTTTTCCCCCTGCCGATGTGGCCCCTTGGCCCTTCTCCCCTCTCCTTTCCATTCTCTCTGTGGGGAGGGGGCAGGCAGAAGGAGCAGAAATTGCCGGCATCGCATAGCCAGCCTGGGCGCAGCCTAGGAGAGCCCCCATCGCACCTCCTGCCCACCCTGGCGCTTGCTTCTTCCTTCTCTCCGCCCACTCCCTGCTCTGCCCACTGGCCTCTACCTCTCTCTGCTGCTTAATAAACTCAACTTGGTCTCCATGCTGTTTTCCTGCCCTCCGGAGAGCACTTTCATCACCCCCAGAGCACTGGTTCACTGCTGAGACTCTGGCTCTTACAGACACCCCCAATCTTGTGACCCCACCACTGAGCTCACCCACAAAACACTGTGGCCCACACAAAAACCCCCTGCACACCGGCACTCCCACTCTGACCTTCACTGCTGCATGTGGGCATGTGTGACCCCATTAGTCACCGAGCCCTCTGGCGCCTCTGAGAGACACACCCATCTGCAGACCCAGGCCTGTCACTGACCTCAGGGTGCTCGGCCGGGTTCGCCGGACTGGAAGGAATGACTGGAAGGGAAGTGACTGGAAGGGAAACAGGGCGGTGAGGTGCAGGGGAGGGGCAAGGAGCTGTGAAAGGTCTGGGATGAAGTTTGGGAAAGTGATGGAGGCCAGCAGCGTGGGGTTTTCACTGCAGGTCTGTTTTCTGCCTCAAGTCTGTCTGTCTATCTGGCCCTCCCTTTCCTTGCTCAGTCTTTGTCTTTCTTTCAGTTTCCAACTCAAACCTTCTAAAGAAGGAGCATAAATTAGTTTATGACTTAGGCCTTCCCATCCCACCTCCATGACCCCGAAGCCTCGAGTGAGGCATCCATGTCTGTCCTGGTCAATCCGTCCATTCTCCCTCCGGGGTGACTTCATGGGGTCCTCAGATCCCTGAATGCTGTGTCCTCCTGGGCCTCCAACCACTCCATGTCTATTTGTCGCATCCCCCCTCGTGCCTCCCCGTGTCTCTCCCCTCCCCCTCCTCATGTGCTGCTTCCCCACACAGAGACCTTGGCCAGTGCCAAGGAGGAGAACGTGGAGATTCACCAGACCCTCGACCAGACCCTGCTGGAACTCAACAACCTGTGAGGGCTGGCCCTGCCCCGAGCCAGGCTACAGTTGCCGCCCCAACCCAATAAAACTGATGTTACCAGCATCACAGGGCCCTTTAAACTTTTCTTTAGTGTTGGCGATGGTGATGGTAGGAGAAGGCTGAGAGGATGCCTGAGAGGAGCAATGGAGTTGGGAGACCTTTGAGTGAGCAGGGCCTGGGTCCATGCTCTGCAATGGGAGCCAAGAGGTGGGGGCACTGGGCTCATTAAGGCGGGGTTGTATTGGGGCCGGCCCAGTGCTGCAGCGGTTAAGTTTGCATGTTCCGCTTCGGCAGCCCCGGGTTTGCCAGTTTGGATCCAGGGTGCGGACAGGGCACCACTTGGCAAGCCATGCTGAGGCAGGTGTCCCACATATAAAAAGTAGAGGAAGGTGGGTACCGACGTTAGCTCAGGGCCAGTCTTCCTCAGCAAAAAGAGGATTGGCAGATGTTAGCTCAGGGCTAATCTTCCTCAAAAAATTAATTAAATTAAATAAATAAGGAGGGGTTGTGAGCAGGCCACGTGAAGCAGACAGCCCAACAGGGCCGGGGGAACATCCTGGCCCCTACTCCCTGCAGGGCAGAGGAGCTGCTGTCACAGCATTGCCCCATTCCGGCAGGCGGCTGGGCCACACAACACAATCTGCAGACAACATTGCAAAGCTACACAGGTTGTACTTGAGCAGGGTGAGAGCCCAAAGCCTTGATGTGATGGTAAGCCTCAAGGCTTCCGCCCCTACCCACTGCCCTACCCCCGACACACACACACACACACACACACACACACACTCGAGGCCATTCCAACAATATCGGTCATTTCTGCCCTCTTCCTGCTAATACCTGTGTAGGCAGAATAGTGACCCCCGCCCAAGATGTCCACACCTTAATCCTATGAAATGTTACATGGGAATGGGTAAGCATTTTGAGAAAGGGTGATTATCCTAGTTTATCTGGGTGGGCCCAATGTGACCACAAGGGTCTTTAGAAGAGGGAGGCAAGAAGGTGAGATGTGACAATGGAAGCAAGAGTTTGGAGCAATGTGAGGAAGGGGCCACAAGCCAAGGAATGCTTTGCTTCTAGAGGCTGAAAAAGGCAAGGAAACAGCCGCTCGGAGCGTCCAGAAAGAACCACTCCTGCCAACAGCTTGACTTTAGCCTGTAAGAGTCACTTTGGACTTCTGACCTTGCGAACTCTAAGAGACTAAATGTGCGTTACCATTAAGTGTGTGGTAATTTGTTACAGCAGCAATTGGAAGTGAATACATCATCCTTCTGATTTGGGGAACAAAGGTGCCTTCCACATCTTTCATGAGAAACATTTATTTAAAAAAAACCCTTGGAGGTTAAAAAGGAAGTGGTGTGATGGGCAGGACACAACAAAGCCTCCAGTGCCCCTCACTCCTGGCTGCTGGCTCTGCACAGTCTCCAAGTTGCAGGCCTCTAGGCGACAGTCTCCGTGACCTCTGCTGGGTGGTAGCTAACACTCCCTTTGGTCCCACTTCTGAGTCTACACAACAGGAAGCCTAAATCAGAAAACTGGCCTAGGACGAGCTCACTTGCCCGCAATTTGCATGAAGCTGTTCTGGACTCCACTTGGGGAGGTGGGGGCTGTGCCTGAGGCAGGGCCAGCGTCATACCTCTGCTGCCTTCTCATGTGCACAAGGAAGGCAATGCTGGTGGCTGCAAAGAGGAGGCCAAAAACCAGGGCCAGGACGTCCCCTGGGGGAGACAAGAGGCTGCCTCAGGGAGTGGAGAGGAGTCCACAGGTTCCCTCAGAGACTGCTTCCGTGTGTCCCCCCACCCCTGCCCCAAGTTCTCCAGCTGCCCCCAGTGTCTCAGAATCCAGAAGAGACTAGCAAAGGGATGGGGGTGGACACACAAGAAGGGGTAAGGTAAGCACGTTTTCCCTCCCTGAAAACTAAAGAGATTATTTGTGAAGGAGGGTGCTAGGAGATTTCTGGACCTTCATTCTGACTAATTCTTGCCCTGGGGACAATGGTGGAACCGCCACCTTGATCTGACACTCTATCCTACTGGGGTTGGAGGTCTGTTCTGCAGAAAAGGAGAGAGGCAGCGGTGGCCGTGACTAGCCCCTGGGGCTGAATAGTGCCAACGGGCGTCCTCTCCAGCATCAGGAGCCAGAGGAGAGGCACAGACTCACCAGTAGCGAGGCAGGAGTTCAGGTGGACTGAAAAGAAAGAGGAGACATTAGAGTCAGGGCCTGTGACACCAGTGACAGACACAGGCCCGGATGAGGATGCGGCTGAGTGGCTTGGGGACATGGCACTATGGGGCACCAGACCAAGCTGCACCTGGCTCCGTGGTCCTAGGGCTGCTGTCCACTCCAGCAGGGAAGGAGGCCTCCATCACTCGCCCATTCAAAGGCTGCGTGGCCCTGAAGTTCAGCTGTAGCCGAGAGTTGTCAGGTCCCCACAGGGAGCCAGAGAGGGTGTGGAGCTAAGGAGGTCAGTAGACAGTGGGGGTGGGCTCATGACAAGGAAACAAAAGGGCCACAGGCCTACTCATAGCCAGCACCTCCGGGCTCCACCCTCCAAGTCCCCCTCATCTCCCACACGGCCTCTTCATCTCGTTGCACATCTTCATGTCATCCCAGACCCCTTTCCCCACACCCCCTATGTCACCACCACACCCCAGCCTCACCTGCTTAGCACTCAGCCTCACTGTCTGGTTGAACACAGTCCAGATGACCCCCTGGGCACAGGGGGGTGTGGTCAGGGACCCCTCATATCGGAAGTAGCGGCTGAGGTCAGAGGGCAGCAGTGCAGACACATCCAGTCCTGGGATCCAAGTCTCTGAGTCTATGGAGAGGATCCGTGCTGGAGTCCCACCTGGGTCCTCCTTGCCCCCAAAGCTTCGGGGATGAGCAGGGATACAGTTTCATCTCCCAGAAGCCAAGCTGACTCAACTCCCTGAGACTGCTTCTTCACCAAGTGTGTCCCTTCCCATAACTCAGCAAAGACGTAACTCAGAAGAAAGTAAAAGGGACCAGCACGATGGCGCAGCAGTTAAGTTCTCACGTTCCGCTTCTTAGCGGCCCGGGGTTCGCTGGTTCGGATCCTGGTTGCAGACATGGCACTGCTTGGCACGCCATGCTGTGGTAGGCGTCCCACATATAAAGTAGAGGAAGATGGGCACGGATGTTAGCTCAGGGCCAGGCTTCCTCAGCAAAACGAGGAGGACTGGCAGAAGTTAGCTCAGGGCTAATCTTCCTCAAAAAAAAAAAAAAAAGAAAGTAAAGGGCTCGGGGGCCTCACAGAGTGAGAGAGTGTCTCCTTACGGCCTCCCTCTGAATCTTTACTCTTACTTTCATACTATGATAATATGCTAGACCACAGATTTAAGCCCAGAGTGAATCAAAAGGGAAAATGAGGGGCTGGCCCCACAGCCTAGTGGTTAAGTTTGGCACGTTCCATTTTGGCAGCCCAGGTTAGGTTCTCATGTGCAAACCTACACCACTCATCAGTGGCCATGCTGTGGCAGCAACCCACATAAGAAGTAGAGGAAGATTGGCACAAATGTTAGCTCAGGGCAAATCTTCCTCAAGCAAAAAAAGGAAGATTGGCAATGGATGTTAGCTCAAGGTGAATCTACTTTGGCCAAAAAAAAAAAAAAGGGGAAATGAGCTGAATAACTTGTAAATAACTATATATATTTGCAACTATAAAAAATAGATACAAAAACTCAAAAAGCACAGTTCCCTCTAGTGTGGCAAAACTTAAGGTCCAGTAAGGTAAGTGAGACAAAATGTCCTAGAGTGACTGAGAAGGAAAAGATTTCCAACAAAAGTATTTATAAATTTAAAATATTTGACATTTAAGAAGAAAAATTTTAACTCTCCAGAGTCAACCCCTGAAGTTCCGAACACTATTTTCTTGGTCTTATTCGCTTTCTGTCTTATTTTGGTTTGGTTTGGTTTTCGGTTTTTGACCATAAAGCCTGTGGCAGCAGTGTGCCTTTGTCCGTCTGCCTCTGTTCAGCTTCATAGTTACTGTCAAGATCGCAGTCGGCCAGCTCACTCACCAGCCCCTCTCCAGGAGGCAGCCCACCTGTGTGCTCAGACTTGAGGCTCACCCAAGAGCCATTCCCTTTTTTATTTACAGATTGGCACCTGAGCTAACATCTGTTGCCAATCTTCTTTTTTTTTTCTTTCCTCCTTCTTCTCCCCAAAGGCCCCCCCACCAACCCCGTACATAGTTGTATATTCTAGTTGTGAGTGTCTCTGGTTGTGCCATGTGGGACGCCACCTCGGCATGGCCTGATGAGCCGTGCCTGGTCCTTGCCCAGGATCCGAACTGGGGAAACGCCGGGCGGCCAAAGCAGAGCGCGTGAACTTAACTGCTCAGCCACCGGGCCGGTGCCCCAAGGGCGATTCTTTATGAACAAGGGTATCAAGGCTAGTGTCCAGACCAACAAACTGACCTTCCTCAGTGATTTCTTCCAAGTGTGACAACAACTGCTCATAGGCGCTGTTTTCTTCTGGGCCTTCCTAGGAGATGACAGTGCAAGACAGGTTAATACGTGTATCTAAGGCCATGGCTAGGGCTGGGCTGGGGCCTGAGGTGAGGGGGGTTCCCATTCCTCAGCCCCGCCCCATTCCTCAACTCTGAGCATGTGAGAAGAACATAAAATCTTATGTATTATTACTCAAAGTCCATTTACTCTTATTTTGCAAAATAACCTAACAAGCTTGGCAGACTAGTTTTCAAGGGCACATTGGAGAAGGAAGGTGGGTCACCTCATTAGGATACAAGGCCCTCAGGGACCTGGGCCCTTCTTACTCTTCAGTCTCACTCATCGCTGTCCCCCGACAGTCCATGGTATCCCCAAAGAAAACCATTACAACCTTTGTATTCGTGTTACCTCTGCATTCACCTCATAATTCACGTGTTGACCCCTGGAGCTAGGACACACTATTTCCCAGGTGCGTCTCTGAACTTTGTGCCATGAGGCAGTGAGTGAGCCTAGCAGGTGTCTCAGCGCCTCCATTTTATCAGCCTCCTCTAATCATTATGTATGTAGCCAAAGAGGTCACTAAATATTTCTCTAGACTTTATTGCATTTCACAAAGGGGGAAATTATGTGTTATGGGTCATAGGAGTATTAGAGAAATTACCTGATGTCCAGTCTAGTGCATCTGCCATTCTGGCATTTCCTGAATGGGCCATGTTCTGAGCCTTTCCCATGAATGAAGGCTTTGGGTTTCACCTCCTCTCTGAAGCCTTCCCTGAATACCTCTTTTACTCTGACTACCTTCCTATAGGTGTATCCTGTCAGCCTCTCTCACTGGCTGTATGTTTTCCTGAGAGACAGGGACCCATGGGCCCACGGTTTCCAGCCCAGTGCGTGGCTCACAATGGGGTTTTTTTTGGAGGAAGGTTAGCTCTGAGCTAACATCCGAGCCCATCTTCCTCTACTTTATATGTGGGACGCTGCCACAGCATGGCTTGCCAAGCTGTGCGTTATCCGAACCGGTGAACCCACAGCCACAGAAGCAGAACGCGTGAACTTAACCGCTGCGCCACCAGGCTGGCCCCTCACAGTGCGTACTGAACGAATGAACTAAAGAGTTAATGGGGATGACAGCCAGATGCCAGGGTGAATGTGCTGGGATGGGGTCTCTGGGAGGAAGATACACGGAGCCCGGGGCGGGGAAGCAGGGAGTGGGAGTGTCCACGGCTGGTACCTGCAGAAAGGCGGCCAACACGGCCAGGCCCCCCGGGCGTCCCATGGCCTCATCCACTTTGGCAAATGCAGTGCTGATGTGAACCACGTGGATCTGAAGAGGACACGAGTGCAGGAGTGGGCACCATCCCGGGGGCGCGCCCCCTTCGCCCCTCCGCAAACAGCTGCGCGCTCACCTCGGCCGGGAAACGGTGGCCGCCAACCGTGTGCTCCGAGCCCGGGCGGCCCGCAGCTCCCCAGTGCAGATGCAGCTGCAGAGCCCGGTACTCCCGCCCGGGGCCCAGGGCCATCTCCAGCCCGGGAGGCAGGGTCAGCTGCACTGTGGCAGGAAAGGCAGGTGAGCTGAGCCGGGCCCGCCCATGGGGCCAGCCCCACTGCCGAGCACCCGCTGAGCGACCGGATTCCCCCGGCCCCTTCCGCCCAGACAGTCTCCGCCCCCCTGAGGCTCCGCCCCCAGACCCCTCACCCGTGTGGCCGTTGTTGCGCAGGCGCAGTTCGGGGAACGGCGGGAGCTCAAAGCCCAGGAGTTGTACCGAGCGCAGGGCGGGGCAGAAAACGGCTAGCTCGGGGCGGATATCCACTGGGGACTGGAAGCGGCCTGCGCAGGCTGGCGATACCTGCGGCCAGGGCGGGTCGCCTGCGGTGGGGAAGTGTGGGCAGGAAGTCTGGTGACAAGATCGGGAACTTTTAGGGAAGCGGGATAGAAATAATGAGGGGCGGAGTCAGGAGGCATCGGGGCGGGAAATAGAAATCGGTGATGTGGACAGAGACAGGCAGCAGGCGGTGTTGGGGCCTGGCCGACGTGGGTGCAGTGGGGGGGGCGGGCCCAGGACCAGAGTTGGGGCATGGCTGGGGAGTCAGATCGGCAGAGCTGGGTGCCCAGATTGGGTCTGTGTAGCGGGTTGGTGTCTCACCTCCATAGCGCCAATGTCTGTGGTCATCACCTGCTTAAAGAGATGAAGAGACTGATCTTCGAGCCCAGTCCTTCCCCAGTGGCTAGAACGAGGTGGATCCCTCTCACTAGCAGGGGTTCACAAACTCAGATGCCTCACAGGGCATAGCAGGTAACAGAAATGCCTGAAGCGGGCCAGGTGGAAAGCACAATAGATTGCAACCAAACATACCACGACAGCCTGGTGGGCCACATGAAGGCCCTACTGGCCCCGGAGATACCAGTTTGCAGCCATTGTCTTAGGGTCTGCCAAGTGGGTGGAGCCTCAGTCCCCAGGCCCAAATCGGTACCCCATCTTTCCTTTCTCCCTTACTCATCACTCCTCCCCACTCATCCCTCTTCCCCTTCTGGTCTCCAACCCCCTTCCCAAAGTTCCTGGCTTGGGAGTCATGATACCAGGTTCCCATACCTGCTGTTTCCTTCTTCTAGGTGTCAGTTTCTTCCTCTGTGGACTGAAGATGGGGCGATCTCTACATGTCCCTCCTGCTCTTCCTCTGATCCCCTCGTCTTCCCTCTCTTCTTCCCTCTCACCACCTATGTTCTCTCTCTCCACTTTCCTCATCGCTTGCTCCTCTCTAACCTTCCCCTTTCTTCTTTCCCCTCTCTTCATGCTCACCTTTCTCCATCTAGGCCCCTTTTTTGTCTCCCCATCTGTCCCTTTCTAGCTCTGAAAGGGGAGATGGCTCCAGTGGCACAGGAGTCCCTGGGATTGGGAAAGGCTGCTGTCAGAGTTCAGGCTCCCCTCCTTCCCTGAAGAACCCCGGCCTGGGCTGGAGTTAGTGAGGAAAGGCACGAACCTCCCAGAGTCTACATTTGTAGGGCTGACAACCACTTACCTTTGTTGTCCCTGTGGGCATTATTCTGGGGGCTTCGAGTGTCCCTGGGAGCCTCAACAGTAGGTAGATCCTCTAACTTCAGAGAGTCCTCTTCTCCTGGTTCAGTCTTCATTCCAGGTGGGTCCTCTTCTCTAGATGGGTCCTCTTCACTGGGCAGGTCATCCTCACCCAGTGGGTCATCTTCCCCAGATGAATCTCCTCCCATTGGGGGAGTCCCCTGCATCCGAGGCAGGCTCTGGGGATGGGCAGGCACCAGGAGCAGCAGTAACAGCAGCAGTTGCACAGCAGGGTCCTGGCTAGGGGCTGGGATCAACAGAGGGAGCCAGGGGCTGGGGCACAGGGGAGCCATGCGGCTGACTATAGGGTGTCCCGGACACGGTGTGTACGGGCTGTACGTGCATCGGCAACAGGAGCTGGGTGGGGGAGGAGCAAGCCTGGAGGGGAGCAGGCTGACTCACAGAATGCCCTTTTGTAGAGATGGAGCCAAAGTTCCACAGGTCTGTCTGGCCCTATCCCCCTCCCTGATACCAAAGCCTGGATGGGGGTGGAGTGAGGGGCAGGTATGTGCAGAGGCAGAAGGTTATCGGGGTCATGGGCTCAGCCTGGAACCCAAGGCACCACCTGGCACTATACAGGCTTTCCCTGGCGCCACCAGGCTGCTCGCCAGCCAGCTCCAGCTAACCCTGGCCTGCTTCCCAGCCCCAGGCAGGGAAAGGGAAAGACAGGGAGCTGGGGCCCCCACATCCCCTGGCTGAGAGGGAAGCATCCCATGTCTACATGCCTAGCCCAGCCAGGGCGCAATAAAGGGGTAGGGCAAACTGGGGGCGCCTGGGTAGGGGAGGATGGATGAGTAGGTGGGAGGCGAATTTGAGCAGGAGTGGAAAACTGAGTATATGTATGACAGGGGCTCTGATGGGTTTAAACTAAATTTATTTTTCATCATATTACACCTCTACTCAAAAACCTTCACTGACTTCCCACTGCCTACCAAAGTATCTTCCATCTGTTCATCTGCTCCCTCTAAACGACCTCCAAGTCCCTTCAAAATCTTACCTAAGAGACCTTTCCATCTTATCTCCTCCTATTCTCCCTCAAACTTCAGCTAAATTAAACTATTCATTTTTTCCCCCAACTTTTGACCACCTTTGTTCCTCTAGGTCTCACTGCCTGGAATGCCATTCACTCCTACAATTAACAAGTGTTTATTTAACACCTACCATATGTCAGGCACAGGGCTATGGACTACGGAAATGAATAAGAAATGAATAAGACACAGTCCCTGTCCAGAGGAGCTCACTGTCTAGTGAGTGATGGCAAACACTATCATAATATTTAGAGGAGAGTGATTAATTCTGCCTCAGAAGGTAATACAGAAATAGGCAGATTTGATCAGGGCCTTGAAAAAGTAGCAGTTCAATTGGCAAAAACAATGAGGAGAATGGTATTCTGGGCAAAGGGGAGGCACCAAATATTTTGAGCAGGAGAATGACAGAATCCAGTTCTCATATTAGGTCATGTTGAGGGCTGGTGTGGAACATGGATTGGAGGCAGAGAGCAGGTGCAAGGAAACGAAGAGGGAGAGGCTCCCAAGAATGGGCTTGGGGTTCCCAGTGGCCTATTCATTTGACAAACGTTTATGGAGCCTGCTCCAATCCTCCAGGAACTTTCCTAGGCCCCAGGGATGCGGGGTTGAACTAGAGAACAGCCTCTACTGTTCTGTAGCTCTCATTCTAGTAAGGCCTCTATGGCTTTGACAAAGCAGGAGAGAGCGAGGCCATCTCAGGAGGTTCATGTCTGGGGCTGACACTCAGTAGGTATGCACCTGTATGGTTATAGAGGCTAATTAGATATATTGAAATATTTCTAATCCTGTTGGTAACTAGCCCCTAGCTTCAGGGTGCTTCTGCTACTGGACTCCTCCCTGGAGACTCCTAACCTCCTCAAGGACCGCACTTGAATGCCAGCTTCCACGCAGATGGATCAGTACTTGTGCGCCCACGTTAAGTACCACGTTAAGTAGTTTTACTATCTCCTCTGTCTAAATCCCATCTGTCATTCAAGACTCAGCTCAAAAGCCACCTCCTACAAGAAATCTTTCTTGACCAACTCTACACCACAGGAGGAGATTTTGGGTGCCTCTGAACCACCACAGTTCTTTGCCTGCCCTTGCTAATAACACTGTCCACCATCTAATTCACAGGAAGCTGATTTATGACATTTTATCTGCTCTATTAACCTTGAGATCCATAAGGGCAGAGTCCAGTATTTGATTGATCGAGTCAGTTTTTTATTCAACAGCCATTATTGAGCATTTTTCTCTCTGCAGATCAACTTGCCAGGGCTTGAGAAAAACCGAATTAACTAAGACGCCTTCCCTGCCCTCAGGGAGCTCGTTGTCAATGATCTATGCGTGTCAAACCACACTTATTCCAGGAGCATGACATCACATTTTTACGGCACCTCAAATTATCTGCCTTATCAGAGGGACTGTCATACTGAATACCAAAACCTGTGCAGCTGAACCACAGCTGTCCTGCAAGTGGCCATCTTAGGAGGTAGTCAGCCTGAAAATCTAGGTTGCCATTTCTGGAGCCAAATTAAGAGCCATCCATGGCAATCTGATCCAGTGTGCGTTCTGGACAGTCAGCTCATTGTCTTGGTCAGCTGAGTTGTCAGCACTGTGCTTGGACCCTGACACGTGGAAGGTACATAGTCATATCAGAATTGGATGGACCTGGACAAGACGGAATGTGGTAACGACTGATCTGGTTGTGGTGGGAGAAGTCACGGGAAGCACAGAGGACAGAAGCACCATGCTAACTGGAGTCGAGTCTGGATGTCTGGAGATCTTTCTCCAACAGCAGTCCCAGCTTTATTTCATTTTCCCTCTTTCCAAATGTTCTGAATGTTTCCACCTCTTTCCTTTTTAGGTCTCTGTCAAGGTCTCCCTGTGTGCTTCTCCGTGGCGCTCTGTATGTCCACCATGCCCTGCCATCTCTGCTGCCTTCTCTCAGTCTTCCGGTCCTCCTCTGCATCTAGCTGCAGGTCTCTCTCTGCTATAGATTCTAATTTTCCAAATGCCATTCTCGTAGACCTGCCTCTTTCTTGAGCTCTCTTTGTGTGTGACTGTGTCTCTGGTCTGGCTGGGGAATGTGGACTCTGATCCTGGATCCTGCCTTCGCAGCTGGGAGTCTGCCAAACCCTAAAACAGGTTTGAGCTCCCTGAGTCTTGTTTCCCGAGTCCTCCCAGGTTGGGACAGAACATACTCAGAACTGACTGACTGGGGCTCCCTCCCACCTGGCACACCACCTCTCTGTGTTGCTTAAGGCCAAGTCTTTTGTCCTTAGGGGGTCTGTTTCTTCAGACACTGAGGGCCGTGTCTCTGCTTATCCTAGGGTTGCAGAGGAGGGAGCTGTTTGTTGGTGGGGTAGGAGGACAAAAAGACCCTTACTCCCCAGCCATGGATCCGAAGCAAAGATGGATCAAAGCCCTTCTGGGGCTGTGAGGCTGACCTGTAGCTCTGGCCCACCTCGCCATCTGTGTCAGTTTCCTAGGGCTGCTGTGACAAGTTACCACAAACTGGTGGCTTAAAACAACAGACGTTTTTAATCCCACAGTTTTGGAGGCTAGAAATCTGAAACCAAGGTGTCGGCAGGACCCTGCTCCTTCTGAGGACCTAGGGCCTCTTCTGGCTTCCGGCGGCTCCAGGCACTCCTTGACTTGGGCCTGCATAACTCCAACTTCACGTGGCCTTCTCCTCTTGTCCCTGTGTCTCTTCACTGGGTATCTCTTATAGGAACACTTGTCACTGGATGTGGGGCCCACCTGCATAATCGAGGATGATCTTATCCCAAAATCCTTAGCTTAATTACATCCACAGAGACGCTTTTTCCAAATAAGTTCACATTCACAGGTTCTAGGGGTTAGGACATGGACACGTCTTTGTGGGGCCACATTTAGCCCCCCTCTGCATGAGCAATTTTGGAACTGAAGTGGATGCACAGGATGAGAAAGGATGGGTTTGTGTTGGAGACCCTCATGCCTCTGCCCCATCCCTCTTCATCCTCTTTGTAGGCAGTTTAATCCACTAGCATGGCTTCTATAAGCTGATGACAGCCCAGTATCTCCAGTGGGACTCTCTCCTCTATGTCAGGTCCATAACCACCTGCCTAACGGACATCCCCAATCGGTGGTGGTATTACTGAGCTGCTGGATTAAGCCAACCCTAGGGCCTACCTACATCTGGACTTTTCAGTTGCATGAGCCAATAAATTTGTTGGTGTTTAACCAATTTTAATTTACTGTTATTTGTGACATAGTCTTACTGATATAAATTCTCTCCATGGTTTGGCCTCTGCCTCTCTCTCCAGTCTCCTTTCTCATCACTCTCTCTCTTGCAATCTCTGCTCTAGTCTTACTGCATTCTAGCAGTTCCTTGAATGCATTGCATGTGTGTGTGCACGTGTGTGCGTGTATTTTGTCTCCAAGCCTTTGTCCGTGCTGTTTGTCTCTTCACCTCTCCCCCACTGCCAGCCCTGCCTCACCAGGTTTTGCACATCCTTCAGGTAACAGTTCCTCCCAGAAGCCTTCCCTAACTCCTAGACAGGGTCTGTCCCTCACTGGTGCATGCGGAGAGCCTATACTTCCCTTGTAACATTTCTCTCATTTTGTGGTGTCTCCTTACCATGTCTGCCAAGCAGGACCATAAGCATCCATAAGGGCAGGGGTCATATTTCTCTTGTCCACCATTTCATCTTCATGCCTAGGACGGGGCACATGAGAGGCATTTGGTTTTTGTGGAATGACTGATGATTGTTGTTGAAGGCATCCCTAGGGATTCTCCAGCACCTAGTGAGTTGAAAGCAGAGGTTGAAGGTCAAGGATAGAGAGGTTGTTGACTGCCCTCTGCTCCTCCACCCCTGACTCCTCCTTCCTTTGGCTTTGTGAGTAGAGTGGACATCTGTTCCAGGTATAGTATGGGGTGTGCCTGACTTGCTCTGTGGGAGACTTGGTCCCAGGGCATCAGTTGTCTCCAACTCTGCTCAGTGTGTTTTCTCAGTTTTGCCCTCTTCTTTCTCCAAAGTTGGATGATTCCCCCATCTGAGTTCACAGTAGGGTCTATTCCCTAGCCCTCTCCCATCCACCCAAAGCACACTCACACACTGGCAGCACACCCAGACACCCCATCACTACTGCCCCCCGGGCGTTGTGCTCTGTTCCCGTCACCCGGGCTCACAGGGATCCCGATTAGCGTGGGATTATCTGTCCCCTCCCACACTTGAGTTCTTGGTGCAGACTGTCTCACAGTCACCTGAGACAGTGTAGCCAGTCCTCCACCTATGTGGCACCACCAGTTTGGGACCTGAGTCCAAAGTACAGTCTGCCCCAAACTCTCTCTTTGCTCCATCAAGTGCTTCAAGTTGTTTCTCCCTGATCTGAGTCCAGCATTTCTCCATCCTCAGAATTCTTAGAATGCCAGAGAGCTAGGGGGGACCTCAGAACTCTGACAATACCCTGGTTCTTGGCTCAGGGCCCAGATTCCTAGGAGTCCACAGTTGTAGGAATAGGGTCTAAAATATCTGTCTAACATTTTGGGTTTTAATGGCATTTTTTTCTAACTACAAAGTACTGCACTCATGCTCCAGCAGAAAACTTGAGAAAGGCAGAAAAGTATAAGGGAATTTTAAAAAATCACCCTATTTGTCCCATTTATCCCTTTAACCTCAGTGATCCAGTGCCTGGCACAGATTAGGTACTTAATAGATATTTGTTGAATTATCTTCAATCCCATTACCCAGAGGTAAAAACCACAATTACCTTTTGATTGTTTATCCTTCCAGTCATATATAATATATATAATAGAATAATAATATATATTATACATAAATGGGATCGTACTGTACACACAGCTTTGTAGCCTGCTTTCTTCCCTTGGAATATACTTTGTGTATTTTTTCATATTGATAGCTTTAAAAAATTTTTTTATTTTATTGAAGTCATATTGGCTTATAACATTGTGTAAATTTCAGGTGTACATTATTATATTTCAGTTTCTATATAGGCTGCATTGTGTTCTAGTTTTTATTTGTCACCGTACACATATGCCCCTTTACCACTTTTGCCCACCCCCCACCCCCACCTTCTCTTCTGGCAACCATCAATCTGTTCTTCTTATGTGTTTATCTCCCACATGTGAGTGAAACCATATTGTGTTTGTATTTCTCTGTCTGACTTATTTCGCTCAGCATGATGCCCTCAGGGTCAATCCATGTTGTCACAAATGGCACAATTTTGTCTTTTTTTTATGGCTGAGAAGTATTCCATTGTGTATATATACACCACATCTTCTTTATCCATTCATCAGTTGATGGGCACTTGGGTTGCTTCCACATCTTGGCTATAGTCAATAATGCTGCCATGAGCATAGGAGTACATAAGTTTCTTTGAATTGTTGATTTCAAGTTCTTTGGATAAATACCCAGTAGTGGGATAGCTGGGTCGTACAGTATTTCTATTTTCTAATTTTTTGAAAAATCTCCTTTGATAGCTTCTTTACATTACTTTTAATGCTTTCATCTTATTCTTTCATATAGTTGTACCATAATTTTCCTAGCCAATTCACTACCACTGGACATTTAGTTTTCAGTTGTTATAAACAACATTGTGCTACACATCATTGTGCCACACATGAGTTACATGTATTTTTGTCCATATATCTATTTTTCTGGATGCATTCCTAAAAGTGGAATCATAGGTCATAAGACCAGGCATTTTCTAAGATTTCTCATAAATACTGACAAAATGGCACTGCCGACTTACCCTCTAGAGCTACAGGCAATTTTTTTTTTTGAGGACTTTTTTTCTGACTTCTTCTTCCCATAAGCCCCCCAGTATATAGTTGTATATTCTAATTGTAGGTTCTTCTGGATCTGCTATGTGGGACCTGGCCTCAGCGTGGCCTAATGAGCTCTGTTAGGTCCGCGCCCAGAATCCCAATTGGCAAAATCCTGGGCTGCAGAAGCAGAGCGCGAGAACTTAACCACTGGACCACCTGGCCGCCCCTACTGCAAATTCTTTTGAACACCTAAGTAAGGATTATGTGCTACATTTTATGTTTGACTAAGTAGCAAAGACTAATCAACTCCAAGCTTTTGCCTTTGGACGGAATCACTGCAATTCCGAACCACCACGTTAGTTATTGACACCTGCTGACCAGAAGCTAACTGGGTGTCAGGTTCCGGATCAGTATGAAATAAGAAAATGAGTTAGTAACTTAAAACCCATAAACTTTTGTTCGGGAGCCAAAATATTTCAAACCTTAGGACCCGTGAGGGTTCTTAGCAGTGAAAGCACTGGGAACGACTGAACCCCAGCGTCTGGCACGGGCCCAGGACAGAATATGAGCCGTAACTATTGCCCCTTCCCAATTCTACAGATGGGACACTGAGGCCCTGCCAGTGTCTGCACCCCCCAAGTCTCCTGACTCAAAGTCCAGGCTGCTCCCCCAACTTAGTGCCGCTCAGAGGAGGGCCACTCGCCTGCCCCAAGAGACACTGGCCCGGGGGTCCCCCGAGCGCCTGCAGCGCCGCCCTGGCGGTGGGCGGGGCCGTGTGGAGCAGACCCGCGCGGTCCAGGGGCAGCCGCGCATGCTCCGTCCTGCGCGCAGCCTCCCTGCGCCCGGGGGCGCGCCCCGCTGGCCCTGCGGCCCCGCCCCTGCAGCGGTTGGGATTTGAATCTGCGGCGGGCGGCGGCCGGAACTGTGGCCGTCTCCGCCGGCATGGCGAGCCCTGGCCCCGGCGCTCGGTGTCCGGTGCGAGAGCAGCGCGCCCGTTGGGAGCGGAAACGCGCCCGCACCGCCCGGGAGCTGCTGGAGACCGAGCGGCGCTACCAGGAGCAGCTGGGGCTGGTGGCCACGGTGCGGGGCGGGCACCCAGGGTGTGGCAGGGTCTCTGCGAGGCCGGTGACCCCGGGGGTGGTGGGTCTTGCCCTGTCGGCCTGCGTGGAGGCAGCTGCGCCTTGGCGTCAGCCTCCTGTCCCTGCAGACTATGTTGGGTATTCTCTCCTTCCGCAGTACTTCGTGGGGATTCTCAGAGCCAAGGGCACCCTGCGACCACCAGAGCGCCAAGCCCTGTTTGGGCCCTGGGAGCTCATTTACGGCGCCAGCCAGTGAGTGGAAGGGGCGCGGGGAGAGGGCAGGAGGGAGAGCCCTGGCCTCTGGCAGTGCTCGGAGTCGGAGAGACCCAGGTTCATATTCAGAGTTGGCCAGTCACTTCACCTGTGGGCTTGGGCCAGTGCCTCACCTGCTCCAGGTCTCCATCTGTAAAATGGGGTAATAGCGCTGCCTCCGGGGCAGGGGTAGGAGAGTTTAATGAGGTGGTGCTTGAGTAGCTCTTGGGCTGCTCTTCTGTTGTCCTCACCCACGCAGAGAGCTGCTTCCCTACCTGGAAGGAGGGCACTGGGGACAGGGGCTGCAGGGCTTCTGCCCCCACCTGGAGCTCTACACTCAATATGCTGCTAACGCAGAAAGGTCCTGGACCACCCTGCAGGTAACCCGAAGATGACTTCAAGTCCGGCCCCTCTTTCTCTCTTGTCCCATACGTTTCCTCTTCATCTGGAGACCCAACCTTCATTCACACTGTTCCAGCGTTTATAGAGCCCTCTAGCCCCCAGCTCTGTGCTAAATTCCCTGGAGGGAGACAGGGGTTCTCTCAGGAGCACACAGCCCACTGAGGGCTGGGGAGGTGTACACAGATGAATACAATATAAGGAGTGGCTTCTCTCCCTGCTGCCAACTCTTTCCCCCTCACTCCAGGAGCAACTAAAGAGAAACAGACGTTTCCGGAGGTTCCTTCAGCTTCAGGAAAGCCGCCCTGAGTTTGGGGGCCTTCAGCTCCAGGACCTGCTCCCTCTGCCTCTGCAGAGGCTCCAGCAGTGAGTGAACTCACCCTGAATCAACCCACTTCTGTTTTCCGAGTCTGTATGGCTGCTGCTCTCAGCTTTGTGGGACTCCATGGGGTCTGTCCCAGTGCCTCTCTCTTGGGACAACTTGCTCCTAAAAACCTTTTGCAAGAGTAAATGTGAACACACTGGAGACCCGGGGTCTGCAGACTGTGGGACTCTGCGCTGAAGTGAGGGGGCCTGTCATAGGGCTAGTGACAGGGTATCTGGAAGTTTGTTGAGATGAGAGGCTGGCCTAGCTTAGCATGTCTGTCCCTGGGATGAGTTATGAGCTTATAGTCAGATTGTCTGTAGCATCGTTCTTGGGTTAACTTTCATCTTGGGATCTGGCCTCCCGAAGCACTGTCACTCTGCCCCTGACTCTAGTATGGGATGGAAGAGGGCCATGTGGTGTGAGCCCAGGTTCTGACTCCCAGAAGAAGAGGATACAATTGCCAAAGGCAGATCTTTCCTGGCCTTGCGACTGAAGTATGTGTGGGGTGACCTGTGTGTCAGGCAGAGGAGATTTTGCCCAGCTCTGCTTCCCCTCATACACTTCGAACTGTCTAATTCCAGGTATGAGAATCTTGTTGTCATCTTGGCTGAAAACACAGATCCCAACAGCCCTGACCACCAACAGCTCACACGTATGTTCTTGCTCCTTTGCAACTCAGGCAGGAGGCTGCCTCTCCTGTATCCCTTTCTGGTTCTGACCTCCACCAAGGTCTGGTATGCGTCTATCTTCCATTGACATGTACACAATGTCCCTATTGCCCTGCCTTCTCTTCAAGAAGTTAGACCCTGACCCGGTCCCCTCTGCAGTAGCCTGTCCTTCACCTCCACCAGTCACCCAAAGTCAAAGTTACGCTGGGAGTGGGGTGGGATGTGTTATTCCAGGGGCTGCCCGGCTCATAAGTGAGACTGCCCAGAGAGTTCACACCATTGGTCAGAAACAGAAGAATGACCAGCACCTCCGGCGTGTCCAGGCTCTGCTCAGTGGACGCCAGGCAAAGGGGCTTACTTCAGGTAGTCTGCATACATCCCCCTGAATCCTCATCTGTCCTTTTCTTACCCCTCTTCCTCGACAGAGCCAGCACATAACGTTTCTTTCTGTTTCCGCGGATCATGGTCCTGGATCTGCACGAGAATAACAGTTTGCCCATCCCCCAGGTCGCTGGTTCCTACGCCAGGGCTGGCTGTTGGTCGTGCCTCCCCGTGGGGAGCCTCGGCCCCGCATGTTTTTCCTCTTCTCTGATGTGCTCCTCATGGCCAAGCCTCGATCTCCCTTGCACCTGCTGCAGAGTGGCACCTTTGCCTGCCAGGCCCTCTACCCCATGGCCCAGTGTGAACTCCACAGGGTCTTTGGCCACTCAGGAGGCCCTTGCGGTGGACTTCTCAGTGTAAGTGATAGGCAGGAGCCCTAGGTAAGGTGGCAGAGGCCCAACATATGCCTCGAATGCCTACGCACCTGTTTATCTCCTTGGCCTGGGCCCCTTTCATAGGAACTGAGCAATCTACCTTGAGAGAGGATATCTGGGGTTTGACGTTCAAACTTAGTTCTCACCTCAGCCCTGAATTACCTCCATGGGAACAGCAAGGCCTTCAGGTTTAGCCTGGACCTTTCTGAGCTAGGTACTAAGAGGTGGTCTCTCCCCAGCTGTCCTTTCCCCATGAGAAGCTACTGCTTATGTCCACAGACCAGGAGGAGCTGTTGCGCTGGTACTGCAGTCTGACTTTGGCTGTCAGGTAAGCTCAGGAAGAGTGCTGTGATGAGGCCTACGAGCTGCAGATGAGCAGTTCTGATCCTATCTCATGTCCTACATCTGTCTGGGACCTCCCACCCCCACCCTCTGGGTGATTTTATCTGAATAGAGTGGTCATCCCAGAACCCGAGCTGATCGTCTCCTCTCCACAGCGGCCAGAAGAACTAGAGGAATCTTACAAATTCCAGAATCCGGAATACTTCAGGGATAGGTCAGAATCAGGAGGACAAAGGAATCTTCTTCAGTACTAAACAAAACGCAGGACTCTTCATGGTTTGAGAAGGACCATTTTGTGTTTGCCTGAGAACAAGCCATGCCAGGTCATTTAACCAGCTCTTAAGAATGAGGAAACCAGGGGCTGGCCCCGTGGCCGAGTGGTTGAGTTCGCATGCTCCGCTGCAGGCAGCCCAGTGTTTCATTGACACTGCTCATCAAACCACGGTGAGGCAGCGTCCCACATGCCACAACTAGAAGGACCCACAACGAAGAATATACAACTGTGTACCGGGGGGCTTTGGGGGGAAAAGGGAAAAAATTAAAAAATCTAAAAAAAACAAAAAAAAGAATGAGGAAACCAAGTCTGACCCAACTGAAACTGCCGAACCAGCCCCTCCAACACAGATGAGGGGATTTGGGACTGATAAGGTCGGTGCTGTATCTATGGCGAGTCGTTTATCAAGGATGTGGCTTTGTAAATGTGGCTATTTTTATGTTGTATGCGGTTTCTATAATTTATTTTCCCACTGGATTTTAGTAACGTTTCTTTTGGGAAAGACCTTTCTGTCTCAGCTATACGATATGAGAAAAGGGATTTTTATGCCCTGAAAACTGACATGATGGTGGCCTCAGGAATACAAGGGAAAGAACTGGAGCTCCCTCTATCTTCCTGGCTCTTGCACTGGAAAGCGGCCTCTTTTTGTCCTAATAAGGGAAGCTTTTCAAGAAGGCCCAGTTCTTCTTACGCACCTAGTATGGGTGTGTGTGACCCGCTGGAATGGAAAAAACACACAGGAGCATCCAGTCACAAGAACAGACTTTGTTTTACTGAACCTTCAGCTGTTGCGCTCCTTTCCCAGTGGGGGCCGTGAGTGGGGCCCTTCGCCGCAGCCTTGCTGCATCTTCTCCTTAGGCCCTGCTCCACTTCCCAGGGAGCAGCTCGGTTTCTTATCTCTGTGCTCCAGTTTAGGGGCTCCTCCCAATCCTGACTGTCACCAGCTGCCGCCTCATCCTCCGCTATACATGAGTCCTCAGGAAAGGGGATGCTGGCCTCTGTGAGGGGGAGATAGGCATGTTCCAGTTTCGGCACCTGTCTCTACCTCCTCCAGACTCTCACCTCCCAACCCTTTACCTGGTTCTGGAACCTCCACACCCTTGTGTGGCTTGCTGTCTTGTAGCAACTGCTGGATGGTCTGTAGCTTCATGTTCAGAAGCTCCTGCTGGGCCCCAGCCAGGGTTGTCACTCTGCAGATATATCCACTCAGAGGCTGCCCAATCTATGTCCCCACTTCCCTCACCTACCACAAGTTCCCTTGGCCACAGCGTCATTGCTCTCCTTACCGCTCAAAAAGGGGGTCCAGCTGGGCCATCAGGTTGTTCAGGTGTTGCTCTGTCTGGGCCAGCTGTTGTGTCAGCTGGGCCAGCTGTTGCTCTGGGGGTAAGGGAGGAAAGGAGAGCAATGGTCACTTACCTTCTGAGCCCTAACCCCTGCCCAAGCACCTACTTCTGCAAACCCACCTGACTGCAGCGATTCCTTCTTGCCCGCCTCCTGGAGAACAGCAACCTCATCTTTCTGCTGCTGTGGAAGAAGGAAAGGGCAATACTGCAACAACAAGGTTCTCCATCACCTCGGTCCCCAAAGCCAGTTAGGAGGAGGAGGACAACTTGAGGAAGAGAGAGCTGTCGTGTTTTGTTTTTTTGGTGAGGAAGGTTGGCCCTGAGCTAATATCCATTGCCAATCTTCCTCTTTTTGCTTGAGGAAGATTGTTGCTGAGCTAACATCTGTGCCAATCTTCCTCTGTTTTATGTGGGATGCCGCGACAGCATGGCTTGATGAGCAGTATGTAGGTCCATGCGCTGGATCTGAACCTGCAAACCCTGGGCCACCAAAGCAGAGCATGGGAACTTAACTACCACGCCACCCTGCTGGTCCCTGTTGGCCCCTATCGGATTTTTACCTCAGAGAATCACAATCACGTCTAGTCCAGCTCCTCACCCAGGACATGAAGCAACATGTCAGTATGCCCCCACACATGGTCATTCAGTCTACTGAAACGCCTCCAGGAATGAGCAGCTCTCTCCAGTTTGATAAAGCTCTGGTTATATACAAAGCCAAACATTGTCCTTCATGTATCTTTCCATGGTGCTGATTAGAGCCTTCCAAAAAGACATGAGTCTTTTCACCATGATAGCCCCTCGGGATTTGAAGACAATGGCATACCCCTTGCCCCATTCCCCATGTCTTCTCTGGTTTAATATCACCATCTTCAGTCTGTGCTTATTTGACACGGTTTTCTTTGGTGGTTTTACTGAGCAGGTAGGGCTCTTAAAGCGGTGCCCCAAAGAGAATAAAATTCTCCAGGAGCATTCTGATCAGAAGATAAAGCACAATTATCTTGTTCCTAGCATTGGTTTGGGAAATGGGTTGTCACATTACACAACTGAACGTTATTAGTCAACTAATAAGTTATGTTTCTTTGAGACTGGACTTGGTCCAAGAATAGAATTTATTATCTATCCTTGTTAAATTTCATCATTAAGTTCAGTCCCTCATCCTAGCCTGTCACATCTATTTGGGATCATGATTAGCCATCCCTAATTAGCTATCCCTTCTAGCTTCATGCCATCTCCAAATTGGTTCAGTCCTCTATTTGCCAATGCAAGTAAGTGATAGGGCCAGGGCTGAAGATACAGCCCTGGGAGGCACTTACTTTCCATTTCGACAGTTTCAATCCACCAAAGTGTACTTTCAGTTCACATTTCAGGACTTCCCAAGGAGAACATGAGACTCCTTGGTACGCTGAACTCTAAAAACCCTGTGGCTACAGTAATCAACTGCTCGTGCCAAGGCTGGAATCTCACCAGGAACTGCACTTTTGTAGTGTGGACACTCGCTGGGCTGGCATCCCAGCTCCGCCAGTTACTAGCTCTGGCTGACCTCGAGCAAGTGACTTACTGTCTTCATTGGGTTGTCGGGAGGATTAAATGTGATGGTCACTACTTATTTACAATTTGCCTAGCGCCCTTCCCACCCTAACCTCGCTGGATACTCAAAATAACCATAATGTTGGAAAGCCAAGGAACTACCGTTTTCATTTTACAGACTGACGGAAAGACGTGTCTTGTTCTTGGTACTGTACTGCCCCCATGGGAAGAGTCAGGCCCAGGGCATCCCACCCCCGGGTCGTCCCGCACCTGCAAACACCTGTACAGCACAAAAGCCACGACGGCCGCAGTGTACAGCGCCCCCAAAGGTAGCGCCCCGGCCCGGGCCCGCTCGCGCTGGTCCTTGGGCGGCGGCCGCCGCCGGGATTCCGTAGCCCCAAGGCCGTCGTGGGCGGGGTCCCCTGCGGAGGAGGGTAGAGGATGGTCAGTAGAGCTGGGGCCTGGGACCCGTAGGCGGTCCCAGCCTCCCTCCAGCAGCCCTGGCTGGTACCTGGGTGTGCCCGGAGGTCGGTGCTGGGGCGGTCTCCGAGGACCCCGGGCAGCGCAGACACAAGCAGCAGCCCGAGCACACCCGCTCGCGAGCTCACGCTCGCCATCGCAGACCGACAGAACGAGACACTGGGCGGTGCCAGCGTTGGCCGGGCGCCACAGTGCGCATGCGTACCTGCGCCCCGGAGCGGGTCCGGCGGGAGGCCACGCCCACTTGATGTGTGGGCGGGGCTAGGCGTTCTTTGCATAGGATTGTTAGCCCAGCTTTCCTAAATGAGTTTTTCTTATCTTTTAGGTATTCTATTAGCCAGAAATGCCTTCAGAAGCCTACAATCTTAGAAGATTAGGCCGGAAGGTGGTTTTTATTTCTCACGTCCCCAACCTTTATCACCCTAACCAAAAGATAAATTCTGTTCTGGCCCTATAAAAGGCTAGAGCCACTGCTAGGTCGGCAGTCCGTGCCGAAGGCCTGTTTCCTAGGCTACATACGGGGGACTGGTTCCTGACAAGTGCCTAGGGGAAAGTCCCCGGACCGCGGGCAGAGAGTGCCGCGTGCGCGCGCACGCAGGGCCGCCCGCCCGTCACTGCCTAGGCCGCCGAGACGCGACCCCACGGCGGGGAGCCGAGCGGCGTGCGGCGGGCGGCCGTCCGTCAGCTCCTCCAGTTACGCAGGCAGTGCGCCTTCGCGCGCCAACCACACGGGGCTCATTCTCGGCGCGGCAGCATTTTGAAGGTCGTCTACGCAGGACGTGGGGAGCCTGCACAGCGGCCCAGCTGCGGGGGCCCGTGGGGGGGCCCCGGACGCGGCGGAACCAGTCCCAGCTCTTCGCGTGTCAGTGTTCTGCGGTTCCCTCTGCCTGCGAAGGCCTCCCCTTCCCCGCCCCCTCCGTCTGGCAGCCGCCATGCATTATGTAGCGTGGTACACGGTGCAACATGGCCTCTGCCCGGGCCAGAATCCTGCCTCCCCCACTCGAGAGCTAAATGACTTTGGGCAAGTGACTTTCTCGCGCTCTGTGCCTCAGTTTCCACTCTGAGGATTGGAGATGATGATAGAATGTATGTCCCTCACAGAGTTATGATGATTAAATGGGATAGCCGAGTAAAGTGCTTAGACCCGTGCCTGGTTATTAGTGATTTTAACTTGAGCAGCTGCTCTGAGCCAAGAGCTTGAAAGGATGCGAACTCTCCCGGAAGGTCCCCTGCCATGCCCTGTCCGCACGGTTAACGTCTACACAACCTTCAGATCTCGTGTGTTCCCTTCGTTCAGAATCCTTACCTCAACTTCTAGCTTATTCATTAGTGCAGCTATTGTACTTGCTTCAAACCACTATTATATATCAATTACATCTCAACAAAGCTGGCGAAAAGCCATTTCAATTAATTAAAAATCAAGTAATCAATTTAAATTGATTATAAAAAGAAAATACCGCTAGTCTGTAAATTCCACGAGATCAAGGGCCGTATCTGTTTTTCTTTATCCTTTTATTCCTATAACCTGGCAGAGCGCTTGGCTCTAGCCGGCTTCTCAATGAATCCTTGGTGAATGAAATTAATGTGTTCAAAACGACCCAACAGGTCAATGTAATTAAGCACTTTTATTTTTTTATTTTATTATTTCTTTTGGAAGATTAGCCCTGAGCATTTAACATCTGCTGCCAATCCTCCTCTTTTTTTTTTCCCGCTGAGGAAGACTGGCCCTGAGCTAACATCCGTGCCCATCTTCCTCTACTCTATACGTGGGAGCCTACTACAGCATGGCTTGTCAAGTGGTGCCATGTCCACACCCAGGATCCAAACAGGCAAACCCCAGGCCACCAAAGCAGACCGTGGGCACTTAACCACTGTGCCACCGGCTGGGCCCCAATTAAAGCACTTTTAAAGGATGAGGAAACTAAGGTTCAGAAAGGTTAAGTAAGTTATTAATCAGGTAAGAGGCTGGGCTGGGAGTCCAACTCTTGTCTGTCTGTCTGCAAGTCACCTTCCTCACATCACTGCCCCTAGCTGTTGCCCTTTTTGGCCTCCACGTCTCCAGGCGGACTTGGTTAGTCTCCTTCTGTTCCACACTGCCTTTTCATTGTCTGGGACACACAGGATTGTCTTCCTAATTAGATCAAGAGCTCTTGGAGGAAAGAAGCCATTTCCCACTCACATTTGCATCTCCAGAGCTTGGCACATAAGCAAGCAATCAGTACACGTGTATTAAATGAATGAGGTACATGTGTGTTAAATCAATGAATGAAATATGGGTGTATCTTCGTCTTTCCAGAAAGGGAGGGGGCAGGGCAGGGAGAGACCGGCACTCAGGATGCTGTCACAGTCCAGCTGACTGCCCAGAGGCAGCCTTGGTTGCAGAACAGCGCAGTCCAAACCTTGACTCTAAGCCAGTTGGCACAGTCAATGCAATTAAGTGCTTCAGGCCACGTAAAATATGATGCATGGCCCCCAACTGATTGTCGCCTAGAGGGAATTCAGGCCCACTATTGCCAGATCTGCTGATTTTTCCCAAAAAATCCACAAATCAGGATTTCTAAAATTGGAAATCTCTGTTGTTAAGTGTTGACAGGGAATCAGTGGCATACTTCGGTCTTGAGTGGGTCATTTAAAAAAATCCTCCTCTTCTATATGATAAAATTATTTTCGGTAATAATCAGGAAATGAAACAAATAATAAAGGCCAGAAAAGAAGGCAATAATAGGGGCCAGAACTTCAGATCGTGAATTCTTTCTTTTATTGAACTCTGTAGATAAAATCATGACAGTTTAAAAAAATAGTTAAAAGTTGAAAATTAAACACAATGAGATAAGAAGGGAAAAAAGGTAATGGGTTAATACTTCTTAATTACATTATTGTATTTTTTGGGAAAGGGGGCAAAAACTTTATACCTACATATTAATCTGAGTGACGAATACTGTTACAATTTCTTTTTTTGAAGTTAACTTTTGCAAACTTGCCAAAAGTAATCTTTGCATATTTATAGTAATAGAGAATATAGCCAGATTTGTCAATCTCCTCTCATAATTAATCAAAGAATACCTTTAATTAATTTTCATTTCTTAAAGTTCCTTTCACATGAAGCAACAGACATATAAATAGTTAGGAAAAGTCTTAAACATAAGGTTGTTTGGCAAAGATTCATAAAAACTCCATTTCATAATAAATTCCAGAAATTCTCAATATAAATAAAAACTCCAAATGCTCACCTAGAGTGACAGAATTAAAGTAACTCAAGTTCAATTTCTTTGACTTCACAATCATTGTGCTATCATTGCTTATTTTAAATTTTCTGGTTAAATGCAGGCATATGTAACATCATAGGGGTTGGAGACAGAAATTAGCAAAAACTCAATTCCAAACAGGCGCTAATTCTAGACATAAAAACATGTAGATGAATCTGCTTGGGTCAGGGGCCGACTGTCTAAGTGAGAGTTCTCCAAACTAACTCCCACATAGATTACAATGTTTTTTAAAGGATAAGTAACACAAAATCTTAATTTGAAGCCTATATATTATTAAAACTCATCAGTAACCACAGTAATTTAGAACCTCGATCTACAAAAGATTTTTCAGAGAGGAGTATTTTATCACTGACATTTTTTAGAATTGCTGGAGCATGGTGATAATGAAGATGAGACTGATTTTCTGTCCGCTTTTTTACCTTCTCTGCAGACAATACCTTTGACTGCCTGCAGCGGGAAGGGTGGGACCTCTCCTGCCACCCCATCCTTGGCACACCACTCCAGTAATTTAAAAATTTTTTTAAAACACTGTATAGGCCAGACAAAACATATCTCTGCCCTCTGGTCTAAACTTCAAATCCCTCTTCCCACCCCCAGAGCCTCCCACATGGTGGGGCCGTCTCTGGGTGGAGCAGGTGCTCCTCTCCCCCAAGTGAACAAGTGCAAAGACAGGGCCGGGTTCCCAGGCTAGGACTGGGGCCGAGGTTTCCTCCATTCAACTAACTTTTTGAGATTGGCTTTCTTAGGGACAGTTTGAATGAAGTGGGTTGGGAGGGGGGAATCTAGCTTCTTCTATCCTCCAAACTATTATACCAGTAATAATAACAATGACAACGGTCATCTCAACACATTCCCCAAGGGTCGGCCTGAGGGTGTGGTGGGACTGCGGGCACCAGCAGCCCTCCCCATCTCACTCCACGTTACAGCATGCCCATGGAGGAATACATTCTCCCTCACAGGACTCGGATAGGCATCTGGTGGCGGAAGGCAATCTCTGTCCTGAGGCCTGGCTTCCTTGTTGGTTGGTCTTGCCTCACGCCCCTTCGGCCCCCCCTTGGAGTCTCCAGGGGCTCACCTGTGCCGGGCACGGTGAACTCAGGCCTGCCTCTCTCTTCTGTGGCCTGAGTGAGAGCGCGGAAGCTTGGGAGCTGCAGGGTGGTGCAGGTGCAGGCACAGGGCGGTGTCTTTGTTCTTTCGCTCATCCCTCCCCTCCCCGGAAACCAGCGACTTTGCCACCACCAGTATTGAGGATGCTGAGCTTTGGGGCCAGGCCCAGGGAGGGGTGGGAGTAAGGGGGGCTGTGGCAGCTGTCAGGCCATAAGCCAGGCTGACCCCTGGGTTCAGGGCAGGGTACTTGTAGACTCGGCTCCTACATCAGCAGTCATGAGCGTAGGTCCCAACGGCACAGCCACAAGTCCGGAGAGTCTGGATCTGCTAGTGCGCGGTGAGCTGGGGCGGGGGGAGGGGGAGGGGGGGCAGGGCAGGGAGAGGGGGTCACGTGGCCCCATGTCCCACCTGCTGGGACCTGGAGGGTTGGGCTGGGCAGTAACATCCCCACCCCCCATCACAGGATTCCCCTCCGTGACCCAGGCCTGGGGATTGTGGGCCCTCTTAGGGGCTGTGACGCTGCTGCTTCTCCTCTCACTGGCTGCAAACTTGTCCCGATGCACTAATGGCCAGACCAGGAGCCATCTGGGACAGGGACGGTGAGTGGGGGACAACAGAGATGGGTTGCTGGAGAGTTCCCCCTTACCAAGAAGTCCTCACTCATCCCCTAAACTCTGTGCTGCAGCTCTGGAGGCTCTGTGGAAGAGGTCCCCCTGTACGGGAACCTGCATTATCTGCAGACAGGTAGGGAGCTGGCAGAGGGGAGAGGCACAGAGGCCAGGTCCTGGGTGGGTGGGATGAGGGGGTGCAGGAGGAGGAACGAGAGGTGACCAGATTCCTGTTCCCTGACCCAGGACAGCTGTCTCGAGAACCAGGGCCAAACCAGCAGGATCCAACACCTGGAGGCCCAGCCAGGGTGAGTCAGTTGTGGCTGAGGAAGAGGAGAGGGAAGCAAGTGGGGGCTTTTGCAAGGGTTCAGTGAACTCCTAACAGCTTTGCATCTCCAGCCTGCAGAGGAGGGGATGTGCTATACCAGCCTGCAGCTGCGGCCTCCTCAGGGACGTACTCCGAGCTCCGGAACCCCCATCAAGTACTCAGCGGTGGTGCTGGACTCTGAGCCAAAGCCCCAGGCCTCGGGCCCGGAGCCGGAGCTCTACGCCTCAGTGTGTGCCCAGACCCGCAGAGCCCGGGCTTCCTTCCCAGACCAGGCCTACGCCAACAGCCAGCCCGCGCCCAGCTGAGCTGGAGGGCCGGCACAGCGGGCGCGCAGCGCCCCAGCCTCCTCTGTTGCAGAGGTTACTGCTACCCTGTCCGGGGCATGACTGTTTCCCAACCACCCCGCATGCCTGGCCGCCACTGCCCAGTCACAGGAGGTGATGTTCCCCGAACTTCCTGTGTGAGCTGTGAGGGAGACATCTCAGGGGAGCCGCAGGCCCCACTTCTTGAGGATGGAGGAAGCAAAGGCAGTGACCGCCCCCCTCCCCGACCTCTGCTTATCTCTATCTATTCCTCTCAGCCCCCAGACTCCCAGGTTCTCACTTCCTCCCCCTTCCGGAGTTCCGCCAGATCCTCCCCGCGCCCGCTCCCTCGCAGTCTACCCCTGATGCCTCAGCGTCTGAGACCGGGGAGTGGGCAGTGGGTGAGGCGTAGGGGCCTGAGAGGCCATGGGTGGGTGTACTCCCCGGGAGCCCGCAGGCTGGAGGGGTCCTGGAACGCGGCCTCCTGAGTTCTGATCTCAGAGCCCCGGCGGGAGAATTTTCTCCACCCTGCTGCCTCTGTCATGGCCCCAAGTTTTCAAATAAAACTTCTCAAAAAGTGTTTAGGTTTTCCCTAGAAGGTCCATCAGGCAACACGCCCCGCATGGTGGAGGTGAGCCTTGCCGTCGGCACAGGGCACTTCTGCGGGTCTAGCTGGGAAGCAGGGCCCGAGGGGCTGCGCGCCAGCACCGCGGGGCCGGGCCGGGCGAGGCCGGGCATCCCCAGCATCCGCGCTGAGCCACCGCTCTCAGCGCCCGGCTCTGCGAGCTCACAGCCCTGCGCGCCCCAGGCCCCCGCACCGCCTGAGGTCTGGGCCCAGAGGGCCTCTGTAGAGGCAGGGCCGGCGTGACAGACCCTTCTGAGGTTTGAGGGGCGGGAAAAAGGGGAAGCCGAGGCTTTTACTTCCAAACTTCTCTTCTTCCCCTTAGAGTCCCAGGGAAACCCACAGAGTAGGGAACCGCGGCCCGCTGGGCCCCGCGAGAATGGTGACCCCCTCCACACACACAATAACCCTAAAGAGCCAGCGTTCCTGGGCCTGAGGACCCCACCCTGGGCCTCCCCAGAAGAGGAGTTCAGGGCTTCAGGGGGGCCGTGTGGGAGGGAGGGCGGCTTCGGGGGCGGGCACCGGATGCGCCGAACCACCGGCAGCAGGATGTGGGGTGCTGAGGGCTGCCGTGCTAAGATGCTCAACGTGTCCGCGGCCTATCGACGGGAGAGCTTGACCCTCGAAGAGGCGGGGGTTGGAGTTTCGCCAACCCACTGGGACCAGCCGGGAATCCAGTCGGAGCCTCAGACGCCCACAGGCCACCTCTCCGTAACCCGCTCCTCCGCGCTACGACGCCCGCCGGCCCAGGACCGAGCCTCGAGCGCCCCCGCCTGGCGCGACGCGGCCTGGCCAGCACCTCTGCGCAGGCGCAATGATGCTCGGCTGCGGCATGCCGGGAGATGTAGTCCCGACGGTCCGGGGCTGCCCCGGGGTCTAGTCCGGAACGCGGCGGACTCGCTCCGTCTGGAGCTGAGTGTGGCTTGAACTTTATTCTCTTTCCAGTCCCGAAGCCTGGATCTTCTGCCTTCTCTCTCCCCTACATCCCTTTAATTGTTCTTACCTTCTTGTCTCTCACCGAGGCTCGTGCCCTGGCCTAGGCGTCATTACTGAACCCTGGGACTGTGGCCACTTCCTAACTGATCTCTGTGTCTAGGAAATAAGTTGGGGCAGTCGGATCCGCCTCAAACACCTTCTGAGAGCCCCCTTGCCACATGTTTCTAGCTGGTCAGCTCGTCTCACCTTACCAAATACTTAGTAGCTCTGTCTCCTTCCAGGTGCTTTCCTTCATGGCCTGTGATGCCAGCTGGAAGGCCATTCCCAGGGGCGGTTCCTTAGGGGAAGCCACCAGGACTCACTGGGGCCCCAGCTTTCCCCCTCTTCCTGAGATCCCAGCTGGGAGGGTAGGGATAAGCCCAAGACCTGAAGAGGAAGGGTCTTTGGGACGGTCAAAGGTTCAATGATAGGAAGTTAGTAAGGAATTACTTTTAGGTGGGGAGGGACCTCAGAAGCCATCCAGCCAAGGCCCCGCCATCATGGGCCTTGCTCTGCACCCTATCAAGATGCTCTAAACTTCCAAGCCGGTTTTGGCCGCAAGGAGGGAAACAGAGATCGAGAAAGACCAAGTCTTAATGACTTCATCTGAAACCTTGGATCCAGCCATGCCCAGAACTAGACCTGCCTCTTGAACTTTTTGGTTGTATAAGCTGATAAATCCCCTTTTTTGCTTATGTCAGTCTAAGTTAGATTTTCTATCTCTTGCCATCATGAGTTCTGACTAATTCTGTGGGGAAAGACCAGCAGACCGGGGCAGCTGAAGATGCTGAACCTCTGAGATCTCCCCTTATTGCTTAACTCCTCCAGCAGCCACCCTCCTCCGACGTACTTAATGTATTCTCATAACATCTGACCCTAAAATGTTTTCTACTTAGCATGTGAGTTAACCTGGTCTCTAGCCAAGAGTTTAAATTTCTAGAATTATATAGCTGGAAGGAGGCTGACAGATCTGGCCCAAACGTATATCCATTGCAGGAGCCACGCTACAAGCTGCTTCTTAAACACTTCTAGAGACAGGGAGCTCACTACCTCACTAAGCACTCATTTCCAATCTTATTGATAGAACTTTTTTTATTTGGAGCTAAATCCTGCCTCCTTCTTACTTTTGTCACTGATTCTGCCTCCTGAACTACAATTAGCACAATCATTCAGTCTTCTCCCTCCTGTACATGACAGCACTGGAGGAACTGGGAGCCAGCCCTGAAGGATGGCCTGTCTTTCTAAACTTCCTTTTAAAGTTCTTTTTTTTTTTTTTTTTAAGATTTTTATTTTTCCTTTTTCTCCCCAAAGCCCCCTGGTACATAGTTGTGTATTTTTAGTTGCAGGTCCTTCTAGTTGTGGCATGTGGGATGCCACCTCAGCATGGCTTGATGAGCAGTACCATGTCGGCGCCCAGGATCCGAACCAGCGAAACACTGGGCCACTGAAGCAGAGCACGCGACCTTAACCACTCAGCCACGGGGCTGGCCCCTAAAGTTCTTTTAAAGACCATATTTGCAGGCTACTCATCATTCCCATTGCTTTGCTTAATCAGAGTCCCTCTTAGAGTGTGGTGCTAAGGAGTGACTGGCAGCTAAGTTCACTACTGGCAGCGAACAGTAGGGGACCCGTCTGTTTGATTGAGCACAAAGTCTACCAGGGGGCCTTTGTAAGGAGTACACTGACTGAGCCTAGCTTAAGTGAAGGAATGGCTATTGTAAGGACACCTGGGGCAATTAGGAGGCCGAATGGAATGGGGATCCCAGAACAGTGGCTGTGGTATGACTGGGCCTCTGCAGACCATTATTGGATCTCTGATCTCAGCATTGCTGGGACCCTTGGTGACAGGAGTGTGTGGGTCTTCACACTCCTGCTCCTCCAGTCCTGTGATCAGATACTCCCTCTGTCTCTGCTTCTTTTATTTATTCTCAAATTTCTGCTCACTTTGCTAACTTGCTTCCCCATCCTGTATTGCATCTTCTCTGCTTCGTGTTTCTGCTTCCTCACAACAGCTTCATATTTCCTCCTCTGTCTCATGACTTCAGTTAAATGTTTAATTATAGGAGTAGTGTGAGCTCATGGTAAAAAAAAAAAAAAAAAAAAAAATCAGATAGAATTGCAGGGTATACAACAGTGATTCTCAACCAGAAGTGACTTTGCTCCCCAGGGGACATTTGACAATGTCTGGAGACATTTTAGGTTGTCACAACTGGGGAGGGAGTGCTATTGGTACATAGTGGGTAGAGGGCAGGGATGCTGCTAAACATCCTACAACACACGGTCAGCCAATCACAACAAAGAATTTCTGGCCCCAAAAGTTAAAAGTGCTGAGGTTGAGAAATCCTAGCACAAGGGGAAACAAGTAAAATGCTATCGACCCCCCTCCCCAAGCCCATTCCTACTCCCAGATGGAGTCCCCAGAGGGACCTACTATTAGTGGCTTCTGTTTTTAAGTCTTTGGTGATTATCACTGAATCTGCCGATAATACTTAGACTACTCAGAGTCTGGGGATTCTGGGCATACGGCAACCCTGTGAAGCTCTCCCTTCCACAGCCGCTCTGACAACTCCCAGCGATAGGTGATGAACCTTAACTCTGCTGAGCTCCTGGCAGAGAGAATTCCCTGCAGACAAGCTTCTGGAAAGCAGCCTCAGAGCCAGGAGGAAGGGTCTTCAGGAAGGCAGCGATCCCGGAAACAGTTTGCTGCCCAGGAACAATCAGTGGCTTTGCTGCGTCTGCCAGCGCTCCAAACGCAGACAAACTAGAGGGCAGAGAGACAGGGTGGAGGACACAGATGAATCTCTGACTGAGAAAAAGGAGAGCCTGGAGGAGATACGTGTGAAGCCCAAATAAGAAGATTTCTCTAAACTAGAAAATGTGGTATCAGAACCCAGAATTCCCATCAATAATCAAAGGAAAGGATGGTAACTGCTAAAACCCCCAAACAGGTCTAGAAAATTAAATAGATGAAATATGTCACAACATGTAACAAAAACATGGCGATGCAAATCACGTGGTGAAAGGAGACTTAACTGGACTTTCTGTGAGTTCCTGGGGGAAAAGGAACAGGAGAGGGGAGGTCATAATGAAGTGAAATTTCCCTGAGCTGAAGACAGACAAGTTCCAGACCGGACTGATAGGAAAAGACACAGAGTTAACCATCTACAGGTTAGAATTTCTATGTTCTAAGGATACAGGAAATCTTACGCATTTTCAGGGAGACAGATAGTTCTTTCTGAAAGTTAAAAGACAGAAAAGCTGAGTGTGAGTTTATGAAAGAAAAGGCCTGCAACCTGGACCCGGGCAAGCAGGAAAGAAAGATATTTGAAGATTTGAAAAATCGCTAAGTATCTCATCTGAGAAATGCTTGTTAAAAAAGTCTCTAATGAAGCAGATGAATCAGAACAGAGACTTCAAGATAGGGGAAGATGAAGAGAAGAGGAAAGAAAGCAGTGGGGAGCAACGAACCATGATCTATATATTTATATCTATATCTCTCTATATTTATAACATGTAATGTCGATGTTAACTGAGGACTCTTGGAACAGGTGGAACACACTGTAAGGGGAATTCTAATAAGGACTGAATTATCTCAATAAAGCTCTGGAATCAGGTGGTGGGTATAAGGGGAAGGTAAGTGTTCCAGGACCTAAAGGGGGAGGGCAGTGAAAGTAATCTAAAGACCATATCTTATTGGGGTGGGGAGGAAGTAGAAGATAAGTAGAGTATGATGGAAATAGTTGGGGTTTTTCCACACACTAGAAGAGTCATGTGTGTCTACTGGGGAGAGATGCAAGAGATGGTAACTATTGACAGAATGACAAACTCCAAATTATCAAGGGGAAAAATGGGACGAATAGCCATGCAATCAATCCAGCAAAGGTAAAGAAAAGAAGAGTTCACAACAATGTTAAAAAATTTAAAAACAATAACAAGTCAAATACATTTCTCATTACAGTAAATATGAGTGGACTGAATTCTTCCATTAAAAGACTGGCAGGGGCCAGCCCCGTGGCCGAGTGGTTAAGTTCATGTGCTCTGCTTCAGCAGCCTGGGGTTTCTCTGGTTCGGATCCTGGGTGCGGACATGGCAGCACTTGTCGGGCCACGCTGAGGTGGCGTCCTACATGCCACAACTAGAAGAACCCACAACTAAAATATACAACTATGTACTGGGGGACTTTGGGGAGAAAAAGGACATATTTTTTTAAAAATCTTGGGGAAAAAAAAAAGACAGTCAGACTTGGTTATCAATCAACTTTTGGTCCATATTACTTAAAAGAAACACGCTTAAAGCAAAGTGAGAAAGAAACTTTCAGAATAAAGATGTGGGAAAGGGATCCCAGGCAGATAAACAGAGAGCATGGGTAATACTGATAGCCAACAGAGGAAGTGTAAGTTACAGCCCAGAAGCCGTGTGAGGGCTGCTTGCAAAGGGGTAGGAAGGAGGTTTTGGGGTGATGAAAATATTCTGTATCTTGATTGTGTTGGTCGTTACAGGACCGAATACATCAGTCAAAGCTCATAGGATTGTACATTAAAATTGATCAAATTAATTGTTTGTAAATTACAATAGACTAAAGCTGCCTTTAAAACAGAACAAAATTATTGTGTTCACAAAACTTAGATGCTGAATGAAAGCAGTGAAATACCAGAAACCCTCTCAATTACCCTGTATCAGATGTTATATGCCTGCATAAAGACAGCAAGCTTCAAAAAAAGGGAAAAATAAAGGAAGTACTTATTCCAAGAAATCATAAAAAGAACAGAAAAAGAAACCAAAAGTAATCAGGAAATAACAAAAGCTGACATGAGTGAAATGGAAAATAAACAAAAATACTAAAAAGTATAAATTTAAAAAATGTTCTTTAAAAGGGCTAATAAAATAGAAAAACTTCTTGCAAGCCCAAATAAGGAGAAAAAGGAAAGTAAAAATAGACAAGACTAATTATGACAAAGAAAACATCATTACAGATAGAAGAGAGAATTAAAGAATTGCAAAAAAAGTGCAACTTAAAATTCCTCATCAACTAATCTGAAAATTTAGAGGAAATGGATACATTTCAGGAAAAATATAAATTACCAAAATTGACCCAAGAGAAAGAGAAAAGCTTGAATAACTCAACTTATCTTAGAAAAACTAGAATAGAAAGATGATTAGAGATGTTCTTTTGGAAAAGACTGTGATCAACACCAAAGCTGAGTTTTATCTAACCTTAAATAATAACAATTTCCATGCCGTTTAAACTAGTCAAGACTATAGAAAAAGAAGAAAAGCTCCTGTGTTCAATATAGAGAGCCAGCATAACTTAATTCCATTCCTATTCAAAACTGTAAGTAAGGGGCCAGCCCCGGGCCGAGTGGTTAAGTTCTCGCGCTCCGCTGCGGTGGCCCAGGGTTTCGCTGGTTTGGATCCTGGGCACGGACGTGGCACCACTCATCAGGCCTCGCTGAGGCGGCGTCCCACAAGCCACAACCAGAGGCACTCACAACTAGAATGTACAACTATCTACTGCATGGTTTTGGGGAGAAGAAGAAGAAAAAGAAAAGAAGATTGGCAATCCATGTTGGCTCAGGTGCCAATCTTTTTCTAAAAGAAAAAACTGTAAGTAAAAAAGAAAAAGAGGAAAACTGCTTAAATATAACAAAGACTTTTTTACTAAAACCTAACAGCAAATATTGTTCTCAGTGGTGTAGCACTAAAACTACTTCAGTTAAAATCAAATTTAGGGGCTGGCCCCGTGGCCGAGTGGTTAAGTTCCTGTGCTCTGCTGCAGGCGACCCAGTGTTTCGTTGGTTTGAATCCTGGGTGCAGACATGGCACTGCTCATCAAGCCACGCTGAGGCGGCGTCCCACATGCCACAACTGGAAGGACTCACAACAAAGAATGTACAACTATGTACCGGGGGGCTTTGGGGAGAAAAAGGAAAAAAAAAAATCAAGTTTTAGACAGAGGTGCTATTATCCTTATTATTTAACATATCTTGGAAGTTTTACCAAATGCAGTAAGACAAGAAAATGAATTATTACGACCATCTGAAAAATTACAAAGCTATCTTTTTTTCTGATATGATTTATTCAGAAAATTCAAAAGACTGTGGTAAAAAATTCTAGTAAAAACACAATACAATTTGGACAGTTGACTGGATATAAGCTAAACATAAAGAAAATAAATTGCTTTTTTCCTACTCTACTAATAAGCATCTCAAATTGAGAATGGGAAAAATATTCAATTTACAGCTACAAAATTATAAAATTCTTAGGATAATAACAATTATAGCCACCATAATGCCATCACTGTTCTAAGCACTTTCTATTAACTCAATCAGGCCTCACAACACCCTCTTGAGACAGATGACCATCATTGTTCTTATTTTACAGAAGAGAACACTGAGGAGCAGAGAGAATAAGTGACTTACCCCAGATCACTAGCTGTAACGCGTTAGAGTCGGGCTGTGAATCCTGGCAGTTTAGACTGAGACTACCCTCGTAACCACTGTGTTATGGCATGTAAATTTTTTTAAGTCGAGATATAATTGACATGTAACACTATATTAGTTTCAGGTGTACTACATAAATGATTCAATATTTGTATATATTGTGAAATGATCACCACAACAAGTCTAGTTAAGACCCACCACACAGTTACAAATATTTTTTCTTGTGATGAGAACTTTTAAGATCTACTCTCTTAGCAACTTTTAAATATACAATATAGAGGCCAGCCCAGTGGCGCAGCGGTTAAGTTCGCACATTCTGCTTGTCGGCAGCCCTGGGTTCACCGGTTCGGATCCTGGGTGCGGACATGGCACCGCGTGGCAAGCCATGCTGTGGCAGGCGTCCCACGTATAAAGTAGAGGAAGATGGGCACGGATGTTAGCTCAGGGCTGGTCTTCCTCAGCAAAAAGAGGAGGATTGGCAGTAGTTAGCTCAGGGCTAACTTCCTAAAGAAAAGAAAAAATATATGATATAGTATTAACTATAGTCACCATGATGTACACTACATGCCCATGACTGACTTAGTTATAACGAGAAGGTTTTTTTAAATTGCGGTAACATTGGTTTATAACATTATATACATTTTGGGTGTACATCATTATATTTCAGTTTCTGTGTAGATTACATCATGTTCACCACCCAAAGACTAATTACCATCCATCACCACACACGTGTCCAGTGACCCCTTTCTCCCTCCTTCCTCCCCCATTCCCCTCTGTCTCTGTGTGTTTGTTGTTGTTTTTATCTTCTACTTATGAGTGAGATCACACGGTATTTGACTTTCTCCAACTTATTTCACTTAGCGTAATACCCTCAAGGTCCACCCATGTTGTCACAAATGGCCGGATATCATCATTTCTTATGGCTGAGTGGGATTCCACTGTGTATATACACCACATCTTCTTTATCCATTTGTCCCTTGATGGGCACCTAGGTTGCTTCCAAGTCTTGGCTATTGTGAATGATGCTGTGATGAACTTAGGCGTGCACACATCTTTACGCATTCCTGTTTTCATGTTCTTTGGATAAATATCCAGCAGTGGAATAGTTGGATCATATTATAACTGGAAGTTTTATAGTGTGTAAATTTCATCAAGAAATACATAGTGCTCATGTGAAGAAAATCATATAGTATTATCAAAAGATATAAAGCAAGACTCGGACAAACAGAAAATCAACCATCTCGTTGGATAGGAAGATAAAATATCATAAAGGGCCAGCCCTCATTGCCAGGTGGTTAAAGTTTGGCACTCCTGCTTTGGTGCCCAGGTTTGCTTCCTGGTTGTGGAACCACACCCCCCATCTGTCAGTTGCCATGCTGAGGTGGCGGCCCACACAGAAGAACTAGAAGGACCTACAACTAGGATCTACAACCAGGCACTGAGGGGCTTTGGGAAGAAAAATAAATAAATAAACAAAATATCATAAAAAATGTCAATTCTCCCCAAATTAAAGTATACAGTTAATTCCAATTCTCAAAGAATAGTCAAGGAAAAAAAATTTTTTTAAAAAGAAATAGAAAAATTTGCCCTACCAAATATCAGAACATACTGTAAGGCCCCTTAATCAAGTGAATAGTTAAGGGAAAAATGTTGATCAGTGGAATAAACAGGAATCCAAAACTAGGTGTTTGTATATACGAGAACATGGTAATCCAAGTAATTGGGAAAAACAAGGATGACATAATAATAAGTGGTCTTGGGACAACTGGCTACCCTTACTGAACGCCTCGTCCGTGCTGGGACTATGCACTAGCAGGGCCTGCACTCCAGCGGAGCGGCGGGCTGCAAACAGCTGCTCTGGCAGGGCGCTCACGTCATCAAAGCAGGAGGCAGTGAGACACTGATGTGGGTTCCAGTCTGCCCTCACGGGTTCTGGCTTATCCCTGCTCCCCCACTTTGCATCTATCTTCCCTTCCTGACTGACTGCCCTGCAGACTCCAAGCTCCAGCATCAGAAGCAAAGACAATGACCTTTCGCAGACTGTTCAACCAGCTCTTGCAACTGCATAATTGTGTAAGGGCAATTCTCTGTAACAAATCTCTTAAGTAAAAAAAAACACATGTGTGTATTGTATATGCATATGCAGAAGCTAATATAAAGGTTCCTCTGAGCCTTTTTTTAATTGAGATATAATTGACCTATAACATTGTGTAAGTCTAAGGTGTACAACATGCTGATTTTATACATTTGTATATTGCAATATGCTTACCACCACAGTTAGCTAACACCTTTATCACATCACATAATTGTCATTTCTTTTATGTGGTGAGAACAATTTGAGCCTTGTCTGAATACGAGATGAAGGACATACAAGTATTCATTGTATTATTCTTTCAAATTTCTTTTAAGCTTGAAATCTTTCAAAATAAAGTTCTGGAGGGAGAAGAAAATATGTACAGAGGCTCTAACACCAATAGAAGAGCAGATCCAACTGGCTAACACACATGAAAATACATCCAAATGCACTAGGAGTCAGGGACATGCAATTCAAAGTAATAACAAAATGCCACGTTACATTCTCGGTGGAAAAGTGGGGCTCGAAACCCCTGGCTGAGCGCTGAGAGCCGTGCGGATCGTGTGCGTCAGAGCCAGCCCCCCGCCCCGGGGTGAGGCTGCTGGCGTGTTTACAGCAGTTCCCAGCAGTCAGTGGCGAGAGCTGCTCTCACGGAGGCAGTGGCTCTCCAGCACTTCTGGCCTGCCACGTGCTGGGGCAGAGCCCCTGCCGAAGACGAGGCGCAGGCAAAGCTGAAGGCCTGAGGGGCAGACACCGAGGGGCAGAGGCACTGAGGGGCAGAGGCACTGAGCGCTCCTGCATCGCTCAGACCCACTCTCACTACTGCCTCTCAGTAAGTCCATGCCGTCACTGCTTGTTTAAGGGCACAACTCTTCAAAAAGGATGAGGAGGAGGAGCACAGAAACAGCACGGCAGGGTTAGTGGGACAAGCTCCAATCGGCACAGCTGTGGCTGCTTCTGAGGCCGCACGCAAGCTCCTTCACTTCCCTCCTCTAGCGTCCCCTCCAGACCCACTCACTCTCAAGCAGCACTTGGTGCTAATCTAGCTGGGCTGCCTGGTGGGTAACACAGACCTTCATTTCCGAGGAGTCTGAGCGCCAAATACTGAGCCCTTTTCAGGCCACGGTGACTGCCGTGGCCCATTGGTGGACAGTGTGTCACTGGGCACAGAGCACCAGGAGGGACATGTGAGTCCCCTGGCAGGCAGATCCGTTCCTCCTGTTCCCATCATGTAGCAACAACCCTATCTCCTCGTGAGAATCAGGTTCGATTGCCAGGATGATCACTCCGCTCTAAGCTCTCAGCATGTGAGGGTGGAGGAGCCAGCGACAACTGCTAAATCTGGAGGACTCTACCCTGTGGACAGACACAGCCTGTCCCTGTGCATCCTTCCACCTTCGGCTCTCACTGCTAACTGAGTAGTCATCTCCATATTTTCCCACCTAAACTCCTGAGGATGAAAATTTGATAAGCGCCATCATCCCTGGTTCCCAGGGCAGGCCTCCCCACAGGCCCCACTCCGGCCAGCCTTGAGTCAGCTGCCCACTTGTTTATCCCAATCAGCTGAGGCCAGAGGAGCCAGGGGTCACGGAACACACTTTTGGGGGTCTAGGGCTGCCTCATCAGCAGGGCTTTGCCCCCATTAAAAGTGGCTGTGGGTGTGGCTGGCACAATGATATATTTGGTAAAGAAGCTATAGTCCTATGGAGCAGCCTTTTGTCACAAGCCCTCCTAGTCACGGGGTTAGTTCATAAGGAGCTTACAGCTCACTGAGCCCAGTTTCCTAATCTGTAAAATAAGTGGGTTGGGCTCACTAAGATCCCTTCAGGCTCCAAAATGCCTGATAACTGCCTCTCTCCTCAAACTTCTGTACATCCACTATGGTTAAGCCAGACTCCCTCGGTCCTATGCCTATGTAATTTATTATTTTATTTTATTTTATTTTTGAGGAAGTTCCGCCCTGAGCTAACATCTGCCAATCCTCCTCTTTTTGCTGAGGAAGACTGGCCCCGAGCTAACATCCGTACCCATCTTCTTTTGCTTTATCTGTGGGATGCCTGCCACAGCATGGCTTGCCAAGTCGTGCCATGTCTGCACCTGGGATCCAAACCAGTGGACCCCAGGCTGCTAAAGCGGAACGTGTGCACTTAACTGCTGCGCCACCGGGCCGGCTCCTATTTTTTGAACCCCAAATTTCATTTTGCAATAAATGTTAGCTGTTATTATTTATCTTTATTACCTTCTTTCTGTGGTGTGGAGCTGTCATTTTGCCCTGCTGCAATGTCAGAATCTTGAGTCTGCCTTTCGGTGTATTTGCTTTTTCTCACAGCTCTGTGCATCAGCATACATCAATGTGCTTTCTGTGTCACCATTCAAGACAGGACCAAGGAGAGGCCTGAGGCAGTCTCTGGAGGCCCACCACTGGCACTCTTTGGCTTCAGTGATCAAAGAGCCACAAATTCTCTTAATAGTGCTATTGGCGGCCCACTGTTTCTCTTCCACACTCTGGAGTTATTGCAACAGACTTTGGCTAAAATCTATACCTACTATTATCTCCAGCCATCACACCCTTGATTGATGTCACATGTCATCTAGACAATCCCATATTTTACAGATAGGAAATTGTGACTTGCCCAAAGTCACACACTGCCACAGGGCTGGCTTCTTTTATTTATTTATTTTTTTTTGAGGAAGATTAGCCCTGAGATAACATCTGCCACCAATCCTCTTCTTTTTGCTGAGGAAGACTGGCCCTGAGCTAACATCCGTGCCCATCTTCCTCTACTTTATATGTGGGACGCCTACCACAGCATGGCTTGCCAAGCGGTGCCATGTCCACACCCAGGATCTGAACCGGTGAACCCCGGGCCGCCGAAGTGGAATGTGCAAACTTAACCACTGCGCCACCGGGCTGGCCCCGAAGGCTGGCTTCTTGATCTCTATCATGTTCTTTACATCATGCTTCCTTCACAGTTCAGGAAACCTTTCTATTGCTGCTGTAACAAATTGCCACAAACTTAGTGGCTTAAAAAATACAAATTTCTTATCTTACAGTTCTCTTGGTCAGAGTCTGACACAGGTCTCACTGGACTAAAGTCAACACGTCAGCAGGGCTGGTTCCTTTCTGGAGGCTCCAGGGGAGAAACCATTTCTTTGCATTTTCCAGCTTCTAGAGGCTGCCTGCATTCCTTGGCTCATGGTTCCTTCCTCCACCTTCCAAGCTAGCAGCTGCCGGTAGGGTCCTTCTCTGGCCCTCTTCCACTGTCAAATCCCTTCTTCCCATGTGCCTGAAAGCACCAAAGGTGCTTAACTTAATCACGGTTCCATTTCTCGGCAGGTAAAGCCACATATTCCCAGGGTCTGGGGATCGGAGCATGAACATTTGCGGAGACCTCTGTCCTGCCTCCCACGCCCTGTCGCGGAGCTGCTGCAGGTAGAGCCCGACTTGCGGAGTCTCAGAAGACTTCCTCGGCCTCCTGATGCTGGCTGGCCTTCACTAAGGTTCACACAGACAACCTCTGTCCACACGGCCAGTGCTTCCCCGATGCCTTCAGGGCCGGCTCCCTCCTCCCCCAGCTTAACGCCCCGCTCCCTGTCACATGCAGTGGAGAGGTCAGGGGGGCACAAGAATGGGCTCCGGAGTTTGTCCTCTAGGATCCCAGACGGTGCTATGGGCCTCGAAAAGCCACAACGTACAGCATGGGCCCCTCAGCTCTGGAAAATCCCCAGGTGTCTTGACACGTGGGCAGGTGAGATGCAGCACAGAGCTCAGGTGTCCTTTCTGGTGGCCCGTTTTGAAAGGTAATGTGAACGTCCATATCGCAAAGACCCCGTGTGACGCACACGTGGGGAGGGGGGAGGATCCCGCTCTCAGACAGAGTCACGAGAAAAGCCACAGAAGAGAATACAGAATGTCATAAGGAGATAGTAACCACCACCAAAAGAGCTCTAGGAGAGCAGCCAGCCGGCCGCCTCAGACGCCCACGGACTGTGGCTGTGCAGCTCAGCTCATCCCAGCTCCCTCTGGGGCCCTCCCTGCTGGGGCCTCTCCAAGGGTCAAGTTAGGCAGCACGCCCATCGATTCTATTTTTGAGCGCTTACTGGAAGCTTGGTTTTGACACTTTACCCGGCATCCAGGCCATGTTCACTTGTGTGTTAGTTCTGAAAACTGGGACATTATCTACAGTTTACAGAATTCCTGCAAGTTTCCTGCAACTGATTTACACACATGCTGCCCCCGGCCCCTGTTCACCACTAATACAAGTACCCTGACTGCCCCCACCCATCCCTGCCAGCAGCTGCTCTACATGCTGCCACTCACTCTCACGGTCCCTGAGGCCCCCAAGGGAGTCACCAACTCACACCACTGCCTGTTATCTGGGGGAGGGGACCGGGTGCTGGAAACTTTAACCAGGCAGGGACGGTTAACAGCTGCAGGGACACCTTAGGAAACAGTGAGCCTTCAAAAGGAAATATTTGTAGAATCTGTCCCCATGACCTTTTAAGACTTTTCTGAAAACGGCCCGTCATTCCTTGCCATGGACAGAAATAACATCTATCACCGGCATCCTTCAGCCCACAGAATCCTTCATGCTTAACCCACCAGGCAGGCCCTGACATAGATGCTCACCTCACACAGACACGCCAACAGACCCCAAGGACCTAGGGACGCGTGTGCATGCGTGTACACTCACACACATGCATACACCTGCCTCTCCCTCAGACTCCCTCCTCAGGGGACAAATGTGCTCTTCTTCCTCAGTGGGCAGTTTTTCTGGGGTGGGCTGGGGGTGCTGTTGGGCAGAGCTCTCGACCCATAGGCGCATCACAGTGTTCCCCTATGCACCACTGATCCAATCACAGACTCCGAGCTGTTAGCTGGTAGCATGCGGTGAGGACCTCTTTCCCCTTCCTTTCCCTCCCCACAGCTGCAGAGGGGGGTTTCTGAGGGGGCGGATGTCACCCACTGGGGGTGGGTTTTTTCCCCACCTTCATATCTTTTCTTGTCCCAGCCTCTTCCCACCCCTAGAAGTAGGCCCTTTCGGGGTCACTGGTAAAAGAACGTTAGGGAACACCTCCGAACCGCTCCTCAGCCGCCCCTCCTCCCCGCTGGTTACCCTCTCCTCCATGAGCCAGGCCCTCACCACCAATGAGCGCCTCAGCCCCAGTCTTCCCCTACAAATGCCCCTTTTTCCTCAGGGCTGGGTGTAAAGGGACAATGTTGGGACTTTTTAAAAGAAGAACTTTACTAGGAAAGTAAGAGAGGAATCAAAACCAAACCAAGAAAATATCAAAACCTCAGCTGGTGCAGAGGGCGCCCAGCACCTGCTGCTTGGTCTCTCTGCTCTCCTTGAAGGAGTGGCAGCCCTTTGTCATCCCTGTGCAACTCCTTTGCTCGCCTGCGCTCTGAGCCCCCACAAGGGCGTGTGAGTCATCAGTGCTGCAGGCTCTCCCAGAGGTGCACAAGATAGGGGGTCCCTCGCCCTCACCCGCAGCCCGGGCGCATCCAAGAGCCCCTGCCTCCTGGACTCAGCTAGCTGGGTCCAGCTCAGACAGTGGGACACAAGGGACCCTGTGAATCTGGCAGGGGGCAGGATGGGATGAGGAAGGGGCTGACTGGCCACAGGTGGGATCAGAGGGCAACAAGGGTGGAGGGGGCCAGGGCAAGGCAAGGGGTCCGGGGGGTTTTCAGAGGAGAAGCAGTTTGGTCCCAGAACCTCTACGTCCTCTAAAGGGCTGCCACCTCCCCAGGAAGGCCTTTGGAGGGAGCCCCTCCCTGTGCGTGGGGTCCTGGGCAGTTCTGTGGGACTACAGCAGGAAGGGAGCTGGGTCTACCCTGAAAGCCCCCAAACTGAGGAGGTGATGCGCCTCACCAAATTAGGGACCCCTTTATGGGAACTCATACCTGCTGGGAAGCCCAGGATGATGAGGTGCTAGGGCTCCATGCTAGAAGCCCCCCAACCTGATGCGGAGGGTGGAGTCCCACCCTGGAGTGATGATTGAGGAGATCCTCTGGGGTCAGCTGAGCACAAAAGAGCTCCAACTACACATAGATAAGCCTGTGGACAGGGCAGCCAGGAGAGAAGCCTGGGCAAATCAGGGTCGATGAGCAGGAGGATGGGTGTGAAACCAGCACTGCCGAAGTGGGTCTGAGATGCATGAAGGGGAGCACAGGTAGGACACAGGGACAGGCCTGAGTAGCGATCCTGTGACATCCCTGGCCCTACCAGATGCTCTGGACCTCAGTTTCCCCTCCCCTGCCCCTCTGGCCAGGGTTCAAGGATGCAGTCCGCTTCACTGAACCCATCTGTCTGAGACTTGCTCACATCTTCCTCTTTTGTGACTGGAAGTCACAGGGCAGAGCACTAAGCTGGGCAGTCATAGAGTGAACCCAGAGCTTACGAGTGTGAAGGGTCAGAGGGGAGAGTGGTAAGGGAGGCTTGGGGCCAGTGGGAGAGGGGGGAGACGGGTGGGGGCAGAGGAGCTCAGGACCATGGCTGAGGCCATCACCTATGCAGACCTGCGGTTTGTGAAGGCTCCCCTGAAGAAGGGCATCGCCAGGCGGTTAGGACAGGGTAAGGATGCACAGGCGTCTCCCAGACTCCGCATCCCCATCTTCCTTCATGACTCACCCCACAGACCCCATTCCGACCCCCACCTTGCTCCCTTTTCTCTCCTCTCCAGACCCAGAGGCTGACGAGGATGGGGAACTCACCTATGAGAACGTACAGGTGCCCCCAGTCCCAGGGGGCTCGAGCTCGGCTTCTTCTGGAGTAGGGGACAAAGCAGGTATGGAGAGCCCAGGGGGTGAGTGTTGGCGGGGGGTGGGGGGTGGGGGAGCTGTATCTTGAGCTGGGAGTCCACAGCTCTCTTGGGAGGACAAGACCCTCGGGGAAAGGAGGGGGTTCTTAGGAAAGAGATGAATGAGCACTGGATAAACGGGAGCCAGGGGAAGAATGAAGCTCCCTGGGGAAGATCAGGGCTCCGCGGAAGGATCCGGGCAGCCCTGGGGGAGAGGAGTCCCAGCGGGAAATGGGGAGTCAAGGGAGAGGGGAGGGGGGAGGGGGAGGAGGGGAAGGGTCTGGGGCCGACAGATGGGGGTCCCTGAGGAACGGATAAAGGGAGACCCAGGAGGGAGAAGAGGGGTCCCCGGGGACAGAGAAGGGAGACCGGGAGGGACACGGGAGAGTCCGGGGGGCGCTGGCGGTGCCCGAGCGGCGCAAAAGGCACGAAGGACTGACCGGGGACCCGGGGGCCGGGGCGGGGGAAGCGGCGTTTCTGGGACCTCCCCTCTCCAGCTGCAGTCGTCCGTCCGCAGGGGTCCAGTCGGAGCCGCCGCCCGCCGCCCGGAGCTCCGCGACGCCGCCGGCGGCCGGGCGCCCCCTCCGCGGTGAGTGCCGCGCGCTCCCGCCCCGCGCACGCGCATCCCCTGCGGCCCGCGGCCTCCCCGCCCGCCCTCCGGCCTTCCCAGCGCGGGGCCCGCGGGGGCCAGCTCTGGGCCGCAGTGAGCCGGGGCTCCGCCCTTTGGACCGCGCGGGCGGCCCCGGACCCCTCCTCTGCCCCTTCACTCGGCCCCGTATAGATCTTTCCGACGTGTCGCCCCAGACTCCCTCCCCACCTTAGGATGGTCCCGGTTCACAAACCCCCTCCCCTGCCTCGGTCTGAGACTTAGTTCTCCTCCTACCAGGTAGTACCCCTCAATCCTTACCGGTAGCCATCGCCAGCCCTTATTCCGGAACGCCTTCCTCCGCTGAGTGCGGAAACCCACTCCCGACACAAACCGCCACGCCTGCACCAGGTCCTCGAGGGATGCTTTCTCCTGTGACCCCCCCCCCCCCCCATCCTCTCAGTCTATAGACTCGTTCCTGGGGCTCACTGGCTCATCCCACTGTCTCCCTAAGGCCGTGCAGCCTTCAGGCAGTACCTCGTGCTTGGCGCGCTCCTCACCTGCCTGCTGCTGGGGGTGGCCTCCATCTGCCTGGGAGTGCGCTGTGAGTATGCCTGCCCGCCCCGTCCCATTTACCACAAGCAACTTTCTCCTCCGCTCTGCCCTGATGGCTGCCCTTCCTCAGCAGGGCCCAGAGCCACTACCGCCATATCCTTAGCTTTTGGTCTGGTTTCCAGCCAGGTGTGTTTTAGAGTGCCCTCTTCCTAAATTGTCTTTACCTAATCCAGTACCTCCTTAAGCTGTAGGCAGTCAGATCTTATATTTCAGCTTGTTATGCAGAAAGTTGCAAGAAGCAGAAAAAGAACTGAAGCCTCAGGGTGCCAGGGCGCGGCTGAAGAAGATGCACTCCAAACCTCTCTTTATGGCCAAACAGATCTGCAGGTGTCTCAGCAGCTCCAGCAGACCAACAGCGTTCTGGAAGCCACTAACAGCAGCCTGAGGCAGCAGCTCAGCCAAAAGATAACCCAGCTGGGGCAGAGGGAGGTGGACTTGCAGGGGTCCAGTAGTAAGCTGGCCCAGACTCAGGAAGCACTGCAGATGGAACAGAAGGTTTGCCAGGCTACCAGAGAGCAGTTGCAGGCCTGCCAGTCCAACAGGGAGGAGACAGAAGAGAACTTGCGAAGGGAGGAGGGGCAGAGGAGGAACCTGGAGCAGAGGCTGAGCGGCGTGCAGGACACACTGAAGCCCTTCTTCACATGCCCCTCAGCAGGTATCTGCTCTGGGAGAGGAGAGGTGGGAGGGTCTGCCGAGCGGGATGGACTGAAGTGAGGAGACACTCCTGGCAGCAGTCTGTTTGTTTAGCAGGGGCCACTGTGTTGTTCAGGAATGGGGCAGCCCGCCAGAGTGGTGGCTGACATGAGTGTTGACCAACAGGGAGAAGGATCTAGCTGCATGCTGGATTTAGGGGGACTCACCCAGCTCTAAGGCAAATACTGTGGGGGAGAGGAGGGTAGTAGCCAGCAATGAAAATCATACTGTCCAAAGCTGCAAACTCAGGTCTCATCTGGCTTGTCATCAATGTCAAGGATCTGGGAACCCCCTGAATTTGGATGTGAAATGGGTTATTTGCACATTTTTCTAAAGAGAGGGTCTATTGCTTTAATTAACTCTCACCACATCTGAGATTCCCCAAAAGATGAAGAATTACTGATTGACAAGATGCAGTCTGGTGGTAGGGCAAGGCGGCTGAGGCTCTTGCGTGTGGGTGGCACTCACACTGAGGTGGGTGAGGGTGTCGCAGGGCAGTGGACCGAGGTGGAGTGTTCATCCATTTTGAAAGCGGGCGTCAGGCTAGTATGTGGGGATGAGGGAGGGGATGCGGGAGAGGCTGTGCCGAAGCAGGCTGAGGTTTGAGGCAGGGTGCCAGGCCCAAGGGGACTGGAATGTTCATGAACTGGCTATCTGTGGTCAAGATTAGGCTCTGTCTAGTTCAGGGGCCATCTGGATACTCCCCCAGGCGTAAGACAGAGAAATCACGTGCAGACACCCCCAGTCCTCATTTCTTTAACCTTCCTATTCCCCATGACCCGCCGTTCCATGCCAGTGCTGCCACCTGTCCCACAGTTGCACCCTAGACCTCGGTATCCCAAACTGCTCTTCTGCCTAAAGGTGGGTTTCGGATCTCCACTCTAACCACAACTGCCCACCCCTCCAGGCTTCCCCACACTTCTTCTTCAACCACGTTGAGGTCTCCAATGGGCTCACTCCTGTTTTCTCCCTTTCCATCAGCTGTCCATCACTGTCCTCACTTCTCTCTTTACCTATCTTGGATTCTGGGGCCCATCACTTCAGCCACTCACTCCTTGTTCCATTGTCCTTCTGGTGCCCCTGACTGTAAATGTCTCAACTCTGGGTGAACTCAACTGACCACCTAGCCCATGCCTGCACCCAAGTGTGAGAAATGCAGTCATTCTGCTTGGGGCCACTGAAACTCTAGGCTCACCCTCAGCTGCGGCCTTGGCACTGCCTGGCAACTCTGCAGGGGTTGGCTTGCTCTCCATCATAACTCCTTACCCACTGCCTGCCCTCTCACTTTCAGCAGATGCCCTTCTCTGTCCAGAGGAATTCCCTCTGTTTTCCACCACCAAGCGTATATATCCATTTATGTTTTTGCCCAGCCCCGTCTCTTACAAGGACAGCTTGCTGAATGCTTTTCCTAAACAGCCCCCTACCAAATCCACTCTTCATATTGCAGCCAGAATAATCCTTTAAAAACAAAAATCTGATCACATCCTCTCAGTTAAGATGATGTCATAGCAGTTAATTCACTACATCAAAAGCTATGGAATTCATACTGCATATCCTACACTATGCCCAGGCACTTGTGGTATGGCCAGTGAACAAAATTCCTCTGTGTGAAACCCTACATTGACTTTCTTTTGCTCATAATATAAAAATAAAAAATCTTTAACATGGCTTCCAGGGCCCCTGCCTACCTTTGAGCATACGACTTATCCCCTCACCCTCTTCCATTTGGCCACACCGACTTCTTTTTATTCCTTTAAGTTGTCATAAGACAGTAACTCAAGGGGTAGCTTGGTGGGGACATGAGAAACTGTAGACAAAAGAGAGGGAGTTCATGGAGGAGGGATTTTTGAGTGACGGAGGTAGGACTGGTGGAACCAAGCAATGGAGAGAGGCAGGGTGGGATCAGGAGCGCAGACTAGGGTGTGAGATGTTAAAAAAGAAGGATGTTTATTTCTTATGGACAGTCGTGAAAAGAGGAACAGAGAAGAGACAAATTCTGAGGTAGGGGAGGGAAACGGAGCAAGTTCACATCAAGTGTCTGACAATTTCAGCAAAACAGGCACCAAGGTTGTCCACTGTGGAAGAGCAGAGAGGGAGGGGTGGTGGCAGCCCGAGGAGTGTGGAGAGTCTTGAATATGCAGTGGGGAACGCCTTCTGGAGCTAATGAGGGGAATGGGAGGCCAACTTGTGGAGGAGCCAGTGTGAGGACAGCCAAAATGGAGGGGGGTGGAGTGCGATCATTCAGAAATGGGGAATAGTACCATCAGCCCTATTAAAATAAATCTCCCAGATTGTTAAGGAGTAAAGTTGCTGAATGTAAAAGGTTTTCACTAAGTATACACAGGTATGGCATTTCCAGGGAAAGCAAGGGAAAGCAAAGGAAAGCAAGATTGCCAAGATCGAGGACAAGAAGTCAGTGAAGGTGCCGAGATTAGACCCAGGGCAATACCGTTCACAATCAGATTGCTGAGTAGTCACTTTCCTCCCAGGTGTTGAGCTCTCCCTCCTGGGTCTGGGCTGTGCTGTCACACTCTTCCTGCTTTTTAGACACCTGCTGTCCCGTGGGATGGATACAGAACGAAAGGAGTTGCTTTTATGTCTCAGTTACTCGGAGAAGTTGGGAGGAGAGCCAAAAACATTGTAAATCTCTGTCCTCTGACCTGGCCACATTCAGTGACACATCTCGTCTTTATAGCGTAAGCATTCCCTTATTCACAGACTGTAGTGGGTACTGTTAGGTAAAGGGACATATGTCATCAAGTCAGGAATGGCAGTGCACACATGGCCCGCATGCCATGGCATGCATTCCTTTTCCAAGCAGCTTCTCAGCACAGTGCTCCAGGCGGCCCCTACTAGTTGATTAGAGTTGGCATGAGAGTTGGAACTTTAAGCTGTTTCTCATCTCAGCTTTCTGGTCGGCTCTCTGGGCTGCTTACCAGGTTCTTTGACTCTCATGGCCTCTCAGGCAGAGCGGTCCCATACCTAGTTGGCTAGATTGTAGGGCTTGGTTCCTTGTGACCAGAACAGCCCATGGGATGACTGCCCTTCAAAGGCTGGCAGAAATTCTTACCCAGCTGGGGCTGAACTGAAGGGTGAGCCTGCATCTGCAGGGTGGCGCTTGAAGGAAGCAGAGATAGGTCACCGATGAGCTGAGGTCATGCACCAAAGTCAGGCACAATCTCGTCCAAGTGCATAGGTCTCCCAAGAGTCTTCATTTTCTTCCGTCAGCCCAAGTCCCCTCCTCCCACTATCCCCTCCCCCACTCCCATATTTCTCATCACTCTCTGCACATCTCTGGTCTCTCTGAATCTCCCCTCAGAATTATGCCAGCAGATTAAATAAGGTGTTGGTACAAGTTGGTCAGCTTGATTCATATTGGATTGGCCTCAGCTTTAACAAGCACTGGCAGTGGACTGATGGCACAAGAGTCTTTGGGTAAGTTTGTTAGGCCTTTTGGACATTTCCAACCCCATAATCCCTTCATAAAGACATAGTAATCAGATTTCCCTCTAGGTCCTGCTCCCAAAACTCTTTCACAATAAATACTGTAATTGTCTATTTGTCCATGTCCTCTATTTGATTAATAACTCTTTAGGGCAGTCTTATTCTCTATTCTATCCCCAGTACCTAGCGTTCCCTGGCACATGCTTTTTAAAAAATTACTAGGTTGGTACCTATGTCATCTTTCAGAGAGAGAAGCTGAGGACTTAGCTCGGGCTTCACAGCTGATGGAGAACCCTGGAGTTCTAACTTCCTGTCCCTTGACAAGGCTCCCAAATTGAGGTGGTCCTTTCTCAGTTGGGGCCTCTTGGGGCACTAGAGCTGCTCCAGGGAAGTAAGGGAGCAGAGGAGTTCCTTTGAGGATCAACCCCAGGGACCCTGGAACAGGGTAGTTCCCTATGTTCCCTAACTGGAGTTCCCATCTTTAAGACCTTGGGAGACTTTTCCCTTCCCTGGTCCTAAAGCCTCTCTGGACTGAAGCCCAAACTTCTGTCCATGAACCATGCCCAAACGTGGCCTTGGACAGGCAGGGTGAGTTAGGACTTAGGTTAGGTGCTATGCAGGGCGAGGGGAGAGAAAGGATGGGACGGGAGGGACCCAGAGCTTACCCCAACTCCACTGCACCACTCTTTTAGGTTTGAGTATAACAGGTATTATCCTGAAAACCCAAGATGTGCCAAGGTACAAAGCAGTTGGCCAAAACTGCAGCCGGAGAAGTGTTCATCTTCTCTTCCCTGCATCTGTGAGATGAAAGCTTTCAGGTATCCAGATGGGGACCACTCTTTGCACTGAGCTGGGTAAGTGTGAGGGATGAGACAGTCATGGGAGTCTGGGGAAAAGAGGGACTTGGAGCAGGGGCCCAGAGGTCAGGGGGAAAACTTGCTCCTGGGAGTGACGGTCATGTCCACAGCCTCCAGAGGCTTGGTCTGCTTCTGTCAGGGGGGGTTGGGCAAGGAGGGAGACTGGTGATGTGGCTGTCCAGGGAGCTGGGGTGAGCTGGATAGGGGTTCTTAGTGACAGTCAACTGTGCTCACTGATTCTTCACTCTCCAGATACTCAAGCCAACAAGAGCCCATGCCCCTCATCCTAACCCACAGCCTGCACATCCTGAGATCATTTCCCTCCAGCATTCCCTCATTCTCCTGGTCGGTGCCCGGCCAGGGGCTGATCCATGCCCAACACTTCCAGGCAGCCTGCTGCCTGCTTGAAATCCTGTCCCACAAACTGAATTGTTCCTTGGGAAAGGGTGAAGGAGCCTCTAGAAGAGATTTTGCCCTCCCCCAAAAGCTCCCATAGTGGAATATGGGGAGGGGGAGGAGGGCGCACCGGCTGAGTGGATAGGGGCAGCCCGGAGCCAGCCAGGCAGTTTTATTGAAATATTTTTAAATAATTTGCATGTGTTAGTCTCGTGTGTCAGCAATGCTGTGTCTGGTTCAGTGATTCCCACGGGAGAGCAAGCCCAGGGGTTGGATAGGAAATGTTCTGTCTCTCGAGTCCATGCTGAAGTTCCCCTATACAGGGAGAAGAGCCGGTGGCCCATCTGGGGCTGGCACTGTCCAGCATCTGCACTCTGTTCTCACAGGGCGTCCTGAATGCCAAAGTTGGAGGCCTGAGACCAGAGGCCCCACTGCTAAGAGCGTGCGCCAGGCAGCTGCAGGCTGGGTGTGGGTGGCTTGGCATGGTGCCCTCGGTGGCAGAGGAGACTGCCCGCCTCACAGTTCAGGTTGCGGTAGCGGGCAACAGCTGGTGTGGGGCGGGGGCACATGGACAGGAAGCCAAAGCTGAAGGGGCCAAGGCAGCAGCCTGGGCACGGCAGCCCCTCATCGGATTCCCGGGGAGCTGAAGGGGGCGGTGAGGGTTCTGTCCGCTCCAGGGCTGCCGCCCGGGGCAGGCTATGCTGGGCCCGGTTCCAGGACTCCCCAGCCCAGGCTTGTGGGGAGTTCACCACCACAGCTGGGGGGTTGTTGTTAAGGGGAGCTCCTGATCTAGAGGACCAGGGCCGGGAGGCTGAGGAACAAGTGCTGATGAAGTTGTCTGTGGCCGTAGCCAGGGGCGGCTGGGGAGCTGGTCCTGGGGGTTCCGGCTCAGGGCTGCTGCCCTCACACTCCATTCTCTCTTCAACTGAGGGGCCCACAGCAGGAGGGCCAGGACCTGGCAGTGCTGTCTCCATACGTCGGGGGAGCTCAGGGGATGACGGTAGTGAGCGGCAGCGGCGGGCAGGTGTCCCAGGCTGGACCAGGGTCTCTGGAGTGGTCACCAAGGGCAGCTGGGTGGAGGGCAGTGGTGATGGTGGTACAAGGGGCAGGGGTGCGACTGGCTTGCTGGGTGTGTCCAGGAGCTTGATCTTGCCACCCCTGAGGTCTTCCCGTAGTGAGAAGGGATTGACTCGAGTCAGATTGTCCCCCCAGTTGGGGGGTGATTCTGGTGACGGGGGCAGGAAGAGGTCGGACCGGCTGCGGGAGAGCCGGGGGTCTGGCCTGGGAAGCGTGGCAGAGGGACCCCCTCTTGGAACAGAGCCTGTAGACAGAGAAGTTTGTGATCGATGTGTTCAGCATTTCTCATAGCTCCTTGAGGGCCTCATTATTCGCCAGGAGGCTGGGGGGACTAGAGCTTAGAAAAGGGAGCCCCAAAGAATGTTTTGGAAAAGGGGAGATGTTACCTCCAGCCCCTTTTTCTCTTCTTTCTTCCCCTCCCTTAGGCTCTAGAATTAGAATTTGAGATGTCTTTTCACCCCACCCCCGCCCCCAGCCTTCTCAACTAATAAATACGCTTAGTCTCCCCCAGATAATTCCCTGAGTTCTGAGGAGGAGAGAGGCAGAAGGACTTCAGTGAGATCAGATCATGCTCACTTACCCTGCTTGTGTGTCAGGGGAGCCCTGGGGAGGGGGGCTGGCTCAGGGAGCTGCTCCAGGATCCATTCCAGGTGCTGGGTGATTTCAGTGAAGGGAGCACGAGTGCTAGGTTCCATCTGATGGGTAAGGACAGGGGCAGCTTCACTCAGTGCTCCCAAAGAGGGTCCCTGAGTTTTCCTCCCATCCCCCGGGACAGGACAGCCGTGTCAGCTGATGGCCGGGGGGAAGGGCAGTGAGGGAGTGAGGCTCTTACACTGCAGCAATGGATGGCCAGGAGCAGGAAAGGCAGTGGGCAGTCATCCCCTACTAGGCTCCGGAAAGCAGGCACATCCAGGCCAAAGTCCTGTGGGGACAGAGAGGAGCGGCCTCCAAGTCAGTCTTCCTTGGGTTCTCTTTCTGCCCCCTAATCGGGACCTCAACCTCCAGGGAGCCTTCCCTGGTTATGAGCTGCCCAGTCTGGAGTTCCTCCTTTCAAACCTGAGACATCATTCACCTCAGTACGGGGTAGGTAATCAGGGTCCGCAGGTACTCGAGCGATGAGCTCACAGAGAACAATCCCAAAAGCGAAGACATCAGCCTGGGGGTAAGAGTAAATGTCAGGGGGAGGAACTGACGGTTTTCATGTCAGAATTCTGCAAGAATATGTCAGAAACAGGAGGGGAGTCCTGACAGTTTTCATGTGTTGGAGGGTGCCTGTGAGGGGCAAGGGGGACCCTGGGGATCTCTCGAATATCTGGTAGGGTTGTTGAGGAACTTGGGGTGGCACCTTCCAAGAGTATTTCAAGGGTCTCTGGAAGGCCTTGGGGATCTAAAGGGTCCATGTCTTACCTTCTCATCATATAGCTCACCCCGCAACACCTCTGGCGCCATCCAGTATGGAGAACCCACCACAGCCAGCGGCTCCTTCCTCGCCCCTTCCCTGTAGGCGCAGGGGCAGAGCGGTCAGAGACATCCCACTCAGACGCCCTCCCAAACCAAAGGAGATGCGGCCAGCCCCCACACTCCAAGGGAAACGTCCCTGGGGCCTTCTGGGAGGTTTGGGGGGACAGGGGCGTTCACCTCACCTATACACAGGAATCTTTTCAGCCAGCCCGAAGTCACCCACAACAGCTGTGAAGCCTCGGTCTTCCCGTCGGATCAGACAGTTCTGACACACACATATAGCATCCCCACACCCATCACCTTCTGCTCCCTGATCTCCCAATATACACCCCAAAGCCCTGTCACTCCAGAGTAACCCCAACCCTCTCTGATCTCCCGGTTCTCCCATGTACCCCAATTTGCAATATCCTCCATCACTCCAAACACAGCGTGGTACTCAGTCCCTCAGAGCACTCCTCCTCATGCCAGACCCCCACTCTCCAATGCCTTGCTATTCCAACCTCCTAACATACCTATTTCTCACATTCCAATATCCATGGGCCAGTTACAATCTAATAGTCTCAAGTCCCCTTTCATGCCTCCACCCACCTGGCCAACCTACCTTGGATGTGAGGTCTCGGTGGAATACCCCTTTGGCATGCAGGTACCGCAGGCCACGGGCGATGTCCAGAGCCAGGCGGAGCCTGACAGGCCAGGATAGGGGTTCGGGGGAGCTGAGCAGCTGTTCCAGGGTCCCCCCATTCATGTACTAGGGCACAGAGGGAGGAGAAGGGGAATGAATGTCAAGGTTTCAGTCTGTCGTTTAGGTCTCCCACTTATAAGCCAGGGGACAATCAGGAGGATCACAAAGGTCAGAAGGGTGAGTCCATGCTCTAGGGTCCCCCATTCATATTCTAGGGCTGTCCTGTCCAATGCATGTGCAAATATTTAAATTATTAAGTTTAAATAAAATTAAGCATTCAGTTCCTCAGTCACCCTAGCCGCATTTCTGTACTCCCTGGCCACATGTGGCTAGTGGCTGTGGTTTTGGACAGCACAGATACAGAACATTTCCATCACTGCAAAAAGTTCTATTGAACAGCACTGTTCTAGAGGATACAGAGGATGAGGCCCTTTATTTGTGGTTTGCCCAAAGGGAAGTTCAGGGAGACCTCCTGGGAGGAGGTCCTGCTGCCTCTCATTATTCCTCTGCAGATGCACGGGGCTGCTGACTCTCTCTCCCCTTGGTGCTGGTGGTGGGTACCCCACTTCCTGGCTCATCCTCACCTCTGTAAGAGCGTGCAGCTGCCCCTGGTGCACACAGACCCCCATGAACCTGGAAGAGGATGAGGAAGAAAGGAGGGCAGGCTGTAAGAGCCCCCGCCCCTCCATAGTTCCCACTTTTCCCGCGGGATCTTTCCCCTTCCCCCAGCAAGCGTCCCTGCAAGCGGCTGGGGCCCGCTCACCTTAGGATGTTGGGGTGCCGGAGCCGGTTCATCAGCTGCACCTCCCGTAGCGTATTTCCCCGATTACTGGGGAGCCTGTTCATTTTCAGCACCATGACTTGCCCGGACTGTCGGTGCCGAACCTGGGGGCGGCAGGGGCCGGCAAGTCCTGGGCAGGTCGGGCGGATCACCCCAGTGCGGGCCCCAGACCCAGCCTCCCGTCTAAGGCTCGGTCCCGCCCCTCTGTCCTCTCTGCTCGTCCTACCTTGTAGACCTCAGAGAAGAAGCCGGCCCCGATCTTCTCGGCGCAGTGGAAATCGTCCACGCGCGCTAGGCTGGACACGGCGCTGCGGAGGGCCCGGTAGGAGGAGGGGCGGCCCCGGCCCGGGCCTCCGCCCGCGCCCCCCGGCCCGGGGGGCCCATCCCCCGGCGCCTCTCCCGGCCCGGGCCCAGGGCCCCGCAGTGGGGGCCGTTCCCCGGCCATGGCCGGGCCCCAGCCCGGGCCTGCCTCACATGGCAGGGTCCCCGGGTCCCGGGCAGGCCGCGCTCGCCATGGGCGCCGGGGCTCCGCTCCCGCCCGGGGGAATGGAAGGCCCGCCGGAGATCCTGGGCCCGCCCCCGCCGCGCCGGCTCGCTGGGCCCGGGCGGACGCCGCGCCGCGCTGCGCACGGCCTGGGCTGGCCTGGCCGGCGGGCCGGGGACGCTCCCGGGCGCCGGCGGGCAGGCGCTGGCTCCCGCAGGCGGAGGCGGGCGGCGGCTCTCCGCTTCGCCGCTGGGGCTCAGGCTCAGCGGCCTGCTGGGGGCGGGGCGGGGCCGGGCCTCCGCTTAACTCCTTCGAGCCGGGCCTCGGGGCAGCGCCACGCCCCCCAGGTGCGCACGCCGCGACCGGTGGCCGCGACCGCGGGGGCTGCGGCGTCGGGAGAAGCACGTGCAGGTTCGAGCTGAACAACTGAATGGAACGGGGGCTGATTGTGCGTACGCGCAGCTCGAACGTCGCCGGCCGCCCTGGGAGTCCTTTCTCCCCGCCCTCGGGGCACTGGCGGCGGAGGGCCGGGCTCAGGGAGCAGCCCGCTGTCTGCGCTCCACCGAGGAGCGGGGCAGAGCAGAAGCCCGCTCAGGCCCGGCCACCTGCCCGCCGCCCCGGCGTCCGCCCCGGCGCCGCCTGCCCATTCCCGGTCTCCGCCCGACTCCTGCAACCTCTGCACCCCCGACGCCTTCTACCTTCGCGGGCGGTCGTGGTGCCCGGGGGCCGCGGTGGGCCCTCGGCCAGCCAGCCCCGGCTCCTCCTCACTCCATCCCGCCCCCCTCGAATAAAGTTCTCCCTCCAGTGCCTCCGCCCAGCGACCCGCCACACGGACCTCCCTCCCTCTCCTCCTTCCCAACTACCCTCTCTCCACAGAGCCGCCTCCCACTGCAGGCGAGCTCCTCCTTCGGCGAGGTCCCACCCTCGGCAAGACCCCGCCCCTCCAGGAGCCCTTCCCCGCGGAGGCCCGGCCCCTCGGAGGGACCTTTCCCCAGTAGGACAGCACCACCATCGGGGTCGCTGGAGCCCTTGGGTGCTACACCCCTCCTCCGAGGGTTCCTCCCACGCAGGGAGACCCCGCCTCTCGGAGCGACCCCGCCGGTCATGGTGACCCCGCCCCTCAACGTGACTCCTCCCGCGGTGTGGCCCCGCCCTTATCAGAGCGATCTCTCCCCGCCGCTTCCGCCCCGCCTCACGTAGGAGTCGGTCTGCCCCCTCAGGCCGGAGGAGGAGCTGCAGCGGCCTCTCGAAGTCGGCGCGGGGTTCGCCCCGAGCGCGCAGGCACTGCCGCGGGACCCCGCGCGCTCGCCGTACCCGGCGCTTCCGGTTCTCCGGGGTTCCTCCCCCTTCGTCGGTGGAATAGCCAATCGTGGCCAGGCACGGGGGACGCCGCGGTGGCCGGCGGGCGGCTGCGGGCGTCGCCGAGCGGCGGGCCGGACGGGGGAGCCGGCGGCGCCCTCTTCAGGCGTCCTGAAGCGCTGCTTGCGCGTCTGCCGTGAAGTGGAGGGAGGCGCGCGCGCGCCGCATTCCAGCCGCCCTGGCCCAGGGTGATGGAGCCAAGTACGACCTAACTGCCAGGGGCCAACGAGAAGAGGATGAAGGCGTCCTAGATCGTAAACGGTGCTGCAGGGGCCGAGAGGGCCGGACGCTGCCTCGGCGCGCCGGGCGCGGCAGCTTCCGCGCAAGTCTGGGGAGAGTCAGTCCTTCCGGAGCCTCAGAACAACCTGGGCCTGGGCCGTGGGCGGCCTGGTCATTCTTCCAGAGGCGACTGGGTCTCAGCAAAACAAGCTCCATCATCACGTTAAGTTGATGTTAATATATGTAGTTATTTGACTTGTGAATTCGCTGTCTATACCTGTATGAGATCTATAAACACTAGGAATTTATGCCTCATGTCGTTTAAGTAATATCATAATAGATAATTTAATCCACACGTATCTGACCCTTTAGCCAAACTTTGAGAATTACTATACTACTTGGTGATGGTAATTCTAGGCAGAGGAGCCGCATTCCTGCTTTAGAAAGATCGCTGTGATGGTTCTATGGAGGCAGGGAGACTGGAGGAGGGAGGCTCTGACAGTGCTCCTGTCAGGAGAGGATGGGGCACTGAACTAGGATAGGGTCTGTGGGGGACTGGAATTGGCCACCCCGAGATACCTCTCTTTGGCATGAGGATTATTTGGGGCTGGTTACTTTTTTTTTTTTTTTAAGATTGGCACCTGGGCTAACAACTGTTGCCAATCTTTTTTTTTCCCTGCTTTATCTCCCCACCCCCCACACAGTTGTATATCTTAGTTGCAGGTCCTTCTAGTTGTGGCATGTGGGACACCGCCGCAAGGTGGCCTGACGAGCGGTGCCATGTCTGCGCCCAAGATCTGAACCCTGGGCCGCCGCAGCGGAGCGCACGAACTTAATCACTTAGCCACGGCCGCTGCGCGGACTTCACCACTCGGCCACGGAGCCGACCCCTGGGCTGGTTACTTTTAAAAACTGCAGACCTGAGGGAAACTCTTGAGAAGCAGAAGTAACCCTTTGTTAAGAGACATTTACATTTGTAAAGGAAATCTCCATCTGTAAAGGCGTCTCCCTCTCTGAACCAGGAAGAAGGGGGGATGACCTTATCTCTAGAAACTCTCATCAATGTGGAAGGCAAGGACTCAAGTCTGCATAATGACCTGACTCTTGTTTACTGTACTTATCTGGTAATCTCCCATAACTGACTCCCCTCACCCCCAACATCCTCCTTCCTCTTTAGCTGAGGATGGTATTTAAGGTGAGAGCATCCCCCATTTTGGTGAGTTGCTCAGTTTGCCTGCGCCTCTCCCATGTGTACATATTATAAAGCTTAGTTTAATTTTCTCCTCTTATTCTGTCTTGTGAATTTAATTCGTTGTCCAGCGAGAAGGACCAAGAGTGGCTACAGGAAATGTCTCCTTCCCCTACAGGATAGTAGGGAAGGAGAGGAGGAAACGTTCAACTAGTGTGGGAAAACTTGCTGATTGAGTAGGATCCAAAGTCAGACCGCCCTGTGGGGAGAAGGAGCATCAGCCAGGGTAATTTTTTAAGGTTCTAGCTTAGATGACTGGGTGATATCAACTGACCTAAAGAATCCAGGAGGAGGAAAGTTTGGGTGGGGGAAGATAGATGATTGCTAAAGCGTGATGGTGAAGGAAACTGAAGGTGATGCCATCACCCAAGTAGGGTGTACAGAGGGAGAAATAGGCGACAGTGGAATCCTGGGGAACACAAACATTAAAGGGTACGTGGACAAAGAGATGTCCATGAAAGAAACTGAGGGGAAATAAGCTGAAAAATGCAAAGAGAATCTAGAGAGTCTGGTGCTATGGAATCTTAGGAATGGAGAGTTTAGGCAAAGTGGAATAATGAACAGCATTAAATGGTGCAGAGATAAGTCTGCTAAGTTTTAAATGTTCCTTGAGTTAGGCAATTAGATCTTTTTGTTGTTTTTCAGACTTTTTATGATAGAAAATATCAAACATTAAAAAAAAAGGACAGAACAATGAACCCTTATTTAATCTGGGTGAATAAGACCATTTTGTTGGAGACCCATTGTGCAAAATCTCTTACTCATGCCTCAGTTGTGCTGTTGCCGTAAATGACCTGGCCGAGGTGAAGGTACCTGCTTTCCTTTACCTTCTATGCTAATGATTTGCTATTGATCAATTCATGGCCAATCTTGTTTCAGCTCTCTCCTCCCAACGAGTTATTGGATGCATGTTTCTGACATTATATCATTTAATCAATAAATATTTTAGTATGTTATCTCTAAAAGATATTCTTTTTTAAAACAAAATCACAGTACCATTAAACAGAATTCTTTAATATCATCAAGTATCCAGTTGTTCACATTTTCCCCATTGTCTTATAAATTTTTTTTTCAAATATTGGCACCTGAGCTAACACCTGTTGCCAATCTTTTTTTTCCTTCTTCTTCTCTCCAAAGCCCCCTAGTATATAGTTGTATATTCTCGTTGTGCCTCTGGTTGTGCTATGTGGGATGCCACCTCAGCATGGCTTGAGGAGCGGTGCTGGGTCCCTACCCAGGATCCGAACTGGCAAAACCCTGGGCCGCCAAAGCGGAGCCTGTGAACTTAGCCACTCGGTCATGGCCCCAGATGTTTAGTTTTTAAAAATAGTTTATTTGACTTAAATCTAAATAAGATCTATACTTCTCAGCTGATATATCTCTTAAATGTTCTTAACTCTTTAAGTCCATGCTCCATCTTTTTTCCTTTACTACTTTTTTTTTTAGAAGAAAACAGGTCATGTGTCCTGTAGGGTTTCCTCAAAGTCTGAATTTGCTGAGCTGCTTCTGGTGTAATTTAGCATATTCCTCCATCTCCTGTATTTCTTGTAAATTGGTTAGAGACTTACATTTAGATTTGATTATTTTGGCAAAAGTAATTCATAGGTGGTTTTAATACTTCTATCAGGAGGTATAGAGTGGTGGTCTTTTTGTGATGTTAGTAGCTGATGATGATCATTGTTTAGACCAGAGTGTTTCAAAACACCTGGCACTCTTGGCATTTTGCACCAGATAATTCTTTATTGTAGAGGCTGTCCTGTGCATTGTTGGATGTTTAGCAGCGTCCTTGGTCTCTACCCACTTGTTATCAGTAGCAACTCCCTCAAATGTGACAACCGAAAATGTCTGTAGACATTGCCAGTTGTCCCTGATTGAAAACCACTGGTCTAGACTCATTAATATAGGACTTAGAAAATAATATTCTCATTCTATCATTCCTTCTTTGTTTATTAGGTAGAATACTTGTACAAAGAGAAACTTTTCCACATTAACTATTTGTTACCCATAGATATATTTTATGTAGGAAAGGCAAGAAAAATGCTTGATTTTTTTCACTTTTATTTTACCAGCTTTCAAAGTAATGAGTTGGTTCCCTAGCATCCTCCAAAGATCACCAATGAGTTTGTTTTAGGATCATTATGAACTCAGATTTTAGCACATATATGTGATATGTTTCAATTGTTGCCAGTTATTATCAGTTTCAATGTTTAACTTGTCTTATTTTGGCCAATGGGAACTTATTCAAGTTGGCTCCTGAGTCCCTTTGACACAATTTTTAAGGTTTCTTGCTATTTGATATGATAAAATGTTCCAGGCTCATTTTATCCATTCCTAGGCTAGAGTGGGTATCAGCTATTTTTTCCAGTGATTCCTGGTTCCTTTTAGTTGGAAATGGCATTTAGATACCACAATCTGGGTATTAGGGGTATAAGGTTATTTGACTTTAGGAAGAGCAGTTAAATGAATATAGTCTATTCCTATTCTCAAAACAGTCCCCTCCATTATCTCTTTACTATGAAAAATTTCAAACATGCAGAAAAGATGAAGGAATGCACAATGAACACCTGTATACCCTCACCTAGATTCAATAATTGTTAACATTTTGTTGTGTTTTTTCTCTCTCTAATGTGGTATCATATGGTTTGATAGGATAGGATATAATATGATTTTTTATTGTACCATTTGAAAATAAGTTGCAGGCATCATGACACTTCTTTAGCATTATCTGCTAAGATAATTTTCTATGTAACCGTAATACTATTATTACATCCTGAATCACTTTCTTCATTTGGTTTCTTGGTTCTCCTCATGTCTCATTGGCTGCTGCTTCTAGGTCTCTTTGGCTGATTCTTCTTCGTCTTCCTTGACCGTTAATCAGTGGTGTACCCGGAGCTCCATTATCAGACCTCTTTTCTCTCTACACACATACACGTTGAGTCATTCCATTAACTCTAAGGCTTTAAAAGCTGTTTATATGCGAATAACTCCCATTTTCTTTCTCTTGCCCTAACCTCTTCTCAGAACTCTAGAGTCCTATATTCAGTTCCTTACTTATCATCTCCAGTTGGATATCTAATTGGCTTTTCAAAATTGATGAGTACAAAACTCTCTCTTGATTCCTGCCTCTCTTCCCCAGCTTTTCTCTAGGGCTTCCCCATCTCAATAAATCCAATCTATCAGATGCTCAGGCAAGACAATTCGAGTTATCCTTGACCCACTCTTTTTCTCTACCCCATATCTGGCCAATCAGCAACCTGTATGCTGTATGTTTGAAATCTATCCATAACTTGACCACTCTGACATTTCCACTGCCTTTAACCCCAATCTAAGCCACCACTATCTCTCGCCTGGATTGTTACAATAGCCTCCTTTCTGGTGTCCCTGCTCATGCCTTGGTTGTACACAGCAGCCAGAATACTCCTTTCAAAGTGTAAATCAGATCATTTTATCTCTCTGCCCAAAACCTGTCATCTGCCTCAGAATCAAATCCAAAATCTTTCCTGTAGTTTTCTTTGTCTTTCTAATATTTATACCTTTGATTTCTATTCCCTTGCTTAAGACATTGAATATAATGTTAAGTAGTGGCAGTAGATGCTCTTATCTTATTCCTGATCTTTAGAAGAATGCCTTTAATGTTTTACTGTTAAGTTTCATGTTTACTGTGGGGTTTTTTTTGGTAGCTACCTATACCAATTAGCTATTACCACAAAAGTGCCATGTAACTAACCATATCAAAACTCAGTGGAGGGCCAGCCCCATGGCCGAGCAGTTAAGTTTGCATGCTCCACTTCGGTGGCCCAGGGTTTCTCTGGTTCAGATCCTGGGCATGAACATGGCACCAATTGTCAGGCCATGCTGAGGTGGCATCCCCCATGCCACAACTAGAAGGATCCACAACTAAAATATACAAGTATGTACTGGGGGGATTTGGGGAGAAAAAGCAGAAAAAAACCCCCCAAAAACCCTCAGTGGCATAAAACAATTATTTAGTCTCATAAATCTGTGGGTTGACTGGAGTCAGCATTCTGAACTGGGATTGGCTGGATGCTCTTGCTGTGCTCCATCTGTCTCTTACTCCTTCTGGGACCAGCAGGATAGTCTGGGCATGTTCTTCTCATGGTGATGGAAGAAGGGCAAGAAGACAAGCAGTTTTTCAACTACTTTTCATGTCTTCAGGTTCCATCGTCTGTCAACTTCCAATGGTCAGAGGAAGTCATATGGCCAAGCCCAAACTATACTCAGTCTACAGAGGTGGGAGGAGGAAGGGAGGAAAAATTTCTAAACAATGGTACATTACATTAGTTAATTTTCTAATGTTAAACCAGCTTTGCATTTATAGAATAAACCTGTCTTGATCTTGATGTGTTCTTTATTTTTTACCTTATTAGATTTGGCTTGCTTTTTTTTCATATTTTACAGTTTTATTTTTTATTAGCTTTATATTGAGATGTACTTTATATACCATATAGTTCACCCACTTGAAGTGTACAGTTCAGGGGCGAGCCTGGTGGCGCAGCAGTTAAGTTTGAAGGTTCCACTTCAGTGGCCTAAGGTTCGCTGGTTTGGATCCCAGGTGTGGACCTACACACCACTTGGCAAGCCATGCTGTGGCAGGCATCCCACATATAAAGTAGAGAAAGATGGGCATAGATGTTAGCTCAGGGCCAGTCTTCCTCAGCAAAAAGAGGAGAATTGGCAGCAGATGTTACCTTGGGGCTAATCTTCCTCAAAAATACATAAGTAAATAAATAAATAAATAAATAAATAAATAAATAAAGTGTACAAATCAGTGGTTTTTATTATATTCACAGAGTTGTACAACTATCATCACAATCAGTTCTAGAATATTTTAATCATCCCAAGGAGAAACCTCATATCCATTAGCAGTCACTCCCTGTTATTTCCCCCAAACTTCCTTACCCCCAGCCCTAGGCAACCATGAATTCACTTTCTGATTGTATAGATTTGCTATTCTGGACATTTCATATATGGAATCATACAATACATGGTCTATTGTATCTTGGTTTTTTTTACTTAGCATAATGTTTTCAAGGTTCATCTATATTATAGCATGTATCAGTACTTCGTTCTTTTTTTATTGCTGAGTAATATTCCATTGTGTGAATATATCATGTTTATTTATCTGTTCATCAGTTGATGGTCATTGGAGTTATTTCCGCTTTTTTGCTATTATGAAGAATGCTGCTACGAACAATCCTGTCTACATTTTTGTGTGACATATGTTTCATTGTCTCATGTCGCTTTTTTGTTTTATTTTGTTTTGTTCCTCTATTCCTCCTTTACTACCTTCTTTGGTTTAAATAAATATTTGTTAGCATACTATTTTAGTTTTCCTGTTTTTTTTTTAAACATATATTTTAATTACTTTCTTTTTCTTTTTTTTTTTTTTAAAGATTTTATTTTTCCTTTTTCTCCCCAAAGCTCCCCCAGTACATAGTTGTATATATTTTTTTTACTTGTGGCCTGTGGGACGCCACTTCAGCATGGCTGGATGAGTGGTGCCATGTCCATGCCCAGGATTCGAACTGGCAAAACCCTGGTCAGCCTAAGTGGAGCGCACGAACTTAACCACTGGGCCATGGGGCAGGCCCCCTTAATTACTTTCTTAATGGTTGCTCTAGGGATTACAGTCTAGTCAAATTGTTGAAAGACAAGCACACAAAAATGAAAACTATGTTCACAAAAAGATGTGTACACAAATGTTCACAGCAGTATTATTTATAATGGCCTCAAATTTGAAGAAATCCTCATGTTCATAAACTGGTGAATGGATAAAGAAATTGTAGTATATCCCTACTATAGAATATTACTGAGCAATTAAAAGGAATGAAATACTCATACACACAACGTGGATGAATTTCAAAACTTGCTAAGTGAAAGAAGTCATACGCAAAAGGCTATATACTGTAAAATTCCATTTACATGAAATTCCAGAAAAAGGCAAAATTCTAATGTCAGAAAGCAGATTGTTGGATGCCTGGGATGGGGAAGGGAATTCAGAAAAGAAAAAAAAAAAGATAAAATCTTGAAAGCAGCAAAAGAATCATGACTTGTAAGGTACATGGGAACAACAACTAATGGCTGACTTCTCAGGCCAGAAGGCAGTGGAATCTCATATTCCAAGTGCTAAAAGAAAAAAACTGAATCAAGAATTCTATATCCAGCAAAACTACCCTTTAAAAATAACCTACCCAGCCCTAGGTTTATAAACAAACATTTATTTGTTATAAATAAATATAAATAAATATTTAATATAAATTAATATAAATATAAAAAAATATTTATTTAAACCAAAAGAAGGTAGTAAAGAAGGAACAGAGGAACAAAACAAAACAAAGGCAAAATAAAGACATTCCCAGATACACAGAGACTGAGATAATTTGTCACTAGCAGACTTGCCTGACTTACAAAAAAATACTAAAGGTTGAAAGGAAGTGATGCCAGAGCATAACAGGAATCCACGGGAAGACATAGGTCAAACTTTCTGGTGTCTTTGCATGTCTTGTAACTTTTTGTTGAATACTAGACATTTTAGATAATAAATTGTAGCAACTCTGGAGTCTGATACACATACCCTGTCTCTCTCACACACACACACATACATGCTGGATTGTTATTTTGTTTGTTTAGTAACTTGCCTGGGCTAAAACGGTTATCTATCGACCTGCTGATGCCTCTGCTCAGGTTTTTCCCCCTTGTTTTTACTTTTAAGTCTGGCTTCTTTGGGATAGTGCCTGTGTCTGTATATCTTAGTGTTCAGATGTTGTGCTCAATCGCCTTGCACTAGTAAGGCTACACTCTCTGCTGATGGGTCTGGTAATGGGTCTGGGAAGCACATTCAAGCTCAGGCCCTTTTCAAAGTTGACCTGGCCTTTACTTTCCACCAGGCTCTCTCGTGTCTTCTTTGTACATGTGCACAGGCTCTGTTGGCCAGGGATGTGTAGGTGGTTTGAGCCCACTCTAGTCCCTGCTGTGCATTTACAAAGCCTCTGGTCAACCATGGATGTGTGGAGAGCTTTACAAACCCCCTAAAGCTGTTTCATTTCCTGGAACTCCCTGTTAAATGCATGTATAGTCTGCTGGTCCATTGCTTCCCCCGTACAGGCCCACAGCACCAGGCTATAGGAGCCATGCTTCCTCTTTGTTCATTTGTTCTGTGTTCTTGTTAATGTGTTCTTCTGTGTCTGGCTTATTTCACTTAGCATAATGTCCTCCAGGTTCATCCATGTTGTCCCCTACTTCTTGAAAGCTCATCTTTGCATTTGAAAATGTTTTATGATTTTTTTTTTTTTAAAGATTTTTTTATTTTTTCCTTTTTCTCCCCAATGCCCCCCGGTACATAGTTGTGTATTCTTCGTTGTGGGTTCCTCTAGTTGTGGCATGTGGGACGCTGCCTCAGCATGGTTTGATGAGCAGTGCCATGTCCGCGCTCAGGATTCGAACCAACAAAACACTGGGCCGCCTGCAGCAGAGCGTGTGAACTTAACCACTCAGCCACGGGGCCAGCCCCGTTTTATGATATTTTATAAAATATTTTGTAAATATTTCATGAAACATTTTATCAGCATTTTCAGTTTTCAGTGAGAGAGTTAATCAAGCTAACTAGCTCACTATAATGCTGAAAATAGTTCCCATTATGTTTTTTTAAGTCCTTTTCTTTGCCTTTGGTTTCACTACAATGTTTTAGACATAAGTTCTAGAAAATGTACAGCCCTTCTCTCTTTGTAGAATGCCTCTCCTCAATTCTCTCTATTCTCATTTAAGACTCCAGTTAGAATATGTTAGAATTTTTAATTCTTCCATCCATCTCTAACACCTTTTTAATATTTTGTCTCCTTTATCTCCCTGCTGTATTCTGAGTTATTTCTTTATTTTCCAGTTGAGCAATTTTCTCTTCAGCTGGATCTGATCTTCTGTTTTACCTTTGAATTTAGTTTATTTGAACATTTTTATCCTAGAAATATCTTTTTTTCCTCAAAATTTGGCTGTTTATTCCTGATAATTTCTTGGAGCTTGTGTATGTAACCTGTATTTCTTAAAATATTTTATACAAAACGTTTCTATATTCTGTATCTGACCATTGTAGCTGTAGTTCTTGGGAGCTCTAAATCTATTGTTTGATGTTTCTACTGACTCATACATGGTGGCTTGATTTTTTTGTACATTTGGTAATCTTTGATTGTGGACTGATTCCTTGATCTTAATCTGTGGGAGCCTTATACATCTAAACTGGTGAAGTCTCCCCCCAGGGAGGGTTTGTTTCTCATTCTGTTGTAGACGAGGTTTACCACTAACAATGACTACCCATTCTCTCTCAGCTTAGCATGAGACTATCAGCTTCAGCTACCCTACCTTACCACTGGCCTAAGCATCAGTCCACTCCCTGACTTATAGCTCCTTAGGGGAAGCCATTGTCAAGTCTCAGGACTGAAGGAGATGACAATGGCCATGTTTTTCTCCTTCCTTAGAAGGGAAGGGAGTCAGGTTTCCTCTCTCATGATGTGACTGCTATCACCCATTAGAGATACATTTTCTTCAGTGCGCCTTTATTGGTATCACACCACAAACCAGGGATGCCCTCAGAACAGCCCCTCTTCTCCATGCCACCTGCCCCAATTCACATTTTATTGTTTTTGTTTTGTTTATTGTTGTTTTTGAGGGGAAGATGTGCTTTTTTTTTTTTTTTTAGGAAGATTAGCCCTGAGCTAACTACTGCCAATCCTCCTCTTTTTGCTGAAGAAGACTGGCCCTGAGCTAACATCCATGCCCATCTTCCTCTACTTTACCTGTGGGATGCCTACCACAGCATGGCTTTTGCCAAGCGGTGCCATGTCCACACCCAGGATCTGAACTGGCAAACCCTGGGCCATTGAGAAATGGAACGTGCACACTTAACTGCTGCACCACCAGGCTGGCCCCAAGGAAGGTGTGCTCTTGAAGACCCTTTTCTCTGTGTGAACCAGCAACACGTATACCATATATTGTTGATTTGCTTTAGATAGTCCTCTGAAGAACAACTGTTCTGCCATAGTCCTGGAAGTGGAAGTCCTCACTGTGTCATTTAATTGGTAATTCTGGCTAATAAGAAATCTATTGATGGGGCCGGCCCTGTGGCCAACTGGTTGGGTTTGTGTGCTCTGCTTTGGCAGCCCTGGGTTTCCCCACTTTGGATTCTGTGCATAGACATGGTACCGCTCATCAGGCAGTGCTGGGGTGGTGTCCTACATAGTACAACCAGAAGGACCTACAACTAGAATATACAACTATGTACTGGGAGGCTTTGGGGAGAAGCAGAAGGGAAAAAAAAGAAGATTGGCAACAGATGTTAGCTCAGGTGGCAATCTTTAAAAAAAAAAGTGAGCTATTGACATTTCAATTTATTTTTCATGTAATAAGCCATCTTAGTACTCTTACTAGTTATTGTTTTTCAGCTGCTTCTCAGGGTTTTGTAAGTTAAGCAGATGGTAATTTTTTTTCTTCATTTCCAACATTTAAGGTTCTTATTATTTTTGTTTTATGCACTGTGTAGACCATCTAGAATACTGTTGAATAATAAAGGTGGTAGTGATCAGTCCTGTTTAGGTTTTGACTTTTATAAGATTGCCTGAAGTGAAGGACTATCAACCTTACATGCTAGCATCCATCTTACGCCCACAGCAAACACAGTCAGTTCTTCATGCTTCTCTCTGCTGAGCCACGGCCCTATTTCAGAACCTCACAGTAACACCCCACAGATGGCTACAGTTGACTGGGTTTAGTATGACACATGAGATGTTTGCCAGTCCTGGCTCTGGCTTTTCTGTTTGATGTAGTTTGATACTGGCTGTTCATTTAAAATATTCTTTATTATGTTTCTAATCCTGGTTTACTAAAAATCCTTTTTTAAAAATCACAAATAGATATTTAATTTTATAAAGGTTCCCCCAATATCTGTCAGGGCGATCAAATAGCTTATATTTTCTTTGGTTCATTCCTATGTTAATTACATTGATATATTTTTCCAGTTCTATCATTGTTGCGGTCCTGGAATAAATCCTACTAGTCTTCTTTTTTTTTTAGACTTTTAAAAAATGTTTTCCTTTTTCTCCCCAAAGCCCCCCGGTACATAGTTGTATATTTTTTAGTTGTAGGTCCTTCTAGCTGTGGCATGTGGGACGCCGCCTCAGCATGGCTTTGATGAACAGTGCCACGTCCACGCCCAAGATCCGAACTGGCAAAACCCTGGGCTGCCGAAGCAGAGTGTGTGAACTTAACCACTTGGTCACAGGGCCGGCCCCTAAATTATTTTATTGAGGCCATATTGGCTTATGACATTTTGTAAATTTCAGGTGTATGCTATTATATTTCAGTTTCTGTACAGATTGCATTGTGCTCACCACCAGTAGTCTAGTTTTTATCTGTCACCACACATGTGTCCCTGTACCCCTTTCGACTTCCCCCGACCCTCTTCCCCTCAGGTAACTATCAATCTGTTCTCTTTATCAATGTGTGTGTTTGTTTATCTTACACATATGAGTAAAATCACGTGGTATTTGTCTTTCTCTGACTTTTTTCACTTAGTGTAATATCCTCAAGGTCCATTCATGTTGTCGCAAATGGCGCAATTTTGTCTTTTCTATGACTGAGCGGTATTCCATTGTCTATATATATATCAGGTCTTTATCCATTCACCCATTGATGGGCTCTTGGGTTGCTTCCACATCTTGGCTATTGTGAATAATGCTGCAGTGAACACAGGGCTGCATAAATCTCTTTGGATTGTTGATTTCATGTCCTTTGGATAACTACCCAGTAGTGGGATAGCTGGATCATATGGTAGTTCTATTTTGAATTTTTTGAGAAATCTCCATACTGCTTTCCACAGTGGCTGCACCAGTTGCATTCCCATCAGCAGTGTATGAGGGTTCCTTTTTCTCCACACCCTCTCCAACATTTGGTATTTTTAGTCTTAGTGATTATAGCCATTCTGATGGGTGTGGGGTAATAGCTCATTGTAGTTTTGATTTGCATTTCTCTGTTAATTAGTGATGTTGAACATTTTTTCATGTGCCTGTTGGCCATATGTATATCTTCTTTGGAAAAATGTCTGTTCATATCCTCTGCCCACTTTTTGATTGGGTTGTTCATTTTTTTGTTGTTGAGTTGTGAGTTCTTTATATATTTTGGAAATTAACCTCTTGTTGGATATATGATTTGCAAATATTTTTTCCCAGTTGGTGAGTTGTCTTTCATTTTATGGCTTCAATTGCTGTGCAGAAGCTTTTTAGTCTCATGTAGTCCCACGTGTTTATTTTTTCTTTTGTTTCCCTTCCCTTTGAAAAGATACTGCTAAGGCTGATGTCAAAGAATGTACTGCCTATATTTTCTTCTAGGAATTTTATAGTTTCAGGTCTTACATTTAAGTCCTTTACCCATTTTGAGTTAATTTTTATGTATAAGATAGTGGTCTACTTTTATTCTTTGACATGTGGCTGTCCAGTTTTCCCAACACCATTTATTGAAGAGACCTTCCTTTCTCCATTGTATGTTCGTACTCAGCTCCCAGGTGGCAGGACTGTGTTCTGGAGTAGACAGACTAGCGAGCCTCTGCTCTCCTGTTCTGCTCCAGGTGGCCTTGGCAGTCATCTCACTAGCGCCCCCCTCCTTGCTCCTTCCTAGGCCCCGCCTCCTGCCTCTGGCTTGGCCCTGTAGCCCTGGACACAGTACACACAGCACAGAGCCATCGGCTCAAAGGCAAACAAAAGGAACTGCCTGGGTTCCCGGGACTATGGCCAGCATCTTCACACTGGGGCTGAACCCTCAGCACCCTCATCATATCCCGGGGTAAAACTTCTTACCCAGAGCATACCCCTGCTTCCTTCTGAGGATAGGGGTAGAGGGATAGGAGTTGTGTCCCCTAGACCTCTGGGCCAAGAGGACATAGTGGTTTGGGAGGCCCAGGGCTGGGGTATCAATGGTGTTGGACGGAAAAGCAAAGGCAAAGTGGTAGCTGGGCTTGCCACAAAGCTCTGTGTTGTCTTCTCCATGGTAACAGGGTAACAGCAGAGGGGAAGGGTAAAACCCAGAAAGAGAACTGAGAAATGCCTCCTCCAAATATATACACAGCTGAGTCCAGAAAAGATTAGGGCTTCAAAGATCTCTGCTTCTGCCTCTTGGGATGGTGGGGCAGAGGGATTCTGGAGGTGACTGGGTGAGGCCTGTGCTACAGGTACACTGGACATTGCCCACTATTTCGGTTCAGCATGGGCCAGGCCTATGGTCAGATTACTGGTCATCTACTTCGGGGCTCTCCTGGCCTAGCCTGGCCCCCTGCCCATCGCACACTTCTGCCTCCCATTTGGCCTCCAAGATCTCCCGAGGTTCCCAGGAGAAGAAGCCTGCGTGTCAGGCATGGGCACAAAAGGCTCAGCTCTAGCATGATCCCTGGGTACACAGGTGTGAACAGGTGCCCCCAATCCCAGAACATGTGTCCCAAACACTAACAGAAATCTTCCTCATCCCCTGCCCACCCAGGATTTGTACCCCAGGCACAGTTCATTTTTGCCAAGAACTGCAGCCAGGTGTGGGCTGAGGCTCTGCATCATTTTACTCAGTGGCATGGGGGACAAGGGAGTCAAGAGCAGCTGCCAAAGGAGGCTAAGGGAGAAAAAGACATGGGGAAAGAGCCAACACTGGAGCCAGAGCTGGAGGCCAAGGAGGAGCCACAGCTGGGAGAGAAGGTAGAACAAGTGAGACCAAGAAAGCTGAGGGGTCTGCAGTGGGGTGGGAGTAGGGAGCCTTACATCTGTGTGGCCAGGCCTGGGGATGGCCATGAGTAGCTTGGCTGTGGGTACGGGGGACATGGAGTTGACTGCCAGCTCCACCTCCCTGGGAGCTTGTGTTAGAGCACAAGGGCTGAATTTGAAAGCCCTATTTCTTCTCTCCACTCCCCTCACAAGGCTTCCCCCTACTCCACGGATGACAGAGATCCTCGCAAGTTCTTCATGTCAGGTGAGAGGAGGTGGGTAATGACCAAAGGCGTGGGGAGGCCCCCAGGAGGTCCTGACTCAGTATCCCATCCCCCGGGCTTCACTGGTTATGTGCCCCATGCCTGCTTCCTCTTCGGCTCCAGCTTTCCTGTGCTTACCAACCAGGCACTGCCGGAATTTGGACAGATGTACTCATGGGGCAGACCTCAGAAGGATCCCAAACATCTCCTCCCACTTTCCATGACTTTCCCTCAGAACCTGGGCCTTTTACCTAACTATGGGGGCTCTGTGCCAAGTAAGGATAGTCCCAGAGGGAGGCTTTGGGGACTGGAATATCATGGAGGGGGATGGGGGGACGTGGTTTGGGGGGTTGGAACTAATAGGTAAGGGGGAACCTCGGATCATGTGGTTGAGCTTTATCATTGGGCAGAAAAGGAAACTGAGGCAGCTCACAGTGGGGAGTCAGGACCAGATTTTGGAGGGTCTGGACAACTGGCTGAGAAATAAATGGCTTTTCCATGCCACTAGTTTCAAGTGACAGACTCTCTGGGTCACACAGGGTGTAAGTTCCAGTTTGGCCACACATCTTGGCATCTCACCCATGATGCTCTGGGCCTCAGCACCCTCCAGAGGCAGCTCCTGGTGTAGGTACCTGGACTTCAAGTTCTTTCTTCCCTTTTCATCCTGTCCCAGCCATCCTTTTGGAAGGAAGAGAGATGGGCCAGAGGGTAGTGGGAGCCACAAAGAGAAAATGGTTTGGAGGCTGAGCACCTTTTTTATTAATAGGTGTAATAAATAAATAAATAAAATACATAAACAGAAGCCTGGGCTCCTCCTCCCTCTTCTGATCACCAGGTACTGGCCACAGCCTATTTACAGCTGGGGGCTTAGGGATCTGGCCCCAATACTGTTACCCCTCCTCCTCACCACCTGGCCTAGGGAACCCTGCAAATGGGCTTCTGGTCACCTCCCTCCATACAGATGTACTTGTCTGTACCCATGGAAGGGCTGGCCCAGATGGGCTGGGGAAATCCTGGCAGCCCAGTGCTGTGTCCCTTCCCTCCTTTCCTGGGTGGAGATCTGGACGAGGTCACTGGGACAATTAAGGGGGAGTAATTAATACTGAGCACAGGCATATGTGGCCCCCAGCTCTCAGTCTACTCTCAGTAGCCAAGCCAGAGGGAAGGGCTCTCAGGCTCTGAGTCTGGGGGTTATGAGGGTCCCCGAGGCCACCAGCATGCACAGGGCCTCAGTTTTGGCTGCTTCCGGGCGTTGGACTTGGAGTTGGGGTCAACGTCACGTAGGCCAGAGGCACCAGGCCCATGTCAGTGCCACGGCTGCAATGCAGCCAGTCTCCTTTGGCTGGCCCCAGCACCCGTAGGATGTCTCCCTTGTGGAAGCTCAGCTGTCCAGGGCCTGTGGCCAGATGGTGGCACAGTGCCTTCACCTTGCTGGGGAAACAACAAATGAATGTCAGAGAAACCCCACCCAAAGCCAAACGCAGCCCCTAATCCTTCTGTCCCCCAGGACTCACCATGGAGGCTTGGAGGGCAGGGCTGGAGGGTGTGGCTCCTGCAGGCTCTCCCTGGGCTCTGGCTCCCGGCGGGCACCCACTGTCTGCACCACTAGTTGGAACATGGACTTGTCCAGGCTCAGCCAGTCTGAGGGTAGCCTAGGGGAGAGCAGCCAGGGCTCTGGCTCTGTCTGTGTCCTGGCTTAGATCAGGTGCCCCACTCTCTCCATCTACACTACGGGCTGCCTCTTACCTGTTTGTGGGTCGGGCTTCCCGCTGAACCTTTCGGGACCCAAAAAGGTGTCCCCACTTGATGCCCCCAGGTGAAGGCTCAGAGGTTCCTTCCTCATTTTCTGCTGGGGGAGCAGTCGACCCCTCCCTCTCCCGACTGCGTCTCAGCTCGGCCAGCACAGAATCAGGGGGGCTTCCCATCCAGAAGGGCCAGGCCCTGCCCAGAGTCTCCTCAGGGGCAGGGCAGGCCTCAGCTCCCTCCACGACTCCCTCCCGGGGGGGTGGCCCCCTGCCTCCGGCTCCTTTCTTTTTCTCACTGCTGCTGCCACTGCTGCTATTGCTGCCACCTCGGGGAAACCTAGAACCCTCAGTGGAGCCATCGATGTAGACCTGGGAGCTCTGCATGAGCTGGTACCACCAGCCAGCCTGCCCACCTTGGGCCCACCTGCCACGCCCTGAGCCCCCAGCTGCCTCTGCCATCTCTTCTGTCTCTTCTTCTTCCTCTTCATCTTCTCCACCTTCTGGGGCACCCACACCCTTCACCCGCTCCCCATGGGCTGCCCTGTCCATGTCTCCAGGGCCCTCCTGGCCCCGGGCCTGGGCCAACTGCAGCGTTGAGTGGGCGGATAGCAGCAGGTCCTGGGACACCCGCAGCAGCTCCTTGTGCTGCCGCTGCTGCTGCCCACTTTGCAGCAGCCGGTGCTGGAAGAGCAAGTCGAGGCTGAAGGGCAGCAGGGCCAGGGGCTGTAGCAGCAGCAGCAGCTCCTCAAAGAGGCCGGGGCACACGGTATGTGCTGCGCTCAGGAAGCCCCATGGCTGGTAGTGGGTCTGGATGATATCTGGGGGAGAAAGAGAGAGGGACTGAGCCACAAAGAGAGGCAGAGCCTAGCCTAGGGTGGGCCTGTGAAAGCCAGCCTGGGCAAAGCCACCAGCTGTGGAGTGTGCCACTTACAAGTACAACAGCGTAAATGATGCCTCCTGAAGTTGTGCGGAGCATAAACTCCACATCTTTAAGTGGAGGCCCCGAGTGGAGGAGAGAGGTGTTGGGATTCCTGGCCACCCTGACTTCCAGATTGCCTGACTCCAAGGCTCTAACACAAGCAGAAGCTGGGGAGGACTGCGTAAAAGCCTAAGCTTTGAGAATGAAAGCTTGTGTTGTTCCCCTCCCCACCTCTAGCATCTGAAAAGACAGCTCTGCCTCCCTCTTTTGATCATCTGAGGTCTGGCTTATGCTGAGCTGCAAGAGAGAGCAGGGTTCTGGGCATTACCTTCGTGGTTATAGAGGTGATTAAACCAGAACTCCAGGGACCGGATGCTGTAGGGAGATAGGAGGAGAGTTGAGTCTTGTGTGGATATAGCCAGATGATAAGGTACAAGGGAGACAGACCTAGGGCAGGGGTATAAGTGAACACCTCCTTTCTACGGCAGGGATGCTACCCGTTTCATTTCATGTAATAAAGTTCTAGAAAGTCAGTGGGGATGTAGGAAGGGGGTGAACATTTGATTCATAAGCCAATCACTTCCTCCTAGAATGGAGTTGGCCTGCAAAAGACCCGAGAAGTCAGGGCAGCTACTGAAGGAGAGTACAGGGTAGCTCAGGAAATGACCTGAGCCCATACTTGAGAAAGAAGAATACTGTGATGTGGGTCCCAAGGTGGACTTAGGGTCAAGCAAGATTTGGAAGCAGTGCTGGAATTGAGAGGATCAGGGTTTACAATATCCGGAGAAACTGAGAACCAGATTAATTTTCAAATAAACCAGATTATGGATTTATAAAAGCAGAAGACCATGTTGATGATCACTGCCAGAGGGTCGTGGGTGTGGTGGGAAACCAGGGACCTACTGAGAGAAGCTATAGTTAGGTAGGGAGAAAGTGAGGCTGGGCCCTGGCTACAGATCCCACAGATCCCCTTTTTGTCTCAGTCTAGGGAGTTGTTTCCTTATAGCTGGCAGAGCCCAGGGGAGGGGCCAGTGGTTTGCAGATCTTGCTGTTCCACACACTCACTTGAGCAGGCCGAGGATGAAGGCGTTGAAGCGCATGGTATGACTGGTGAGCTCTGGGAATTGGCTGACTTTGTTGTAGAGGCCATGCAGGACCTTGGTGGATGGGCCTGGGAGGAAGACAGAGTTGGAAGTCACACGCCCAATCTCTGGAACCCTAAATTCAGCCTGGGGTCCCCATCTTGCCACCCAGCACTTACCTAGCTGTGTGGAAGCCTCAACCACACTCCACGGCATGTTCTTCCGTTGCCCAATGATGACATCTAGCACAAAGGCCTTGAGCCCATCCTCCAGCACAGCCCGGACGGCAGGGCACAAGTACTTCAGAACCAGGTGGCCTACATTGGGGCTCACAGAACTATTCCCAAGCTTTGCCTGTGGATGCAGTAGGAAGTACAGGGAATGATTTGAAGCCTGACCTTGGTCCTCTCCGACTCTCTTAGTCACCCTTCATGGTGCTTCTCTTGCGATCCTCATCCCTAAGTATCCAACCCTGAGCTCTAGATACAAGAGAGCAAGGGAAGGTGGTAGCACAGAATAGGTGAGGGTCAGCAAGGTAGAGCTCAGCTCTCCAGTTTCTCACCTACCTTCACCCCAGGATCCCGGCTTGTGCCAAAATGGGCCACAATGAGGTCCACAGCAGTGTTAACAGCTTTCACGAGCCCTGCAAGTGAGAATTAGATGTGACAGGTCCCTAATCAAGTCCCTGGGCAACTCAGGTGGGACTGAGCCCTAAGTGGGGAGAGGGAAGGGCTTCCACACTCTCTCTCTGCCCCTGCACATGGGTCTCACCAAGGCACCAGGCCCTGGGCCTTCCTGTTTTTGCCCAGTTCTCAAGCCCCTCCTGTTTTCACCTGTCAGCCTGGACCCACCTCAATGATTCCACTGTCAAGACCTTCAAGTGTTCTCATTTCCTTGCCCTCTTAGTCCAGTCCTGGGTCAATCTAACTGTCTTCTCCACTCTGAGAAACCAGGCTATTTGCTGCTGGAGAAAGTCCAGGGCCACTCACATCAGTGACTGACCAGGGCACTTCTCTAATGTAGCCTCTACTATGCTCTCAAGTTGCCATGCCAAATCTTTACCATTCTTCTCAAGTCCTTGGTTCTACTCCACACAGAGAACAGAGGCCACTGGTCATGAATTCAACTTCCCTATCCATCCAAAAGACATAACTATAATATATCTATCCTCCCTCCCGTCTCTCACTCCCTGTATCTTGGAGGAAGGTGGCTGTTCCCCTTCTTGCCCAAAGTTCTTGCTCTCCCTAAGCTTTGAATCTCCCACTCTGCCTCTGCAAGGGACTTGGGCTTCATCCTTCTCCCTTCTCACAGGCTCCTTCCCTTCAGCCCACAATTATGCTCAATTCTTTCCCTACCATCTTTAAACAGCTCTCTGTCTTACTTCAGTGGTCCCTTATTTGATAATTGAGTGGTTCCTTGTCAGTCCGTATCTTACTAGGTGTCACCATCACGCTTACCCAAGCTGCTGGGTCCCGTAGTACTTGAACTCCCCCAATTAGAGCACTGGGCACTGATTTATGACATGGCAGTCTCCCTCACCATCCTTAGCTCCCTGAGGGAAGAGACTGAAGCCTGATTCTCAAGCATCTGATAAATGACCCTGGCCCCCTCGCACATACAACACATAGGACAAAGACTTTCTACCTCTCGCCCCAATGCCTGTACTCTAAGTCCTTCTAGCACTTGGAGTTCTCAGACAGGGAACTATTCTGGAGGGCTAGAAGGTAGGGCAACAGGCACAAATAGGTAGTGACAACAGAATTCCTGGCCTGAGCTGGGGGCAATATTCACCTTTTTTCTGAAGCAGGTCAATGGAAATGGCCTCTGAGTTGCCATCTGGGGATAGACAAAACTCAGCTGGAGGCTTCTCGGTCAAGGAAAAGGGGTCTTGGAAGTCAGGGCAGGTCAGTGGTAATGGCTTCACTACTTGACCTTGAAAGAAGAGAAAAATCAGTCCCAAGCAACTCTCTTTCCAAGAGTTGCAGCTCAGTTCTGTGCCTCATACCCTGAAGCAGTTCCTTCTCTACCCCTTCCCAGCTATGGCAGAGCCTGCCCTGGGTGTACTGGGGACCTGGCCCACAAACCATTCAGCCGGCAGTTCAGATGGCCAGCAGCACTGAGGGAGCCAGGAAACTCAAAGATGGGGTTCCTTCGGGCCAGCCGAGCTTCCTGTGGCCTTCGGTCTAGGCTCCCTGACAAGCCAGGCGGCCCTAGTGGGTTCTTCCTCCTGTACTCCCGCCACTTGAGTGCTTGAGGGGATAGGTGGTTGGCTGAAAGCAGAACAGATTAGCAGAAGAGACAGGCAAGAGTTAGTAGGAGACAGCATTTCATATCTACCCAGTGGGCCCATATAAAACATGAGGGCTGGGAGTGTGGGGATATTAACCACAGATGCTGGGGAAGGAGATGCAAACATTATAATCTCTGGCCCCAGGCTGGAGTATAAAAAGCCAATCAAAGGGGAGACAGAAGTACTTGGGGTCACGCCGGGGTGGGCAGTGAAGTTCATACCGTTACTGGGCCTGGAGGCCATGCTGCCCTCACCACCTCCCCGGGCCAGGCTCTCTGCTCGGCTGAAGCCAGATCTCCAGGAGCCCAGAGGAGGCAGGCTTCCTGTTCCATGGAGTCGGTACTCAGCCAAGGTCAGTATCTTCTGATCCTCCTTTGGTGGCTGCTGGGAGGTGGCAGGCCGGACAGCAGGAGGACAGGAGTGGCTCCATGGGGGTGGGCTTTCTGTGGCTGTGGCCTGCTCTAGGGGAGGGGAGCACGAAGTGGAAGGAGAAGAGTCGGTGCTGGGCCCAAAGGGGCCAGCACTCCGAATGGGGGAGTAGCTGCCCAGGGGTGATGGCCGTGAGGTTTCTGGCTCAGGCCCAGCTTTCCCGGCCCCTTTGTTGGCGGATGCTTGTGACTCCCCTGAAGGAGCTGGGGCTGGGACTTGAGCAGTGGGGGCAGCCAGTGGGGCAGGCTGCTGTGCACGGCTGCAGCCCGAGAGGCTGTAGAGTTGGGAAAGGCTGTGGAGGGCCCGGGCCTTGGCCAACTGCTTGGGGAAGTGGTGCTGGAACACGAAAGGCTGGATGGGCAGCGTTGTTGGCCTCTGCTCCTTGCTGTAGCGAAGGACTGGTCGGCTCTCAGCACCACCCCCTGTGGCAATAGGGATGGAGAAGGAATCAGACAGACACTGAAACCCACATGAGAGGAAGCAAAGAAGCAGACAGGAGCTGATGCTCACTGTGGAAAGGGGAACGGATGGGCAGGAACTGGGGTGTAGGACTTGAACGGGGTAGGGGGTAATCCAAGTTTGTGGAATGTGACACTGCTCCCCCTTCTTTTGTAAAACTTTTCCTATTGTTTTCGTGATACTGAACTGTCTTGTATACTCCCTTCATTTTCTTGACTTCAAAGGTAGGTGTATCTTAAGGCTGCTTTTTTTTTTTTAAAGTTTTTTTTCATTTTTCTCCCAAAGCCCCCGGTACATAGTTGTATATTTTTAGTTGTGGGTCCTTCTAGTTGTGGCATGTCCACACCCAGGATTCGAACTGGTGAAACCCTAGGCCACCGAAGCAGAGTGCCGAACTTAACCACTGGGCCACAGGGACGGCCCTAAGGCTTAATTCTTATATCTCACTTTACACTTTATTCCTGGCACTGTTCAAGTTCAACATGCATACAGATGACTCCTGAACGCACAGCTTTAGTCTGACCTTCCTCTTGATCTCTAGATCACTGTGCTTTATGGTTCTGCTTTCACTTAAAATTTGCTCTTTAAGAACAGTTAGCTTTTCTCTTTTCTCCTTATGACTTCCATTTCTGTCAATGGCAGAACCACCATTTTCTTTGTGTCTAAGGCTTAAAGACTTGGAGCCAGTCCCAGATTTTCAGTCAAGATCATCGTCCCTTGTCTCCTCTCAAGCCAGCAGATTTCATTCTTGAGAGAATCTAACCATAATAAAATATTTCTTTACTTGCAGCCAGAATCAGCCTCCTGTCCACCCACTCCCATTCTTTTATGATCCTGGCATTGGAGCGTCAGAGTCCATCCACATCAGCTCCCTCTACAGAGAGGTGTGTTCCCCAAGACTAATCCTCTCCTGGTCTTTCAGCCAGTCTCTAGGTCAGTGTCCCGCCAAACACAGGGCACAGAACTAAACACAAAACTCCAGGACACTGCACAGTAGCACTGCCTGTGTATGGGTTGTGCTTCTGATACAACACGTGCACACTGTAAACATTTGAGTGAACACAAGGTGGCGCGAGAAGCATCCACACCACCTGAACCCCCAGTGTGGCTCACTAGCACAACTCTGGCTCAGCAAGTCCGTGAGGCAGGCATTAATATCCTTACTTGACAGATCAGGGTATTGGAAATCTAGAGAGATTAAGTCCTTTGCCCAAGGTCACACAACTAGGAAGTGGCAGAGCTAGAATTCTGCCTAAGCCACAGTCCGACTATTGTTCTCTCCACTACCTTGTATTGCATGTGAAATGGTTATAAGGCCAGGTTTTCCTATCCCTCATCTTTTCCCATTTATTTACTTCAGTGAGTCTTAAGTGGACAGTGACAACCCTATCAGGGAGGTGTTTCAGAATCACTCCCAGGGGCATTTTCAAACTATGTGCTCCTGTCACCCCCAGTCAGTGCTTAGAGAGCCCCCTCTGTCATTCTCCCTTGCTCAGAATGCTCCAGCTGTACTTCCTTCTGTCCTTAAACATGCGAAGTTCATTAACATCTCAAGGGCCTTTTGCACCTGCTGTTCCTTCTGCCCGCAGTCATCTCATCATTCAGGCTTCAGCTCAAACATCACCTCCTCAGTAAGACCTCTGACCATCCCAGCCCCTCTGGCAAGTCACACTCCTATCTCATTACCCTCTTTTATTTTCTCTTTGGCATTTTTTTCACTATCAGAAATTATTTTATTTGTTTATTATCTATTACTCCTCATAAGGGCTCCAGAAAAGCAGAGTTTTTTATTTCTCATTGCTTTATCCCCAGTGCCTAGAACAGAGCCTGGTACATGGTAGGTACTGAATGAAGATTTGTTAAATGAACTGTCACCCCTGGTTCAGGCTAGTTTCATTGCATCCAGAATCTTCTTACATAAATCAGCTTGCTTCCTAAAATACCAATTTTATTTGATCCCATGTGGCCGCTATTGCACACAGAATAAAGTCTAATCTTCTCAGCTAGGTAGGTGTCCGTACCTGCCACAAATTAGACTGCTCGCTCCTCAAACTTCCACACCTGCCATCCTTTTTGACATCACTCTTCCCACCCCATCCCCATCTTTAAGCATATTGCTTTTCCTGCTGGCAATGTCTTCCTCCTTCCCACTTACTTAAACATAAGATTTCAAGACTGAGCTGGCCCTCCCAACCACAGCTTTATTATACTCCCTATATCAAGTACGTTTGAATTAGACTGTTTATTTGCACTCTTTTTAAAATCCTCCCTGTTAAGTTCCCAGGATATGGTTTGAGGCAGAGGAATAAGATCAGGGAAGAAGGGGATCCTATTGTGGGGAGTAGGTCTCTGTTCTATTCTCAGGGAACACAGAGAAGAAATTCTCACTTTTCTATGTGACAGCCCTTAAAAAAATCCTGGAGACAGACCACATTCGCCCAAGTCTGCTCTTCTGTAGGTGACATGGCCCCAGTCCTTCAGTTCCTTCTTAACATGGAGTGCCCAGAACTTCCAGGTGAGCACTGACTGGTTCAGAGGAGTGGGGGACTATCAACTCCTCCCTTCTGGAGGCTATGAATTAATCCAGTGGGGGCTGGCCCCACGGCCGAGTGGTTAAGTTCAAGCACTCCGCTCCAGCAGCCTGGAGTTCACAAGTTAGGATCCTGGGCGCGGACCTACATACTGCTTATCAAGCCATTCCATGGCGGCATCCTACATAGAAGAACTAGAATGACCTACGACTAGGATATACAACTATGTGCTGGGGCTTTGGGGAGAAAAAAAAAATCCAGTCATTTTGACTTTTTGGAAGCCCTTCCAAACTGCTGACTCATTCTGAGTTTGCAATCAATTAAATATCCCAAATCAACTCAAGTACAGCTTATATATCACACTTCACTCTGGTCTCTGCTTTATTAGTTTTGTTCTTTCCACATTTGGTAATCCTTGATTCTGCTGCTCAGGATCTCAAAGAGATCTCAGCTTCTTTTGTCATTCGTGAATTCACTGAATTGTCACTCATTTTTCATTAAAAAAAAGTTGTACAGAATCAAGAGAAGAGCCCTGTGGTAGGTCACTGGAGACTTATGGAACAGAACAGCATCTTGATATGAAAAGTCTTATCTGATAGAAAAGATACTTTTAATGCCTCTCCTCCACCTCTGACCAGGACTGTCCTTGCCCTCAGAGTGTCAGCCACAGCATCCCCTGCACCTAGATATACCCAGCAGACACTGCAATTGAAGAAGAGGGGGTTCCAAAGGACTCTGGCCAATCTCTGCTGTTTCTTGACCCCCCTTTTCCTTAGAAACCTCCCTCCCACCTCCTACCCCAGAGCAGCTCCACTGTGTATGTTTAGGAGTGTGAAGTCTTCTGATGGGCTATGACCTCCCTAACAGCAGAGACAATACCATTTATGGTTTTTTAAGCCCTTTCCCTTGAGAAGCCAACAGACCCAACCTAAGGCTACAGCACAGCAAATTCCCCTTTAGTACCCTTTCCTCCCAAACCCTTTTGCAATCTGGCTTCTGCCCTTACTACTCCCACATGTTGCTCTTGGATTCTTCAGCCTTAGGCTTAGTGACTTCTCTTCAGAACTCATTTGTGGAACCTAATTCTTTTCTTTTCTTTTTTTTTTTTTTTTTTAGGAAGATTAGCCCTGAGCTAACTGCTGCCAATCCTCCTCTTTTTGCTGAGGAAGACTGGCCCTGAGCTAACATCCGTGCCCATCTTCTTCTAGTTTATATGTGGGATGCCTACCACAGCATGGCTTGCCAAGCGGTGCCATGTCTGCACCCAGGACCCGAACTGGTGAACCCCAGGCCACCGAAGCGGAATGTGCGAACTTAACCGCTGCGCCACCGGGTCAGCCCCAAGAACCTAATGCTTTTTGAAACTTTCTTCTCCTTTGGTTCCTGTGACTTCTCTCTCTCCTGGTTTTTCTTTTAGTTTCCTGGCTAATTTCTTCTCAGTCTCCTTTGAGGGTTGCTCTGCTCACCCTTAAATCACCATATCCCCAGGGCTCTGTCCTTGTTTCCCTTATAACTTCACACATTCTCCCTGGATGCTCTCAGCCACTCATAGCTTCAACTACCACTCTTATTACAATGACTCTCTGATCATGGTGGCCTCCTGACCTCCAAGGAGACATCCTTTCCAATCCAACTTCCACCCAAACCACCAGTGATCTTTCTAAAATGCAAATCAAAACAGGCCACTAAACTGTTATACTGTTTGTTAACAAACAAAATGCCACTTCCCTGATTAAAATCCTTTAACAGTTCCATTCACACGCCACTATAGCTAAACCAAATTATTTGCAGTTTCTGGGAAGCATCAAGTTATTCTGTGCCTTTGTGGTTTTCTATAGACTGTTGTATGGCCCTAGAATGTTCTTCTTACAAGTCTCCACAAAGCCAATTCCTAATCATCTTTCTAAGAATGTGCTTAAATGTAAATTGTGTTAGCAGTCCTTCTCTGACATTTTAGTCTCTTTAGATATCCCTCTCATAGACCAGGACCACAGACTGCCGTCTCTGCATTTTAATTATCTGCTTCCTTTTCTGTTTCCATCCTTAGTCAGAATTCCTTGAGGGCAAAGAATATCCCTCTCATTTCTCTATCACCAGCACCTACTTAACATAAAAATTACTTAAATATAATAAAATAAATAGGGAAAGAGGTGGCCTAGGAGGCTTAAAGGTCAAGTGTCAGGTCTCAGGATCTTTGAAGAGTGGCTACAATCACTGACCAAAGAATGAATCTCACTGACATCCAGCGTGGTTTGCCTGTTGGAGATGTCCCTTGGCTGTTGGGCATATCCCTTAAGCAACACAAATAGCTAAATGTCCAAAACTGAACTCATACCTTATCCCTTTTCCAGTAAATCTGTGTTTGCAGTCCCTATCCATGTGTCATCATCTTTCCAGACACCTAGACTTAGAATCACAATCTTCTGAGTACTTCCTTTCCCAATACATCAGTCTGTAAGTTCTGCTGATTTTATCTCCTCAGTGTATTTTTATCCTCTCTCCTCCTTCCCCCCATTACCACTGTAGGACATGCCCTGGACTGGAAAGATGATCAATTTAGGCTGAAGAACCTCTTCTGGTTTGGATGGGTGCTGGGCAGGGCCCTATCACTGAGTAGGCCACGCATATATCCTGGTATTCCAGCCTCTAGGTTCCTTACCATCCGCTCTGGCTCTTGCATCCCTCTGAGGATGGCTGTTGGCTGGGCTCCCTGGGAGAGCAGGCCCTGGATCCATCAGCTGGGCCAGGGGGCCTTGCTCAGCAGCTCTGAGGCCAGCAGATGGCATCTCACTTGACTGGGGGCCCTGACAGACCTGGGTGGACCAGGGCTCTGGGTCAAGTAGGTCCATGCCTGGCCCCAATGGCATTGGTGGTAGGCTATGGCTACAGCGAGTGCCCTTATCCAGGGGGCCCACCCTATCTTGTTGGGTTTCTTGGATAGGAGAGAAATCCTGGGAGGAGTCTCCAATGCTCACTCGAAGTGGTGGGGAGCCAGAGCCTGCAGCTTTCTTCCGGCCCTTGGCAAGCTCAGCAAAGGAGGTGACCCGCCTAGGTGGGGAGCTAGGCCCAGCCAGGGCTGCAGGGCCCTCACTCAGGCGCACTGGGCAACTCAACATGCGTTCCAGTGAGCCCAGGCGAACAGGAGGGCTTCGTTCGAGGCTGCGATCATAGCTTCGAGAGCGCTGACGTCCAGTGCTAAGGTTGGGGGGTGAAGTATTGGTGTACACTTGGCCCTCGATCATAGCAGGGCCCACGGGAGCTGCTGCTTCCTCTGAGGAACCCCCTGCTTCTTGTTCCTCTGGCTGCACTTCTGGCTTCTGGAATAGGTAATACTCAGAGGGCTGGCTAGGGCCAGGGTGTGGGCCAGGGCCTGGTGCAGGACTTATCTTGGTGTGTTCCTCAGAGCAGCTAGTAATGGAAGAGCCAGCTGGGCTTGGGGATGATTGGGAGGACAGGTCACAGGTGACAAGTTTATAGTAATTCTGTGTGGCCACAACAAGACGGGCCTGGCTCTGGAAGCAGGCTGTGAGGTCAGCCACAGCTGGGCAGGGCTCACAATGTGGGTGGTAGGAGTTGCAGTTGGCATCAAGCTCAGGAGATGAGGCATGAGGACAACCATAGCCTCCTTCCCTTCCTCCATTGTTAGGGTGGTGGGACTCCTCAGCAGGGAAGGTTTGCAGGTCCAGGTAGAAGGCGCCAGGGTCTGAATGGCTGCAGAAGGAAGAGTCGCTGCAAGATTGCGGGGCTGAGTTGAGATTGGCATGGGAGTTGCCATGCATCTTGTTGTAGAGGGTGCTGAAAGTGACAAGCACGCCATCTGAGCTGTTGCAGGACGAGTCACTCACATAGCCCATGGACTGGTCAGCCGTCTCGGACTGACTGGATGTGCTACTGCAGCGGCAGTGCTGGGGTCCTGAGCCTGTGCATCCGGGGTTCCTTGGGGATTCATCTGAACTCAGCTTCCATTCCTGGTCAAAGGAAAAGCCAGAGGTATCACTGGCTCCACCCCCACTGCCACTCCCACCAGGTCCCCCACACTCATCCAGCTCCATGGTCTCTGCTTCCAGCTCTGGCCGGCAGCAGTAGCTAGTGCTGCACTCCTGGGTATCCAAGGTGGTTACTGGCTGCTGTTCTTGCCCCTCCACCACTCCAGCCCGACTACGTCTTGTGCCCCATGGCCTGCCCACTCTGGGGCCAGTTGGTGGCAGCTGGAAAGAGGATAGCTGGAAGGTGGGCTGGCCAGCCCCATGCAGGTGGAATGACTGCTGCTGGGTGGCACTATCACCAATGCTGTCCTCATATAGGTCACCAAGTCCTGGCTCAGCCACACCCTCCTGCTGCAAGAAGGGATTGTGTCGTTTAGGGGCCCCAGGGCCTCTTCCATCCCGACCCCTACTCTTGGTGCTGTCTGCAGACCGTGCAGATCCCCCTGTAGAAGAGTGCCGACTATTGTAGAGCAGGGAGTCAGCTTGTCCTAGGTCTTGATCAGGCTTGGTGATGCCCAGCTCCGATGGGCAGAATGGATTGGGTCTTGTGCTCCCACTACCTCCACTTGCCCCTCCACAGCACTGCCTGTCTGGGACTTGACAGTGCACCAGGGGGATGTGGTGGACGATGAGGGTCTCTCCAGTCAGCTTTGGGGGACTATCCATTCTGGAAAGTTCGAACAAGGGCATTAACAGCACCAGACACTGCCCCCGGAGCCCAGTGGGGCAGAACACATTTCATCAGGAAAGCTTGGCACCTGGAGAGAGAGGGAAACAAAGGGAACCTAATGTCACCTCCCTGGAAGTCAGGGACATGCCCTTCCCTATATCATTTCCAGGTGTAAAAGAGCCCAAGAGGAGAAAAGACTCAGAGTCAAGATGGAGCTTGATAACACAGCCCAACAGGGCAGGGGTATCCCACCACTTTCTGAATCGCACAGGTCCAGCTCTTGAGTTCCCCTTTCATTTTAAGTTTGCCATGCATCCACCTCTGACAAAAGGCCAGACCCCTTTTAATGCCACATATGAAGGTCTGGGTATCTCAGGGACAGCACTTTCTCCTTCTCTTTCAAGGACACTGTTCTTAGCAGTAAACAATGACTAGTCCTGAGTACAAAAAAAGTATGAAAAGTGACATAACTAAGAAAAATGCAACTAGAATGTCAGAAAGGGTGCTAGGCACTGAGGGGATACTAGAGATGCCTTAGACACAGCTATAGCATGCAAGTATACAGAGGAGAGGAAAAATCACGAATAATATATCATGTACTTACAGCAGTAAGCTACAATTTTGCAAGAAAAATATTTTTAAATACATCATTTGACTCCTATGTCATCTTGAACCCGTTTTTTCCTCCTCTGAGCCCCAAAATACCTGTCCCTCTCTGATGGCTGTGGGCTAAGGATACTCACTCTCCCGATTATAGTACTGGAGCTTCTTGAATGGGCAGGAGTGACTGCAAGCATGGCTGATGCCAACCTCTTCCTTCTCAATGGGGGTGGGGCCTACTTTTATCTCTTTTGTATCAACCTCTGGCACAATATCACATAAGACCTGGCAGACTTGAAAGGCATAATACAATCTTAATATCTGTCTAGTTCAGGGCACAGACCTTCTGAAGTGTCCAAATTCTGCCCAGTTTTAACCTAGAACTTTCACTACGGGTTCCCCTAGAAAGTCTTCTCTTCCCAGTTTTACCTCTGATAGACTAAACTTCTTTTTTGTCCAAGGTCTCCTGGTTCTGAGGACACAGAGCCCATTCTGAGCTTCTCTGGTCTCTTGGCTGGACTGTGGCAGAATGGCCTCCTCACATTCTAGTCTCCTGCTCTACCAAGTTCAGGTCCCGACAGTCTTCACTTGCTCAGACTCCTCATATCCAATATTTCTCTTCCTTCCCTTTTTATTCCTGTCATTTTCCTTCCACCCACTGTGAGTCTAAATCCCCATTGCCTAAGTTCTTCATCATTTAGTTGAACCCTTAATACCACCAATTTTTTAAATTTTAACTCATTTAGATCATAGGATCACAGCTTTTCAAGTGGAGTACAGTAAAGAGCTGGGCAAGTCACACATGCTCAAGGAAATGAGCAGGCAATATATTAAAGAAAAAATCCAAATGGCTAATAAATACATGTAAGAGGGACACAGTATTAAAATATAATTGTTTGTGTTAAGTTAAATTACATTAAAATTAAAAAGCGAGTATTTACCACCTCTCTTTCTCCTTTCATTTCTGAGAGGAAGGCTCTTTTACTGGATTTCCAAGCCTTTATGTGTTGACTGGGGTAACGAGTACATATGGAGAAAGGCAGAAACTAGAGAGACTAAACTGAGCTACAAGATTAAGAATTATAGAAGAAAACATGGGAGTAAGTCTTTGTTATTTTGGATTAGGCAATGGTTTCTTAGATGTGACACCAAAAGCACCAGTGACAAATGAGAAAATGGATGAAGCAGACTTCATGAAAATTAAAAACCTTTGTGCCTCAGAGGATACCATCAAGAAAGTGAAAAGGCAACCCACAGAATGGAGGAGATATTTGCAAATTGTATATCCGACATGATAAGAGCCTTCTGATTAGAATATATAAAGAACTCTTACATCTCAACAATAAAAAGATATATAATCCAATTAAAACTGGGCAAAGAACTTGAATAGACATTTCTCCAAAGAAGACACACAAATGGTTGATAAACACATGAAAAGATGCTCAACATCATTAGTTATTAGAGAAATAAAAACCACAATGAGATATCACTTTATCCCCACAATGAAGGCTAAGATAAAAGACAGACAATAATAAGTGTTGGTAAGGATGTGGAGAAATTAGAACCCTCAAACATTGCTGGAGGAATTGTAAAATGGTCCAGCCATTTTGGAAAAACAGCCTGGCAGTTTCTCAAAATGTTAAACATATGAGTTACCATATGACCCAGCAATTCTACTCCTAGGTATATCCCCAAGAGAAATGAAAACATATGTTCACACAAAAGCTTGTATACGAATATTCATAGCAGCATTATTCACAGTAGCCAAAAAAGTGGGAACAACCCCAGCGTCCATCAACTGATGACTGGACAAATGTAATGTGGTCTATCCATATAACAAAATATTACGTAGCAATAAAAGGAATGGAGTACTGATACATGCTACAACATGAAGGAACCTCAAAAAGGTAAGTGAAAGAAGTCATCATAAAAGGCTTTTTTGTATGATTCCATTTACAGGAAATGTCCAGAATGGGCAAATCCACAGAAACACAAAGTAGATTAGTGATTGCCAGGGACTGGGGGACTAAGAACTTGGGAGTGACTGCTAATGGGTATAGAGGTTCTCTTTGGGGTGATGAAAATGTCCTGAAAACAGTGCACCGGGGGTAGTCGTGATGGTTACACAAGTCTGTTCATAAAATCAAAACTACAGAATTTTATCGTATGCAAATTATATCTCGATTTTATAAAATGGTGAATTTCATGGTATGTGAATTATATCGTAACAAAGCTGTTATTTAAAACATTTTTTAAAATAGGAGAAAAAGAATAAGGTTTGTGAGAAGAGGGAAGGAGAGGTGAGGAAGGGAACCAGTGTTGAGCAGTGGAGAGGACTGGGCATTTGCAGAGAAAAGGTGAGAAGGAGAAAAGAGAGGAACAGCTGCCTTAAAGTGTGGGATTTTATAGAGAGAGAGAAAGAGGATTTTTTTTTTCCTTTTTCTCTCCAAACCCCCCCCGGACACAGTTGTATATTTTCAGTTGTGGGTCCTTCCAGTTGTGGCATGTGGGATGCCGCCTCAGCATGGCTTGATGAGCGGTGCCATGTCCACGCCCAGGATCTGAACTGGCGAAACCCTGGGCCACCAAAGCGGAGCTCGAACTTAACCACTCGGCCATGGGGCTGGCCCCGAGAAAGAGGACTTTTAGGAAGTTTTGTTATGAGGTACATAAGATAATTTTCCCTTTACTCCTCCCCATCTTTTCTCTTCCTGCACTAAGAAAACTTTGGGCTCAAATATATATGCCACAAGGATAACAGAAAGTTGGAAACACCCTAAAATTCTAATAATAACCAATCAATAAAAAAGTACAGAGTATTATTAAAATAATGTGTTAATATGATTATTGACGGGAAAACGTTCACAAAACATTAACTGAAAATAGCAGATTGCAAACAGCATGTAGAGTATGACACTGTTTGTAAATAAATAAATATACATCTCTATCTGTTTTAGTCTGTTCAGGCTGTTATAACAAAATACCTCAGACTGGGTGGCTTATAAACAGCAGAAATTTATTTCTCACAGTTCTGGAGGCTGGGAAGTCCAAGATCAAGGTATCAGCATGGCTGTGTTCTAGTGAAAGCCCCCTTCCTGGTTCATGGCTGGTGCCTTCTAGCCATGTCCTCACATGGTATGAGGGACAAAGGATCTCTCTGGAGCCTCTTTTATAAGAGCACTAATCCCTCCCAAAGGCCCCACCTCTTACTACCATTACCTTTGGGGGTTAGGATTCAATATATGAATTTTGAGGGGACATAAACATTAAGACCATAGCAATATGCATGGAAGAAAATTAGCATATGCAACAAAATGTTAACAAAGCTTATCTCTGTTGAGTGATTTCGGGTTATTTTAAATTTTATTCTTTTTGCTTCATCTGTATTTTCTAATTTGTATATAATAAATATGCATTATGTACATAATTTATAGTTTTTTTCTTTAAATGCTATAGATTCTGTGGGTTCTGGGCTTGGGGAGGGAGCTACCCCTTACACATGGTACTGGGTTTCCCCAGGGTCCAGGCCATAATCCAAGGCGTAGACTAAAACGACCACAGAGAACCTTCTCGAACACATAGCAGTAATTTCAGGAGTATTTATGGGCTACAGCCATCACTGATCTTCAGTGAATACTCCCCGCTCTGCCCTCCCCCCTTTTTTTTTCCAAAGATTTTAGTTTTTTCCTTTTTCTCCCCAAAGCCCCCTGGTACATAGTTGTATATTCTTCGTTGTGGCTCCTTCCAGTTGTGGCATGTGGGACGCTGCCTCAGCGTGGTCTGATGAGCAGTGCCATGTCCGCGCCCAGGATTCGAACCAACGAAACACTGGGCCGCCTGCAGCGGGGTGCGCGAACTTAACCACTCGGCCACAGGGCCAGCCCCGCTCCGCCCCTTTTTAAAGCACCATTTTCAAGAGGCATTCACAAGTATACACAAATAAAAATTTATGATTCTGACCCACAGACCATTACTAGGTCATACATGCATTCAAACGACAAAACATAGTGACACACAGAGTCTAGAAAGCTGATCTTCTAAACTAAGGATAAAGAAGAAATGGATACGGAAGGTGATGAAGAACCTAAGAACCTTTGGCTGGAGGGCCCTGACAGCTGTATTACGATGTTATGTTTCATTTCTGTCCCCCAGACTTAACTGTGGTTCCTTGAGGCCAGAACCTGTCATACAGTGGACTCCGTGCCCCTAGAACCTACGCACAGTGCTTGGAACGTGGCAGGGGCTTGGTTTTTTGTTGACTCCTATTTTACCCATTTAAAAAATTAACTTGCCTTTTTATTATTGAGTTGTAGGAGTTTTTCATTTATTCTAGATACAAGTCCTTTGTCAGACATATGTTTTGAGAATATTTTCTCTCAGCCTGTGGCTTGCCCATTTGTTTTCTTAACAGTGCTTTTTAATTAACAGAAAACTTTAATTTTATGAAGTCTCATTATGAAGTTTTTTTTTCTTTTATGGTTAAAGCTTTCTGTGTCCTAAGAAATCTTTGCCTATCTCAAGTTCATAAAGAAATCTTCCTGTTTTTTTTCTAAAAGTACCTGTATAGTTTTAGCTTTCACACTTAGGTTGTGTTGAATCCTATTTTAACTGTAAAGCTCTTTCAAAGGTTGATTTCATTTTATTTTATATTTTTGTATCTCAGAGAAGGTCTTTTTCCCTCCTGAGATCTCCACAACCAAGGCAAACGCCTGCCAACAGTTCTTCCACAGATAACTCCAAGTTAGCCAACTAAGGTGAAGTTCTGCAGACATGTTGTGATTTTGTATTCATTCCTTTCCCTCCATACTTTCATTTTATAAAGCACTTTTTTATTATGTCATCTAACTGATCCTCATAACAACGCACCGAAGTCAGTAAAGTCCCTTTCATTTCAAAAAATAAGGAAATAAACACCCAGAAAAATGAAATGACTTGCCCAAGATCACTCAGTGAATAAATGACAGAATTAAGACGGGACTCAGGAATCCTAACTTTTGACCTTTTTTCTTGATCAGTTAAGAATGTAATGAGTATACTGTACACGTGACTTGATTTCAAACCCCACAGAATACATTTACTGAGAGCATCTCTCTTAGACTTCTTTCCTGGGAGTGACTTGTTCTGTGACAAGACAAGTTTAATACTGTGGCCTATGAGCCCTAACAGAGGTGAAGAGAAAACAATGAGATGGAAGAGCTCATTCCAGACTCTTTTTGTACCCTAATTAAACAGAGAGATGTGGGAGATGAAGATGGGGATGGAACAGAGACTCCAGAATAGAAAGAGAGTGGAAGAAAGCTTTTCAGATGATGGGCCCTCTAGCTATGACGACTTGGTAGACAGTGGAGTGGTGGGCTCAGTCGATGTAAAGTTATGAAGTCTAACTCTCCAGAATCAAGGAAAGGATTCCATGTGGGCCCTTTTCCTGGCTCTTACCCCAAATGGGTGTCTCTTGGGACCTACCATAATAATACTGTTTATTAGTGGTCATTTACTGTGCATTTACATGCTAGGTAATTTACATGTATCATCTCTAATTCCACTATAACCCTTTAAAGGAGGCTAATCATTCCCATTTTACAGACGAGAAAACTGAAGCTTAGCTAGTATAAGTAGTTTGTCCACAATCACACAGCTGGGCACGCAAACCCAGGTCTGCCCAATTCTTAATTCTTTCCACTCCCAAAGAAAATGATCAGGGCCACGCCCTCTTCCTGAAGTCCCTGCATTTACCCTGCCGCCATAGCAGCTGCTTCCTACCTTTCCTGGAAAGGCCCATGCTCCAGCTTCCACTTACAGTTTGTGTTTACCCAATTCTCCATTCTCTGACCCTACAGTCCCTTTCGTATTACTGCCCGATGCTCTAATAACACTCTTCAATCCCACCTCCTGCCCCAGTTCCCAGGCCTCATCTCCCTGCCCCAGTCACGGTCTTGGACACCCCATTCCTCTGCCCTAGGACTGTAGAGCACATTCCTAGATGCTTCCTGGGAACTAACAACCACAACTTACCAGTGTATTCCCCAAACACATATTCACACAATGTGGAACTAGTGCCTTCTATTAGCCTATGTTTTTGAATCCTCCACCGAAATGGTCACTGGAAATGGAAATTTAAGGAACTCTTTCTGTCTGCTCAGCAAGGGTACTTCTGGGCAGGAAAATGTTCTAAACTCCAGAAGAAAGGTTTCCCCTGTCTTTGGTCATCAGCACCTTTCTGTCAGTCATAGAAGCCCTTCCCTCTTTTATTGGCCTCCTGAAGGAGGATGGGAAAGACAGTGGTACTCAGTTGTTATTCTCTAGTAATCTGACCTTGACCTGAGGTCCGATGACAAGCCTCAGTAGGAGTGATAACCTTTTTTCCTGTCTGGGTCCTCTCTTGGGCAGGACTGAAGGGAAGAGAGAAGGAGGGTGGATTCGGGAGTATCAGCTTATGCTTAGATTTCTTCCTGTTAGGAATCTAAGTCTGTATAAGAAAACTGATTATGTCAGGTGCCAAGGCATTACAGGGACTTCCCCTGCCCCCTGCCCCCAGCCCCCAGCCCCCAGTCCCGAGTACACTGTGGAGCTTCTTGGTCAACATTCTTTCTTACTCCATCCTCATCTGGAGCCTGGTGGCACCCATAGCACCAGAAGATATAGTATGTGTGTCTATGTGCATGTATGTATGTGCGTGAAGGGAAAGGATGGGCTCGATGCCTCCCAGCCCCACCTCTTAAAAGCTGCATGGATCCCTGCATGTTCTCCATCATAAACTTACAGTAGCTTTCAGGGTGTCCCCTGCCATTATGCCTTTATTTCTAGATCTGACCCCCTCCACCGTGACCCACATGATAGCAGCTTCATTGGAAATGCCCAGAAAAGAATGAGGGGATCTTCTGCTTCTTGACAAAATAGCAGTAGCTCAAGCCTCTGCTTTTCCCGATCTGCACCACAGCCCAAATGTATACATGGATGAGCTTGTCTAATGTTTGCTCTCATGCTCACTCTCTCTCTCTCTCTCTCTCTCTTTCAGAAAGACAAAAGCCAACCCTCAGAAGCTAGGGCCCAAATGTGCTGATGGGCTACCCCAGCGTCTCTGCCCTGCCCCTCCCCCCAGCTCCGCTGAGCCATACCTCTGCAAGGAGCCTTGAGCCCTCCCGGACGGAGGCTTGTGTTCCTTTTGTACTGCGACCAAGCTCTACCTTGACAGTTCCAGCTGAGGCACTGTTCCACGGGTCCACACAGGAGGAACTGGGCCGATTTCTTAAGATCTGATTTCTGCTAATACAATGGCATCATTGCTAATGCAGGGAGGCTGCGCAATCCCAGCCCCAGTATCCTTGCTGCTGCCACTGCTGCTGGTGCTGCGGTGACGTTGCTGCTAAAGGAAGGGGGCAGGGAAAGGAGCGGGCGTGCCCACAGTACAGCCACTCAGCCTCCCTCCCTGTCAGTCCCTGTGGGCCTTTAGCCTAGGGAAGGGGGAGGGGAAAGGAGCCAGCCACAGCGGCAGTCAGTGCTGGAAGACGAGAACTCTCTAGTCAGCAAAGAAAAGGAGGGAGAGCTGGGCCCAGCTCCTCTCTTGTCCTTAGGAGTCTCAGGGAAAAAGTCTGGGCAGACGCTTAGAGCTTCCTTCCTTCCTTAGGCCCCTCCTTCTAGAGCTTAGCCAGAAATCTCTCCCTCCTCTTTTCACCCACTCTGAATGACTCTTTGTTTTCCAGCTTTTTCCTTTCACTGGGATTCCAGATTAGCCTTGGGGTAGAGCAGCCAGCCAGGGAGGGGGTTCCTGATGCCTTGAAGGCAGGCTGCAGAGACCGGTCATCACGCCACCAGTAGTAACACCAAGTTCAGTCCTTGTGGATGCCCAGCTGGATGCAGCACTAGGCTCTCTAGGGTGTGCCTCTTCAGAGAAATGGGGACTGTCTCAGAAAAGAGAGAGAATCGGCCAATGGCAGGCTTCTATACATAGGGTGGTAGTGAGCCTTAGGACCAAGGTGGCTGCAGGCCCCCTTCCTAACAACAGAGTCCACTTCAGTTCCCTGGATCTTCAGAGGGTCTGCTGGTGTGGCTGGAGCAGAACCTTCCCTCTCACATCAGTTTATGGTCAGTGCCGAGTGGGGTCCGGCTGGGCCTGTGGGGAGGCAGAATCCATTTGGCTAGGCTGAGAGGCCAGGAAGCCTATTTTTCTAGGGAAAGGAAGGCTAAGGAAAGGGTGTGGTCTCCCCCAGGCCAAAGAAAAATCTCAGTTCTGTCTGTAGACCTACAGAGCCCTCCACCCCTTCCCTGCTCCACCCTGCTCAGGTTCTGGGCCAGTTCTGTGGGAATCAGTAAATAGTGGAGAAGCCACAGCCAGAGCCAACAGTACAGTAAGCAGCAGCACTGTCTCTGTCTACTTCATGCCACTGCTGCCTGCTGCCACCGTTGAACACAGAGACTGTCTCAAGCTACGCTTGGCCCCCAAGCGCTAGCTTTGCCTAGGGCTCCTCCCAGAGTTGATGACTATCTGGACTCCACAGGCAAGTCCTTGAATTTCAGGTCCTTAGAAAGAAGCCTTGGGTCCACCGGCCAGGATCACAGCAGCCACCACTCAGGATCCAGAAAAGATGTCATTTCTTTCCCCTATTGCTTCTTCTATTCCCTATGAGACGCATGTGCCCATTGACCATATGTTAGGATGAGCTGAATTGTAGAGAGAAGAAGAGAAGTGGCAAAAGACCCAAAAACCTATCTCTAGCCTGACTCGTTTGAGGGGCCATGGCCCCTGTCCTACAAAGCAGAAAACAATGAGGAAGGGAAGGTGAGAAGGAGACTGCTGTTCATAAAACCAACCATTAGGGATCCTTCCAGGGAAGTTGAGAGGAGCAGAAACGGTCTCACCGTACTTCCCTCTCCCCTAGCTGACACAGACCTCATAGGGGGTTGGGTAAACAGCTGTAGGTTAGGGCAGAATAATCTCCATGACCGAGTGCTTAGAGTTCTAGCTTCTTACTGTAAAAGCTCTGGGCCCAGGGTCTTTGTCCCTGAATTCTGTGAGGCTAAGCCATGCACAGCACTGGAGACCCACTGCTCTCATATTTTCAGTGCTTGGCTTACTTTACCATGTCACAGACCACAACATCACTTACTTTCCATCCACTACTGCCACAAGTCTATAGGGCTTTTGATGAAAGATCAAATTATATTCCGCTAGAAATAAAATACAAATACTGTCACATTAGAAACCTCAACTGCCTCCTAACTAGTCTTCTCACCTGCAATTTACCTTCTAGTACTACCAGATTCACCTTGCTGAAGCACCATCTTTCTTCACTATGTCACTCCTCTTGGCCCTTTTAATGGTTTCCCATTACCCAGAGAATCAAGTTCAAACTCCTCATTTTGGCTTTCAAGGTCTTCCATCTTGGCTGTCTATGCCTTCTCCACCCAAACTTACTTCCCATAGCCCATCTTGTAGTTCCTTCAAACCTGTTTCATAAGCTCATTTCCACTCTGCTGCATTTGTTCAGATTCTCCTGCCTGTTACACTTGGCTATACTCAGAATCATCCACAACCTACAAGGCCCAAATCAACTCCTCCTTCAAGTCTTCACTGATCACCTCAGAACTAGAAATGATCTGTCTTCTGAACCCATGGCTGCAGGCTGTTGATTTTATAGACAAAAAAAAAAAAAAAAAATCCCACAAAAACCAGGAGATCAATATAGGATTGCCAATTTCTTATATTGCCAAGTAGCATCATTAAGAAAAAATAAAACTTCAGGGCCAGCCCCGTGGCTGAGTGGTTAAGTTTGCATGCTCCACTTTGGCGGCCCAGGGTTCGCTGGTTCAGATCCGGGGTGTGGATCCAGCACTGCTCATCAGGCCATGCTGAGGCAGCGTCCCACAGAGAGGAACTAGAAGAACCTACAATTAGGAAATACAACTATGTACTGGGGAGCTTTGGGGAGAAGGAAAAAAAGAGGAAGACTGGCAACAGATGTTAGTTCAGCGCCAATCTTCCTTACCCAAAAAAAAAGAAAAGAATGAAAGAAAAATAAAACTTCACATCAACTATCATCACTTTTTCTTTTTTTTTTAACTTTTTCTTTTTTTAGATTGGCACCTGAGCTAACATCTGTTGCCAACTTTATTTTATTTTATTATTTTTTCTTCTTTTCCCCGAAGTCCTCTAGTACATAGTTGTATATTGTAGTTGTGGTCCTTCTGGTTGTGCTATGTGGGACGCTGCCTCAGCATGGCCTGCTGAGCAGTGCCACGTCCGCACCCAGGATCCAAACCGGTGAAACCCTGGGCCGCCAAAGCAGAGCTTGTGAACTTAACCACTTGGCCACAGGGCTGGCCCCACCTTTTCTTAAAAGAAAGCATACTGTCATTATTTTTCTCATTTCACTGCATCCTGATGCAAACTTCATCAGAAACTAGCATCAGCCCATGAGGGATTTTGATTAAGTAAATCATTTGTCACTTGACATGGTTATTGTTTTTTGCATATCTGTCTTAATGTCCCTTCTAGACTGCAAAGTCCAAGTTATATTTATCTTTGCATTCCCAATATCCAGTGCATAAGATAGTATCATTTTTACTTTGTGTTTCTCATAAAACCTAGCGTAGTCCTTGGCATATAGAAGGTGGTTAGTCAGAGTCTTGTTGAATAAGAGTCGTCTAAAAAGAGATGTTCCTTGAGCATATGTGAGAGTGAGTGCTGGGTAGATCTGACTCAAAAGGCTTGGAAGAGAAGATCCCTGCTGTTCACGTGAAAAAAAAAAAAAAAAGATGTATTAAAAGAAATTTTAGAAAGAAAAGGAATAATTCTTCCTGACTTTGAGTTAGGCAATGAATTCTTAGACACGATACCAAAAGCACAAGTGACAAAAGAAGAAACAGATATGGTAGACTTTGTAAGAATGTAAAACTTTTGTGCTTCCAAAGACACAGTCAAGATAGTAAAAAGACAACCCACAGAATGGGAGAAAATATTTGCAAATTATATATCTGACAAGGGACTTCTATCTAGAATATATAAAGAACTCCTACAACTCAACAATAAAAAGACATATAACTCAATTAAAAAATGGACAAAAGATTTGAATAGATACATCTCCAAAGAAGATGTACAAATGGTCAGTAAGCACATTAAAAGAATCTCAACATCATTAGATTTTAGGGAAGGATAAATCAAAATTACAAGATCCTACTTCACCCAACTAGAATGGCTAAAATAAAAAAGCCAGCGTTAACGATGATGTGGAGAATTAGAACCCTCATATATTGCTGGGAGGATTGTAAAATGGTGCAATCACTTTGGAAAACAGTCTAGCAGTTCCTCAAAACGGTAAACATAGAGTTAACATACGACCCAGAAATGTCACTCCTAGATATCTCCCCAAAAGAAATGAAAACATATGTTCACACGAAAGCTTGTATATGAATGTTCATAGCAGCATTGATTGTAATAGTCAAAAAGCGAGAATCCAAATATCCACCAACAGATGGATACATAAAATGCGGTATAGTCATAAAAGGAAGTATTATTCAGCAATAAAAAGGAATGAAGTACTGAAACATGCTACAACATCGAGCTACAACACGGATGAACCTTGAAAACATTATTCTAAGTGAAAGACGCCAAACACAAAAGGTCACATATTGTTTGACTGCATTTATATAAAATGTCCAGACCAGGCAAATCTACGGAGACAAAAAGTAGATAAGTGGCTCTCAGGGACCTGGGGAAGTGGAAAATAAGGAGTAACTGTTAATGGGTATGGGATTCCTTTTTGGGATGATGCAAATGTTCTAAAATTAGATTATGGTGATGGTTGCACAACTCTGTGGATAAACTAAAAACAACTGAATTGTATACTTTAAATGGTGAAACATATGGTATGTCAATTATAGCTCAATAAAGCTGTTAAAAAACCCAGCAGCAGCAGTGAATGGTATTACTTATATCCCAGGGGCAGAAGTCTTTGAAGGCTCTGTAACTGTGTTGGGCTGGAGTGGGGTGGGGTGCTGGAACCTCAGGGGTACTAGAAAGCAGAGGGTATCACTGGCATGTCAACTCAAGGACTTTAGGCAATTCTCGGCGGCTTCTGCTTTTTCAACACCAAAATTCTTAAAAAGAATGGACTGTGTTAACTCTACTTTCTCCTTAACCATTTCTTCACTATCAGAAGTCTATCTTCTTGTAATACTTGAACTGTCTGAAGCAGTTATAATTTTTGAACTTATAATATTTAAATTCTCTCATACTTAGCCATCCTTTTCTATTGAAAACACTTTTTTCCCTTCTATCACACCAACCCTCCTAGTTCAACTTCTTAGATCATTCTTTCTTCATTGTTTAATAAAACAATACCTGGCCCATATTTAAATGCAGATTGATAGCAAGGCTCAGATCTGAAGTCTTTTCACCCTGAATGTTTAGCCCTTTCCACTATGCTGTTGATTTCCAAATCTTGCATTCTTCCTGGACTTCCAGAATCAGATCTCAAATAGCCTATTAGATACTTCTTACCATAACCTCAAATTTAACACATCTAAAGCCAAATTGGTTTTTCTATTTCAAATCATCTTTCTTTGGACGACCAGTAACAAAAGCTTGAAAATCTGAGTCATCTGGACTCTCTCTTTACATTCAGACAATCACCAAGTCATGTTGAGTCTTCCTTCTAATGTTTTAGGCATTGATCTAAGAATTTATTGTGCTTTTACTATATTGCAACTATTATGCTAGCACTTACTTACATTATCTCATTTAATCCATATAACCACTCTCCAAGCTAAGTATTATTATCTCTATTTTGTGGATGAGAAATCTGAGGCTCAGGGATATTAAATAATCTTCCTAAGGCAACTCAGTCAGTAAATGTCTGACTCCAAAGCCAGTGTTCTTAACTACTTGTTATATTGCCTCTCAAGTTTCCATCCCCACTCCTATCACCCTAATTCAGACCTGCATTCTCTCTCCTCTGAATTATTATATAGTTTTCTAACTAGTTTTCTTGCTTTCATTCTGGCTCTTTCCTTCCAGCTATCCTAAATACTGACACAAGATTAATCTCCCCAAAGCACTGCCTTTAATATGCCACCTTACTGCCAGAAAGCCCTTCAGTGGTTCCCCATAGCTTACACGATAATCCAAATTCCTTACTGTGGCGTTCAAAGTTCCTTCCTACTTACCCAACCACGTTCCATCACATGCCAAATTTATTTAAAATTCTGAGTTTTGGCTCACTCTACTGGGAAGATATCTGAACTGTTCTCCCTATTTCCCTTGCTTTTTTTTTTTTTTTTTAAAGGATCCAGCTCAAATTCTACCATGCCTGGAAGCTTTTCTTTATCATGGAAGTCCTTCTTTGGAACTTCTTCAATATCAATTGCCTGTACAACTCATTTGGTACCAAGCCTTGGCCATTTTGCTATTTATCTCTGGACAACAGCACACTTTTGGAGTATGGGGCTGTGTCTTATATCTTGGTAAGAAATTCCAGGCACAGAGCCTTGGCACTTAGTGCGGCACCCCCGATGTTTATTTGATAAAGCTACTGGACAGCAAGGCCAGCAGGCTAGCTGGGCGCAAGCCAACTTTTGGAAGATTAGCTTTGCCTGAGAGTAGCATATCTGATGAGAAGGAGGAGAGGAAGGAAGATGAAAACTAAAAAGTTGAGCCTTAGTAAAATACTTAGTAATAAATCTTCAATGCCAAGATCTTAAACTCAACCCGTTTCTCTCCATTTTCATACTGAGGATGGAAAGATGACTGAGCAGCTGTGTCTCCAGTCAGTACTTCCCTACCATTTATGATCCCATGGTTATGATCCTAGAGCAAAGGCTGCAAAGTGACAGCCTGACAGTTATATCTTGCGTGTCAACAGGTTTTATGGGGCTTGCACAGTAAAAACGCCACCATAAACATTTTGGAGATTTCTAAAAAATAAATAAATCTGGATTTCCAGTTTGTCTTGCTTGAAAAATCAGAAGAACTGACCAAACTAGGCCCTCATTCCTAGATGGTAACAATCAGCTAGAGTTGAGAAGTGGTACCCTCATAAGATGGGCATCTGCCTTCAGTTTGACATGTTCCCCCCACTCCCTATGGTCTTTTCTAACAAGCCAGCTTCTCTGGCTCACTTCACTCATTTGCATTATTTGCGTGGATCCTCTAAAGCATTTGAGTTTGCAACCCTTGCCCAGAGTAACAGCTATGCTTTTGCTTTATATCCCCAACTCCCCTGACTTACCTCACATTTCCACAATGATGTTTACTGTAGTATTACTTACAATAGTAAAAAATTGAAAATATTCTGAACGTCCAATAGAAAAATGGTTAATTAAGCAGTATTCTAGCCATGCAATGGAATATAATGGAACTATAGAAATTACGTTTATAACGAATGGTTACTGGTATAGGAAGAGGCTTAAAAGCTAATTAAAAAAAGAGTAGGATATCAAATTGGCATAGAGAGACTTCTGCTTCCTGCATCATGTCGAGCAAGATACTAAGAGAGTCCCTTCAACTGCAAAAAACAAGATCCTGTATAACATATACTTTTTAAGGCATCAGAGTTTGCAGTTTATAGGAGAAATCTCCAAGGCTACTCTCCTCATCCCCAAAAAGGCAAAAAAAAAAAAAAAAAAAATTCATGAGCTGTAGAGGAAGCAAGGGAGAGGACTAGGGTTCCTTGTGGACCGATTCTCAAAGCATTCTAACTGTGGTCAGAATGACAAGCCTTGGACCACAAGAAAGGTGAGGGAGCTAAACCTGAGGCTCCCACATTAAACTGAGACCCTCAAAGTAAGCTCAAGTGATCTAGGGTTGGTGGTTCTCTCCAACTTCTGATAGAAGCAGATAAAAATCTTTGCTGGAGGAAAATATCCCCAATTTAAGTCGACAGGATTCTCCAGATTAAAGAGAAAGCAAAAACTAATTTATATTAGCACAAATACACGTGGAAGCAAGACCCATGAGTGAATAACAGAAGACAACAAATAATACATTTAAACTGCAAGGACTTCGATATTAAAAATATCAGATACAGAACACAAATCAGCTATGTGTGAAATGTTTTAAGCAGAGGATGAAATCTCAAAGATAAGCAAGTAGCAAGAAATTATCAGAGAGATCCAGGGTTAGTGAAAATAAAACATATGAATATAACCACTGGTTACTGAGCATTCCTATGCCTGGACCAGGCTATTTTATGAGGAGTCCCTAGATGAAAAAAAGGATGTGGAGGCCAGGGGGAGATACATTATACCTTCTGCTATACATCTGAACAGGAGTCTACCCAAAACAGTCTGTGAAAGTGCTCTATAAACGTTTTATAGAAACGTAAAGCATTGTTACTACTCTTTAAAAATGCTAGCATCCATTGATGATTTTTGTCTGAATCAGTTATTTACTGTGAAGGTTGAAAAATGATGGTTCCCTCTCTATTATTCTTTCTACATTTATTAATTGGCATTCTAATATAATAAAGATTTCCCTTTTCCTTCCTTCCTTCCTTTATTTGGTATCAGTATAGACTCCTGTATTCTTTTTTTAATTCAATGGGTCATAATGCATTGCTGGTATTATTGATTTTGATGCTCAGATTGTCCCAGATTTGGGACTATTTGGCTTTTTTTTTTCATTGTGAACTTTTTTCTGCTGTGTATAAACTTTTAAAAATTATTTAGAAGCCGGCCCCATGGCCAAGTGGTTAAGTTTGCGGGCTTCACTTCCGTGGCCTGGGGTTTTGCCGGTTCGGATTGTGGGCATGGACATAGGACTGCACATCAAGCCATGCTGAGGGAGCGTCCCACATGCCACAACTAGAAGGACCCACAACAAAAAAATATACAACTATGTACCGGGGGGGCTTTGGGGAGAAAAAGGAAAAATAAAATCTTAAAAAAAAAATTAACTATTTTGGAATAATTTTAGATTTTGGAAATTATTTGGAAATAATTTTTAGAAAAGTTGCAAAGATATTTCAGAGAGTTCCCATATGTCCTTCAACCAATTCCCTTAATGTTACCATCTTATATAATCCTGGTACATTTGTCAAAACAAAGAAATGAACACTGAATACATTACTATTAACTAAACTTGCGGACTATTTGGATTTTTCCAGTTTTCCCACTAATGTCCTTTTTATATTATTTGGCTTTTTAAAAAACCAAATGTACATATAACTTTTATAAAACACATAAGCTAATTAAAAACAAAATAAAGCAGCTCACCCTCACGCACCCCCCGTCAAAAAAAGATATTTAGATGTACACTGGAGGATGCAGATAAACAGCCTGGATGGTATTATAAGTGTACCTTAGTGAAGAAAAAGATCTACATTTCCCACAATCGAGACACTGAGTAGTTTTGGAAACTATCCAGGCAGGAAATTTTTAGCAAAAGAAGCAATACTGAAAAACGGACAAGACCATGTGATTTTAGTAGACCTCTGTCCCTAGTCTTTCCCAATAATCACTCTGCTTACCTTTCACCTCAGGACACTCTTCTTTGGAAATCAACAGGAAGTACTTTTGCTTGAGTTGAACTAGTCAGGTATCCTCTGTACCAGCAACACTCTATGTTAGGTAACTCCATTTGGCCACGTTTTCACTTCAGATTGCATGATTGATCCCAGTACAAAAGATCAGGAGTGCTCAAATCATTAAAAACCAAAATAACCTATGATACACTATATCTCTTCTCTCATCTAGAAGCATCCTGAGGCTATTAGTTAACATCATCTCAGGAGTCAATCAAGCCTGCATGCAATCATGCCACAAGCATCTATCCACTGCACTCCTACCGTGTATAAGGCACTGGGCTGGATGTTCAGGGGTAAGAGCCCAACTTGAGGGGCTCATAATTTTGTTAAAATCATTGCCAACATACCTCTGGAGAGGGCTAGGGCAGTAAGAGAGACATTTCAGAATGTGAGATAAGGTTAGAGCAGTGGTTTCAAACTTTTTCAGCCCAATACATAAAACACAGCTGCTCTGGTTGAAACAGGAGGGGCCTACAGCCCCATATACTCCAACTCCCTCTCTCCACTCTGGGGGCCCCAAAGGCACCTCCAGGGGACCCTAGGGCTCAGAGGAAGAAATTCTGAAAACCTCTGGGCAAAGGCAAGACTGGGTACCATTTGTTGGGGTGGGGGAAATGGGGAGTGAAACAAATGATTAACAGATAAATCATCTCTTCTTTCTTCGTGGCTCTCAAATCAAATGTTTGGAAAATGATGTCAATTAACTGCACCAATAACAGACTTACTTTTGAGTACAGGAAGTGAACTTTCTACATGAATTCAGGAAAATCAGTTTGTATAACTACTCTCCATGCCTGCCACAGTTCTATGTCTTTACAGGCCATGAGATTTGATGGAGACTCTGAATTTCCTACAAGACAAGTACTTCTCTTTGAAATGTGTGAAAGATGCTGAAAGAATCTGGACATTTAAGAATTTGTGGTAACAGTGATTCCTGTGGGTATCTGGGCTAAGTTGCAAGGAGAGAATAAATAGGCTGTTAGAGGCCCAAGAGCCCCTGGCTATGGCATCAGGAGTCTGGTTCCACAAATGGAATAGCAGCCAACGCCCAGGAGTTCATCTGTCTTTCCTTTGGGTTGTGTGTAGCTGTTCCTAGCTGAGGAGGCCAGTAGGATTATGTTATTTTGGACTCCAAGTGAGGTCAGCCAGCATGTTGGGAGTATGTTGGAAGAGGCCTCGCCTCAAGGGCTGTCCCAGACACACCCAGCAGGATCAGGCCTCCCTAATATAGAATCCTCCTTAGGAGCACAGAGCTTGCGTTGCTTTTGGCTTCTCAAATATGTTACAGAAAGGTTCTGCTAAAAGTCTACTCCCAAAAGTTAAACACAAACACTCTAGAAGAGGCCTGGCTCTGAAGTAGAACGGACTCTTTCCTAGGACCATCTGGTGTGGGTATATCTTCTTTTCCCCAAGTCTATTTCCTGCCATATGAACCAGAAACATGCAGCCATCTTAACGTGATCAAAATCACTGACAGAGAACATCTAGGCGTGGAATCCTCAGTGGGTTACAAGCCTTTTACCTCTCATGCTCAGCTGTGCCTGAAGCTCCCAAGGCCCCAATTCAAAGAATAGACTGCAGCACTGGGAATTACATACCCAGGAAAAGAAAAAGCTAGAAGCCACTGACCCTCACTGAGCTGTAAAGGGTTGCTTTCCTTTATTCCATAAAACCTGACAATAATAAACCCAGCTTTGTCCCAGGGTCTCTCTCTGCCCAAAAGGGATTATACCTAGAAAAAAACATCTTCTCTTCCACTGATCCAGCCAGCAAGTGTATGCCTTTCTGCATTAGGTCAACCATTTGATTCCCTCTTTAGCTCAACTCATAACACCTGTTTGGAGGCAGAAGGCTGAAACAGATGACCTCTTAACGTCCCTTTCAGCTCTAATTACAAACTAATCCAAATAACCTGGGGCCCAAAGGAAGGCTCCTATGTAGGGTGTTAATGTCCTCCCTTTCACCCTCCTGCCTTTCAACATAAATAACACAGACACACACACACATCTACACTCCCAGGTGCCTGGCTTCTAAGTGCAGTTAGAAGTCTCTAGAAATTGAGAATTTGCTGTAAATCTTATCTCTTCTGAGGATGCAGGTTAGGGAGAGAGAGGAGGACTACAGAGAATTAGGAAAGATTTAGTTCCTACCTTGACAGACTGAGTTCTTCAGATGAAGGGATGGAGGATGCAGCAGTGAAGGAGGCCTACGGAATAAAGATGCAGCAACGGAGGTGGCCCACGGGCTAGAGATGCAGCAGTGAAGGAGGCCCACGGGCCAGAGATGCAGCCATGGAGGCGGGGCCCACAGGCCAGAGATGCAGCAGTGAAGGAGGCCCACGGGCCAGAGATGCAGCAGTGAAGGAGGCCCACGGGCCAGAGATGCAGCAGTGAAGGAGGCCCACGGGCCAGAGATGCAGCAGTGAAGGAGGCCCACAGGCTCGCTCTCTGTATGAGAGGAAAGCCTCCCAACGCTAGGCAGCAAGGGAGCAGGAAATCACCAAGACCAGAGGCAGAGTACTAGGGGTGGATGTTGAAAGGCCCAGCATGGGCCACTTTGCTTAGAGAAGCCAGCTCTCAAGTGTGTATTTGCAGGAGCAAGTTAGCTGGGACGAAAGAGGTCCCCATGCTTCTCCTTGACTGTTCAATGTCCCTTTGGCTGTTCCTTTTGGCTCCTAGGCTCCAGGAAGCGAGGCCAGAGTGTTCTCTGCTTCCCTTCCCCTCAGGCAGTGGCCTGAGGCTTGAAGGTGGTAAACTGCTATCCAATCAGTCTGTTAAAAGCTGTAAATAAAAGGCCATATATGCATAGTGAAGCAGGCTCTAAAGAATCTGGATTGAATTACATGAGTCAGTTGTGAAGACAGGGTTGGGGAGGTAGGAGAAAAGAGGAGACAAGCCTAGGTGCCCTTCAAGGAAGGGTTTTCATTCGAGCACACTCCTCCCTGAGCATGACTGCTGGATGCCATCAGAGCCTTGCTCCCCTAGGGAACGAGGGTCCAGTCTGGCCTTCTTAGCAGAGGGATCACAGTCCTCGAGATGCCTCAGAGTCAAAGCCTTTTCCAGGAGGTGACATCTTCCAATAGATTTTAGGTGAGAGTCTCTGAGTCCAGCTTGCCATGCTTGGTAAGAGCACTGTGAATGCCTCACTAGCAAGTGGCAGGAAAGACCCTTTCTATGTACCAGATACTGTATTTGCTTTAGTTATAAGACCAAAGTGAGAGTAAACTGATGTTTACGTAAACAAAAAATTTTAAAAGCAGGTGGTTGGAGTCTGGCCTGGGTCCTGAGTATTTAGGAGCCTAGGTTCTGTAATGATTCAGAGCATGGATTTTGGTGTTGACAGGTCTGGGTTAAACTCTGACACACTACTTGCCAGCTGTGGACTCTGGGAAGTTAACTTCACTAAACTTCAGTTTCCTCATTTGTAAAACTGTCATAATATTTTCCCTCAAAGGCTGGAGGTAGAATTAAATAAGATATTGTATGTAAAGTGCCTGACAGAAGGTAAGTGCTCAGTTATGGTCACTCTTATTATATCTCTGGCAGATGACCAATGGATCCTCTCTCCTTTCCCAATTTCCCAGAAAACCTACAGGCACCAGGTCCAGGAAACTGGCTGGCAAAACCTCTTTAAATGAGCAAAAGGAACTGGAGTCATGTTCCTTTTTTCCCTTTCCTGCTCTAGGACTGAATCAGTCATCCTGTGCCCTTTATACTCTGGATGGGAAGGCTGGCCCTGGGAGCCCTAAGGCTCTCCCACACCAAACATACCAATCCTTCTCTAGTATTACCTGTTGTGGGGCATGCTCCCAGACTGATAGTGATTCTCCAGAGGACCCAGATCAGATCACAGTAGATGTAGGAAAGAAAGTCTGATCCAAAGCTGGCAGGATAGGTCTGTCCAGTCTGTCTGCCCATCACAGCTGCCTGTGAGGCTTATGGGTTAATAATAGCAACTCTGATGCCAGTGCATTAAGACAGCACTGTAGGAGGTGTTTATTTTTACACTCATGTCAGTATCAAGTTCTAGTGGTTACTGCCCAAATCTGGGGCAGCTTCCTGCTATAGGAGTGGCCTCAGGCTTCTCCAGGATGCTAAGTTGGATTCTGGAGGAAGCGAACCTTGTTGAAAGCAGTTCAGTATTAACAGGGATAGAGAGGGGAAAGGGAACAAACAGAGCTGTCATATGTCCAGCTGTCTGGTCCAAAATCTCTGGGACTAGGAGGATCTCAATTGAGAGCTGTGTTCATAGCATTCTCCTGAGTCAGGCAGGCCTGGGACAAAAGACCTAACACGTTGTATCGAAAGGGCACACACATAGACACAAACACACACAAATTGGTCACGCTGAAATGATCTGAATAAAATCAAAGAAAGACTGTCTCTCAACTAACCATAAGCTCAGCCTTGTCAGTCACAAGTCCCAGATTAGTGATGACATGGCAAGAGAAAGAAAAAAGCCCACCTGGGAGGGTTTTATACGTTCTTTGAAACAAAGGATGGTTAGGCTGGTCCTTCTTTGATTTGCATAGAGTTTTTAGCAGGTATATCAAATCCCCTGAAAATTTATTTGGCCAGAGCTTCTTTCCTAGACATGACATAATAGGACAGAAACACCAAGAAACCAGTCCTTATCTGGCTGGAAGCCAGTGCCCAAAAAATCTCTCTTGGGCCTCTTTATCCCCCAAGGCCTAGAGATTAGGGTCCCAGGGACCTTACACTTTGACCACAGTATCTGGAACTCAGTGGACATCCCACTCATCTCACTGAAAGGCAGCTCCTAACAAATTTCATCTTGTCCCTTCAGGCAGACAGGGGTCTGAGGAGGCTGACAGCTGATGTAAATAGATGTAGACTGCCCTACTGAGGGGTCATGTGCACAGTAGACTGCTGTGGAATGACAAAAATGTACCACACAGCAGGTAGGAATGCTGAAGTGCAAAGAAAGCAGCCAAGCACACAGTAGCAGTGACTCCATCATCTTCCTGCCTGAGGCTGACTCATAACCATCGTCAATGACACAACACATCAATACCCTGAGAGCCAGGGTTTTGGCAGGAAGGTAGGCTGGTGAACCACTCATTCAATACATTTTTTTCCTGTCATTCAAGGCTTATCTACCTGGTCATCAGAACAACAATGCAGCCTCAGGAACAACCAGATTTGATCACTAGAAATATGGGGTTTGATCTCAGTTCCATCTGGAAGCTACCCATGCCTAGGATAGTGGCAGGATGCCCAAGAATAGGAACACTGCTTTCATTCTTGGCTTTTCCTCCAACTTGCTGGGTCATCTGGGGGCAGAGTACCTGTCCTCTCAAAGCTCTAGGTTTACCACCTGGAAAGGGGCTAAATGTATCCACCTTCTGGTGTTGTAGCAAGGAAAAATATTTGAACAATTAAAATAATAAGTAGCAAGAAATACAAATGCTGTAAATTCTTTGGACTCAAGTATTTCAGAAATATAACTGTCATTCATGCATACGGTAGAGAGCCCTGGCCTTCTGGGTTTCTTTTTCTAGGTCACAGTGGCCATGTTAGGAAGTGAACCTGGTCTGTGTCTTGAGGTGCCTTTCTTTCAAGCCTATAAACCTGTGGTTTGAGGAACAGTTTAAAAAGTTAGGAATCTGCTTACCTAGACATAAGGTATTAATTTCTACTAATGCATAATAGAGAAAGCAGAAATATGCAAACAAAAAGAAACACCTCCACTCACCCACTTGCTCCACTTACAAACCTAATTCTCCCCTACACCTGGGCCCAGGACATGGATCTGAGGCTTGTATCCCACTGATACAGCATTCAGCAGCAGTACTTACAAACTGGACTTAGCCCAAAGGCCTGATCAAGCAATGGTAATGAAAGGATGTATTCCACTGCTGTTAGAACAAAGGCAATACTGTATTCTAAACCTAACAGAAGCCTTTGCTTTTTCTAGCCCAGCAATCCCTCAGCATGAGGTTAGTTTACCAGGTCTCCAGAGCTCCTGGAGAGGAGAAATGGAAATCTATTCTTTGTTGATGCTGACAGCTCTTTTTCTGCAAGTGCCTACCCTGGATTCAAAACAGATGTTCTGACTCCTGCAGGCTCTAAGAAGCCCGACCCTCGTTTCAGCAAACTCTCTCTGTGAAGGGCTAGACAGTAAATACTTAGGCTTTGTGGGTCACATAGTTCTGCCACATATTTTTTTTTTTAAAAACAACTCTTTAAAAATGTAAAAACCATTCTCAGTTTGTGGGCCATATAAGATCACCCTGGCATGGGCCATAACTTGCTGACCTCTACTCCAGACCTTAAAGGCCTTTCTATTCAAAGTCTATACCTCAGAATTCTGACTCTGCTAGGCCTGCCTTGAGATGCTCTTTCCTCTTCCCACAGGGCTGACGCATACATTTCAGAAACAGCTTCCCTCCAAGGAGCCACTGAGGAATGTGAAGGAAGAATTCTTTTTTTTTTTCTTTTTGAGGAAGATTAGCCCTGAGCTAACTACTGCCAATCCTCTTCTTTTTGCTGAGGAAGACTAGCCCTGAGCTAAAATCCATGCCCATCCTCCTCTATTTTATACGTGGGACACCTACCACAGCACAGCTTTTGTCAAGTGGTGCCATGTCCGTACCCGGGATCCAAACCGGCAAACCCCGGGCCGCGGAGAAGCAGAACGTGCGAACTTAACCGCTGTGCCACTGGGCTGGCCCATGAAGAATTCTTAAGTTATTTGTATTGGAGCTGACAGACTGGCTAATTCCCTTCATATAAAGTGCTTCAAAAACATCTGTGGAATTTAGCTTATTGCATTATCATTCCGGAGTGCAGACTGAGCCATAAACAGTCTTTATCTTTCTATTTCTGCTTAATAATACCATCCCATGCCTCTACGAGTCTTTTTTTTTCTGCTCACAGGTTCTAAACCCACACTTGAATTGGCTCAGGTCTCAAGTCTTTCTCTCCTCCCCACCTCTCCCACTTCTATATAAGGTATGGTTGTGGATAGCAAGGAAACTATCAGCAGTCAGATGGGTGTGTGGACACAGTAAATATGAATGAAAGGTGTGAGGATGGGGTGAGCTCATTTTGAGCAGACTTAGGGCTGACTGAATCTAGGCTCTATTACAAATAGTTAGAGGCTTCGTAAACAGATCACACTGCTAGAGAACCAACCTAAGAACGATGTGCAAAAGGGTCAGGAATCACTGGAGTTAATACTTCCCCACACACCACGACCTAGAAGGAAACAAATGATTTACAGCTAAAAACTAATACTTAAAATAATAATAGCTATTATTTATTATCTACTATGCTAGATGTTTGTCATAAATTGATTTCTAATCTTCACTTAAATAACCCTGCAAAATAGATATTACTATCGCTATTTTTCAGTTGAGGAAACTGAGGCTCTTGCAGAGATAACTTAATCTAAGATCACAGAGCTAGAAAGTAGGGGAGTTGGGTTTGGAACTCTTGTCTGACCCTCTCCAAAGCCCTTGCTCTTTCCACTACAATACACTACTAATACCCTTGGTGGAGAACAGTAAGCAGATGCCTTAATTTGGGTCCTGTTTAGACTTTGTTCTAAATAGCAACAATCTGTTGGTCTGCTCTTTTCTATAATGTGACTATTAATGAATGACAAGCTGCCTAAAATCACAAGCATGACAATTTTGTGTGGTTGTGATTCAGGTCAAATCAATACAGCTATATTTACATTTAAGCTTGGGCCTCATTTGAGCTAACACTTGCTTATTCTTTACAGCAAGAATAAACAGGATTTTAATACGTTAAATCTTTGCCTAGTGGCCAAATAAGTCTCTTTTCTTTCTTTCTTTCTGTTTTTTTTTTTTAAAGATTGGCACCTGAGCTAACAACTGTTGCCAATCTTTTTTTTTTCCTGCTTTTTTCTCCCCAAATCTCTCCCCCAGCACATAGTTGTGTATTTTCAGTTGTAGGTCCTTCTAGTTGTGGCACGTGGGATGCCGCGTCAACGTGGCCTAATGAGCCGTGCCATGTCTGCGCCCAGGATGTGAACCAGTGAAACCCTGGGCCACGGGAAGCAGAGCGCACGAACTTAACCACTTGGCCACGGAGCTGGCCCCCAAATAAGTCTCTTTTCAACAGCAGTATATATATATCTTCGTGCAATCAATGTTATCTTGTAAACAATTTGGCTGAATTGTAGTTTCCCATCTTCCCAGGCCCTAGACTGTTAGTTGCCAATCAAATATCCATTCTCCTTTCCTCTTTCAAATTAACAGAACCCTGATATTCAGCTGGGTACGATGCTGCCCAACTAAAACTCTACATTTTCACTTCCCTTGGAGGTAGGCGTGGCCATCTCAGTTATGGTAGAAATGTTTCTGAGACTTCCGGGTAATCTTTTTCTGATGAACAGGGTGCATCCTTCTTCCTCTCTTCCTCCATCCTGATGCTAGGAAGGTAGTGTGATGGCTAGAGCTACAGTGGCCATCTTGGACCATAAACATGGCCTAGGTATAGCAGAGCAAAAAACTGGAAGGGGCCTGGCTTTCTAATGACTGTGCAGCTGCCATACCAGCCCAGGACTGTTTACCTCTGGATTTTGTTGTTGTTGAGAAAGAAACTTTCGTCTTATTTAAGTCACAGTTTTGTGTTTCCGTTACTCATATTTATTTACACTTTATACATCCAACCACATCCCAATAACCATCAACTCTTCTTAATTCTAGCCACCCTTCTCCATCCCCAATGCTACTACCCAAGACCAAGTTATACTTATCACTTGTCTGAACTCTTACATCAACCACTAACCTGGCCTCCCTTCCCAGAGCCATTCTCTGAAAATGAAGTTTATTTATATTCCCCTCTTGTTTAAAAACTCTTCAAAGGTTTCCCATAAAATCTAGGCTCCTTAAAGGTGTACTCTACCCTTCGTAACTTACCTCTCCAGTCTCACCTTTTGCCACTCCTACCTTCTCTGCAGTTATACCATCACCTCCGTACTGCCAGAACAGGGCCCCTCCACTTTTCTGGCTAACTCTTAATCATCCTGCGGGTTTTCAGCTGAAACATCACAAGTTCAATGGCTCTTCCTAGACCACATTATGTGCTCTGGTTACATGCTCCCAAAGCATCTTGCACTTCCCTGTATCAGGTTTTATAATATTTTATTTAGCTTCTAACACTAGAAAGCAAACTCCATGGGACAGGAGCCCTGTCTGTCATTATTGACTATTATATCCCCAGAACTGAGTACAGTGTCTGGCATACACAGCAGATTAATTCTTTTTGAATGAATGAGTGAAATTTTCAAGAGGGCAGCCAAGCAATATGCATCAAAATTTGAAATAAGTATACTCTTTAGTCCGCTTTAGAAAATGTATTTAAAAGAAATAACACGATAAAAGTACACAAAGATACATACATAAAGATGTTTGTTGAAGTAACATTTATAAAAGCAAAAATTTAAACAAATATTCTAAATGCTCTCTCAATAGAAAATTGATTAAATAAATGATGAGGTAATCCACATAATGAAATACTCCACAAAACATGAAAAGATAATGTGTTAGAATAGTTGCTGAGATGAAACTGTGTCCACAAGACAGGTATTTTTAAATAAAGCAATTTATAGAGTCTAATTCATGATCCCATTTTAATTTTTTAAAAATGCACACACATTTTCTTCTTTTTGTTTATCTGTATTTTCTGAGTTTTCTGGCAGTAAATGGGCTGATAGAATCTTTTGAGCCATCTGGGATCCTGACAGGCCTGAAAGCCTAGGCCTCATGGACCATATCATCACAGGAGACATGAAGGGCCACCCATTTACAGCCCCAAAGAGGAAAAATACCTGTACTGGGGCAACAAGTATTAATTAAGTGCCTAACAACTTATCGCAGGGAAGAAGCAATAGCTACAGGCATGCCCTAGGGCAAATTATAATCCATTGAGAGAGCTATTTGTTATTTTGAAAGATTCACATCACATTCAACGTTCTAAAATGCCTTATATTAGCTTGAGAAAATTACGGAAATAAAAACAATTAATTAAGATGAGAATATTCTTGAAACTTGTACCTGCCCCTTTCATGAATAATTTAGTAAAATAACTGGCCACACCTGAAGAGGGGAAATTTTCTTGTATTTTTGTTTATTTTGAATTAGCTAGCACATAGTTCATAGGTGGACATAAACCTGATGGTCACCTTTATTAGAGAGTTAGGAATACAAGAATTACATAAAGTACAAAGGACTTTAAAGCAAGGAAGTGTATTCTAACCATTTACATTTTCTCTTTCCTTCTTGGTTGCATGTTAAGGATAAAGACTGTTTTGTTCCTCTCTGTAGTCACTTAACCTAGCCTAGAGCCTGGCATATGGCTTAAACTGTTCACTTAATTGAACTAAGGAGGAACTGAATTTTCACCAAACCCAACTGGAAAAATTTCTTTTTCCAGAGCAGAATTTGGTTCATTATAGCTGTGGACATATTTACACACACTAGTTCTAGTCCTCCTTGTTGGGGTGAGGGGTGCTGAGAGGATAAAAGGAGTACCGTAGGGGCTGGCCCTGTGGCCCAGTGGTTGGGGTCGTGCGTTCCACTTTGGCAGCCCCAGGGCTTCGCCGGTTGGGATCCTGGGCGCGGACACAGTACCGCTCGTCAGGCCGTGGTGGGGCGGCACCCCGCATGGCAGAGCTGGAGGGACCTACAACTGGAGTATGCAACTATGTACTGGGGGGCTTTGGGGAGAAGAGGAAGAAGAAAAAAAAAGAAGACTGGCAACAGATGTTAGTTCAGGTGCCGATCTTTAAAAAAAAAAAAAAAAAAGGAGTACAGTTGTGGGGTTGTGGGTTTCTAGAATGTGCAGGGCAAGCATGCCTAGGGACAACTCCTCTGCCAGAGTTCCCCTTACCCGGGCACTGCTAGTGGGATCCGCAGCACGAGAACCAGAACAGCATGTTCCAGCCAGAGTGATCAATCCCTCTCTCTCCCTCTTTCTTTCTCTCTCCTCACTTAACCTCACTAGTCTTCAACTGTGTTAGCTGCTTCCAGTGGAGGTGCTGAGCATCTAGGAAAGAATGCAGATGTCTTAAAAAGTCCAGCGGTAGCTGAGGAACAGTTTGTTTTTTCCTAAAAAAAGGGCAGGCTATAAAGTTACGTAAGACTCGGCTCTCCTCGCTGGGAGCTTTTCCAACTTCAGCTGGAGAGATTCCTCAAGCTGTTTAGAGTTTCAGGAAAAGGGTTTGGAATTTCCTGACTGACCAACCTATACTGGAGCCATCTCTGGGCAGAGGTGGGGAGGTTCCAGGAAAGAAAGCAGTAACTCTGTGCTCCCACTGTCCCCCAGTTGTGGCCCCACTGAGTTCCCCTGGGGACAGGAAATAGCATGATCCATTTATAGTTAAAATCTCAGAACAAGGACAAGCCCCATTGCCAAAACCAGAGCCCAAATGGCATGGAGCCTTTGGAGACCCACCCAAAGGAGGCAGGACCTGGGGAATCTAAAAGCCCAACCTAGAGGCGCAGCAACACTGCTCTGGAAGGGCTTTCTTCCCTGCTTTAGGCAGATGTATGGAGGAATTTGTGGCCCTGAGAACCTCAGATGTCAAAGTCTTGCCCAAGGACTAGATGAATCAATGAACAACCATTAACTGAGCACCTAAGAAATGCCAGGCACTGTAGTATGTGAACAAAACAAACCTGGTGCCTACCTTCATGGAGCTTATAGTTCACCTGGAGAGACTAAACAAATAATTAAATCACTATGATAATACAAACATCAAGTAGGTCTTTGGAATGTGCCACATCCAAAGGAAAGACAGCTAATCTAGGGAGGCCAATTAGCATATTTATTAATCAGAGACCAGTTTATCCTCAATCAGCAACCAAAATTATCTGTATTTGAACTGAAAACTCTGGCCCTTGAAGGAGTCACTAGAATCTATCAATAACCTGCCATCAGTTGAGCTCCATTTTTATTTCCATTCACTTTGCAGGAGTTCAGTCCCTATTTACACCACACACTTTTATTTAAGGCATAGGAACTCACTTCAGCTAACAAATTACTGTCCATTACAATGAAGAAATAGAACCCTGATTAGCTCTTTCCAGCTTCAGGCCATTCATTTTTGTTTCTTTCTGGTCAACACAGAGAGCTAAGAAAAGGTTGGTACATAACTCTGCTCTTAAGGACTAATTCTGCAGCACTGGGCAAGTTATTTGATTCCCCTCAGCCTGAGTGTATTCACCTGTAAATGGGAATAATAATCCCTCTCTTATAGGGTGGTGGTAGGAGTTAGAAGATATAGAAAACCTCTAGTACAGTGACTGGCATTTAGTGAGGGCTCAGTAAATGGCAACTATAATAAACGTGAATCAGGAATCTCCTCTTTTCTTGAACCTAAATCCTTCCCATTGCCTTTTTGAGGCTGTGCTCTGTTCAATTTACCAATCTGCATCAGGGAATCTTGTCAACGGCATGCCCAGTGCTTTTCTTTTCAATAGGCATAGCACCTCAAATTCTTTAACCTTCACAGATCTGTTCTTTGTCCCCTGTAGGTTGTAAAGTGGCTCTGTCCCAGGAAACATCCCAAGGGAGCACACAGAAAGGAGGCAGAGTGAATCTGCAAGTTACCTGTGAATCAAGAATTTCCCATCCAGGGGCTGGCCCTGTGGCTGAGTGGTTAAGTTTGTGTGCTCCACTTCACGGCCCCGGGTTTTGCTAGTTCGGAACCTGGGCGAGGACATGGCACTGCTAATGAGGCCATGCAGAGGCTGTATCCCACATGCCACAACTAGAAGGACCTACAACTAGAATATACAACTATGTACTGGGGGGCTTTGGGGAGAAGAAGGGAAAAAAAAAAAGATTGGCAACAGATGTTAGCTCAGGTATCAATCTTTAAAAAAAAAAAAAAAATTCCCCCCCAGTGAACCACAGTGAATTCAGGGACATGAACTGCTCACTGTCAGCTGAACAGTGAAAGGGAATCCTTCACATAAACTCACGGGCTGACAAGATTCTCCTTAAAAGGTCTAATTATTTCCAGACATGTACACCATGGGACCCTCCCCAAGTCCCACAGCTTTTGCATTAGAAAAGTCTCCCTACTCTATCCTCTCTTCTTATTCCTACAATCAGTGCTCTAATGCGAGGCCCTCTTTCAGCACTTCTTTCAAGGGCTATTAGTTCAATCTTTGGGCAAAGATTCCTATGGGCCAGTAATTGAGACTATTGCTGGGAATACCGTGGTGACAAAAACATATATTATCCCTGCCCTCATGGAGCTTACAATCTAGTGGAGGAAGGCAGATAATCAAACAAATAAAAATATAATTACAAAGTGTGATAAATGCTGTGAAAAAAAAGTACAGGGTATTAAGAGGACCTGACCAAGGACCTGATTGAGAGGTCAGGGAAGGCTTCTCTCGTAAAATGATGCTTACATTGAGCCTTGAAAGGTGAGCTGAAAGAAAGTTAGACAGGTGAAGAGTGGGGAACAACATCTCAGGGACTGGAAATGATATGCACGAAAGGCCCTGAGGCAGGAAGGAGGCTGGGATCTTAGCAAAAACTCAAAGAAAGTCATTGTGGCTGACAGAGTCCGTCAGATTTGACACCGGGGAGTGCATTGGTGATCTTGACATAAACAGTTTCAGGGGAAGGGTAGGAAAGGAAGTCAGACAGCAGAGAATGCCAGAGTGAATGGAAAATTGAGTAGACAGTATGGGTGGTTTTTAAAGAGAGTAGAGAAATGTGACAATACCCAGAGGGTGATGTGGTGTCAGGGGATTTATTTTTAAATTAATATGTATTTTATCAAATTAATATACGCACATGGTTACAAAGTTAAACAGTACTATAAAGTTTATAACGAAAAGTAGCAATCCCCAGCTCAACTCCTTTCCACCTGTGTTCTCCAGAGACTTCTACATTCAAATCTTTTAGCTGTCTCATGTGGCATTTATGTCCCTGTTTATAAATAAGATGCTTATTTAATTATTTCTTGATTTTACACATTCTCTTTTGACTTCATAGAAGACAAAAACCTAGCATTTTTACACTCACCTTCCTCACAATTTCTGATTAATATCCAGTGTTTACTATGATTTGGTAGTCTATGAATCCTTATTATTACTATATAATTTATAATTTAACTTTCAATACTTGACTCTCTTTTGGTTTAGTTTTCTATATATTTGTTCCTAATTCTTCCCAAATTCTCTAGCAAAACCACAAAAACCCCTCTCAGTATAATTTTCCAAATGGCAATAGTTTTTTTTTTTCTTGGAAGATATTCCTTCTGGAACTTTCTGTTCTCCTGATACATTCTGAACTGACTCCTTTCTGGGCTTACACCACCACTATCACGCTGGACTTCTCTTTATCATCTTCCTAGGAATTTCCTTTATCTCTCTTCTATGTTAGTTTCCCTGTCTTCCAGATCCCATGATTTCTTCTTTCTTGTTTACTCTCTCACTTTGCTGGAGCATATCCTGTGGTAGCTTCCTAAGAAAGGATATCAGTAGGAACATTTTTGAAATGAATGTCTGAAAGTACACTGTTTAAACTTTCACAGTTATTAATTTTGCTGTGCATAAAATCCTAGGATGGAAATCAATTCCTTTCAGAAATTTGAAACCACTGCTCCATTGCTTACTAATTGGATTCCATAAGTGTTAAGTCCAATGCCATTCTGATTTCTGGTATTTGTATATAAACTTTTTTTTTCAAGAAGAGTTTTGAAATTTCTCTATATCCCCAGCGTTCCAAATTTTCACGATGGGGTACCCTGGGGTAGTCTATTTCTCTCTGTTGTGCTGGGCACTCAGTAGGTCCTTTCAATTTGGAAACTCACGTTCTTCAGTTCTTGGAAATGTACTTGTATTCTTTCTCTCTTTTCTTTTTTTATAACTTCCTCCCCACTGATGCTGAAGGTTTAGAAAAGAGAGGGATTAAATGATGAAGCAACTTCCCTGAGCAGCTGTAGTGGCTCCAGAATTTCTACACAGGTTCAAATTAGGATCAGCAAACAGATCAAAAGGGGTGGACGGGAGTAGGGTGACATCAAGGAATTGTCTTGAAGTTCCATTTGTATAGCAATCACAGTATTTTTACTCAGAATATAGGTTTATTTGGTGTCGCTTACAAAGTGTATCGTTTAGGTATGATACTCTCTGCTGTATGGACATAAGAAGCAATCTCAAAACAGCTTAAACAATAGAGGGTATGCAATTCAGCGCACCAGGGAGGGATCAGCGTTTGTTAGGAGGTGGGACACTTCCTCCATTGCACTAGTGAGGAGAGGATGACTGCAGACAGATTTGCAGATTGGCGGAAGGAAGTGAGAGAGTTCACGTTTGATGGTTTCCTTTTACTTTTCTAAGTATATGAGTCAAGGTCATCAACAAGCATACAGAAGGAAATAGGGAGGGTCTGAGGCTGAAGTGAGCAGTGAAGGTATAAAATACTTGTTCTAAAAAGTAGAGGAACAATCTTGTTAGAGAAATATAGTAAGATTGCTGGCCAACATAAGTTTGGTGATGATGAATTTAGAGTGACACTAAATCTGCTGGGCTGTACGATTTTCTCCAGCTGTTTGAGTACAGACAAAGAGAAGGTAAGGGGTTATGTTCATTCAGGGTTAGGTTCATTACTAGGTAAGTATATACATATACATATATATATATATATATATTTTTTTTTTAGAAAGTTAACCTTTCTTTAAAAGTTTTTTCCTTCTTCTCCCCAAAGCCCCCCAGTACATAGTTATTTTAGTTGTGGGTCCTTCTAGTTGTGGCACGTGGGACGCTGCCTCAGCATGGCTTGATGAGTGGTGCTAGGTCCGCAGCCAGGATCTGAACTGACGAAACCCTGGGCCACCGAGCAGACCGTGTGAACTTAACCACTCAGCCACAGGGCAGGCCCCCTAGATAAGTATACTTTTTAAAGAACAATTGTAGTATCAGTGAAGTTAAAGACTACCAGTGAGAGTATTTCAACAAGTGAATAGAATATGCTGAGCCATAAACCACAAAGTCTAAATGGCCACATGGATAAATGCTTATGAAATAACGTTAACGGAAAGCAGAATACAAAATAACTTTAATGCTACAATTATATTTCTGTAAAATTTATATATTCATGTTAACAGAAAGTATAGGCAGATGGGAGACAGGTAATTTATTTTGTTATTATTGTTTTATTTTTAAATTGTTTTTATATATTTATCTTAATTTTTATAACTCTTGTTTATGATCTTGTTCAGCTGAGTTCATAGATCTTCTTTTTGCAAGGCCTTTATCTAGTCTACCAGGCATAAGTGACTATTCCGTTTTCTTTCAAAGTTGTTTTTTACGGCTAAAACTAAACTCCTCCTAGGGCCAGGCTAGAATTTCCGTGATTGTTACTAAGTTCATGAATCTCTGGTGAAAGCAAAAAACCCCAGGAATGTGGCAGATTTGCGGTGTCAGTTCAGCTACCATAATTCATTCATTTATTCTACAAATATTTATTGAGCTTATACCATTTGTCAGGCATTGTGCTGGCACCATGAATATACAGCAGGAAATAGAGCCTATCACAAGTTGAGGAAAACCTTTGGCCCAAGACTGACATTCACAAATGGCTTCAAATCTAGCCTTGTATCCTTATAGAAAATGAAGTTATAAATGTAGCCATTTTAAAAAAAAATAACTTTACTGATAGATAATTCACGTACCATAAAGTTCACCTTTTTAAAGTGTAAATTCAGTGGTTTTTAATGTAGTCACAGAATTGTATAATCATCACCACAATCTAATTTTAGAATATTTCCATCACCCCTAAAAGAAATCCTACACCCATTGATCTTGCATCCTACAATCTCGCTGAACTCATTTATTAGTTATAATAGTTTTTTGCTGGATACTGTAGCATTTTCCAAATATAAGATCACATAATCTGCAAATAGTTTTACTTCTTCCTTTCCAATCTGGATACTTTTTATTTCTTTTTCTTGCCTAATTGCTCTGGCTAAAACTTCCTGGAGAATGTCAAGTATAAGTGGTAAGAACAAACATTCTTCTCTTGTTCCTGATCTTAGAGAGAAAGCTTTCAGTTGTCTTTCACCATTAAGTATAATGCCAGCTGTGGGGTTTTTTTTAATAGACGCCCTTTACTAGGCTGAGGATATTCCTAGTCTGTTGAGAGTTTTTATCATGGACTTTTCAAATGTTTTCTCTGCATCCACTGAGGTGATCACATGATTTTCGTCCTAAATACAGTCATTTTTTGTACTAAAATAAATTTATTAATGTAAATCTTTAAAATATACCCAAATTATTATAACTCTGCTTTGGATTTCAATCACTTTTTAAATATGAAGAACTTAGAAAACGGAAGAGGCCAAGCTCTCTCTAGACCTCCGAGAGATCCTGGATTCAAAGACTGTTCCTGCCCTCATAGAGTTTACAGTTATGTAAACAGTGTTAGCTGTTATAATGGAGCCCTGGAGAAGGCTAATGGAAGCACAGTGGAAATCATTCCCAAGTTTGCAGGGGGCGATCAGGAAAGGTTTCAGAAAGGAGGTCACATGAGTAGATTCTTTTCTTTTCTTTTCTTTTCTTTTTTTTGAGGAAGAGTAGCCCTGAGCTAACACCTGCTGCCAACTCTCCTCTTTTTGCTGAGGAAGACTGGCCCTGAGCTAACATCCATGCCCATCTTCTTCGACTTTATATGTGGGATGCCTGCCACAGCATGGTTTGCCAAGCAGTGCCATGTCTGCACCCGGGATCCAAATCAGCGAACCCCGGGCTGCCTAAGCGGAATGTGCGCACTTAACCGCTGCACCACCGGGCTGGCCCCAATATGAATAGATTCTTAAAGGAGAAGTAGAAATATGCATGAAGGTCAGGGGAAGGATTTTAGTCAGAGAGAACCATATGTATAGAGTTCCTCATATTATACAGCCATGAGAAGGAGGGAAATCTTATCATTTGTGACAACATGGATGGACTTTGAGGGCATTATGCTAAGTGAAATAAGTCAGGAAGACAAATACTGTATGATATCACTTATATGTGGAATCTAAAAATGCCAGACTCATAGAAACAGAGTAGAACGGTGGTTGCCAGGGGCTGCGGGATGGTGGAGGAAATGGGGAGATTTTGGTCAAAGGGTACAAATTTCCACTTGTAAGATGAGTAAGTTCTGGGGACCTAATGTACAGCAGTGACTATAGTTAACAATACTGTATTATACACCTGAAAGTTGCTAAGAGAGATCTTAAATGTTCTCACCACAAAAGAGAAATGGTAATTATGTGAAGTGATACAGGTTTAACTCACCCTACTGTGGTAATCATTTTCCAATATATAAGTGCATCAAATCAAAACACTGTATACTTTAACTTACACAATACTATATGTCAATTATATCTCAATAAAGCTGGTGGGGGGCGGGGAGAGAGAGTTCCTCAGAGAGATCTGTGCCAGACAGTCCCAGACTCAGGATAGATTCTTAGAGTATTTACTGAAATGAGGAGTACTGAAATCACAAAAGAAAACTAAAGATCTGACCATATAAAAACTGTAAAATTCTATGTCAAAAATCATAAACAAAATTAAAAGGCAAACAAATATTTGGCACAAAAATAATAAAAGGCCAAAATCCTTAATATGTAAAAAATTTATGTGAATTGATTACTAAAAAAACCTAAGGTCTTTTAAAGAACACATAACATGAAATCTATCCTAACACATTTTTTTTTCTCTTCTTGTCCCCAAAGCCCCCCAGTGCATAGTTGTATATTCTAGTTGTAGGTCCTTCTGATTCTGCTATGTGGGATGCCACCTCAGCACGGCTTGATGAGTGCTGCCATGTCCGCACCCAGGATCCAAACCGGCAAAACCCTGGGCCACTGAAGCAGAGCATGAGAACTTAACCACTCATCCACAGGGCCAGCCGTGCTCTTAACACATTTTTAAGTGTACAATACAATATTGCTAACTATAAGGATAATGTACAGCAGATCTCTGGAACTTACTCATCTTGCCTTACTCAAACTTTGTATCTGTTGAACAGCATCTCCCTATATACTCCTCTCCCAAGTTCCAGGCAAGCACCATTCTACTTCCTACTTCTATGATCTTGACTATTTTAGATACCTCATATAAGTGGAATCACGCAGTGTTTGTCCTTCTGTGACTGGCTTATTTCACTTAAAACCAAGACCTTAATGGAAAAGTAGGCAAGATATGAGCAAACATTTCATAGAAGAGAGAATGGAATATAGGTAATAAACATACAAGATTTAAAACACTATTAAAATACTGTCTTTTGTTTATCAATTATCAGACAAAATAATAATAGTTAATTCTAGTGAAGGCAAGTAAAATAGGCATTTTTCACACTTTGCTAAAATGTGTATGTATAGTTTGGTACAACTTTCATATTGAGCTTGGAAAAAAATATGTATATATCAAGTCTTAAAAATTCAAATCCTGGGGCCGGCCCGGTGGTGCAGCAGTTAAGTGCACTCATTGCACTTCGGCAGCCCGGGGTTCCCCGGTTCGGATCCCAGGTGCGGACATGGCACCGTGTGGCAAGTCATGCTGTGGTAGGTGTCCCACATATAAAGTTGAGGAAGATGGGCATGGATGTTAGCTCAGGGCCAGTCTTCCTCAGGGAAAAAAAAAAAAAAAGACGAGGCTTGGCAGATGTTAGCTCAGGGCTAATCTTCTTCAGGGGGAAAAAAATTTCAAATCCTGTAACTCCATCTATAGAATTCTATCCTAAGGAAATTATCAGAGATGTGGACAAAGATTTTTGCATAATGTTGTTAAACTGAACATTTTTTAGAAAAGTGAAAAGTTATTAAAAAAACCCCCAAATGTCCAACATTTGGGCTAAGTAAATCATGGCACATTCAAACAATGGATTTGTTATCCAGCTATTAAAAATTTGGCTTCCAAGAACTGTTCAATGATATGTTTTCATTTTATGCTTGTCTTTATCTTTCAGGTTTTCAACAGTGAGCATATATTTCATCTATAATTAGAGACAAAGACAAAATATTTTCTCGGAAAATATTTTTAAACAAAAATATTTTTTTAAGTTTCAAAAGGAACATGTCATAGTATCCTTCATTTCATCTTTCTCCATAAAGACAGTTAAGTTTAAACATTTTCTAGGTTAAAGTCTGGGCAGCTAGTAGCATTTCCTTATAATGATTCTCCAAAATCCCTTAATCTTGAGTGAGTGAGAAATTTATAATCCTAATCTCTAAAGGAAGAAAATCCAGTGTGGAAATGATATGCCCCAAATCACACACCAGTGGCACTATCTGGCCTTCAATTCTTCGGTCTTGGGCATTGGTGCTTTCTTTTTTTTCTTTTCAAAAAAAAAAAAGCTTTTACAAATATGAGAACCACTGATTAAGAGGCTGAGATTTGAGTTTGGGTCTAAGAGTAGTTCTACTCAAAGTGTGGCCTTAGACCAGTAGAATCAGCCTCACCTGGGAATTTATTAACTGATAAATACTTGGGCCCAATGCCAGACTTACTGGATCGGAATTTCAGGGGCGACCCAGGTGGTTTTTATGTATCCTCCAGTTTAAGAAGCACATGTCTAGAGGAAATTAAGCAAAGAGGCCAATAGTACTCAATGGGAAGGAGGGGCAGAGTCTCCCAATGTTTAATGTGTATTTTTAAAAAGCATATACATTACTATAAAATATTCTAAAAACAAAGGTTTTTTTCATATTACAAACGAGAAAGTATAGCTAGAAAAAGCTGTCATGGCTCTGGGTTAAAAAAGGTTGACAAACTAGCATAAGTCTTACATTAAAGAGGGAAAAGGATCTATAATTTATTCCCAGTTAAATGCAGTTCATTAAATTGAGGCTAAGGGTTTCACATAGGAATTCGGGGACAGTATGTACACCGTAAACATTTTGGTTATACTTCTCTTGAACCTTGATTGGCAACTGGTGGATGGTCAACTGAAGATGATGGGATCTCAAACCCAACCATTTCTTTGAACCTCTTTCTACTCTGGAGTCATGACTCAGTAAGAGAAACATCTATATCTGTGGCTTTCAAACTGTGCTTTACAGAGCTCCTTCAGGGAACTATGAAATGGAGGTGAAGGGCATGGAGAGGAAAGGAGGAACAGGGAGATGCACAGGTTAGCCTCTACTTCCCCCAACTCCTTGCCTTCAACCAAAACAGCTCAGCTTTTATCTTTTTGTGTCCACTTTCCTGTGGAATATACTTGAACAAAGAGCTCTCCTCCAAAAAAAAGCCTGAAATTCTTTATTCTCTACTATTTTCACAACCCAATAAAAAGCAATAGCTGTCTTCTTTTTTCTCATGAGTTCAATGCTCCTTGTTAACCATCTATCACTACGACCTGGTTGTTAGAAAGGACTCACAAATGCATAATGGGGTAAGTGGTCCTGCTTCCAGGACTCCCTTCTCCAACCACTATCATTAGGGACGAATAAACTAATACAGTTGCAGGTTGCTGTGCCGGATATTAGGCAAAGCACATTACATAAACTAGCCTATAAACTGAAACAGACACTACACTAAGAACTATAGCTATATGTATAAAGCAAAGAGCATAATACCTAAAAGAAATAGAATAGCTCTTGCACAACCAAGTAAGAGGTGTCCTTCAAAGCAGTGACCTTGGAAGACTGAACTCATTCCAATAGTGCTCCTATTCAAAACATTTCCAGAACCCCTCTTTTGGAACAGCAAAAAACCCACCTAGCCAACTCACAAAACTGTGAGACACAATCAATCATTCTTCTAAGCCATTAAGTTTTGGGGTGCTTTGTTATATAGTAATATATAAGTGAAACAGAAATGTTTAAATCACTATGCTTTGGGGGATATTTAAAAGGAAATGATTAGTGTTACAGAAAAACTTTAGCTATCCAGAACCCTCATCAGAGAACAGATTGGTCTGGATAACAAAGCTTGGCTGTGTCCTTAAATAAACAGAATATAACTTCCTTCAAATAACAAGAAAAGAACATTGTGGAAGAGAAACAATTCCAAGATGAATGGGATGAGCAGTAGGTCTCCAATCCTCTCCTCTTGTGTTTTTGGGTTTTTTGTTTTTTTTTTTTTTGCTGGGAAAGGTTTGCCCTGAGCTAACATCTGTTGCCAATCTTCCTCCTCTTTTTTTCCCCTCCCCAAAGCCCTAGTACATGGTTGTATATTCTAGTTGTAGCTCCTGCTAGTTCTTCTTTGTGAGCTGCCACCACAGCATGGCTACCGACAGATGAGTGGTGTGGTTCTGTGCCTGGGAAATGAACCCAGGCTGCTGAAGCAGTAAGCGCTGAACTTTACCAATGGGCCATCAAGGCTGGCTCTCCTCTTGAGTTTTTGCTTTTTTTCCTTGGAACCATCTGAACCTTCTCTATGCTGACTTTAGGAATACTCTGCTCTCCTTTTTCCTTCACCTGAGCTTGGACAAAAATAACTTAACATTTTCCCCTAAGTACAGTAAATATAAGGCTGTATTTTCTTTCTTAAAAGAACTGTACAAGAAAAGAAAGGAAGTACAAAAGTATAAAAACAGATAAACAAGTTAAATATAGATTGTAGGATCCTAAGATAAACTTAAGTACAGACTTTGGAGCCTAAGATAACTAAACCCAGCCAGAAATTGGCTGGCTGTGTTTTTCTCTTCACCGGTTATCAATCCATTTTCCTTGACGACAAGACCTCATACAAGAAGCCAAAAACACAGCAGACTTTTCAGAGCTCAGTCTCATTTTCCTGGAGAAGATAAAAGACTATCTCCTTAAACCAAGAATTCCAGAGAACAGAAATTTTCTTCTTTAACTATCAAAATTAATTTCCAGAAAACTTTAGGTATTTTGGTAAAACTCTTTTAAAACACTGTACTTTTACTTGTACACTTTTGTTTCATATACTCTATATAGGCTATATCTTAACTTTTTCTTGATGATTCACTGATAAAACTAATTAATATACTATGCTAAAATACAGTTTTGTTCTCAGTGTCTATTAAGAGCTTGCATACCAAATCATCAAAACCATAAAACTCTGTGTTAAGAGTAAATATGGTTTACTTTTGCCATTTCTATTCAACATAGTACTGGAAGTCCTAGCCAGAGCAATTAGACAAGAAAAAGAAATAAAAGGCATCTGCATCTCTGTCTGCAGATAACACGATCTTACACACAAAAAACCCTAAAGACTCCTCTCCAAACTGTTAGAAGTAATTAATGAATCCGGCAAAGTAGCAGGACACAAAATAAACACATAAAAATCAATGAACAATCTGAAAAGGAAAAAGAATGAAATACTTAGGAATAAACTTAACCAAAGAGGTAAAAGATGTGTACACTTTAAAGGACAAAACATTGCTGGAAGAAATTAAAGAAGACACAAATAAATGGAAAGATATCCTGCATTCATGTATTATAACACTTAATACTGTTAAGATGTCAGTATCTGCAATATGTGCCAACATGGATGGACATTATGCTAAGTGAAATAAGCTAATCATAGAAAGACAAATACTGCCTGATTCTACTTATATAAGGTATCTAAAATATAGTCAAATTCATGAATTGAAGAGTGTGATGTTGGTTGCCAAGGGCTGGGAGAGAGAGAAATAAGGACTTGTTGTTCAATGAGTATAAAGTTTCAGTTAAGAAAGACGAATAAACACTAAAGACCTGTTATATATGAATTGGAAGAATAAACATAGCTAAAATGTCCATATTACTTAAAGCAACCAACAGATTCAATGCAATCCGAATCAGAATCCCAATGACATTCTTCACAGAAATAGAACAAAGAATCCTAAAATTTATAGGGAAGAATAAAAGACCCCAAATAGCTAAAGCAATCTGGAGAAAAAACAACAGAGCTGGAGGCATCACAATCCCTGAATTCAAAATAGACCACAAAGCTACAGTAATCAAAACAGCATGGAACAGGCACAAAAACAGACACACAGATCAGTGGAACAGAAGTGATAATAAAACCACACATCTACGGACAGCTAACCTTCAACAAAGGAGCTAAGAGCATACAATGGAGAAAGGAAAGTCTCTTCAATAAACAGTGTTGGGAAAACTGGATAGCCACATGCAAAAGAATGAAAGTAGACCCATCTTACATCATACACAAAAATTAATACAAAATGGATTAAAGACTTGAATGTAAGACCTGAAACCATAAAATTCCTAGAAGAAAATATAAGCAGTACACTCTCTGACATCGGTATTAGCAGCATCTTTTCAAATACCATGTCTACTCAGGCATGGGAAACAAAACGAATGGGACTTCTCAGACTAAAGAACTCCTGCAAGGCAAAGGAAACCATGAACAAAATGAAAAGACAACCCACCAACTGGGAGAAAACATTTGCAAATCATATATACAACGAGGGGTTAATTTCCAAAATATATAAAGAACTCATACAACTCAACAACAAAAATGAACAACCCAATCAAAAAATGGGCAGAGGATATGAACAAACATTTTTCCAAAGAAGATATACAGATAGCCAACAGGGACATGAAAAGATGTTCAACATCAATACTTATTCGGGAAATACAAATCAAAACTACAATGAGATATCACCTTACACCTGTTAGAATGCTATAATTACTAAGACGAAAAATACCAAATGTTGGAGAGGATGTGGAGAAAAGGGAACCCTCAGACACTGCTGGTAGGAATGCAAACTGGTGCAGTTACTATGGAAAACAGTATGGAGATCTGTCAAAAAATTAAAAGTAGAAATACCATATGATCCAGTTATCCCACTACTGAGTATTTATCCAAAGAACATGAAATCAACAATTCAAAGAGACTTCTGCACCCCTATGTTCACTGCAGCATTATTCACAAGAACCAAGATGTGGAAGCAACCCAAGTGCCCATCGACTGATGAATGGATAGAGATGTGGTATATATATACAATGGAATACTACTTGGCCATAAAAAAGACAAAATTGTCCCATTTGCAACAACACGGATGGACCTTGAGGGTATTATGCTAAGCGAAATAAGTCAGACAGAGAAAGAAAAACACTGCATGATTTCACTCATATGTGGAAGATAAACAAACACATGGATAAAGAGAACAGATTAGTGGTTACCAGAGGGGAAAGGGGTTGGGAAATGGGCAAAAAGGGTAAAAGGGCACACATATATGGTGATGGATAAAAATTAGACTATTGGTGGTGATCACGATGCAGTCTACACAGAAACTGATAAATCATAGTGTACACCTGAAATTACACCATGTTGTAAACCATTATGACCTCAACAAAATAAGCGAAAAAAAGAAAAGATCTGCTGTACAACAATGTACCTACAGTCAACGACATACTGTACACTTAAAATTCATTAAGAGGGGAGATCTCATGTTAAGTGTTCTTTCCACAATAATAAAAGGATGTTAATACCACCCAAAGCCATCTACAGATTCAATGCAATCCCTGTCAAAATCCCAATGACATTTTTTGCAAGAACAGAAAAATCAATCCTAAAATTCACGTGGAATCTCAAGGGATCCTGAATAGCCAAAAAAATCTTGAAAAAGCATAAAAAAGTTGGAGGACTCATACATCCTGATTTCTAAACTTACCACAAAGCTATAGTAATCAAAAGAGTGTGGTACCGTCATAAAGACAGACATATAGACCAATGGAATAGAACAGAGAGCCCAGAAATAAACCCTGGCATATCTGGTCAAATGATTTTTGACAAGAATGCCAAGACTATTCAATGGGGAAAGGACAGTCATTCCAACAAACGGTCTTGGGAAAACTGGATGTCCACATGCAGAAGAATGAACTTAGGCCCTTATTTTACCCATCATCCAAAAATTAACTCAAAATAGATGAAAGACCTAAACATAAGACATAAAACTATAAAAAAAACTTAGAGGAAAACATAGGGGAAAAGGTTCATGATACTGAATTTGGCAATGATTTCTTGGATATGACACCAAAAGCACAGGCAACAAAAGAAAAAACAAGTAAGCTGGACCTCATCAAAATTAAAAACTTTTGTGCATCAAAAGACAATATCAACATAGTGAAAAGGCAACCCACGGAATGGGAGAATAGGTTTTCAAATCACATATCTGACAAGGGACTTTTGTATAGAATATATAAAGAACTCTTATGACTCAACAATAGAAAGACATAACCCAAATAAAAAGTGGGCAAAGGATTTCAAGAGACATTTCTCCAAAGAAGATATAAAAATGACCAATTAGGGCACGAAACATACTGAACATCAACAGTCATTAGAGAAATGCAAACCAAAACCACAATGAGATACCACTTCATACCCACTAGGATGACTATTCCTAAAAACACCAGAAAATAACAAGCGTCAACAATAAAGCAGAAAAACTGGAATGTTTTACATTGCTGGCAGGAATGTAAAACGGTGCAGCCACTGTGGAAAATGGAACGGCAGTTCCTAAAAAAATTAAACACAGAATTACCATATGACCCAGAAATTCCATCTCTGGGTATATACCCAAAGAGCTGAAAGTAAGAACTCAAGATATTTGTACACCCATGTTCATAGCAGCATTATTCACAACAGCCAAAAGGTGGAAGCCACCCAATGTTCATCAACGGATGAATAAACAGAATGTGGTATATACATACAGTCAGCCCTCCATATCCATGGGTTCTGCATCCTTGGATTCAATCAACTGTAGACCATGTACTATGTTTACCATCTGAGGTTGGCTGAATCCTGCAGATGTTAAACTCACAGATATGGAGGGTCAACTAAGAGACTTGAGCATCTGCATTTTTTAGTTATCTGCAAGGGATCTTGGAATCAATCCCGAGCGGATACCAAGGGACGACTATACAATGAATCAGTACTAAAAAATAAGGAAATTCGGATGTAAGCTACCACATGAATGAACCTTGAAGACATTATGTTAAGTGAAATCAACCAGTCACGAAGAGATAAACGTTGTATGATTCAACTTACATGAAGTATACAGAGTAGTCAAATTCATAGAGAAAGAAAGTAGAATGGCAGTTGCCAGGGGCTGTGGCAAGAGGGAATGAGAGTTATTGTTTAGCGGGTATGGAGTTTCAGTTCGAGAAGAGGAAAAAGTTCTGGAGATGGATGATGGTGATAGTTGGACAATCATATGAATGTACTTAACGCCAGTGAACTGCACACTTGAGAATGGTGAAAAGAGTAAATTTTATGTTACGTGTATTTTACCACAATTAAAAAAAGAGTAAATGTGATAGGAGAGGTTCTGCTATGAGTTATACTTTCTTGTTAGACTCCGCCCCCCAACTCTCCCATGCCCCACCCCCACCCCATCTCTCCCAGAGAAATGTCGATATCTGACCAATCAAAATAATATGCTCATTTTGCATGACACATTCATTTGACAGGAACTACAATATCATATGCCAATGGCTGAGTGGGCGTTTTCTGGGTAACCTCACCACTGATCAATCAGACTATCGCTACAGAGCCTGTCCTTACCCTAACATGCATGAGTGAGCCATTGCAGTCAAGTGACTTTTAATAGGGTGCTCAGTCATTGTGTATGAGTAACAGAAAAGGGTGAGTTATTGTCCTAAATTTGCAGAGACAAAAATAGAACACATAAGCCTCCCCATGAACTAAGGTTGCCACATTTAGCAAATAAAAATACAGGACACTCTGTTGTTTATCTGGAATTCAAAATTAATTTGGCATCTTGCATTTTACCTGGCAACACTATGAAGTATTAGAAGTGACAAGAAAATAAATCAAATAATTCAGAGTGTTCTGGGGTTACTGAGTTCTTAAGAGGGAGCCTAGACAGGGAAAAGTAGAAAAGACCATTAAAAAGGTAGTAGTTACCAAAAATAAAAGTATTGGTCTCCAGATACCATGTCCATCCTTAATCCAGCTCAGGAGCCCCTCCCTGCTTTGGATTTCTATGATCCAAGATTTACTTTATAAAGACGGGTTAGAGAATAGGAGAAAGAGAAAGTGAAGAAGGATAAATCAAAGCCAGAAATGGGTGAGAACATACCCAGCCTCCAGGTGGGCAGGCCTGGCCTCAAAAAGGGACCTTAAACACTTAAAAATCAAAGGAAATCAGATTTTGACCTGGCTTAAAGCAGAAGAGAAGCAATCGTGCTAAGTGCCCTATGGCCATACAGCAAGAGGGGCACAGGGAAAAGAATACGAGGGACAGAGGTGACATCTCCCTCCCCTAAGCCATCCACTGCTTAACTTCCAAGGAGCCTTCTGGGAAACTCTAACCACTATTTTCACCTACTGCCACTACTCGCCAGCCAATTACTTTTCGCTTATAGACTCCTACGGCTTTCCAGCCCGTCTCACCGCTCAGCAATATCGTCTACTTCCCTGCGGAACACGGGCCAACACGGAGGCCTCGGAACTCTGTCTTACCTTCAGGAAACTGAACCTGTTCGAGTCACCCTCCTAGGAGTCAACGAACTTGTCTCCGGCTCGCCGTTCCCTGCGATCCCACCTTTAAAAGGCCCGCGTTCTCGCCTGCGGCTGACGCTGTCCACGCAGCGGGGACGCCGCCCGACTCTGGCCCGCCGAACCCGGGGCGCGCGCTGCCTGCCGCCCACGGGGGTACTCCGCTCTCGGGCCGCACACGCGGCCCGTTGGGACGCCACCCTGCCATCTCGGGGGTGGGGTGAGGCCCTTCATTCCCCTCCTGAAGCACCGGCCGGCCGCCCCGCTGCGTCAGCCCCCCCCCCCCCCCCCCGGCTGCGGCGGCCCCGGGGCGCGTCCCCAGGGAGCGCCGCGGGCCTCCCGGCGAGAAGAGCAGGGCGCCCCCAGGCCGCGCCACACCCCCGCCGCGGAGGCTGCTCGGCGCAGGGGAAGCTGGCGGCGGACGGGAGCCCAGCTGACCCTCCTCAAGAGGGAAAAGCATCGGAGCAGCCTCTGAGCGCTGGCCGACAGACGTTCCTGCGGCCCCGCCTGCACTTGTGTTCGTACACAGAACAGAAGCGGCAAACAGCCGCCCTAGACGCTGCGGTGTAAACGAAGCTGGACGCACGGACTAAGAGGGCGCACAGCCAGCTTGACGCTCCCAGACCGAGCGCCACAGGCCTCCCGCCGCGCGCCCTCGCCCGCTCCTCACGAACGGGGCCGCCGCCCGCCCGGCCCCTGCCCGACCCCGCCCGACCCCGCCGCGCGCGGGGAGCCAGACCCGCGGCCGCCGGCGCCCTTCGCGGCAGGGACGCGCCGCGGCAGGGGCCGCACGCCGCCAAGGAAAAACGGGCGGCCAGGGACCCGACGCCGCTCGCGGGGCAGCCGGGCCCCGGGCCGGGGCCGCGCTCCTGGGGCCGTCCCGGGAGACAGGGTCCAGCCACGACTCCCGCGCGCGGGCCGGCTGCGGAGTCTCCGCGAGGCGGTCTGAGGAGGCGGCTGGGGCGGATCCGGGGTGACGGCCCGAGGGCCGGCCGGCCCCGCGCGTTGGAGGGCTCCGGGCACGCGCCGCCGCGGGCAGAGGGCGAGCCGAGGCCCGTTCCTAAGGGCGCGTTTGGAACGCGAGGGCAACGGATCTCCCGGAGCCCGGCGGCCCCGGAGCAGGCTCCCTACCTCGTTCCCCGCCTCAGCGCGGTCCTCGGTTGGTGACGCCCGGCCTCCCTGCAGCTGTGGCGCGGTCGGGCCGCCCCTCAGGACGGCGGGCGGCGCGGGTGGCCGGGCCCGCGGCGCTCGCCCCCTCCGCACTCCCGCGGCCCCAGGCGCTCCAGCAAGAGGGCCGGCGAGGCCGCTCCGTGGCCCCGCCCCTCGGGGCGGTGCCGAGCGGGGCGCGCCGGGGCCGCGGGAGGCGGAGGGCTCTGGGCGCCGGCCGCCGGCTCCCCCACCGCAGGTGCGCTTGCGCACCCGCCCTCGCCGGCAGCAGTGGTTCTCGGCCGCGACGCCGCGCCAGGCCCTCTTGGGGAAAGTACAAAAACAAAACAACGGAATTAAAGCCTAACCTCAGCCGAGACCCGTTGCATCGGAATCCTCGCTGGAGTGGGGTGGAGTGGGGGGCGGGGGCGTCCAGGCTGTGATGTTTTAAAAAGCACCTCATGCAAGGCCAGCTGAGAAGCCCTGGTAAAACCTAGAACTGACAGACGCTCTCCTTTCGCCAAAACTTTCGTCAGGCTCCTCTGAATCCTCTGCTGCACTAGGGTCGACCTTGGGCTTCCCTCTCCGTCCTTGTAGATTCCAGTCTGAGCGAGAATTCTGCTAAGTCAGTGTAGTGAAAATCCCCCACCCTTGGGAGCTGACCACCCTCAATATCTTATCTGGGCTGCCTTCAGCAAGAATTCTGTTGAGTTGGTTTAACAAGAATCCCCCCAACCTCTTAGTAATTGCTATGGTCTGAATGTTTGTTTCCCTCCAAAATTCCTATGTTGAAATCCTAACCCCCAAAGACAATGGTATTAGTAGGGCCTCTGGGAAGTGATTAGGTCATGAGGGTGGCGCTCCAGTGATTATTAGTGCTCTTATAGAAGCAATCTCGCAGACCTCCCTAGCCCAGTCCTTCAGGTGAGGATACTGGAAGTCTGTGATGAGAGCTCTCATCGACCATGCTGGATCACCCTGATCTTGGACTTCCAGCCTCCAGAACTGTGAGAAATTTCTGTTGTTTATAAGCTACCCAGCCTGTGGCATTTTATTATAGCAGCCTGATCAAAGACTGTAATTTTCCATCCACTGATCCCTACTCTGCTCCTTGGCTATAAATCCCCACTTGTCCTTATTGGTGTCTTAGTTGACCTCAATCTCTCCCCAACTTCAAGATCCCATTGCAGTGGTCCCTATACCTACTGAAATGGTCCACCCTTAAATAAAGTATGCCATACTATCTTTAACAAGTGTCATGAATAATTTTTTCTTTAGCAGAATTTATGCACTTCCTGCTCCTAACAGCAGGCAGGGTGTGTGTAGGAGACTGAGGATCCTGTTGTCTCCTTCTTCTAGCCAAGGGGGTATGGAGGCAGGCGGTCATTCAGCAAATAGTTATTAGAAGCCCACTATGTTCCATGCTCTGGGAAAGAGGTAGAGACTAAGACCCTGTGCTCTAGGCACTCACAGGCTGGTTGGGTCACAGTCAAGGAAGCAGATAAATGTCATACTGCATAATGCATCCTTAGGCTTCACAGAAGTGGTATGACTCATCCTGTAAGCAGTGGAGAGAGACTGAAGGTCTTTATGCAGAGGCAGGAATGGTAAATCAAATATGAATCTTAGAAATAAAATTCTAGTGGTGAAGTGGAGGGGGCCAGGACTGCCAGTGGGGCAACCAATGAAAGCTGCACGTTTGTACAGTTAAAAATGGTCCAGGGAGATGGCCAACAGGCACATGAAAAGATGTTCAACATCATTAACCATCAGGGAAGTGCAAATCAAAATTACAATGAGATATCACCTCACTCCCATCAGAATGGCTTTAATTAACACGACAGGAAACAACAAGTGTTGGAGAGGACAGTGGAGGGAAGGGAACCCTTGTACACTGTTGGTGGGAGTGCAAACTGGTGCAGTCACTAAGGAAAATAGTATGGAGAGTCCTCAGAAAATTAAGAATGGATCTACCATATGATCCAGCTAGTCCACTGCTGGGTATTTAGCCAAAGAACATGAAAACACAAATGCATAAAGATACATGCACTGGGGCTGGCCACGTGGCCAAGTGGATAAGTTCACACACTCCGCTTCAGCGGCCCAGGGTTTCGCTGGTTTGGATCCTGGGCGGGGACATGGCACTGCTCATCCGGCCACGCTGAGCAGGTGTCCCATATGCCATAACTAGAAGGACTCACAATTAAAATATACAACTATGTGCTGGGGAGGTTTGGGGAGAAAAAGCAGGAAAAAAAAAAAGATGATTGGCAACAGTTGTTAGCTCAGGTGCCAATCTTAAAAGAACCGAAACAAAACAAAAAAAAGATACATGCACCCCTATGTTCATAGCAGCATTATTCACAATAGCCAAGGCTTGGAAGCAACCTAGGTGCCCATCAACGGACAAATGGATCAAGAAGATGTGGTATATATACACAATGGAATACTATTCAGTCATAGGAAATGATGAAATCTGGCCATTTGTGACAACATCGATGGACCTTGAGTGTATTATGCTAAGTGAAGTAAGTCAGAGGGAGAAAGTCAAATACTGTGTGATCTCACTCATAAGTAGAAGATAAAAACAACGACAAACACCCACAACATGACTAACAATAATGTACAAGTGAAATCTCACAAGGTTGTAATCTATCATAACATTAATAAAACAAACAAACAACAAAAAAAAACAACGGCAAACACATAGAAACAGAGATTAGATTGCTGGTTACCAGAGAGGAAGGGGGGAGGGAGGAGGTTGAAAGGGGTGATTAGCCACATGTGCATGGTGATGGACGGTAATTAGTCTTTGGGTGGTGAACATGATGTAATCCACACAGAAATTGAAATATACAATGATGTACACCTGAAACTTATATAATGCTATAAACCAGTGTTACTGCAATAAAAAATAAAAATAAATAAAACTAGGGCAGCATATAACAAGATAAAAAAAAAAGGTCCAGGGTGGGGACTTAATCCAAACTAGATCAATTAAAATCCCTTCCCTGAGAATTTGGAATTGAGGGACAGAGAACTACACCCTTACTCATGGTTGGACTTACAATGGAAATTTGAGAGCTGTGAATGACCACCTTTTGCTTGCCAAATGGCCTGAATAGCAAAGAAAACCAATTCGCTGAGAAGGATCAATCTGTTGCTTAGAAAGGAGCCAAGTCTAGATATAAAGAGACTACTCCCCAGGTTCTTGGGACCTTCCAGCAGCTGGTTCCACTACTTACTGAGGCCCAGCTTGATTCTGCCCTTGGTTCATGACACATCATTCTATCCATTCATATTGTCTCTTTTTTGGCTTCAGTAAGTGTGGGTTACTTCCTGTTATTTGTGTTAAGGGATAATTTTCAAAAAGGTCATGAGTCTTATACAAATATAAAATAATACATATTAAACTCACTAATGAGGGAACCAGTAAGATACTAAAACCAGTTCAAATGAGGATTTGACTTTTACAAATGTATAGTGTCTACCAGACAAAATTAATTTGCACCACCGGGAACAGGAATCACTTGCATTGTTACAGGCAGAAACATTTTGTATTATTTAAACAGAATTTCACTTTAGAAATCTCACTCTAGTAGGACTGTGGATATTGAATTAGAGGAAGGTAAAGAGACCAGTTAAGAGACTCTGTGGTAATTATGATGAGAAATGAGAGGGACTGAATTAGGGCAGTGGCTGAGGGGTTAGATAAGAGGAGATAGACTCGAGAGATTTAAAATCTCTTTAAAATCTCAAGGGTGTAAAATCTATAGGACTTAATGATTAATTAAATGTGTTGTTGCGGGCAGCGGGGAGTCAAGTAGAGCGAATAGTCTAGGATGACTCCCAGGATCCTCCAAATGATGAGTCTTCTCCAAAACTCTTTGCACATATCTTAGATTTGGGACTAGAATTGCAGGGAAATGTTGGGGCTAGGACAATACTCCCTTGTTTCTCTGTTTCTGGCAGTGGTAAATACTGTAAGGTTAAGTTATTTCCCCCACAAGTTCTTAAAAAGCTGTAGGGTGAGCCAGGTGGTCCTGCGATCTCTCCCTGTTCCTGAGAGGCTGTAGATTAGGAACAAGTGTAAACCTGGCCTCTGTAAATTGGAACTGCCTCTGTGTTTTTGTTATTGGCAGCTGTTCAATCTAGCTTAAGTAAAAAGATCTCACTGAACCCAACTTGAGAAAGCCCTTCATGGGGTTCTCTCCTGGAATGAAACAGTAACTTGTCGATTTCTGTTGGGACATCTGCTTCATTCTTCTCTCTACAGACTAGATACCTTGGCTCACTTACCTTCATACTCATAGCAAATCATGGCCACTTTAAAATAGAGGCCCCACTTCCCGAAACTATGACATTTTAGCAACTGTCCTTATCACTGATTTAGCTCTCAGAGTTCTCATTCTAATTCCCAGAGAAAGAAGCTATATTGGGTTATATATCCAGTCTTGGCCAGTTGTGACTAGGGGTAGTAAAGTCAACTAGCACAAACATGACAACCTAGACCCACCCCTTCATGAGGAGCTGTGTGGGAAGAGTCAGTAATCTATGGATTTAGCACCCCAATTATCAAAGAGGAAGCCATTGAGTAAATCAGTGGGATCATTTGATAAACCAGTGCCTGCATCTTCTGTAGCCAATCCACAAAGTCCTTTGGATCTATCTTCAAAGTATATCCTCTATTCACCCACTTATTTATGCACTGCTTTCACCCTAGTCTAAGGCACCACCATGCCATGCCAAGACAACTGTACTTGCCTCCTAGTCTCCTTGATGTCACTTCTGCAGCCCTTTTGCCCATAGAGTAGCCTGAACAATCTTCAGAATGGCTTTAAGCCCTCCACTGCTTCCCATCATATCTGTCTAACCCGCTCCTCTTGGCTCACCATGTTTCGTCCACATTAGGCTTCTTTTTCTTACATACAAAGCTTGCTCCTATCTTAGGGACTTTACACTAGGTATTTACTCTGCCTGGAATGCCTCTGCATCAGATTTTGGCAGGGCTAGATCCTTCTAGTCATTTAGGTCTCATTTCACGTTACTTCCTCAGAAAGGCCTTTTCTGATGACCAAATATAAAGTAGCTACCATTTCCCCCTCACAGTCTCTCACTGTGAAGTACTATTGTAGTGTCTTCATAGCACTTACCTGAAGGAGCTTGCTTACTTCAGTACTGTCTCTCCTACTAGAATGTAAGCTCCATGAGAGTAGAAACCTTTTTGATTTTTGTCTTTCACTGTATCTCCAGTATCTAGAATAGTGCCCAGATTGTGGTAGAAGCTCAATAATTATTTGCGGTATGGATGGATGAATGTGATGAAAGGGAATATGTGTGTATATATAACTGGAACCTTGAAAGAATGGGATTTGTGGGGTAGGGATGACTATAAAACCATTTTATTTTGTCTTTCACTCTTTAAACCCATGCCATGAGACTACTTCATGAATTTTCTGGTCATTTTTTAGATAGCAACCAGTAGTTGTTACTTTAACTTTCACTTTAATAATTAAGATGTCCAGATTAATGAAATAATTTTTTAAACTTCAAACTTTACAATCAAGGCTTTTCCCATTTCTCAGCTTGGCCCTATTGCAGGTGGCCATGTTCAGTGGGAAAAGGGGATGGGGCTTAGTAGATGTCTATCTTTTCTCACTTATCTCTTCTCCATTCCCAGCTTGCTAACCCCCTTTCTCCAGGGTTTGAGCAGGGTAGAGGGAGAGGAGATGAGGAAGGTTCTTACTTGACTAACATTGTCACAAACTAGTTTTTGTGCTTGGCAGGTATCTAAAGCTGACTCTTTCTCAAGGAGCCCTTTTGTAGGTTTTTCGGAGATTCCCTCCCTGTTGGTGGAAATATTTCTCCTATATCTAGTTACTTTAATGTGGGTAAATTCAGCTCTGTTGGTTGGTCACTTACAACTCCTTTAGAAATCTCTAGGCATTTAAAAAATCAACTTTATTGAAATATAATTTACATACAATAAAATGCACAGATTTTAAGTGTACAGTTTGATGAGTTTTGACAAATGTATACACCCATGTAACCACCTCCAAAATCAAGATATAGAATATTTACTTCGTGCTCCTTCACAGGCAATCAGTTCCACCCTCAGGCAACCTTCTATTTAATTAGAAACCTCTAGGCATTTGACAGCATATCCCCTGCTTCCTTTTCCTGAGGTCTCCTCAACCTTTCAGATTGTCTCTCCGACAAGATAACGAAACCCTAACTAGATCTCCTGTATGGCTCATATCTGGTCTACGGGGAGCACCCATGCCTCCCTTGTCCTGAAAACCAGTGGGAGCACAGGCCCATCTCACCACAGCCACCTCTTCTTGTTCTGCCATAGAACAGATAGCCAATTGTTCTCTTGCTTTTTAGATTTTCCAGGTATGAGTTGAGTTCTTTGTGTCCCCCAAACACATTAGTCATATCAATTTCTCCAAGTAACTTCCTTAAAACCCTCTCAACATGAACTGAACTAGTGGTGGGACTCAAAGCCCATCAGCAATTCTGTCCAAAGATCCCTTTCCAATGTCTGAATTTCTGACCCTTTTCTCAAGGTAGGTGAGGTGATTAGGAGTTGCAAACTCGTTTTCCACAGCCCTTTTTGCAAGTCTTGCATGGTCGTCTCACTTTGGAATGTGGCATCTGCTGTCTTATATCCTCAGCAGAGACTGAGACTCAAATATCCCAAGATGCATATAAACCACCAGGAGGGGATGCTGATTGTTCAGGAGTTTGGGGGGATATTATTGGTCCAAATTGTATTTTTACAAATGCCTTAGATGGGAGACCATGAGTGACCATGTTTCATAAAAAGAGGCCCCTAAAGTACAACTGGAAACTAGATACCGAAGAATAAGATTCATTTTGAAAGGGCGGGGTAAGAGGTAGATTTAGGACAAATACAAGGTAGTAGATTTCATTCATTTAGTCATTCACTGAAAAACATTAATAAGTGCTAGCACCCTGCTGGGTGATAAGAATACAAAAATGAAACAAAGTTCTTGTCCTCAAGGAGATCATCATAGCCTAGCGGAGAGGACAAAGAAGTAAGCCACAATTAAAATAGGTGCATGAGTGATAATACATTCAAATCTTGGGAACTGAAAATAAGAGAAATGTACAAGGTAGTATAGCTCAAGGAAGAGGCACTCAACTCAGAGCAAGAGGTTGGATGTCAGTGAAGGCTCCCAGAGGAAGGGACAAAAGCTGAGAGTGAAGAGCAGATAGACATTACCTAAACAAAGAAGAGAAGTGTATTCTAAGAGAAGATAATAGAAAGGGCCAAGGCATGGAGGCTCCTGAAGATAATGGAACTTTTCAGGAATTGGAAATAGTTTGGTATGGCAGAAGTGAGGGTATATGCAGCAGAAAGCGGTGGTGAAGGTGGAGAGGTAGGCAGCACCAAGGAAGGGAAGCTATGATGAGTCACTAAAGGATTTTGAACTAGCAAATGACATGATCTGCTTTGTATTTTTGAAAGATCATTCTCTGTGGTGTGGATAATGGATTAGAAAGAAGCAGAATCAGGAGCAGGGAGACCAGAGGGGAGATGTTGCCATAATCAAAGCAAGAAATGATGAAAGCAATGGGCCTGGGGACGAATAGGAAGGGAAAGATTCAAGACGTTTCTAAGACAGAGTATATGGAACTTGGTAACAGAATGGATTAGATTAGAGGAATGGAAGGGAGAAGCCCAGAAAGACTTCCAGTCTTCTAGTTTGAGCTATTGGGCAGTGGTGCTATTCAGGGAAACAAGAAAAATAGGCAGAGAAGCAGATTTCAATATTCTTTCATTTCATTTGTCCATTCATTCAACAGACATTTATTAAAGGCCCATTATATGCTGTGAATAGACAAATAAATCAATGATTACAATGCCCTGTGCTAAGTGTCACTGATAGAGGTATGCACAGGGGAGCAACAGAACAAGTAGGACAGGTGTATAAGTCACACTGAGGAATTAGGAGAAGCTCTTGGAGGAGACAATGCCTAATCTGAGCTTTAAAGAAAAAAATTGAGGTGAAATTCACATAACAAAAAATTAACCATTTTAAAGTATATAAATGAGTGGCATTTAGTATGTTCACAATATTGTTCAACCATCACCTCTATCTAGTTCCCACTATTCTGAGTTTCAAAGAGTGACTAGGAGTTTGTTAGATGAAGAGGGGATGAGAAAGCATTTTAGCATATAAAAACAGAATGTTTGATGACATGAAGATCAGAAATAGCATGACTGGAGTGAATGCAGACAGGGGAATAGTGGAAGACAGGCTAGAGAGGGCCCAATAATGAAATGTTCAGATTTTAACTTGATGCAGAAGGAATAGGAAGCCCTTAAAGAAGGCAAGGCAGGGGACTGACAAGATCAAGTTTGCCTTTTAGAAAGATTACTCTGGAATTGGTATTGGTGATGATTTAAATAGGGGAAAACCAGGAAGATGAGTTGGGAGATTTACGCAGAAATGCAGGTGAGATGATCAAAGACTATACAGGGCAATGGTAGTAATAATGGAGGGAACTGAAAACAAGACATAATAAAGATGCAGGTTACATCATTACTTGATGACTTATTAGACATCAGACTAGAGGAAGAGTCATTCCCATCATTCTGCCTTGGGTGACCAGGATGATGGTGGTGGCATCCTGGGGTGAAATTTTGGGGAAAAATGATTAATACAGGTTGGTGGGTTGAGTGTGAGTTTCCTGAGATTCAACTAAGTGAAATGTCTTGGAGTCAGTTTAATAAATGGACCTGGATCTCAGAAGAGAGATCTAGGATAGAGAGAGAGTGGAGAATCTTCTTTCTTTTGGTAAATAAAGTCATGAGTTTGGATGAAGTCACTCAGGAAAAGTATACAGAGAAAGATGACCAGAGAACCTAGTACTGACCTTTGGGAACCAATGTTTAAGGTGTGCAAAGAAGATAGAGCTATATGGTTAAAAGATGTGGTCATACTGAGGCCAAGACAGAGTTTAGCAGCAGGGGGTAGAAAAGTAGAGTGGAGCTGAGAAAGGAGAGAAAGAGTGAGGGAAAAAAGGAAAATATTGGTCTAATTTGAAGGGAGACGGTGGGAGGGGACTGTGGGCCAATAGTATTGCTTGGATTATGTTATTATCACTGTGATACAAGATTTGTATCACCCAAAAGACCATACAAATCTCTCCACTTCAAAATAAGCAATTTATTACTCTATAAACTTCTTAGAAATAATTTCCCAAGTACATACAATTTCTTCTCAAAATAATTTTATGGAATGAAGACAAGTGTTCAGCAATCATGGCTTATGTCCCTTCAAGGAAAGATTTTTAAAAATCCCCTGCAGTCTCCCCCTCTCAGTTCTGCATCAGTTCTTGGGTGAAAGGGGTCAAAGAGAGGGGAAGAAGGCAAAATCTTGAGCTGTCCTATCAAGGCAGGAACCACTTCCTTTTTTTTTTTGGTCCAGAAACTCTCCTTCATCTTCTTACAACCAACTTTTCATAGCTGCCTCCTTTTGCAACCCAGGGCCAGCAAAAGACTCGCCCTGAGTCCCCAGATAAACCTGAGAAGGGTGCCTCGGTGGGGATGTGTCTATGTGGGGCCCTGGAAAGGTTTATGGTTGCTCTGGGTATGGGAAACAGGGTCCAACCTAAGATGCTTAGTCCTATCTTCTTTTCCCTTCCTCACACTGCCCCTCTTTACCCATTACTTCCACATTTGCTTGTCTGGATTAAAACTTGGAAGGGTTGGTAGAAGGGAGGCCTAATGTCACTTTTTCTTGAAATGCTGCAACTCTGACAGATATCTGGGGGCTCTTTCTTCCTCTTTCCTCGCCTTACCTGGCCACAGCCTTCTAGGGACTGGAGAGACTGTGACCCTGGAGCAAGAATGGAGAAGCAGGTTTAGGCGGGTTTCCCAGGGTCTCGAATCCCTCCTTACTAAGTTGTAGGAACACAAGGGAGGGACTGACTCCTTTGAGGTTTCCCTAAAGGCCTCTACTTTTTCAAAAGGCTGCTTTTCTTGGGCTTGCCCTTCATTGTCTTGCCAGAAGTGATGAGGGCCCCAAAGCCCTGTTTGTGGGAGAACGCGTAGGCAGAACGTCGGGAGCTTGCATGTTTCACTTTGGTCCGGATGGGGGGCGGCAGTGGATGTCGCATACAGTGATGAATTCTGTCAATAACCTATAGGCAGAGCATGGGGGACAGGGTTTTTATGCACAGAGGCAAAATAAAAGAGGGTCATGAATTGTATCTGGGTAGATTTCCTGTTCCACTCACCTTGTCCACACTGACAGGCCAGAATAGTGGTTTGAGAAATTGGTACCCAATCACAGGCAACATACAGAGGACCACGCTGAGAACAAGGCTCAGCCACAGTTGTGGCAGCTTCAGAATGTTCCTGGCCACACCTGTAAACAATGAGCCAGGAGTAGAAAGGCTGAACCAGAGCCTAGGGAAACGGGGCTGTCAGCCACAACTTAGATACCTCTCCAGTCCAAAAAAGGAAGTTATTGATTTGGAGACAATTTACTCTCCTGAAAAATAATATGAATGCAAAAGAATTGCAGCGACATCCTTTGTACAGCCAAAGTCACTGTGAATTCATGTGCCTTTGTCTCCCTCTAAAGGCTGGTAGGGCAGGAGAGGTGGGGTATGTTATAGGAATCATAGAGCGTTGGCCTGGACACAAAAATGGGATAGAGGGCTTTGGAGGGGAAAAATGAGTGGCTTGACAAGAGATGGGAGCCGCTACACCTACATGTCTGCTCCCTCTGTATTTTGTCCTCATCAGAGTGGAGATGAGAGATAGGGAAATTACTATGGGAGACAATAAGGCAGTATGCCACAGTGGAAAGGATGTTGGACTGGGAACCAGGAGACCCAGATTTGAGTTATCTAATTTTTAAAAATCTATAGTCTCTAAAATGTTGCTAATAATTCTTGCCCTGCCTACGTCACAGGATACTTGTAAAGATCAAATTAGGTAAGAAATTTGAAAATATCTTAGAAACTCTAATAAGGTAAAATATTTCCCCTAGCTAGGTTTTGAGTACTTTTCGGGCAGAGACCATGTCTTATTCATATCTATATCCACAGAACCTAGTACATAGTAATAGCTGCTCAGTAAACATTTACTAAACAAATATACTTGGTTCACACTCTCCACCCCCCTCCCCGCCAACACACACACATTGGGCACAGCCTTACCTAGGAATTGGAAGACGTTGGGGAACATTAGGCACAAGCCATCACTGTACAGGAAGAATAAGACGCAAAAGTAGAAACCCAGGCTACCCCAGATGAAGAAGTGGCTTATCATCGTCCAGTAGGTTGTCTCCAGGGCGATCTGAAAAGTACCCTTTTATGTGCAATACTCCATAACCTGGGACCTATCAGCCACCTCCGTTCTCCAGTTCCATAATGGAGGAGGCTCCCTTTCCACCTACCCTCCCTCAATCCCTCCCTCACTTCCAGACAGACTCTCCACCCAATCCCCTTACCCCCCAACCACTGGCCACACCTGCATTGTGACCACCCAAAGCAAGGAGGTCTGCACTATCAGGGAGAAGGACTGGTAGTCGGAGATTTCCTTCCCATCACTGCGCACTGAGTTGTAAACAGTCCCCATGGGGACAAAGAATAGCACAAAGGAACTATAGATCCCATGCACTAAACACTTTACAAATTCCTTCTTGTTGAAATAGAGGTTGTGCTGGCCTGGCTCATAAAGCTCTGGGAAACGCAGGCTCCATGTTTCATTCACATCCTGGAAGCACAAGAGGGTAAGGAGGAAAGCTCAGGGTCTCTCCATAAAAGGTCCCAACTCCATCAGAGTAGAGGCGTCTCCTCTCACTGAGTCTGCTGCCAGGCTGCCTAGGAGCCTCCTCATGGATTACTTGAGAAGTGGAACCAGAGAACAGAGCAGTGACCATAGACCCTTCGTGAAGTCCTACTCTCTAGGCAAGGATCTAAGTAGTGGAAGAAAGCTAGAAGGTCAAGATGGTGGGAAGGACCTTGAGGCAGTTAGGATTGGGGAGTTAACAAAGGGGGAAATTAGGATTAGGGGTTACTGGAAGTGGGGACTGGAGCTTGCGATGGAGGAAGCAGTTGGGATATAAGTCCTCAGTTTTAAGTGTTCCTTTAGTTGAATATTCTTCATGTCAAAAGCCAGTGGGACGAGAGGGGGAAGCCAATGCGGACCAGTTAGTCCCTTGGAGATATCCATTTTCTGTGATGCTACTCCCATTGCCATAGATACTGGTGAACTCAGGTGAGAAGATTCTCTATGTGGATGACATTGGATCATTTTCATCTCCTAACTCTGGGACTTTGGATAACAAAGTTTGGGGCTTATTTTGAGAGATTGTGGATCCCTAGAATTAGACCACTGAAGCTGGATAAGACTGTTGTGTGATACACTTCATCCCTTTTGCTGCTCTGAGGCTGGCAGCTACTCCATGGAGAATTTTCCTTCTGACCCTGATGGAGACCAGGAACCATGATCTCATGGTGTCCTCTTTCAGCTACTTTATTCTTCTTTGGAGGCTCCTTTTCTATTCCATGTGCCCAGGACTGGAGGTTGGGGTAGAGGAGAAAGGATACGAGGTAGGGCACCAGAACCTTCAATGCCCAGGGAATTTCTGACAGGGACAGATAGTATCCCCCATAGGCAGATAGGCTGACTCCCTGTGACTCAAGGCATCATACCCATTCTCCCATGCTTGGCCTTCAGGACTCTCACGTAGGCCTCCCTGCATTGGCTTATCTCATTATCTCTGTATAGGTCTCTTCTTTCTTCAAGCCCCTTGCTTTACCTAGTCCTGCCCCAATAACTCTGTTTCTTTTCACTACTTTTGTACACACTCATTTACTGTACAGTACAATTTCTATGTTTTTCTCTACAACAACAAAATTGACACAGGAAAACTTGGATTTCTAAAACTGATAATTGTTCTCTGTGGAGGAGGGTTCTTTACTTTATCCCATGGTACCTCTCCAGGTGATGAGCTCCCTTCCTTGCTCTACAAATTATTCCATTTACACTTAACTTTGCGGAGCTCAGCTCTTACTGTCCTCCTCACTCTTGGGAATACTCCTCAAGGGCCCAGGGGCTTTAGCCATGACTAAGAAGGTTGCTGCTGGTCTTACCTGGTCAAACAGACTCAAGCCCAGGACAGGGAGGGAGGTGTAGACCAGGTTGTAGAAAGTGATAAACCAGGTATCATAAACTGTCTGGAAGAAAACCAAGGAGATTTCTTAGATTCTTCTTCTCCAAAGTCCCAGCCCTACCTCCCAGGTCCAAGAGAGCTCCCTCCACGCCCTACTTACCAACCACCACACTAATCTACAGCAGGATTTGGATTTTAGAAATCTGACTGAGAAGTCTGACCCCAGTCTCTCCTTGGTTCTACTCTATTTAGAACCCTGGGTCTCAGGCAAGGCCACATCAAGCCTATTTGTTGTCAACCCTACAAGGCTGATTTGGACCAATCCTACCATGACCTGCACTGCCCCTCCTTGCATAGGAAGAGTCCAGAGTAGCTACTAGGGAGTGCTAGCCATACCCCTGCACTCACAAGCATATAAGACTCTGGACTCTTTATTTGCTCTATGGCATTCAGTAACTTCTATAGCACTGGACATTTCTAACATCGACAAGCAGAATAGACCAAAAGACCCTTCCCCAGCTGGGTGCTCCATTTCTTACTAGCCACAAGAGGTCAGCAGCAGCACACACCTCCCACAAACCAGAGTGGCTTTTCTAGATGCTGGGGATATATATACAATACTACTGTCTGCTGACTGGTCTGTTTCCCCTGGAGTTCAAGGCAACAAAAGTGGTAGAGATCTCCCAAGATAATTGTTTCTGAAGTTGTTTCTCTTGGGAATCCTTGAGAGACTTCTGAAAAACTCATAGGAAAAAGGACTCCTCTTAGAACATCAAAATCCAGGTGTCACCTCTCCCTACTACTGTGGGGGAGATTACATATTGAAGTTTGAAATTAATTCCTTAAAACAACAATAGTGTGTGTTTGGGTGTGTGTGTGTCAGGTTGGGGAAGGAGTAGTAAAGGAAAGCGGTGTTTCCAAGTCAGCTACAGGTGAACGCCATAACCAATCTTTCTGGCAAGACTCAGAGGCCCCTTGAGGCCTATCCTGTTCCATAAAGATTACTTGGGATGCTAAAAACCCTCCCAGATCCAGGAATTTCCTCCATTATATATGTTTGGAAACTCTAGGTCTCTATGTCAGGGAAAAGGTAAAAATATCTTATGGGAGAGTTCTGAAGGTAGGAGTCAAGGCCAAGTCAGAGCGAGGCCAGAAAAATTAGGGTTGGAAATCTAAGGTTAAGTGTAGAGTTAGGAGAGGGGATCAGCATGGGTGAGGAGCTTTGTGGATGGATGGCAGCATGTCATACACTGGTCTCTAGAGGAGAAAAGGGTCTGAGCTAGCTGAAGCAGGGGGTGACTAGAGAAGACCCAGTTGACCATAGTGGGAAATGCCACCTGACCTCCTACCTGTGCAGAGAACCCGCTGAAGAAGGCATACCAGAAGTGTACCAGGGTGAAGACAAAGTTTTTGTAAAAGAAGTAGCTGAGAAACTTGCACATGCGATTATAGGACCAGCGGCCATGAACCAAGAGTAGACGCCGAAGATAGTGGAACTGGCAGAAGGCGTAGTCACTGTTGAGCATAGCCTGCATTCCCTCCTGGCCACTGATGCCGATCCCAATGTGGGCAGCTGCAAAGAAACCCCAGAAGCTTCTCAGCTGCAGAGCATGTTTGCTGGGCTCCTAGCCTGGGAAGAGTAAAAGGAAGGCTGAGATCATGTTGTGTAAACCCCTTATTTTACATTTGGAAAATACTGTTAGGCCTAGTTCAAAATGGCACGCACTTAGTGGAGACTTTTCTCCTTAGTGGACTGCCCCACCCCTAAAAGTCAGAAAGCAGCTCCTTCTTTTGCGCTTACTTTTGAAGGGTGCCACTCCAGAGTGCCCAGCGTGGCTAGTACTACAATGCTGTCCTGGATGGTCTTTGCACGTACTATAGCCATCTGGGCTCTTTCCTGCTGTCCACATGCTGAGGTAAAAATTTCTTATTTCTTGAGGACACTTAAATCAATTAAAGATGCAGGATGGATGTCCATCTAACACAATATTTAATTACCTAAGTTTACCTAAGGAGCTAAAATCCAACTGTTGGGAGGAATAAGTGATGGCCTAAGGTGACTTTTTCTAGATAAGGCAAGGATTATACTTGATGGAAGATAAGACTGAAGTTCCTAAAAGTTTTAATTAGTCTGTTGCAGTGTAAGCCAAACTTATTGATATTCTGGGATACACCTATTGTACTGCTTAATGGAATAATTAAAAATTCTAAGGCCCTAAAAACCCAAGAGGTTCTAGAAACTGCAGAAGAGAGCAAGAACACTTCCTAGTATTGAAGCTGAGGCTGGAATATCTACTAGTGTTTCCTGTAAGGGGAGAGAGGTTGGACTAGAGGACCTCTAGACGTTGTCCACATCTCACAGAACCACAAGACGCTGGAGGCAAACAACCTTCAGCTGAAATTAAAACCAGTTTCAGCCATTTGCTCCTACTGGTCTGAAGCATCAGTAAGTCTGATTTTCTCCTTCAGTCAGGGGAGTAAGAGCAAGCTTTTGGGAACAGTGCCTCAGGGAGGAAAAGATCCAGGCCTCACAGCTACTTCCCTGGTTGGGGAGCCCTGTCTTCTGCCTAACAATGCTCACGCCTACAGCCTTCAAAAAAGGCACAGACTGTGACTCTTGCCCGGGGTCCTTTCTGTGGGCTTTGACACTATCTCAGAAAGATGGTGTGGTAGTTGTACAGCCTGTTATTCTGTGAATATATGCATGTGTTCTTGTTGGAGCCGTGTGTATCTGCGTATATATGAATATGAAGTGCATAAGTACATGAATCTGAATGAGTGTGTATGCCTGTGGATATGGGCTGATGTACGCATGTACAAATAAGTGAGAAGGCAGGTGTAGAGGAGGATGAATGAAGTTGCAAAATAGTATACATGTGCAATACATAAGATATGCAGGAGTGAGCCAGCAAGACAGTGCCACCCAGATCAGTTTTGCCCATGGAGGAAGGAAAGGGCAAGCCCACGGCTGGGGGCTACTGCCTTCCACCCATCACGTGCCTTTGATCATGCTGACGTCATTGGCCCCATCCCCGATGGCCAGTGTCACCACCTTCTTGTACCTCTTCACCAGCTCTACCACCTGGGCCTTTTGAAGGGGTGTCATCCGACAGCAGATCACCGCCTTGCACATGCATGCCGTTCGTAGCAGTTCCAACTCCAGGTTCCCTTCTAGAGCATAGGCCTGCATCACCAGGACACAGCCACATTTCAGGTTGCCCCAAAGGACTCTCAGGACAGGACCTTCCTATGCCCTTCCTCCTCTCCATACTCTCCTGTACCACCCAGGTCAGGCATAGCTGCTCCCAAGGTGCTCCATCCCCAAGGAAGGCCAAGCCCCCAAGTCAGTTCTAGGCACCCTCACATCTGACCCAACCTCCAGTGGGAACCTGGTCAGGGTCTCTCACTGGGTCAAATGAGTTGCCTGGGCTATAAGGCCAAGTGACTTATTGGAGAACCTGCTCGCTTCCCCCCTTCGTTTAAGTGACAGGCAACATCAGTAGTGAAGAATCTGGATAAGGAAGGAATATGCCCTTGGCTTCTCTTTCCTCATTATTCCTGCCTAGAGAAGGCTAGGAAAGGTATCTGTCAGGCAAGGGCACCTGAACGGGGAATAAGGTGACTCATGGAATAGGAAAAGGGTCTTGAAATTTCCCTGAAGTGGGTTGGACCTAAGAAAAAGGTTCCTTGGAAGAAAACAGAGTTGTAGTTCTGTGTTGCCCACCAAACTGTAGCCATTGATGACCAAGCCATAGTTGCCATTGGGCACCTCCTCAGGTATTTTGAAGGGCATTTTGGGCTTCATGGTGAGGTAACTGTTTACTGGGTCTGATTCCAGTAGAGACTCAGGTTTCATCTTGGCCCTTGCTGACCTGAAAGCCAAGAGCAGTGGTTAGTGCCTGACCTGAAGACGCAGAGCTCAGGGAGGAAAATGTGTCCTGGAATGAACGTGGGCAAGGTGAACACAGAGCCTCTGCAAAGCATCAGCCAGGACCTCAGACTCGATTGCCTCCTGAGACCTGCCACTGTTGTACAACCCTGACATCCCCACACCACACTTTTCCAGCCTCCACATTCCAACTCCTGGAGCCCTAATGTTTCTTCACAAACCTCTCCAGAATATTTTAGGTTCTTTTTGTTTTCCCCTCCTCCTTTCTCCTCTCTTCCTTCTGGCACAGAATATGGTGGGGGCCATATTGGGTAAAGAGATGGGTGGGAAATCTTGGGTCCAGGGACGGGCTGTGGCAGCTTTCCCATCTGTACCTGAGTTCTTGCCAAATAGTCTCATCGTCCTTGCCTTCCACGATAAATATCTCATCCATTTCATCCTCAAAGATGTTACAGGCATAGGCAATGTTCACAGCAGTCTCTGCAGGGAAGGGGGAACACAAGGTCGCATTTTGGCTTGGACAGGTCTTCACAGTGTACATGGTATACAGTGTCCACAGGGACCAACAGTGGGCTGCAGAGCCCATTTGTCCACATTTGCCATCGATGCAGGCAAAGTGTAACGAGTCAGTGGAGACCATCATCAAAAATCCACAGGAGACTGTCTACCTGGTACAGACTTGCGAGTTACTCATCAATAATTAGGATCATTCTGGCTCAGCCTTCTCTACAAAGCCTACTCCTGTTTCTTAAAGCAATTCCAGTCTGTACCCACTTCTCCAGGCAATCACGATGTACTTCCTTGAACAGCACTGTGCCCATTTCTATGCTAGATTTTATGGGGGACTGAGATATGTTTAGGTTGTAGTCTTTAAACCAAGAAATCTGGAATTTGGAATAAATTCACATTAAGGAAAAAAATGTAAAAAACTGAGTTCTGAACCGTGGCTGCAAGTGCTATCAAACTTCAGAGGAGAGACTGCCATTGTCATAGAAACTTTCTTGAAGGAAGGCCTTGAAGGATAAGTGAGACTTGTTTAGGAGAAGAAAAATAACATTTCAAATGGGAAAACAACTCAAACAGAGGTCCCAGAGGAGGAACTAGTTTGTTTGGGACATGCTGAAGATAATGGTCACGTTAGGATGGAGATAAGGACGTGTAGGTAGCAACAGGTTGTCAAGGTCTTGCCAGGCCAGACTGTGGAGTTCAGCTTTACCATGTGAAATCACTGTACGTACCTGAGCAGAATAACATCATAAAAGTAGTATATTTTAGGATGATTAAACTGATGGTTGTATGTAGACTATACTGAAATTAATGAGAGCAAGAGACAGAGATCAGTTCAGAAGTTTCTGCAGAAGTAAACAGGGACAAAGTCTGAACTAGAGTGGTGGCGTAGTCAAAAGGATTTTCAGAAGAATTGGTGGAACGTGGTGAGAGAATGAATCTTTGGGACAAGACAGAGGGTAACAGTCAAAGACAACTCTCAAGTTTTTAGCTTGTGAGTTCTTGGATAACAGAGGTCATGTCTGATTGATTCATCTCTGTGTCCTCAATGCCTAATACAACATCTGGCATAAAGTATATGCTTAGCAAACTGTATGCCAGACTGGGGGTCCTGTAAGGGTTTACCCTGGGTTATAAAGTATTTGTCAAATAAATGGCTAAGAAAAAAAGAAAATGAAAAAGAAAAAGAAGAAATAGCTAAGGTGGACAGGGAAGAGGATCAGTCAAGCGAGGAGCTCCCCTTTACCTTGCTTATCTCCAGTTAAAGTCCACATTTTAATTTTGGCTTTGTTCAGGGTGATGATTGTCTCAAGTACACCATCCTGCAGCTTGTCTTCTATGGCTGTGGCCCCTAACAGCTTCGAACAGAGATATCGGTGAGTGAGGAAAAGGGAGAGAGTCACAGCATTTAGTGCTACCCAACAACTCAGCTGGCACCTCAGCATCCTCTTTAGGAAGCTGGCTCTGTCCTGATATGAGGACCCCAGTGGTGTAAAACTCTCTCAACAGATGCAGCTTTTCAACCACACACTGAAATCAAATTTAGAAACACAGAAACTTAGGGACCAAAGGGCAAAAGACTTGCACAAGTCGTATATGAAGCTGTGTGCCAGTTCCAAACTGTTTTTCAACATGCTTTCACTTTTCCCTTGCTTCATAGCACAGTTCCTGGCTTTGGTCTCCGGAAGCAGAGGGTCCCAGACAAGGGATCCCATATCCCACTCCAGTTTTTCTTTCACTCCTACAACAGCCTGGATGAACTTCATTTGTTTGTACCTACTGGGGCTCTCTAGGGTTTTCAAGCCCTTCTCCTACGCTAGATTAAAAGCATCTTGGTCCAACACTATGCCTTCTCTCTCTGATAAGCCAACAGTGCAGACCACAGGGATGGGCACCAAGACTGAGTATGAGAAACTGACAGATGGACAAACTACTGACTGATTTCTGCTAGGCCTCTAGAAGGACAGACTAGAAATACTAACCACAGAACTGACGATGGCAGATTTATGACCTTTGGGATCTCTAAATTTTCCCATTCAGTATCAATAATTTCTCTTTTTAGAGCAGAGACAGTCTGTATCAGTCTGGTCAAAAACTTTGGGGTTGGGGCTGGCCCGGTGGCGCAGGGGTTAAGTGTGCACGTTCCACTTCTCGGTGGCCCGGAGATCGCCAGTTCGGATCCCGGGTGCAGACATGGCACTGCTTAGCAAAAGCCATGCTGTGGTAGGCATCCCATGTATAAAGTAGAGGAAGATGGGCACAGATGTTAGCTCAGGGCCAGTCTTCCTCAGCAAAAAGAGGAGGATTGGCAGCAGATGTTAGCTCAGGGCTAATCTTTCACAAAAACAAAAACAAAAAACAAACAAGCAAACAAAAAAAACTTTGGGGTCATCCTTCTCTTTTTCTCATATCCTATAATCTAATCCATCACCAAGCGCTGTTGGCTCTACCTTTCAAAAACAGAATTTGACCATACCTCACCACTTCCACTACGTCTATTTGGCCCAAGGCATCATCATCTCTCACCTGTACTATTGCAGCTACCTTCTAATTGGTCTCCCTGGGTCTGCACTGAGTCCCCTACAGTATAATCTCAACATGGCAGCCAGAGAGGTCATTTAAAAGCTATCATATCACTTCTCTGGTTTTCCATATCTCATTACAAGTCCTTGTCCCAGCCCATCAGGCCCCTCCACTACTTCTCTGCCTCATGTCTTTTTATTCTCACCTCCTCACTTACACTGTACCAGCCACACTACCTGCCTTGCTGTTCAACTAACAAGTTAGGCCTGCTCCTGTTTTGGGCCTTTCCTCTTGCCATTCCTTCTGCCTGGAAAGCTAATCCCTGAGAGATCTGCTTGGCTTGCCACCTCCTCCAGGTCTCTGCTCAGGTGTCCCCTTCACAGTGAAGATTAAGCCCCTGTGTAAAACAGAAACGATGCTCTGCCCTGTCCACAACATACACACATACGCTGATGCTCCTTAGCTCTCTTCTTGGCTTTATTTTCTCTCATAGCACTTTTCACCATCTAACATACTATACATGCTACTTTTTATCTGTTTTGTGTACTGTTACATGCTCAGGCACTGAAGAACTATGTTGAATGAACGAGTGAATATTTTGTCTTGATTATTTCATCAATTATTTCTGAATTATCTAATCTGTGCATTATTCAGATCCTGATCTCTCCCAGATTACTTAGCTTCTGTGAGCAGCTTTGGGCTAAGAAACACTACCAGAAAGATGAAATTTACAACCAGTATATTTTTTCATTATCTGTGGATTTCAAAGATCCAGGATATCCTGAATCAGCTTGGATTCCAGTATCCAGAGGGAGCCTGAACCTATTAATTTGCTGGAGGCCACTCTCGGAGCCCTTGCTCAGTCTGCTGACCTGCGGTCACCCCTGATGCCGCCCCCAATCTGTCCCTGGCTTTCTCACACTAACCATCAAGTCTTTTTCAATCTCTTCAGAGACATTTGATATTTTATTTTCACGATCCTCCAAAGACAGGCAGACTTCACTGTGCTTCTTGCTCCAGGCCTGGAAGAACGCATTGTCCAGTTCTCGGTAGGCCACCATGAGGGTACGAAGACCTTCGATGGCAAAATCCTGGAAGACATGTGTGTGTGCACTGAGTAGGCTTGGGCTGACCTCACAGGCCCTGTCTGCCTGCAAAATAGGGTTCAATGGTTAGTATGATGGGGCTTGTACCTAGCCTCACCAGAAAGTAACTCTTAAGCTTTCTCAAAATGCCCTAAGGATGGGGCCAGTGTAGCTGGGGGTAAAGTTGGAGAATACTTCTTTGAAATAGAAGGTTCTAGCTTCTACCTGTAGTTAGGTAATTTGCTATGTGACCCCGGGAAAAATCAAACCTTCTAGATTTCTTTCTTATCAAATTGGGATAATAATTCACCTCCTACAGATGATGCCTATAATATGAGGATGAATGGAGTAATAAAGTAAAAAGGAGGAGTTGTTATAAAAAATGATCAAGGGGCTGGCTCAGTGGTGTAGTGGTTAAGTGTGCATGTTTTGCTTCGGTGGTCCAGGGTTCACAGGTTCACACCCCGGGTGTGGACCTATATACTGCTATCAAGCCATGCTGTGGTAGTGTCCCACATACAAATTAGAGGAAGATTGGCATAGACGTTAGCTCAGGGATAATTTTCCTCAGCAAAAAGAGGAAGATTGGCAACAGATATTGGCCCAGGGCCAACCTTCCTCAACAACAACAAATCAAAAGTGTTACTATTTTTTACAAGCATACATTCATTTTATTTTCCTCTCTCCCTGTTCCGTCATCAAGTATCCAATGGGCATCTCAAATAGCACATGTATGTGTGTATTCATCTATAGCTGGTAGGCTCAGTTGATTAACCATGGCCTGCAGTGTTAATGAGGCCACTGCTGAAATGCTCACTGGATGTTAGCATCTTTTGCTCATTGGCCATCGATATATCCTAACTAACCACAGCTAGGTCCCTTGCAGAAGTATACTCCAGGTCATAAGGAGAGCTGATGAGAGTGTCAGTGGCTTAGGGCAGAACTCATATCCAACTGAGGGTGGGTTTGAAGCACATTTTGTGCATTGAGAATTGCACATGAATAACAATTCTACATGATCACTGCTAAAGTGAGCTTCAAAATAATTCACTTTGGCATTATAAGAGCAAAAAGAAACAGAATTTGTCATCTTGATATTTTGCTCTTAGTTCCCTATGGAACTCCTGAGCGTTTGATGTTAGCTGTCACGTGAAATTAACATAAGGCAACATGTATAGGGAATGCCATCTCTTAAACCCCCATACTGCTGGCAGGCAAAGCTATGAAAAAGAAGGCTGAGAGACAATCTCAGAGACTTCTTAATAAGGAAGAAATATGACAGAAACTGATTTTGCACAGGATACTGATAAAGGGACTTGATAAGTTTAACCACACACTGACAGATTCTTCATCCATTCAGCAAATAATATAGCAGCCTGTGTTAACATTATTTCTTATTCCTTACTTGTGTGTTTTTCTCTTCTCTTGTGGCAGGCAGACTAGGGCTTGGGGGGAAATCCTGATGGCGAATTGTTTTTGTACGACCTGTTTGCTGAGCCCTGTCTTGGAGGGCCTGGAGCTGTGCTTCTGCATGAGTGGGTTCACAGGTTTGTCATTAGTGATTAACACATTGTAGTGGAGTCAGGTTCCACTGTGAGTCTCTGTTAAGGTTGGTAGGAGAAAGCAGGCCAAAAGATCTAAAATAGTTTTAGGACCTCCTTTGAAGCTAGTCTGTGGAAATGTTCTCTGACACCCTAATTCATGTGTCTTGGAAGGTTAAAAGATAAGAGAAGTTTTCAGACTAGCCCATAAAAAACACTGTGGCCTCTGGGAACCAGTATAAGACATAAGAGCCATCCTGTATGGGACACTTCACTGACTTGTTTTAAAACTTGAGATATAATGTGCATGCCATAAAATTCACCCTTTTAAAGTGTACAATTCAGTGGTTTTTAAAAAAATTATATTCATAAACCATCACATAAACCAGCCAGCAACCATCACTACTACATAATTCCAGAACATTTTCATCACCCCAAAAGAAACCTGTACCCATTAGCAGTCAGTCCCATTTCCTTTTCCCCTAGGACCCCAGCGACCACTAATCTACTTTCTGTTTCTACAGATTTGCCTATTCTCGACATTTCATATAAATGAAATCATATAATATGCGGTCTTTTGTGACTGGCTTCTTTCACTTAGCATAATGTTTTCAAGGTTCATCCATGTCACGGCATGTGCCTGTACTTCATTCCTTTTCATGGCTGAATAATACTGCATTGTGTGGATATACTACCTTTTATTTATCCATTTATCAGTTAGTTGATGATATTTGAGTTGTTTCCACTTCTTGGCTATTATAAATAATGCTCTATGAACATTCAGGTACAAGTTTTTGTGTTCACATGTGTTTTCATTTCTCTTGGGAATAAACCTAGGAGGGGAATTGCTGGGTCATATGACAACTTTGTGTTTAACTTTTTCAGGAACTGCCAAACTGTTTTCCAAAATGACTGCATCATTTTACATCCCCATCAGCAATGGATGAAGGTTACAATTTCTCTATATCCTTGCTGATGCTTTTTATCGTCTAGTCATCTTTTTGATTTTAGTTATCCTAGTGGTGTGAAGTAATATCTTGAGGTTTTGATTTGCATTTCCCTGATGGCTAATGACACTGAACATCTTTTCATGTGCTTATTGGCCATTTGTTCTCTGACTTCTGGCTATGTGTTAATGTAGGGTTAAGCCAAAATGGCCTAATAAAATAGCGTTTTCTCCAATCTATTTCTTCTTTAAAATATTTTTCTGATCTGCCCCTTCCCCATCTCATCTCCTGTCCTATTCCCCCAAACCCTTTATATATCCAGGTTTAAGAGGAGAAACCCCAGAGGGTGTGGATGTGGTTTTCCTTTCTAGTACCAGCAGACCGGAGCCACTCTCTCTTTCTGGTACATCTCAAATCCTAGGGGGTGAAACTAGGGTAAGAGAAGGTAGGGGGAGATAGCCTTGGGGATTCTAATCTTGTGGATAATAGAGGAGGGTATCAAACAGTCCCCTCAACAGCCCAGGTCTGGCACTCTCTGCTCCAGGCCATAAAAGCAGTCTGTTCCTATCATGGTGAGTGGGGTGGGGTCTCCTGTGTCAGCAGGCCCTATTCTGAAGCAAATTCTAGGTCTGACCATGGGACCTCCTGAGCCAGGAATCATAGAGAGAACTATTCTGATTGTGGTAAGTGCTCTCACAGACACAATCCTTGTCATGCCCCTGGGATCCTGTGCCGTCCAACTCCTTGACATAGAAGTTGGAAATGTGGTCAGTAAGAATCCCACAGAATGAGGTAGTTTTTATTGTTCTATCAATGAAAGAGACACAGACACCAATATATAGCCATACAAAAACACACCGACACAGGGACACATATGTAGACACATATCCAGATACACAGAACCGCCCACAGCTTCCCCCCCCCGCAACCCAAACACTTACATCTAAATGTTCCATGGTCACATCTCCGAGGGATCTACAGGATGGATGAAGCAGCTGACAAACGATGGTGTCTGCACCCTTGCAGAACAACATTACCCGATCTTCAGGTGTCCTCACTAAGGATAAGCAAATTAAGCAAAGTAGCTACAGAGGCCCATTGTTACAAGAACTTGTCTAGGCAACTGAGAGATGTCAGGAAGCTGTTCCCATGACATTTGTTCCTGATATGTTTGGGGGCTAAGCACTCAAAGAGTGGTCACACAGGATAAGTGATACAGTAAGGGCTGGTAAGAGTGAGAGAGGACCTCATGGAACCAGTTCTTCCATGGGTTCAATATCACCTGTGGAAGACTCTGACGCAGAATCACATTTAGCTTCTCAAGTCCAAGTTCCAGACCAAGGCCTACACCTAGTAAGGACCAAGGATGAAGAATGACCTTCCTCTTCAGTCAGAGGCCCAAAGTAATTGAGAGCAAGATAGTATGAATTTTCCCTATATTGTCTGCCCCTATCTTTTACTCCAAGTTCAGGCTTTACATATTTATTCTCTGTTCTTATCTTGGCTTTGAGGATTCTAACAAGCTACTACCCAGGAATACTGAAGAAGGGCCCTAGCATAAGGTAGCAAGCCCCAATATGTGTAAAAGAGAAAATATAAAGGATATGTGAGAGAGAAAGTGGGAATGGCTGTGTGCTTGTCTTGGAGGCATAGTACCTGTGAGAAGGCATGTGGGTAGGAGACAACATTTGTGTGTAGATGAAGAAAAAGTCAACATGTAAACATGTATGAAAGACAAATAACAGAAGAAGACCGACTAGAAGGGGCACTCACCAATAACAGACATCCTCTTGCGCACATTGTCGAAGTCCAAGATAGCCAGCAGTTGGTAGACTTTGGTTTCCCCCATCTCGACTACCGTGATTGTCTCAGATGTGCGAGAACGGAATGCAAAGCCAAAGTTCCTGGCAGCAGTGACCAGGGCACCTTCATCTGGGGACTGAGCCTGGTACACCAGCTCACCTGGTAGGAGAGAAGAGGGCAGCCAGAGGCCACAGAGATGTGCAGCTGAAGTCCACCCAGAAGTCACACTGTCTTCCAAGTGGCTTACATAAAAATGGAGCCCAGGAGGGGACGTCTTTCTTCAAAGCTTCCTCACGAGCCTGGCCCTAAAAGGCCAGGTTACATAGATCAGGTCAGTTTTTTTTTCCCCAATATCTTCAACTCATTTCACAGACCCGAGTTAGTATACAGGGGTACATGGTACACGCATGTATACAAACGAACAAAACATAGGCAGTTACTTTCCAACTTTAGTGGGTAAAGATGGCTCAGGGGGCTTGAAATGCAGGTTCCTGGGCACTACTCAAACTTACGGAATCCAGAATCACAAAACCTGGGAGGAGGGCCTAGGAAATCGAATTTGTAACAACTCTCCAGGGTGAGTCTCATGCAGGTGGTCTTGCATAAAGTGCTCCTGCATAAGACTGGCCACACTTTGCTAAACACTGCTGCCAGAAAGCAAGATGGATTGTTTAGTTAACAATGAAAAAATACATATGCGTGAGTATTGTCACCTTTGAAACTCTCACTCTGGGAAGCTAAATGACTCCCTCTATTGAATCAGTCTTTCAATGTGATATTACTCAAGACATTTCTGGAACTCCTCTTTTTAGAACATCACCACTACCTGAGGTATATTTTGGATTATTTCTCCTCTGAAGGTCAATTTGCTTTTGAAGAAGGGTGACGCATCATCAGAGTCTTATACTTGTGAATAACGTAGGTGGGGGAGTATAATTTTAGGTCAGATATAAGATGTATCTATGGGACAATAAGACTATTTTCTTATGTGTTTCCTACCTTGTCACTCAAGGCAGTAAACAAAGAAAAGTCCAAATATGCTTCAAGTAATGGCAACTTGTTGGAATGTCAGGCCCAGAGAGGCCTGTGGCGGGGTGGGAGCCCTTGGGACCAGGAGACATGAGATTTGGGGTCTTATCTCACCTCTGCCCTTCTTAAAGGATTTTAGGCCAGTCATTTAAGCTCTTTTACCTTCAGTTTCCTTCTATATAAAACTGGCATCATTTTTCTTGTTCTGTTTACCTCAGAGGGCTGTTGTGAAGATTGTAGGAGATAATATAAATGAAAGAAATTTGTAAAACTGTAAAGTAATACACAAATATAAGGTGTTACTAATGGTAGTATTACTTTAAGAGTACAGTGACTTTAAAGGATGTGATTTCTTTGGTTGCCTAAATTGTTTGTTAAGAAAAAAGAGTCTTCTTAATTTATAATCAGTCATTTCTCATTCATTGTTTCTAAAAACGGTCTGGATAAATTCATGGACGACACAGTCATATTTGATTACTAAAGAAACTAGGATATATGGAGATACCTTTGTGGACAGATCTTTGGGATCCCTCTCCCTGGTCTAACACGTGAATCTAACAAGAAAAGTGCATGGATTTTAAGTCAGTAGAATAAAATCCACGCTGCCCTATGAAGCGGCCATGCAGGCCACCTTCAGCCATGTCAAAATGACATTGAACCCCACACCTCATGACTGGAGACGCCAGCTGGACAGATCCACAACAGGAAGGGATAAAGGGGTACCTTGCTCTCACATTTCACAGGTGCATTTCTTAGAGATTGAATGAATAACTAGTGACCCTGGTCCTTGCCTCCCTCCACCTTGCCTCCCTCCACACATAAAGTCAGCATCTCTGAACTTGTTTGATGGATAATGAAGGAATTCTTCTTCTTCTTCTTTTTTTTTTGAGGAAGATTATCCCTGAGCTAACTGCTGCCAATCCTCCTCTTTTCACTGAGGAAGACTGGCCCTGAGCTAACATGCATGCCCATCTTCCTCTAGTTTATATGTGGGACGCCTACCATAGCATGGCTTGTCAAGCGGTGCCATGTCTGCACCCGGGATCCGAACTGGCAAACCCCAGGCCTCCGAAGCAGAATGTGTGCACCAGGGGCCCCGGAATTCTTCTTTACGTTACCTTCAATGTATAATCCAGGGAAAAGCTCAGATGTACTCTACCCCTTTTTAAAAAAATCTAGTTGTAGGGTCAGACCGATGGCACAGCGGTTATGTTCGCACGTTCTGCTTTGGCGGCCCGGGCGGCCCATGTATAAAGTAGAGGAAGATGGGCACGATGTTAGCTCTAGTTGTAAGCTTTTTCTTTTCCTCTTCCCTGCATGTACACCAGTCTGTGAGAGATCCAAGCTGCACTTAAACTCCACCCCCCGGAGCCGTTCCAGGAGAGCGCTCTGCTGAAATGTGTTCTCAGGGTTCAAACTCCTCATGCTGATTACTGAATAACCTCCTTCACTAGCATCACCCAGACTCTTTATTTCAGTCAACACCTTTAAATTGTGAAACAAAAAGATGATTCAACTCATCATTCAAGAAGTCTTGTCAGAGATAATAGGGCTGATCTTGGGGACAATTCAGATGAATTCTGTGACAGAACATCACAGAGTCTCAAAAGCAAAAGCTCCCTAGACAGCATCAAGTTTGACCCCTAGCCAATTAGTGACTCTCCTTTAAGACCAACAGGTTGTTTTCTTCTTGAATAGTTTCAGTGACTAAGGAGCTCACTACTTATTTTGATTATCCATTCCATTGCTGGACAACGCTCCCTATTAGAAAGTTCTTTCTTAGATTAAGGCACTACAAATTACACCAAACCACCCCCACCTCCAAGCAGCCCAGACTCTATGAGATAGGCTCAGTCCACAAGGCCTCAGGCCCCTCCTCACCTTCCACTTTCTCTTCTGACATCACAGTATGACACAATGAGAGCGAGAGGAAAAACAAGTGCACCCGGCCATCTCCCCTTTTCACTGCTTCCACCAAAGTCTTGTCATAAAATGAAAACTTAGGATCAGCCAGTTTGTTGTAGGAAAAGTCGACCTTTTCTGTTTTCTGGAATACATAAGCCAGCACAAACTTCTCAGCAGCAGCTTAACACATTATAGAAGGTCAATTTGGGGGCAATTTCTGGAATGTGATGAGAACTCATAGGAGGATAGGAAGAGAAAAGCAAGATAAATGGAGGAGACCGTGTGGTGGTTTCTAAGGCCTTTGTAGCTCTGACCTGGACCATCCATTCACTCGGGCTGGAAAAGACCATCCCACAGGAGACAAGCTCAGCACTGCTGGGTAGACCCTTCTTGCCCCCTTTCTACCCCAGCTATCCTGAATGATCAGTGGTCATCTTCTGGCTCTACTCTTCCAAGTCCCAAATCCGTGATAATCAAACCTAAGGATTTGAGGGGATAACTGTTCCCTCTAGTAAATAGCATCTGGAAAAGCCCTGTCTCTGCCTGTCCTCTGCCTGATTGGGGAGCTGGGAAGGGAACTGAGTCCTAGGTCCAGTGGTATCACTGTGTTGCACTATTCCTATTTAACCCCACAAGAGGGCTAGAGAGGAATATTCCAAGATCGAGGCAAGGCTGTAGAATAAAGCTTCAGTCCATGTTGTTCACAGACGTAAATTTGAGCCATTTTACTTGACCTGTCAGCATACCTGATTCCTTCTTGCCTCTAACCCTCATAGTCACTGACCTTGCCTCAATATTTGGACCTAATATTCACTACCATTTTCCCAGCTATGAGCTCGGCTCCTTTACATATTGACTCTCATTCTTCATTTCAGCTAGGCTGCTGGTAGCTACCTTGAGTAAACATTTTTTATGGCTCGGTTTGGCCCTGAGACTCTCTCATCCCCACTCTGGAGTCAACGTCATTAACGGATTTCCCTAGCCCATACCAGAACTCTCAAGGATATTTTTCCAGCTCTTTGTAGTTGTGGTGCTACCTGGACTGGGCCCCAATATGTCAAGTACAGACACTTGAGTGCTTGGTGCTATGTTGGAGAAAGGGAAGTTTGTAGTGAGCTACAGTGGCTCTTTCCTACATCCCATCTAGAGGGAGTTTTGTCATGGTAGTGAGGAAGTATGGTTAGGGCCAGAGCCAAGCCCAAGACCTGGCAACCACAGAGCTGTGAGCTCTGGGAAGTTTGTGGGTTCAGTAATTTAAGATAACTCATTAATTAGATAGCATGCCCTGATTAATTAGATAGCAGGCTTTTCTAAAATTGGGCCCTTGCACTGTCACATTCTTTGAAACTGGAAGCTGGTGAGTGGTGAGAGATAAGTTGGAGAGGTAGATATGAAGCAGATCCTACATTACCATCTTTTTTTTTTTTTTGCTGAGGAAGATTCACCCTGAGCTAACATCTGTTGCCAATCTTCCTCTACTTTGTATGTGAGCTGCCATCAGAGCATGGCCACTGATAGATAAGTAGTGTAGGTCCGTGCCTGGGAACCGAACCTGGGCCACCAAAGTAGAATGCGTCAAACTTAACCACTAGGCCACCAGGGCTAGCCCTACATTACCATCTTACATGCAACAGGAAGTCATAGCAACTTTCTGCTGGAAGTGACAGAATCAAATTTGTGTCAGAGAAAGTCCTCTGGTAGCAGCATGGAGAATATACTGGAAACTAGCAAGATGAGAAGCAAGGAGACCAGTTAGGAGGCCATTCCGTAAACCACAAGAGAAATGAAGTAGTGACAATAAATATTAAATTAAGGGGATGGTTTGAAAACGCAGGGAGCTAGAATTGATATGACATGGCTATGAGGAGTGAAATAGGGAAAGAGTCAAGAGTGATTTTATGTTTCCTAATTGGCCCTAGACAGATGTTACGACTGTTCATTGACATAGGATACCCAGCAGGAGCAGGGTTTTTTATTTTATTTATTTATTTATTTTTTTCCTTTTTCTCCCCAAAGCCCCACGGTACATAGTTGTGTACTTTTAGTTGTGGGTCCTTCCAGTTGTGGCATGTGGGGTGCTGCCTCAACGTGGCCTGATGAGCGGTGCCATGTCCTCCCAGGATTTGAACTGGCAAAACCCTGGGCCGCCGAAGCGGAGTGCGTGAACTTAACCACTCGGCCACGGGGCTGGCCCCAGGAGGAGGTTTTCGATAGACTGAATTGGAGACACCTGAAGGATATACAAGTGGTAATGAAAGCAAGCATATATAGTTTTGAAGCTCAGATAAGAGATCTGAGCTAGTTTCTAATCTCTCTTTCCAGACAAGTAATGTTTGAGAACATTCGACCTGGCTGGGTACAGGACTGAGGCAGAGCTGGCTTGGAGCTGCAGTACAGCACGGTCTGAGAGGCAGCATTCATGGATAACTCTGAAATTGAAAGCCAAACAACCAGTTAAACAAGGTTGAAAGGCAAATCCAGGTACTAGACAAAAGGATGGAAACTGGGGATATCAGATGTGAAGAAGTGGATTCAGAATGGAGGATAAAGGTGGCAAGTGAGGAAACTCTGAGATCCTGTGAGATAGCCATAGACGGTTTTTTAGGATATCTTCAGCTTCGGCCATATGTTGCGGGGAGCTATCAAGGGTTCCTTGGACACGTGGATTTGGAGACCACCAATAAGTAGGTGGTAGTTAAAGCCATGTAAATACACGAGATTATCCAGGAGACTATACAGATGGAGAAGAGGTACAATAATAGAGCTTGGAGAACCTATAGCCAAAGAGATGAAAAAAAGCAATCAGACAGGAAGAAAAAACAAGAAGAGAGTTATTTAACAGAAGCCAACAGACAAGAGAGTTTTAAGAAAAAGTGGAGTTTAATTGTTTTAAGTGTAAAATCTGAAGAGAAACTGGGTAACAACTTCTTGACCTAACAACAGGGTAGTCATTAGTGACCTTGGCTATGAGAGATTGAGGGGCACGACAGGACAGAGTCTGACTCACCGAGTGGGCTGAAGCATGAAGGGATGGTGAGGAGTGAGGGGCTGCTCTAAGTGCCTGTTTACTTACATGGCTCCTCCTCTAGTCTGCCAGCTCTTTGAAGGCAGGGAACAAGTCTCTTTTGTTTTCCTTGAATCTTTAGCACTTACTTAGAGTCTGACATCTGGTTGATACTCAATAAATATTTTAGACTGACTGGTGGAGACAGATAATGGCTAGAAGGTAATGCAGGATGAAGGAAAGTTTCCAAATGCTTTTAAAAAATATGAATAAAAATAAAATACAAAAATTTAGCAGCAGTTAACCCTGGCTAAGGGTTATTTTAACCCATTTCTTTTAAATTAATACTCTATTTTTTAGAGCAGTCTTAGGTTTGCAGAAAAATTGAGCAGAAACTACAGAGAATTCCTGTATACTCCCTCTCTCCTTTCCACTCCCGTTTCCCCTATTAACATCCTACATTAGTGGGGTACATTTATTATAATCAATGAACCAACACTGCTACATTATTATTAACTAAAGTCCATCGTTGACATTAGGGTTCACTCTGTGTTGTACGGTTCTATGAGTTTTGACAATTGTATAATGTAATGAATCCACCATGACAGTATCACACAGCATAGATTCACTGCCCTAAAAATATCCTATGAGCCACTGCTTCATCCTTCTTTCCACCCCTCCCCAAACCCCTGGCAAACACTAACCTTTTTCCGTCATCATAGTTTTGCCTTTTCCAGAATGCCATAGTTGGAATCATACAGAATGAAGCCTTTTCAGTTTGGCTTCTTTCACTTTGCAATATGCACTGAAAGTTCTTCCTTTTTGTGTGTGTATGGCTTGATAGCTCATTTCATTTTATTGCTGAATATTATTCCATTGTATGAATATATTAAGTCTTTTTTAAAGAAAGGGAAGACTTGAGATGAGGGGAAAGAATCATATAAGCAGATTAAGTTTCAGATATTAAGAAGAGAGAATAGAGATTGACTGAGGTTCCTGAAGAAGTAGGAAGGGATAGAATCTACAACATATAAGAGATTGGTACTGAAAGAAGAAGTGATACCTTTTTTGAGACCAAAGAAAAGGAGGTAAAGGTGGGTTCTGATCTATGTATAGAAAAGGATATTTAGCTGAGAGTTTGGGTTTTTCTCAGTAAAGTAGAAGGCGACATCATCTGTCGCACATTGGGGAGAGGGGTATGTGGTAGAAGGCCTGAGAGTGGTGAATTTTGGAATAGCTAATATGAAGAATTAAGTATGAAGCTGATCACAAGTAGGTAAGAAATTATCCAAGGGGCACTGGAAGCCCAGAAGAGGTTGGAGTCGCTGAATTTTTAATGCTTTTGTGATCTCCAAAAAGTGCTTAGCACTCTGAGATTAGAAATAGAGAAGGATAGATGGTTTGGTTAATACAAGGTTAAGATTTGTTAGATGAGCAGAGAAAAAAGAAGATTAGTAAAGCACTGAGGATGTTTATGATCTTGGGTACAGATGGGGGCAAGATAGGAAAGGAAGTAAAGTCATAAGGGATTGAGAGATGGGAGAAAAAGGAGAGCTGAGGGTTTGCAAACCTTCCTAGGAAAGCAGGCATACTGTGAGTCAAGTACCTAGAGAGATGGAGGAATAAGGTTTGTGATAAGAGATCATGACAAAGGAGTTTACAATTTCATAGTAGTACAATTCTGAATGGTGACATGGCAATGGGTGATATAGATTTTTTGAGTCCAAGAGGTCACATATTCTTTCAGCATTTGAAAGCAACTATGGTGATAGATCATCCATAAAGAAGCAAATACTACCCAAGATGCTTGCAGGGATTGGGTACAGAGAGAAAATGAGCTAAGTTTCAAAGTCCTCAATGAATGAGGTGGAGAAGACAAAAGATTCATAGACGTCAATGACAAGAAGAGTTAAAGAGAAGTATAGCCAGAAGTCATGAGCATCACAAGAAGAAAGATTATACAAGGGAGAAAAAGCAATGGTTTAAAAGTGGCAAAGGATAACGAGGACAATAACTTTGGGCTTTTGGTATGTGGAGTATGAGAGAGAGAGGAAAAGGGATGTTCTCAGGGAAAGTCATGTTTCAATCAAGGCAGGGAGAAGAATATTTATGAAGAGATGAGGCTATAGGTAAATTTGTTTATAAGAGACAAAGAGATAGACATCAGCATCATGGTGGAGTGAGCTCTTTGCTTGGACTCTCACCTCTAATATACAACCAAAAGGACATTCATACACCAACAGAGGACATATACACATCACAAAAGAAGTCTGAGAGACCCATGCAGCCATACGCCTGAAGCTGGTGGTGGGGCTGGATCCCCTGGAGGAAGTGGAAGCTGATCCGCAGGAGCTCCATGGAGAGAGATGGGCCACAGCAGGAGGAAATGCACAGGTGAAAAGGGCAGCTGTCCCCGCCCAGTACCCCAGCCCCAGAATCGTCCAGAGCATGGTGTGGTGAGCATGGTAGTGGTGGCAGGGAAAGTGCGCAGGTGAAGAAAGGTGCCCCATCCCCACTTGGTATCCCAGCCCCAGAATGTTCCAGAGCACAGTGAGGAGAGCGTGGTAGTGGCGGTGGGAAAAGTGTGTAGTGGCGGCGGGAAAAGTGTGCAGTGGAAGGATGTGCCCTGTCCCTGCCCCGCACTCCACCCACAGGATCGCCCGGAGCAAGGAGCAGAGAGCTTGGCGGTGGCTGGAAAAGTGCAGAGCCCCAGAATCGTCCAGAGTATGGCACAGAGAGTGTGGCAGTGAAGGAGGGGAAAGTGCGCAGTTGAGTAGAAGTGCCCCGCCCCTGCCCGGCACTCCAGCTCCATTATCACCCGGGGCATGGAGCAGTGAGCTGCTGGGGAAAAGGAATGTACACAGTCCTGCAGTCACCCCAAGCTCCACACAGAGAGACAAGCAGGGGCTGGGGGAAGTGCCAGTGAAAGAGAGTACCCTTCCCCTGGCCCAGATCTGCCATCAATCAGTTGCTCAGAGAGAAAAACAGTCAATGGCTGGAGCTGGGGAGCCCCTGCTCAGGCCAGGCCCAGAATACACAGTGCCTGATCCCCACCAAGTGGCAGTACGTGGCAGCTGTGACCAGATAAGAGCACCATGAGGAAGCAAAAATCCACTCCATCAAGCAGTATGAGTAGGTATAGTAAATCTCCAGACTAGAAGGAAAGTGACAAGTCCCTAGAAACCAACCCCGAAGGCACAGAAATCCATAACCTAGATGACAAAGAATTCAAAACAGCTATCATAAAAAAACTCAATGAGTTACAAGAAAAGACAGAAAGACAAATTAATGAATTAGGGAATGTGCTCACAAAGAAGACTGAAACAATAAGGAAGAACCAATCAGAACTGTTGGAGATGAAAACCACGATGGATGAAATAAAGAAAAATCTGGATTCCCTAAACAAAAGAGCTGAAAATATGGAGGACAGAATCAGCCAGTTAGAGGATAGTACTATAGAAATGCTTCAGAGGGAAGAGAAGAGAGAACTAAGACTAAAAAGAAATGAAGCAGCTCTCAGAGAAATAACTGACTCAATCAGGAAATGCAACAAGATTATAGGTATTCCAGAGGGCGAAGAGAAGGAGAATGCAGCAGAAAGCTTGTTCAAAGAAATAATAGCTGAGAACCTCCTAAACCTGGGGAGGGAGCTGGAAATCCATGTGAAAGAGGCCTCGAGATCTCCTACCTTTGTCAATGTAAAAAGACCCACCCCAAGGCATATAGGAGTGAAACTGGTAAAAGTCAAGGACAAAGAAAATATACTAAGGGCAGCAAGGCAGAAGAAAATAACTTACAAAGGAACTCCTATCAGGCTTTCAGTAGATTTCTCAGCAGAAACCTTACAGGCTAGGAGAGACTGGAATGATATATTCAAAACCCTGAAAGACAAAAACTATCAGCCAAGAATGTTCTATCCAGTGAAAACCTCCTTCAGATAAAACAATAGCTAAGGGAGTTAATTGCCCCCTACAAGAAATCCTCAAGAAGGCCCTCATACCTGAAAAAAAAAAAAATAGCAAAGGGGCTACAAAGCCCTGAGCAAGGAGATGAATAGGTAGGCAATAATTAGAAAACGGCAGCTCTCTATCAGATCAGGTTAGTAAACACTTAATTTTAACATCAAGGATAAAAAAAAGGAAGACACCAAAACAAAAATGACCTCATCATTTTAACCACAAACTCACAACACAAGATGGAAAAAGATATGACAAAAATAACTTAGAAGGGGAAGAGGAATGGGATGGAATCAGTATACTCTAAGGAAATAAGCAGTTATCAGAAGATGGACTATCTCAACTATTAGATTTTCTATATGAACCTAAGGATAACCACTAAACAATTAGAACAGAGACATTTATGATAAACAAGGAGAAAACAAAGAAAACCTACAAACTACCTAATCAAACTGGTACTCCGAAATACATGGGAAGAGAAACAAAGGAGATGCAAAAGAACCAGGAAACATGTGATAAGATGGCAATATTAAGCCCTCATATATCAATAATCACTCTAAATGTAAATGGATTGAATTCTCCAATCAAAAGACACACAGTGGTGAGATGGATTAAAGAACAAGACCCAACAATATGCTGCCAGGAAACACATCTCAGTTCTAGAGACAAACACAGGCTCAGAGTGAAGGGATGGAAGATGATACTCCAAGCTAATGGCAAACAAAAGAAAGCAGGTGTTGCCATACTTATATCAGACAAAGTAGACTTCAAGATAAAACTGGTAAAGAAAGACAAAGAGGGGCAGTATATAACGATAAAAGGGACTTTCCACGAAGAAGACAGAACACTTATAAACATGTATGCACCCAACAGAGGAGCACCAAAGCACATAAAGCAACTATTAACAAACCTAAAAGGAGATATCAGTGACAACATAGTAATAGTAGGGGACCTCAACAACCCACTTACATCAATGGATAGATCATCCAGACAAAAAGTCAACCAGGAGATAGTGGACTTAAATGAAAAACTAGACCAGATGAACTTAATAGATATATAGAGAGCACTCCACCCCAAAACAGCAGAATATACATTCTTCTCAAGCTCACATGGAACATTCTCAAGCACAGACCATATATTGGGAAACAAGGCAGGCCTTGATACATTTAAGAAGACTGAAATTATCTACTATCTTTTCTGACTATAATGCTGTGAAACTAGAAATCAACTACAAGAAAAAAGCTGGAAAAGGAACAAAAATGTGGAGATTAAACAACATGCTACTGAACAACCAATGGGTCGTTGAAGAAATAAAGGGAGAAATAAAAAAATATTTGGAGACAAACAAGAATGAAAACACACCATACCAACTCTTATGGGATGCAGCACAAGTGGTCCTAAGAGGGAAGTTTATAGCAATGCAGGCCCACATTAACAAACAATAAAAAGCTCAAATAAACAACCATAAACTACACCTAACAGAATTAGATAACAAATAAAGCCTAAACTCAGAAGAATGAGGGAAATAATAAAAATTGGGGCAGAAATAAATGAAACTGGAACAAAAAAGACTGTAAAAAAGATCAATGAAACAAGGAGCTGGTTCTTTGAGAGGATAAACAAACCCCTAGCCACACTCACTAAGAAAAAAAGAGACAAGCCTCAAATAAATAAAATTAGAAATGAAAGAGGAAAAATTACAATGGATACCATAGAAATACAAAAGATTATAAGAGAATATTATGAAAAACCACATGCCAACAAACTAGACAATCTAGAAGAAATGGATAAATTCTTAGACTTGTACAACCTCCCAAAACTGAATCAAGAAGAAATAGAGAATCTGAATAGACCAATCATAAGCAAAGAGATTGAAACAGTAACCAAAAACCTCCCCCAAAATAAAAGTCCAGGACCAGATGGCTTCTCTGGAGAATTCTACCAAACATTCAAAGACAACTGATTACCTATTCTTCTCAAACTATTCCAAAAAATTGAGGAAGACAGAAATATTCTTAACACATTCTACAAGGCCAATACAACCCTGATCCCAAAGCCAGACAAGGACAACACAGAAGGAAAATTACAGGCCAATATCACTGATGAACATAGATGCAAAAATCCTCAACAAAATATTGGCAAACTGAATACAGCAATATGTTAAAAAGATCATACACCATGATCAAGTGGGATTCATACAAGGGACACAGGGATAGGTCAACATCCACAAATTATCAAGGTGATAAACCATATTAACAAAAGGAGGAACAAAAACCATATGATCATCTCCAAAGATGTAGAGAAAGCACTTGACAATATCCAACATCCATTCACGATAAAAACTCTCAATAAAATGGGTATAGAAGGAAAATATGTCAACACAATAAAGGCCATAAGACAAATCCACAGCCAACATCATACTCAAGGGGAAAAACTGAAAGCCATCCTGCTGAGAACAGGAACAAGACAAGGGTGCCCACTGTCACCACTCTTATTCAACATAGTACTAGAGGTTTTGGCCAGAGCAATTAGGCAGGAAAAAGAAATAAAAGGAATCCAAATAGGCACTGAAGAAGTGAAACTCTTGCTGTTTGCAGATGACATGATTTTTTCCCTCTTTTCTCCTGTTTTTTTTTTTTTTTTTTTTTTACTTTTTATTAAGATTATGATAGTTTACAACCTTGTGAAATTTCAGTTGTACATTATTGTTAGTCATGTTGTAGGTGCACCATTTCACCCTTTCTGCCCTCCCCTCACCCCCCATTTCCCCTGGTAACCACCAATCAATTCTCTTTGTCTCTATGTTTAACTTCCACCTATGAGTGGAGTCATACAGAGTTCGTCTTTCTCTGTCAGGCTTATTTCACTTAACATAATACCTTCAAGGTCCATCCATGTTGTTGTGAATGGGACGATTTTGTCTTTTTTTATGGCTGAGTAGTATTCCATTGTATATATATACCATATCTTCTTTATCCAATTATCAGTTGATGGGCATTTAGGTTGCTTCCACATCTTGGCTATTGTAAATATGCTGCAATGAACATAGGGGTGCATGGGACTTTTGGAATTGCTGATTTCAAGTTCTTTGGATAGATACCCAGTAGTAGGATGGCCGGGTCATAAGGTATTGCAGATGACATGATTTTAAATATAGAAAACCCCAAAGAATCCATCAGAAAACTATTAGAAACAATCAACTACAGCAAAGTGGCAGGAATAAAGTCAACTTACAAAAATCAGTGGCATTTCTATACTCTAATAACAAACTAACAGAATAAGAACTCAAGAATACAACCCCATTTACAATTGCAACAAAAAGAAAAAAATATCTAGGAATAAATTTGACCAAGGAGGTGAAAGATCTATACAAGGAAAAGTATAAGACATTACTGAAAGAAATCGATTATGACATAAAGAAATGGAGGGATATTCCTTGTGCATGGATTAGAAGAATAAAGATAGTTAAAATGTCCATACTACCTAAAGCAATCTACAGATTCAATGCAATTCCAATCAGAATCCCAATGACATTCTTTACAGAAATAGAACAAACAATCTTAAAATCCATATGGGGCAACAAAAGACCCCGAATAGCCAAAACAGTCCTGAGAAACAAGAACAAAGCTGGTGGCATCACAATCTCTAATTTCAAAACATATTACAAAGCTCCAGTAATCAAAACAGCATGGGACTGGTACAAAAACAGACAAACAGATCAATGGAACAGAACTGAAAGCCCAGAAGTAAAACCATACATCTATGGACAAATAATGTTCGACAAAGGAGCCAAGAATATACAATGGAGAAAGGAAAGCCTCTTCAATAAATAGTGCTGGGAAAACTGGACAGCCACATGCAAAAAAATGAAAGCAGACCATTATCTTTCTCCAAACACAAAAACAGACTGAAAATGGACCAAAGACTTGAAGGTAAGACCTGAAACCATAAAACTTCTGGAAGAAAATAGAGGCAGTACACTCTTTGACATCAGCCTTAAAAGGATATTTACAAATATAATGTCCACTCAGACAAGGAAAACAAAAGAAAAAATAAACAAGTGGGACTTCATCAGACTAAAGAGCTTCGGGAAGGCAAAGGAAACCAAGATCAAAATGAAAAAATAACCCACCAACTGGGAGAAAGTATTTGCAAACCATCTATCTTATAAGGCGTTAATCTCCATAATATATAAAGAACTCACACAAATGAACTACAAAAAAACAAACAACCCAATCAAAAAATGGGCAGAGGATATGAACATTTTTCCAAAGAATATATATAGATGGCCAATAGGCACATGAAAAGATGCTCATCACTAATCATCAGGGAAATGCAAATCAAAACTACACTTAGACAGCATCTTATGCCTGTTAGAATGGCTATAATCAGCAAGACAAAAAGTAACAAATGTTGGAGAGGTTGTGGAGAAAAGGGAACCCTCATCCACTGCTGGTGGGAATGCAAACTGGTGCAGCCATTTTGGAAAACAGTATGGAGATTCCTCAAAAAACTAAAAATAGAACTACCATATGACCCAGCTATCCCACTACTGGGTATTTATTCAAAGAACTTGAAATCAACAATTCAAAGAGACTTATGCACTCCTATGTTCATTGCAGTATTATTCACAATAGCCAAGACGTGGAAGCAACCCAAGTGCCCATCAACTGACGAATGGATAAAGAAGATGTGGTGGAGATATATATATACGATGGAATACTACTCAACCATTAAAAAAAGGACATAATTGCCCCATTCGCAGCCACATGGATGGACCTTGAGGGCATCATGTTAAGTGAAATAAGCCAGACAGAGAAAGATAAACACCATATGACTTCACTCATATGTGGAAGATAAACAAACTTACAGACAAAGAGAACAATTTAGGGATTATCAGGAAGAAGACAAGGGAGGGCGGGCACAAGGGGTGCAGGGGCACATTTATATGGTGTTTGACAAATATTAACGTACAACTGAAATTTCACAATGTTATAAACTATTTAGACCACAATAAAAATTTTTTTTAAAAAAAGGAGAACAAAGATTCCAGTGATCCAGTGGAAAATGTGTTATGGTCAATCGGTAGTGGACGGAAGAGGAAGGGGAAAGAAACTCCAGGGTAACAATTTACTCCCTAGAAGCTATAACTTTGTTTATAGTATTGCCAAGGTCATTAGCAGAGTACCTGGAAGAGGATTTAAGGCAAAATATTAGTTTTCTTTCCCCTTTCCAATCTCTTTGGATGGATAGAGGCAGTAGTTGGGAGCTGGGCTTAGCTGCCTGGTACACAAGTCAAGGGGCTAAGGGTTTGGAATTGGTTTAGGAAGAAAGGGATAGCGTGAAGAGTACCTTGAAGGTAACAGCGGAAGCCCTGTGAAGGGATGCTTACAATCAAATCCATAAACAAAAGCTGAGATCCAATACTGGAGAAAACAGTAAAAACGAACCAGCTAGAAATAGAAAGAATGAACTGGAAGATATTTTTATAACTGTGTGGGTTAGGACTATTGAGTATGTTACAAATCCTGAAGCTAGAAAGGAGAAAGACTGATAGATTTGACCACATAAATTAGAAACTTCTATTATAAAAAACTATAAACAAAAGCCAAAAGAAAAAAATGAGAAAAATAATGGTAATGTATGTGCCTGACAAAGGAAGAGTTGTTATTTTTACTATATAAACAGTACTTTTAAATAAGAAAAAAAAAAAGGGCAAAGAATAAGAAAAGGCAATTCACAAAATAAGTATAAATGGGTAATAAACTGACTGGGAAGGGGAAGGAAAATAATAATTCAGATTGCTTGGAAGATGGTGGCACAGGAGGGCTCGGAATGCACCTACTCTCACAGACACAACAAATTTACAACTACCCTTGGAACAATGATCCCTGAGAGAGATCCAGAAACTGGATAAAAGAACCCCCACAACAAGGGGACAGTGCTGACTGAGGGGGAAGAGGCAGAAATTCCTTCTGAAGAGGAAAAAAGCCACATTCCAGTGGTGGTATTGCATGGCCAGCTGGGAGCAATGCAAAGGCACAGAGCCTTCCCTGGTGCCACAGAGGATCTGAGCAGCGGAGCTTTCCCACAATAAGCAGCTTCAGGACTCAGCACGACCGAGACGACTGTCATAACGTCTGGCTTTGCTGGCTACTAACAACAATGGGGAGCACCCCCAGAAAAGCTACTGAACATAAGAGAAAGAAAAGCCTGCTCTTAAAGGGCCCACACACAAAATCACCAGAAAGAAAGGTGCACAGTCCTCTGGTGAAAAGAGACTCACTTGATAGGCTCTGGGTACATCTCAGGGAGGCAGAAGATGGCTGGGACCATCTCCCCAAGGACTGAGACATTGGCAGCAGCCATTATTGTGACCTAACACAGGCATGCTGACATAGATGCTGGCAGACATCATTGGAGTTCTTCCCCTGGTCTGTTAGCACAGAAGTTTGCCCGGCCTGCTAGAGCACTGATTTAATCCAGCTCAGCCAGGGCAGGCAACCTGCCCTAGGAATGGGCCCCACCCACCAGCAAGCCCTCAGGCAACTTGTGGCCTGCATAGGTGGGATGTGTGAGATCTCTGCAGCAGGGCAAGTGAGTCTGCCTTTGAGGGCAGAGCATGCATGAGGGGCAGGCCTGGGTAGGCAGAGTATGTGGGGCCTCTGCAGCGGGGCGAGTGGGTCCACTTTAGTGGGGCATGTGCACAGGGCAGGACTACATGGACAGGGCATGTGGGCCTGCAGGCAGTGGGGCTTGTCAGCTGCAGCAGACTTGTGCTTCACAAACAGCAATATAGGGATCTGCCCCACCTTCCAATGCCTGAAACAACTGTGCACTGCCAAACCTGAGGCTGGCCCCACCCAGTTGCACTACTGAAAGAGCTGACAACAGCCTTGCAGGCTGTAGAACTACAGCAATTGTGAGCCCCTAAGCATAGCAACCAGCCACACTGGGGGCCTACTCACTTAACAGAGAAACTGCAGCAGTAATGTGTTATTAGACCTTGCAAACAACTGTGCTGGGGCTCCCCCTGCCCAATAAAGTGACTGAAGGGACCATAACAGCCACACACAGCTGAGCCTTACAATCAGCCAGCCAGTCAGGGGGACAGCTTAGCCTCCGCATGCACCTACAGAAACAGCAACCTTGCCACAACAGAAGGACACATGTAGCCCACACAGAGGACAATTCTGGAACATTTGGAACTGGTGACAAGAGGGAAGCACACTGCTGGGCCTCATAAGGCATCTCTTACATAAGGCCACTTCTTCAAGATCAGGAGATGCAGCTGATCTATGTAAAACATAGATATAAGCACAGAGAAACAGGCAAAATGAGGAGACAAAGGAATATGTTCCAAATAAGGGAACAGGACAAATCCTCAGAAAACGAACTAAACAAAACAGAGATAAACGATCTACCTGATGTACAAACTAACAGTCATAAGGATGCTTACTGATCTTGGGAGAAGAATTGATGAATACAGTGAGAACTTCAACAAAGAATTGGAAAATATAAAAAAGAACCAAGCAGAAGTGAAGAATACAATAATGGAATACAATAATGGAAATGAAAAAATCACTACATTGAATCAACGGCAATGTAGAACAGACAGTGAGCTGGACAAAAGACTAGAGGAAATCACCCAAGCTGAACAGATAAAAGAAAAAAGAATTTTTCAATTCTTTTCAGAACGAGAAGAGTCTAAGGGAACTCTGGGACAATATCAAGCACATTAACATCCACATTATAGGTGTCCCAGAAGCAGAAGAGAAAGACAAAGGGGCGGAAATTTGAAGAAATAATAGCTGAAAATTTTCCTAACCTAAGGAAGGAAACAGACATCCAGGTACAGGAAGCACAGAGAGCACCAAACAAGATGAACCCAAAGAGGCCCACACCAAAATACATTATAATCAAAATATCAAGAACTAAAGACAAAGAGATAATCCTAAAAGTTACAAGAGAAAGGCAACCAGTGACCTACAAAGGAAACCCCATAAAGCTATTGGCAGACTTCTCAGCAGAAACTTTACTGGCTAGAAGGAAGTGGCATGATATATTTAAAGTGCTGAAAGGAAAAAATGTACAGCCAAGAATACTCTACCTGGTAAGGTTATCAGTCAGAATGGAAAGACAGATAAAGAGTTTTCCAGACAAAAACAAAAGGAGTTTAGCACCAAGAAACCAACCTTTTAAGAAATACTAAAGGGATTTATTTAAGTGGAAAAGAAAAGACCACAAATAGGAATAAGAAAATTTAAAACAATAATAATAAAATCACTGCTAAAGGCAAATATACAGTAAAGGTAGCAGATACCCACCTATGAAGCTAATATGAAGGTCAAAAGACAAAAGTACTAAAATTATCTATTTCCAAGATAAGAGGTTAATGGATATATACACACACAAAAGAGACTAAATATGATATTAAAAACATAAAATGTGGAGGAGAGGAGTAAAAGAGTAGAGATTTTAGCAAGAGGTCAAACCAAAGAGACCCTCAACTTAATACAGATTGCTATTTACATAGGTCATTATATATGAACTTCATGGTAATCACAAACCAGAAACCTATAATAAATACACAAAAATTAAGAGAAAGGAACCCCAAAATACTACTAAAATAAGATGTCAAATGACAAGGGAAGAGAGCAAGAGAAGAAAGGAACAGAGAACTACTAAAACACCCAGAAAAAAAGTAACAAAATGGCAATAAGTACATACTTATCAATAGCTACTCTGAAGGTCAATGAACTAAATGCTCCAATCCGATAGGCTGATTTGATACAAAAACAAGACCCATATACATACTGCATACAAGAGGCACACTTCAGACCTAAAGACAGTCACAAACTGAAAGTGAAGGGATGGAAAAAGATACTCCATGCAAATGGCAATGAAAAGAAAGCTGGGGTAGCAGTACTTATATCAGACAAAATAGACTTTAAAACAAAAACTGTTAACAAGAGACAAAGAAGGGCACTACACAATGATAAAGGGAACAATCCAACAAGAGGATATAACACTTGTAAATATCTATGCACCCAACATAGGAGCACCTAAATATATAAGCAATTATTAACAGCCATAAAAGGAGAAATGGACCACAACACAATATAGTAGGGGACTTTAATACTCCACTTACACCAATGGATAGATCATCCAAACAGAAGATCAATAAGGAAACATTGGCCTTCACTGACACATTAGATCAGTTGGATTTAGTAGATACATACAGAACATTCCATCCCAAAACTGTAGAATACATATTCTTTTCAAATGCACATGCAACATTCTCCAGGATTGATCACATATTAGATCACAAAAAGAGTCTCAACAAATTTAAGAAGAGTGAAATAATACCAAGCATCTTTTCTGACCACAACAGTAGGAAACTAGAAGTCAACTACAGGAAGAAAAGTGGAAACCCATAAATATGTGGTGATTAAACAAAAGGCTACTGAACAACGATTGGGTCAATGAAGAAATCAAAGGAGAAATCAAAAAATATCTGGAGACAAATGAAAATGAAAATATGATGTGCCAAAATTTATGAGATACAGGGGCCGGCCCCGTGGCTGAGTGGTTAAGTTCATGCGCTCCACTGCAGGAGGCCCAGTGTTTCATCAGTTCGAATCCTGGGCGCGGACATGGCACCACTCATGGAGCCATGCTGAGGCAGCATCCCACATGTCACAACTAGAAGGACCCACAACTAAGAATATACAACTATGTACTGGGGTCTCTGGGGAGAAAAAGGAAAAAAATAAAATAAAAAAAAAATTTATGAGATACAGCAAAAGTGGTTCTAAGAGGGAATTATATAGCAATACAGGCCTACCTCAAGAATCAAGAAAAATCCCAAATAAACAATCTAACAGTACACCCAACGAACTGGAAAAAAAAAGAACAAACCAAGCCCAAAATCAGTAGAAGGGAGGAAATAATGAAAATCAGAGCAGAAGTAAATGAAACAGAAACTAAAAAAGCAATAGAAAAAATCAATGAAACTAAGAGCTGGTGTTTTGAAAAGATAAACAAACTTGACAAACCTTTAGCTAGACTTACCAAGAAAAAAAGGAGGAGGGCTCAAATAAATAAAATCAGAAACAAAAGAGAAGAAATTACAATGGACACCTCAGAAATACAAAAGATTATAAGAGAATACTATGAAAAGCTATATGCAAACAAATTGGATAATCTAGAAGAAATGGATAAATTCTTAGAATCATACAACCTTCCAAAACCGAATCAAGAAGAAACAGAGAATTTCTATAGACCAATCACCAGTAAGGAGATCGAAACAGTAATCTAAAACCTCCCAAAAAATAAAAGTCCAGGATCACATGGTTTCCCTGGTGAATTCTACCAAACATTCAAAGATGACTTAATACCTATTCTTCTCAAACTCTTCCAAAAAATTGAAGAGGAGAGAAGGCTTCCTAACTCATTCTACGAGGCCAGCATTACCCTGATATTACAACCAGACCAGGACAACACACAAAAAAGAAAGTTACAGGCCAATATCACTGATGAACATCGGTGCAAAAATCCTCAACAGAATACTAGTAAATCGAATACAACAATACATTAAAAAGATCATACACTATGACAAGTGGGATTTATCCCAGGGATGCAGGGATGGTTTAACACCTGCAAATCAATCAAGATGATACACCACATTAACAAAATAAGGAATAAAAATTGCATGATCATCTCAATAGAGCAGAGAAAGCATTTGACGAGATACAGCATCCATTTATGATAAAAACTCTGAATAAAATGGGTATGGAAGGAAAGTACCTCAATATAATAAAGGCCATATATGACAAACCCACAGCTAATATACCATTCAATGGAGAAAAACTGTAAGTTATCCTTCTAAGAACAGGAACCAGACAAGGATGCCCACTGTCACTACTCTTATCTAACATAGTATTGGAAGTCCTAGCCAGAGCAATCAGGCAAGAAAAAGATATAAAAAGGATCCAAATTGGAAAGGAAGAAGTGAAACTGTCACTATTTGAAGATGACATGATTTTATAAATAGAAAACCCTAAAGAATCCACCAAAAAACTTTTAGATTCAATAAACGAATTCCGTAAAGTTGTGGGATACGAAATCAACATACAAAAATCAGTTGTTTTTCCATACACTAATAATGAAGTAGCAGAAAAAGAAATCAAGAATCCAATCCCATTTATAATTGTAACAAAAAGAATAAAATACCTAGGAATAAATTTAACCAAAGAGGTGAAACATCTCTACACTGGAAACTATAAAACACTGTTGAAAGAAACTGACGAAGACACAACGGAATGGAAAGATATTCTGTGCTCTTGGATTGGAAGAATTAACATAGTTAAAACGTCCATACTTCCTAAAGCAATCTACAGATTCAATGCAATCCCTATCAAAGTTCCAACAACACTTTTCACAGAAACAGAATAAGGAATCCTAAAATTTATATGGAAGAACAAAAGACCCTGAATAGCCAAAGGAACCTGAGAAAAACGAAAAAAACTGGAGGCATCACACTCCCTGATTTCAAAGTATACTACAAAGCTACAGGAATCAAAACAGCATGGTCCTGGCACAAAAAGAGATACACAGGTCAGTGGAACAGAATCAAGAGCCCAGAAGTAAACCCACACATATGTGGACAGCTAATAATATTCGACAAGGGACCCAAGAACATACAATGGAGAAAGGAAAGTCTCTTCAACGCATGGTGTTGGGAAAATTGGACAGTCACATGCAAAAGAATGAAAGTAGACCATTATCTTACACCATACACAAAAATTAACTCAAAATGGATTAAAGACTTGAAGGGAAGATCTGAAACCATAAAATTTCTACAAGAAGACATAGGCAGTATGCTCTTTGATATCAGTCCTAGCAGCATATTTTCAAAGACCATGTCTGACCAGGCAAGGGAAACAATAGTAAAAAGAAACAAACAGGTCCACATTAAACTAAAAAGCTTCTGCACAGCAAAGGAAACCATCAACAAAATGAAAAGACAACCTAACAATTGGGAGGAAACATTTGTGAACTATATATCTGATAAGGGGTTAATATCCAAAATATATAAAGAACTCATACATCTCTACAACAAAAAACTAACAACCCAATTAAAAAATGAGCAAAAGATCTGAACAGACATTTTTCCAAAGAAGATATACAGATGGCCAACAGGAACATGAAAAGATGTTCAACGTCACTAATTATTAGGGAAATAAAAACCAAAATTACAATGAGCTATTACCTCACACCCATCAGAATCGCTATAATTACCAAGACAGGAAACAACAAGTGTTGGAGAAGATGTGGAGAAAAGGGAACTCTCATACACTGCTGGTAGGAATGCAAACTGGTGCAGCCACTATGGAAAACAGTATGGAGATTCCTCAAGAAATTAAGAATAGAATTACCATATGATCCAGCTATTCCACTGCTGGATATTTATCCAAAGAACATGAAAACACGAATGCGTAAATATATATGCACCCCTTTGTTCAATGTGGCATTATTCACAATAGCCAAGACTTGGAAGCAACCCAAGTGCCCATCAACAGATGAATGGATAAAGATGATGTGGTATATATACACTATGGAATACTAGTCAGCCATAAAAAAGAAAAAATTGTGTCATTATGGATAGACCTTAAGGGTATTACGCTAAGTGAAACAAGTTTGACAAAGACAAATACCATATGATTTCACTTATATATAGAAGATAAACAAACACATAGATAAACAGAACAGATTAGTGGTTACCAGAGGAAAAGGGAGTGAGGGGAAGGCAAAAGGGGTAAAGGGGCATATACGTACGTTGACGGATAAAAACTAGAGCATTGGTGGTGAACACAATGCAAACTATACAGAAACTGAAATATAATAATGTACACCTGAAATTTACACAATGTTAAAAGGCAATATGACCTCAATAAAAAAAAAAAAAATATATATATATATATACCAATTGGAAAAAAAAGGTGGGTCCCCTTTGACCAACCAATTTCACTTTTAGGACTTTATTCTAAGGAAACAGTTATTAGAAGAAGAGACAAAAATGTATGCACCAGGGTGTTTACCATAATGCTATTGACAATAGCAAAACAAAATGGAATAAAAATAGGGGACTGGTTAAATAAATTAAGGTACATCAATACAACTGGGTATGACACTCATTCAAAATGATGATATAGACCCACTGACTTGGGAAGTGGACAAAAATATGGTGTCAAGTGGTAAAAGGAGGCTGACAACAGCATGCATGCTATAATTCTCCCTCCACTCCCCCATCCAATCTATCACTAGATCTAGACGTACATTTGTGCATATATACTTATGAAAAGCACCTGAAAGGATATACCCCCTCATTTTACATTGGTAAAATCTTAACGGAATTGAATGATTTTATCTTTCTTCTTCATCCATTTCTGTATTGTTTGGATTTTTTAATATAGTGAGTATAGATTATTTTTTAAGCAGAAAAAAACCAACAAATCTATTTTCATTTTAAAACAAACCCAAATCCCCTCAAATAAACATAGGTCATTTATATAATACTTTCTGATACTAGGGGGCCAATAAAAGCTTCAGGGGCTAAAGGAGTCCCAATTTGTGTTTAAGATGCTGCTGTGCAGCATGGCCTCACTCAGCTCCCACATGCATTTAACAGGAAGCTGTAATCACTTACCTCGGAAACTTCTACCCTCTGTCCATTCTTATCATAGACATCACCTGTTGGTAAGTAAACAGAGCAGAGACTTGGCAAAGGTTTTAAAGAAGGGTTTAAAAATTTTTTTATTGTAGTAAAATACATACAACATAAAATTTGCCATTTTAACCATTTTTTAGTGTACAATTCAGTGGCATTGATTACATTCACAATGTTGTGCAGCAATCACTATTATATATTTCCTAAACAGAAACTCCTTATTCCTCTCTATTCCCAGCCCCTGGTAACCTCTAACCTACTTTTTGTCTCTGTGAATTTGTCTATTCTAGATATTTCATATAAGTAGAATCATACAATCTTTCCTTTTGTGTCTGGCTTATTTCATTTAGCATAATGTTTTCAAGAATCATCCTTCATGTAGCATGTATCAGAACTTCATTACTTTTTATGACTGAGTAATATTCCATTGTGTAGATATACCACAATTTATTTCTCCATTCATCTGTTGATGGACACATGCATGGTTTCTACCTTTGGGCTATTGTGAATAATGCTCTAATGCACACTAGCAAATATCTATCTGTTTGAATTGCTGTTTTAAATATTTTTGGTATATACTTAGGTATGGAATTACTGGGTTATATGGTAATTTAAAGGAGGGTTATTAAAAGCTTATTTTTTATGCTTCTATCATCTAGACTTGTAGTCAAGCTTCTTCCTCCCCTCAGGCCCCAGTGCCCCAGTAAGCTCCTTTCCCCAAGCCAGTGGTAAGAAGAGGTCATCTGCTTGGGCCATAACTCTTCTCCCTTAAGTGTGAGTGAGGTGAGGCTGGAGTCTAGTCACCGGATCTATGAGAGACTTCACACTTCAGGAAGCCCTCTAATCAGAAAAGTTACCTAGAAGAGATGTAAAAATAGTGCTAGAATGTTTAGGATTGTTGGCCAGTGGACAGTACAGACAGAATAGGTGTGGAAGACAGTCTAATGTCAAGCACAGAAACTCCCATGACTCTTTTCAACCTTACCCAGCGTATGGTCATGGCTTATAATGAGCCAGAGAATTAAGATCCTCACCCAAATCAACTCATCCAAAAATAAGCTTTCAGAAATGAAAACTTGTTTGGCAGGAGTAATAGGAAATATTACAGTGCTCTTGTTTCTTAATTTAAAATTTTTTATTATTTTTAAATTGAGGTGAAATTCACGTAACATACAATTAACCATTTTAAGGTGTATAATTCAGGGGCATTTAGTGCATTCATAATGTTGTGCAACTACCACATCTCTAGTTTCAAAGCTTTGTCATCACCCCAGAAGAACATTCCATGTGCTCTAGCTTTTCAGATGTGACTGCCTTCCTCTGCTAGTTAGTGCACTGGGCATGAATGTTCACCTACATGAGGACTTAATATTGTCATGCAAACAAGCATATGCTTAACGCATGAAATAAATGAGGAATTGGGCATGGGAGACACTGATCAAACTCTGACTACCCTTTGATGGCTTCTCTCAGGACTGTTTATTGGTCTGAGGGAGAACCAGGAGATTAGCAACTTCAGTAATATGCTGGTTGCCCCATCTGATTTAATATGAGAGTGAACTGACTTTCCCAAGACACTGGGAATTCTTGAGGACAGAGATTAAGTCTTGTACATCTTGGTATTTCCAGTATCCAATACAATGGGTTCCATCTTTAAGGTGCTAAATAAATGCTTTCAGGTTAGAATTGAGTGGGCTAGGTGATCTTTGCTTAGTGAATAGAGGAGGTTGTGAGAATAAGAGGTGTATAGATTTAGAGTCAGATTATTCTTGAGAACATCTGCAAAGTAGAATTTCCCCAGGACTCAGGGAAAGCAGGAAGACATGCATACCATACAATGTCCCATTAATAGAACACTTCTTGAAAATCATGATGTTCTGAGTCAGGGTCCCTGTTTTGTCAGAGAACACGTATTTGACCTGGCCGAGTTCCTCATTAAGGGTGGTGGTGCGAGCTTGTGCTGGTGTGTTCTTTGGTGCATAAAACATCTTCCGATCCCAGTTGATATAGTAACTGTTGCCCAATCTTATTATCTCAACACTAAGGAAAAGGAAGAAAAGAAGAGGCCTGGGTCAGAGCAGGACAAGCAAATAAATCACCCTGTTTTCTTTCTTTCTTTTTTTTTTTTTTTTGAGGAAGATTAGCCCTGAGCTAACATCTGCTGCCAGTCTTCCTCTTTTGGCTGAGGGAGACTGGCCCTGAGCTAACATCCATCCCCATCTTCCTCGACTTTATATGTGGGACGCTTGCCACAGCACGGCTTGCCAAGTGGTGCCATGTCCACACCCAGGATCTGAACTGGTGAACCCTGGGCCGCCGAAGCAGAACGTGCGCACTTAACCGCTGCACCACCAGGCTGGCCCCTGGTTTCCTTATTTGTCCTGTGGTAGGTCAGGGCCAGCATTAGAAAATCAGAGTATCTCCCACCAGCCAACCCATTGTAATTCTGACTTTGACCATTATCACTCAAGGCTTTACAATCTGGATCCAGATACACCTGATTAACTTTGCTGAGGCATACTCCCCTTTCACTCTTCTTCAAAAGCATATCCAGCAAAAGTCACAAATTTATCAGGCAAGGCCTGATAGAGTTAAGAGCTAACTAATAAAAGGATGCCTAGGCTTAATTAAAGGATTATTGCTGCTATCATGTAAATCCATTGGTAGGGAAGAGAGAGGAACTTGAAACACTCAGAGCTTCTTTGTTTCAGAAGACAAGGGGAAGGATGTGTGAAAATCAGAAACGGCTTACAGGAGCTGATCCTCTGATAAATTTCCAGGCAGAGCCAGCCTGCCTGTGGGGTAGCTTCCTCCCCCAGTAGCCTCTTCTCCGTTTTTATCTGAATTTTCCCTATCGCCCTTGTCTCATTCCTCTGCTGTTCCAAATAACATGCGACAAGAGATTTTCACATATTGAGGTATACAGGGTAACTATTCGGGTTCAAAACTGACTCATCTTGAACTAAAAAGTCTCATTTACAACCTATCAAACATACTTTGTACATCTGCTTAACCATTAAAGTAAAGAATGCACTCCCTTAAGAAAAGAATGTATGCTTCCCCTCCTATGCCTTACTGGTAATGCCAGGATTAGTCTGTTTCCTGATATCACGGTCATGTTGACCTGCTAATTTGCAACTGAATACCTCTTTGAAATTTTGATAAAAATGTATCCTGGGTGTGTTTAATGTATGCTGTTTGTTCCAAGACAGTATATAACCATTCTATACACTCCACTTCTTTGGTGCCCTTCCTTCCTTGTGGAAGGAAGGCCCTGGGCTAGTCCTCAGAGCTGGCTCATAATAAACTCACCCCAATTTTGATTTATAGATTGGCTATGGATTATGTACGTTGACACATGCGTTATAGATCCCTTATGGTTAACAAGCATCTTCGTTTTAAAACAGTGAAGACTTTTAAGGGGCCTCTTTCCTATCATCTTTCATATATGTGTTAGTTTTCATATGTATGTCAGTTTAGATTGCTTCATTAGCAATCCCTGTCTGAGACAGCTGCGTTGGAGGACAAGGATTTTTTGTTTGAGGTAGGGGAGGAGGTGCTCCGACCCGCATTATTGACTCTACTGGTCCTCACAGGTTGAGTCTTGACCCCTCCCTTCCTTCAGCATAGCAGCCACCATAGCAATCTCTCTAAATTCAAACAATTAATTACATTATTTCTTTCCTTAGAAAGGTCTATTTGCTGCTTTTAGGATAAAATCCAAACTCCTTGGCCTGGCGTTTTAAGGCTCTCCTGGATCTGATCCTAAATTACCACCCAATACCTTAGTCTAGGCTAATCATTGTTCTATTACCAGATGAAGCTTTTAAAAACCTCCAGTGGGGGGGCCAGCCCTGTGGCCGAGAGGTTGAGTTCGTGTGCTCCGCTTAAGCGGCCCAGGGTTTCGCAGGTTCAGATCCTGGGCGCGGACATGGCACCGCTCATCAGGCCATGCCGAGGCAGTGTCCCACGTGACACAACTAGAAGAACCCACAACTAAAAATACACAACTATGTACCGGGGGGCTTTGGGGAGAAAAAGGAAAAACAAAATCTTAAAAAAAAAACAAAAAACGAAACCACCAGGGGGCTGTCCCCGTGGCCAAGTGGTTAAGTTTGAGAGCTCTGCTTCAGCAGCCTGGGGTTCACTGGATCAGATCCTGGGCGTGGACCTTCACACCACTCATAAGGCCATGCGGTGGTAGCGTCCCACATAGAAGAACTAGAATGACTTACAACTAGGATATATAACTATCTACTGGGGCTTTGGCGAGAGGGAAAAAAAATGAGGAAGATTGGCAACAGATATTAGCTCAGGGCCAATCTTCCTCACCAAAAAACACCCAACAAAAAACAAACAAAAAACAAAACCCTCCAAATCTTTGTACATGCTGATCTTTCTGCTTGCAATATTCTTTTCCTATTTTCTGCTTGGTGAATTCTATTCTTTTTTCAAATATTAGTTTTCTATAAACCCCTACGTCTCTCCAGGCAGAACTAATCCATTACTTTTCAAGGCTCCCATAGCATTCACATATATATATTTCTATTACATCATTTTTCATATTGTATCATAATTATTTATTTAAGTATCTGTTTCCATGGCTATGTTGTAAGCATATCTAGAGAAAGGGCTGTCTTATTTTTCATGTTTCTTTTTTTTTTCTTCTTCTTCTTCTTCTTCTTCTTCTTCTCCCCAAAGCTCCCCAGTACACAGTTGTATATTTTAGTTGTGGGTCCCTCTAGTTGTGGCATGTGGGACGCTGCCTCAGTATGGCCTGACGAGCAGTGCCACGTCCACGTTCAGGATCCAAACCAGCAAAATCCTAGGCCACTGAAGCAGAGCATGCTAACTTAACCACTCGGCCACAGGGCTGGCCCCTACTTTTCATGTTTCTATCTCCAACATCCAATATAGTGCTTGGCACACAGTAGGTACTCAATAAACATATATTATATTAATCATACAGTTTAGTGATACGTAGGGTGTTTTCAGGTTGGGATGCCACAGTACAGGGTTTAGGAAACCTGGAAAGAAGGATGAGAAAATGTGTGTGGGTGTGTGAAAGGGAATGTTTAAAACAGAAAAAGGAGATCAGAGTATAGTAAAGACTTATTTTACCTATTTCAAATTTTTATCCAAGGTGCTCATGAAAAAGGGGAGGAAACCTCCTTCTCCTCTTCTCCAGCGTTTAGAAACCAGAACCTAGGTCACGATTACACCTATCTACCATTTGTCACATTGTTTCTCATTTCTGATTAACTGATTTATACATGAATATTTGGAGTCTATCTTGCTGATAAATTAGGGGCTGCCTGGCTTATGCTTTAGCATCACCAAATTTGTGTGTATTTTTTCTAATTATTTCATGTGCTTAAATGTCTTATTTAGTCACTTACACTAAAAGCTATTTGCGGGCAGGGACAATTTTCTTTTTGTATAACCCACATGGTATCTAGCATAGTATTCTGGATATAGAAAGCATTTATGTGATCTCCAGATATTTCTCAGAGTGTTTTGTACACCAGGCACCATGAAAAGTAAAGGGCTAAAGAGCACACAGTCTATGCTTTCTAAAAGTTCACACTCTGGTTGGGGAATTAAGCAGGAAGTACGAAGTCAGCTCCTCTCCCTGTAACCCAAAGCAATGAAAGAAGCCTACCTGACATAGAGGGAAATGGGCACCACGGTGTTGAGAATAATGAAGTAGGACCAGAACATGAGGATGGCAGACACAACTGACGAAGAGACATATTCTTTCCATGGCAGAAAATTCTGGAAGTAGTAGCCTTTCTTATTCTCCCAAATGCCATGCCCAACTGCTAGGATAAAACACATGCTGCCTAGAAACAGGAAAATCTAGAAATCAAAAAAAGAATTAAATTAACATTTCACCCAAGGCATGTGCTGCTTCACTTCTATCTTTTAGAGCTTTCTCTCTCAACAAAGCGCCTCTCTCCTGGGACGGCAGGAGCCCTGTAGTTCCCAGGCTGCAGGCAGGAGTACACAGGACAGCAAAGAAAGTCCAGCAGGAGCCATCCTTGGGATTTTGAAGGGAAATAACAGTAACTAAAATATATTAACACTAATTAAGTGCCAGGAACTGTGCTAAGTACTTTACATATATTATTTAATTTAATATTATAATACCCCTTTTTTTTTTCACTGAGGAAGAGTCACCCTGAGCTAACGTCTGTGCCAATCTTCCCCTATTTTGGATGTGGGTCACTGTCATAGCATGACCACGGACGAGTGGTGTAGGTGTATGCCTGGGAAACGAACCCGGGCCTCCAAAGCAGAGTGTGCCAAACTTAACCACTAGGCCACGGGGCTGGCCCCTGTAATACTCCTCTTTTAATAATAGATGAGAAACTTGATATTAAGAGTGGAAAAGCATTTTGCTTAAAGTCACTTAGCTACTAACAAGGAGAGACAGTTTTTGAACCAGTTCCAGAATCCAAGCTCTTAATTATTCTATTACTGAAGTGAGGTGCTGCTTTAACAAAGTCTGAAATGTATGGTGTTAGCTTAGCAGTTGCGGGTGGGTGAGTGGTAAGAAAAGTGATATAAAAGACTGAACATATGGCAATCATGTTAACAGTAAAGACTTGTAAAACAGGAAGACAGACCATGTGCCTACTAAGCCTATAGCTGCAAGGGAAGTGGTCAGGAAGAATTAGAATATTAGTGTGTGTTGGCTGCCTTTGACAATGTATTAAAAGAAAGAGTTGAACTAGGGAAATAATTGGCCAATTTATAAGCAGAAATGAAAAGGAACAGAGAGAAATTTGGGTCATCATAGGAGTGGAAAAGTCTATTACTTTTAGACACCAAAGAGGCAGAGATAAAAATGAGATCTTAAGGAAATAATTCTTTCCAATTGAACAAAGTGAATCAGCCTGGAAGCAAAGTTCAGATTAAAGATGATATTTTCTTTTTTTTTTTCATGAAAACATATATGTTTAATTTAAAAAACAACAATAAAATGAACACTTGTAAATCTATTACCCAGCCAAGAAAGAACATTATCAAGACCATATGTACACCTCTCCAACTGCATCTCTTTTCTTCAAAAGATTATGTTTTCTTACCCAAGATTATTGTTCCAGATAACCTCAACTTTCTTGCCATTAAGTTGAGAGAGAATGGCATGGAGGGGCAAGAAAGCAAAGAAATAAGACAAATTAGAGAACTATGTTTAGAAAAGAACTTTGGGGGAGAAGGGATAACACTCCCAAACTCACTACCAGCATTACCCTAGGACCAAAGCTAGAGACTACCAGGACACTACGAGAAAAGAAAACTATAGGCCAATATCCCTGATGAATATAGATGCAAAACCTCTCAACAAAATACTAGCAAACCGAATTCATCAGCACATTAAAAGGATCATACACCACGATCACGTGGGATTTAGACACAAACGGAAGAAAGTGAAAAAGACACCAATAAATGAAAGATATCCTGGGTTCACAGACGAGAAGAGTTAACATTGTTAAAATGTCCATACTACCCAAAGCTATCTACTGAGTCAATGCAATTGCTATAAAGATTCCAGTGGCATTTTTTTTTTGTTGATTTTTGGTTTTGGGGTTTTTTTTTGAGGAAGATTAGCCCTGAGCTAACATCTGCCACCAATGCTCCTCTTTTTGCTGAGGAAGACTGGCCCTGAGCTAACATTCGTCCCCATCTTCCTCTACATCATATGTGGGATGCCTGCCACAGCATAGCTTGATAAGTGGTAGGTAGGTCTGTGCCCAGGATCCGAACTGGTGAACCCTGGGCCGCCGAAGCAGAGTCCACGAACTTAACTGCTGTGCCACCAGGCTGGCCCCTCCAATGGTATTTTTTTACAGAAATAGAAAAAACAATCCTAAAATTTTTATGGAACCACAAAAGACCCTGAATAACTAAAGAAATCTTGAGACAGGAGAACAAAGCTGGATGCATCATATTTCCTGATTTCAAACTATAATACAAAGCTATAGTAATCAAAACAGTATGGTACTGGTATGAAAATAGACATAGAGACCAATGCAACAGAATCGAGAGCCTAGAAATGAACCCATGCGTAGATGGTCAACTACTATTTGACAAGGAAGGCAAGACCACTGAATGGAGAAAAGGCAGTCTCTTCAATAAATGGTGTTGGGAAAATTGGATATTCACATGCAGAAGAATGAAGCTGGACCTCTGTCTTATAACACTCACAAAAATTAACTTGAAATGGATTAAAGACTTAAATCTAAGACCCCAAACCATAAAACTTCTAGAAGAAAGCAGAGAGAAAAAGTTCCTTGACATCTGTCTTGGCAATGATTTTATGGATATGACACCAAAAGCACAAGCAACAAAAGCAAAAATAAACAAGTGGGACTACATCAAACCTCAAAGCTTCTGCACAGCAAAGGAACAATAAACATAATGAAATGGCAACTACAGAATGGGAGAAGATATTTGCAAACCACACACTTGACAAGGGGTTAATATCCAAAACCAATAAGGAACTCATACAACTCAATAGCCAAAAAACCAAATAATGCATTTTTCCAAATAGAATAGACATTTTTCCAAAGAAGCTATTCAAATGGCCAATAGGTACATGAAAATATACTATCACTAATCATCACAGAAAAGCAAATCAAAATCACAATGAGATATTACCTCACGCCTGTTAGAATGGCTGTTATCAAAACACAAGAGATAATAAGCACTGGGGATGATGTGGAGGGTGCACTGTTGGTGGGAATGTGAATTGGTATACCTTTATGGAAAACAGTATGGAGGTTCCTCAGAAATTTTAAAATACAACTACCATACGATCCAGCAATTCCACTTCTGGGTATACATCCAAAGGAAATTAAATCACTATCCTGAAGAGATATCTGCACCCCATGTTCACTGCAGCATTATTCACGATAGCCAAGACATGGAAACAACCTAAGTGTCTAGTGACGGATGAATGGATAAAGAAAATGTGGCGTGTGTGTGTGTGTGTATATATATATATATAGATAGATAGATATATCTATATATCAGTGTGTGTATATATGTGGATATATATATGTACAAATACACGTGTATTTGTACATGTAAAAATACAAATAGAATATTATTCAGAATAATGTATGCTATTCCATACAATAGAATATTATTCAAAAAAGAAAGAAATTCTGCCATTTGTGACAACATGGATGAAACTTGAGGGCACTGAGCTAAGTGAAATAAGTCAGATAGAGAAAGACAAATACTGTATGATATCACTTATATGTGGAATCTAAAAAACCAAACTCATAAAAACAGAGAGCAGAGTGGTGGTTTCCCGGGGCCGGGGGTGAGTACGGGGGAATGGGTGAAGGTGGTCAAAGGGCACAAACTTCCAATTATGAGATGAATAAGTTTTGGGGATGTTTGTACAGCATAGTGACTGTAGAGAACAAGCCTGTTATGTATATTTGAAAGTTCCTAAGAGAGTAGATCTTAAAAGTTCTTACCACACACAAAAAAACTGTAACTTTGTGAGGTGATGGGTGTGTTAACTAACTTTATTGTGGTAATTATTTCACAAATACATACCTATATCAAATGATTATGTGGTACACTTTAAACTTAATGTTATATGTCAATTATATCTTAATAAAGATGGAAAAAAGTGTTAAAAAAAGAATTTTATATAAATGGAATCATATACATCTTTTTTTTTCTGGCTTCTTTCACTCAACATAATTATTTTGAGATTCATCCACGTTTTTGCATCTACCAATCGTTCATTTATTTTTATGGATGAGTAGTATTCTATTGTATGGATGTTGCACAATTTGTTTACTAATTCATCTTTTAGTGAACAGTTTGGTTGTTTCCAGTTATCGGCTATTATAAACAAAGCTGCATTGAACATTTGTGTACAAGACTTTGCATGAACAGACACTTTCATTTCTTTTGTAAATGTCTAGGAGTGGAATTGCTGAGTCCTACAGTAAATTTATATTTAACTTTTTAAGAAGCTGCCAAATGTTTTCCGAAGTGGTTGTACAATTTTACATTCCATAAGCCTATATGCCCATATGCCTCTAGAGAAGACACATATGATATTATTGTGAACCACCTCTAAGTCTATTCAATGGTCTTCAAATCTGTGCCCTTTGTCACAAAGTGTGACTAGCTCAAAGCAACTGATCGCTACTACTAGATGATCAGAAGTCTCATCTTTGAGTCACTGATGGGAAAGTCTTTGAAGACAAGAGTAGAAAAGCAGGAAGAGCAGGTCTAACTGGGATCATTCTCAGAAAATGACATTTTAAAAAACTTTAATTATGAAAAATTTCAAACACATATTAAGGTACATAAATAGTACAATGAACCCCTATGTACCCATCACCTAATTTCAAGAATTATCAATTCATGGCCAGTCTTATTTCATCCAAACCTCCTCTTCCCCTGCCCTCCCTTTTATTTTAAGCACATTTCCCACATTATATAATTTTATCTGTAAACAGTTTAATATGTATCTTTAAAGGATCTTATTTAAACATATAACCACAATACCTTATCACTTAAAGAATTAACAATGAATCCTTAATATTCAATATTTGAGATTTGAGAGTTGGGTGAGGGATGGGAAAAACGAAACAGAGGACGACTGAGATAAAACAGAATAAAATCTGCTTTTATTCCTAGCCTAGTGCAGATTCATTCTGAGTAGTTCAGCTCTTTGTGATGAAGGTCTCTTTGGGACCATACAACCCTTCCTTCTCAGTCTTACTCCCACTTCCTCATCCTTCTCTTCAATTAGTCACATGAAAGCAAGGCTAACCTCATGGTTCAGATCGAACCTCAATGATGAGTTCCACTGGCCCTGCCTTCCATTTTGGATAGTCTATGTGGCCAATATTAAATTTGGGACTATATTGCTCTACCTGCCAGTTCTCTAGGCCCTACTTCATCAGCTCCAGTGGGAAAAATGGAGAAGGTAAAATGAATAGAATAAACTGTTATAATTTATTTATAAATATAAATTCATTTATTTATTCTAAACTATTAGAATAAATAACTTGAAACCCTCCAAAGCTGTGGGAGAAAATGACAGGGTGACCTTCAGCATCTCTGCTTCATCCCTGTTTCCTGGATAACTGAGTATTACCCATGGTTTCCAGTGATGTGCCCTGCCTCCACTGTTAGACTAGGAGTCCCCAAACCAGATCTTTCTGCTCAGACTGAGTCACCAGAAAGGCAAATCACTTCTATCAGACCCAGCCCCAGGGGGAAGGGCTTCCCCCCTCAGCGTGAGGTCCACAGGGGCAGGAGAGTCTGCTTTTTCCTCATTCTTAGAGCTTTCCCTGCCATCCTGAGACTTTCTAAGTCCTTGCATATGTTGTTTCTTATTATTATGATGGAGTTTATTGGTACTCAGGCTCTAAAGCTTCACCTTGCTTCCGCTCTACACAAAGAAAAAAACAAGAATTTGATTTTTGCCACAAACCCCAAAGGTTATGTGTCTGCCAGATTTTCCTGTAAGAAACATTTCCAAAAATGGGGAAAACATGAAGTGTTTAAATCAGGAAGGATTTCTGCTCCAGCTTCAAGAAAATGAGAGTGCATTACATCTAACTACATTGACAATGTCCTGGAAAAAATACCACATAAACAACACTGCTGAGCTGGTAAGAACCTAGCTAGTTCAGGAACCTCTCTTCATTTAATAACAATTCAAAAGACATTTCCTGAGCACTGCTTGGTGCAAGGCACTCCCAAGAGCACAGAGATGACTGTGACATAATTTCTACCTTAGAGGCTCATAATTTGGTAGCTCAGCTGTTCATTCATTTTTTTCACTAACTCAACAAATAATAATGAAGCTCCTATTATGTGTCAGGTGTATTTCTAGGGACTGGGGATACAGTGGTGAAAAAAGACAATGTCCTCACTCTCAGAGAAATTACAATCCTGCAGACATAGGTGGACGACACACAATTTAAGAAATGGAAAAATATAACTTAACTAGTGCTAAGTGACATGAAGAAAATAAAACAGGTTAATAGAATAAAGAAGGTCTTGGTGGGGGTGGCTACTTTAGATAGGGTGACAGAGAAGGCTTCTCTGAAAAGGTGGCATTAAACGAGGCCATGCAAGAAGCAAGCATACAAAGACCTGGGCAGACACTGCCAGCAAGGTTAGAGGTCCTAAGTTAGAAACAAGTTTGCTTTCTCACTTCATTTGTAGTTTGCCTGGATATAGATTTCCAGGTCAAAATAATTTTCACTTAACAACTTTGAAGATATGACCCTATTGGTTTCTAGGACCCACTGGTGCTGGTGAGAAATCTGATGGCAATCTAATTCTCCTTTTTTATGGATATCTTATTCTTATCTCTACAAAAATTCTGAGAATCTTCCCTATGCCCTTAGAGCTGTAACATTTCATGATGTTTAATGGATGTTTTAAATCTGCAACTCATACCCTTCTCCAATTCTAAGACATAATCATCTATTATTTCTTTGACAATGTTGTCCCTTCCATTTTCTCTTTCCAATACTCCTGGTAGATGAATTTGGGGTACCTGGTTTGATCCTCCATTAAAAAAAGGTATTTATCTCATAGATTCTATCACTTTGTCTTTTTGTTTTATGGTCTAGGAGAGTTCTTTCTTTATTTCAGCCCTTTTAATGACTCTTTAATTTCAGCAATTTTTAAATTCCAAAATTCTCTTTTGTTGTTGTTCTTAGATTGCTTTTTTCTTCTTTTTTATTTTTAGTAACCTATTCTTATTTTATTTATGCAATTGCTTCTTCTAAGAAGAATAATAAGAATTTTTTGCAAATTCTTCTCTTTTCTCTTCCCTAAATTATAACCTGTCTATTCCAGGGTCAGTTACTCTATTTGTTCACCCTCATCCTTCTCTTGTGTGCTCCTGGTTTCCGTTTAGTCCCCTTAAAAATATGAATAAAAGAGTAGTTTGATCGCTCTATATTGCTAGAGTATGTTTTGTTTCCTTTGGTTACTTTTGTTTCCCCAGCTGGCCTGTTCCCTGACTGGGAAGATGGCACCATGGATTCTGTGTGGGTAGGCAGTCTGTGGGTAGGCAGTTGTTTGACAGGTTGCACCCGAGGGTACACAAGGAGCTTGCAGGAAAACTTGAGCCCCTCAAATTTATTTTTATTTATTTACTTATTTATTTTGAGGAAGATTAGCCCAGAGCTAACATCTGCCGCCAATCCTTCTCTTTTTGCTGAGGAAGACTGGCCCTGAGCTAACATCAATGACCATCTTCATCTACTTTATATGTGGGATGCCTACCACAGCATGGCTTAACAAGCAGTGTGTAGGTCTGCACCTAGGATCCGAACTGGCAAACCCCGGACCACCGAGGCAGAATGTGCAAACCTAATTGCTGTGCCACTGGGCCACCCTGAGCCCCCCAAATTTAAAGTAAAGTGAGTTTTACTCTGAAGTGATGACACCCACATTAGAAGCCCTAGTCCTCTACAGATAGGTTGTTAAATTTATTTAGAAAGCAGTCCTCTTGTTTGAGACTGGAGGCAAATACATTGTTCCTGCTATATGTATACTATCAGGGTGGTAGGATGATTCAGAGGGCCAATTACTGCCCACGTTGTTTTATGGGCAGTTTTAAAATTAATTATCCTGATTATTACCTCAGCTCCCACGCCTGCTCTCCACACCTGCTGACTCTAGCTTGGAGCTACTCTTAAGCTCTGTTAAGAAGAATATATTTCCACTGAAGCTCTCACCACTCAGGTTTATCTATCAGTATAATCTATCTACCTTCTGCTTTCCAAAAACTCATCAACTCTCGGGTCTGCTGATGGTTCTTCATCCTCTGTCAGGGCTGTTAGTTATTTATTTCCTGTTTCTATTTCTTTACAGTCATTTCACTAGGCTTGAAGAGGAAGTCTCAATGCCCTTAAACTGGATGCCCCAAAGTGAACGTAATACCCCAGATAATATTCCATACTTTCTAAAGAAAAGATTGCATGAATAACCTCACAAATGTAGTAATTCACAGCAGTATTCTGCCAGCTTAGCTGCCCCGGGCATTCATGTGGCCTCTCTGCTGCTTCTGCCTTGTGAAAACCTGAGCAGAGAACTACATTCTCCCTGGAGACTCATGCCACAATCCCTCGATACTCCTGCTCTCATCTGCACTGGGGTTCTCTAGGCCTGCTATTCAGCTGTCATCCTAGGACTTCCTTTCACCGCTCCCACATCTCCTGGCTTCCATATCTTCTTTCCTGGTTTACTCTCTTGTTTTGCTTGAGTATACACTAGAAGCTTCTTAAGAGAGGATGCACGATGAGTAAATTTTTTTAAGTTTTTGCAAATATGGATATTATTTTATACTTGCATATTATTGATAGTTTCACTGGATTTAGAATTATAGGCTGCAAACAATTTTCTGGAGGACTTTTGAAGGCACAGATATTTACCTTCTGCTGTTCTGTTGAGAAGACCAATGCTATTCTGCTTCCTGATCCTTGTGTAGGACCTTTTATTCCTCTCTGGAAGCTTTTAGGATCTTCTTTTTAATTTTATAATTTCTCCACATGTGGTCAATCTGGCATGTTAAACAGGACTTGCCATGTGTTTTAATTTTGTCTCCCCAAGGAGAGATAGCAAGTATAGCAGAAAGAGCACTGACTCTAAAAACTTATGGATAGATGTGATTATTAAATAAAATCATGTATGTAAAGCATCTGGCACATATTGATGTGATGCCTTACTCCTCACCACCCTCCCCCCCGTCCCTGCTACCAATGAACTTAGACACTTGCGGGCTAGACCCAGGTCTTACATGTCCTCACATTTCTCACATCTAGCACATACTGGGCACATAACAGATTCTCAATAAATATCATCTGATGACTTGATAAGTCATAGACTGTCTTTGCCATTATTTTTCTGTGGGATTTTATTTATGATATTTATCTTTACTGTGTCTTAATCTGCATCTTCATCAAAGGGGGAAAATACTTCTTGACTTGCTTATTGTTCATGGATGTAGTGAGACTGCAGTTAGTGAGTGATGTGAAAATATTCTAAAAATATAAAATCCCTCTACAGATGTTAAGTATTATCGCTGCCCTTCAGATAGGTAAACAAGTAGTTGAACCTTTCTAGGCATATGTGACACATCCTATTTTGAAGACAGCCTAGGCTAAATGACCTAGCTTACTGTCTAATTATGTATGCTCCTAATATTGTCAAAGGGATATCTGCCTATATCACCTTCCTGAATTCTCAGCTGTGAGTCTTCCTCATTAAGAAACCAGGAAATGTCACTTCATTTCAACTGCTGAAAGCTATGCAGACAGGAGCAGAAAGAGAAACATAGTGGATACTAGTTTTTGGTCTCAAAGCTGAATGAAATTTCCTAATTTTCTAAGACTCCATTTACTAAATCTAAAGGATTTAGAAGAACTGTGATAATTCCCATAATAAATAGTGGAGAACAGGCAGTTTATAATTCAAATATTAATGAGAAATGTATAGAAAGAAAAGGCATCTTTGAATTTTCAAAGTCTTAAGCAATCAAGTGAAAGTAAAAATGAAAAGTCATGGAATTAAGTATAGACAGCACTGGAACTGATAGTTATGCAAAGAAGTTGTAAAGTGAAGAAATTAATCTGTCCATATCTAACAAGAATAAAGGCAACCTGTATACGACAGCATGGAAATAAACTGATTAATTAGTCTTCATTTTAAACTTCTATTATTATTATTATCAAAGCTGATTATCTATTGAAGCTTTTCAAATTTCTCTTCTTACCAGCAGAATCCTCTATTTATCGACTGATATCTTACAGAACATTTCAAGGTGAAGCTGCTGTTCTTGAAGCAGGAATTCAGGACGAGGAGCCAGAACAAAACTCACTTGATCTTCTCTATTCCCCATGCGTAGACCTTAGACTCCTCTCAGAAACAGAGTTCGAAAACCATCAGTTTAACTAAGGTGTTATATTAGTCTCAGTAAGGTTTTATTAAAGTGATTTTTTGAAAACTGGTTATGAGAAAATAAAAAACTTGTCTTAATTTCTAAAGCAGGCTCCTTGATCCACTCCCGTACCACTAATCAAAGCATCAAATCTTAAACAAACTGTGACTGTCTTCCACAATAGAGGAATAGAGTAGAGTCTCCCTTGTCAATTGGCTCTGTTTTTTTCTGCCTCAGACATTAGTATGTGGGGTCCTAAAACTGCTTGAGATATTCAAACAACCACATTCTGAACTGGAAATGTCAGCTACTGCTGTGGACGGAAGGGAAGTGTTTCTATTCGTAAAGAAACAGAAAAAAGTCTTTAACTTACCCAGAGCACAAGGACATTCATGAGATGGTCTATGTGTGTCCGTTTAAAGGTGGACTTTCCACAGTTCTGCATTAATTTAGTGTCTGGCCCTAAGTGAAACAGAGAGACATCAGCTCTTAGAATCACTGAATATACTCAGAGGCTTGAAATTGGGTTGAAACGTACTTTTGTGATCACCTAATCAAACCTCTTTCCAAAGCCAAAAGATAAAGCTCTGGAGAAAGGCTCATAGTTGGTGCTAATAACTCAAAGGATGGAAAATTTGTTTTTAAGGATAATCCTAACTACTTCTGCAAAGTGCAGCAATGCTTACGCCTCTCTTTGCAGCACCTTAGACAGTCTAGTCTTTCATAGATGAGTTAACTCAGAATACGAGCCACAAGCTTCTCTCTCATGACCATTCAGTTTACTTAGCTTAGAAAAGGGATTTTTCTGATAAAGAGATTTCCACTTTCTTTTGAGGAAGCCCACTGCTAGACCATGCTCTATTAAAGTTTCTAATTGGGAAAGGGAGAAAGGAAAAGGCAATGGCAGTAAGGAGGAAGCTGGGGACCTGAGACTTTTCTGGGATGGAGAGAGATTCCATGTTTCCTCATGACAGGGCAGACAGTAAGCAGAAGTAAAGAGCTTTTAATGGCCACTGGGAGTAGAGTTGGAAAGTGCTGACCTGAGATATGATGACGGAGACAACATAGGTTTAGAAGGAAGCGTAGGTAGCAATTTATCCGGTCTTTTCCTATCTGAATATTATTCTTACATGTACTCTAATAAAGGAATTTCATCAACGTTTACACATGGGGGAGCTGGAACTTCCCTGATATGTGGGAAACACTGTGAATGCAGGGCGTAAGCTATGCCATTCTTTCCTGTTAAGCATTCCTTGAAGGGCTTGAACGCACGAGAAGTATGCCTCAGAGCCTGGAAGCTACAAGGGACAGTATCTTCAAAGGGTCCTTACAAAGACCGACCCTCCCCAGGTTTCCAGAAGGATGTAGAGATCATGGTAGAACTTGGTCATCATGTAGCAGAAACAGCAACCCAATTCTGCACTGAACACCTTGGGATACTCTTAGGTGGCATCAGTTCTCTTCTGTTCTAAGCTTCCCAAAGCCCCCAAAGATTTTTCACTACCACATAACCAACCGAGAGTCAGAGAGAAATCTTAACTAAATTTATGCTGGTTGGTAATCTCACTGCTGTTATTTTAGGGAAAAAATCATTTGCTGAAAAATGAGCTTTTTATGTGTGGCAATGTGTGGGGGTAGCTGCTGAAGTAGAGTGAAGAAAATAAATCTACTTCAAATCTTTTGAGTTTGGGACTAGGAAGCCTGGAGGCTGCCAGTGTTGGTGCAGAATCAATGAAGAAACTTCCACCAAGGCCTCCCTGGACTCTGAAGCTTCTCTCTAGGGCTTAGATCCCATTATTTTGCACAGAAGTGAGGCATCTAGGATCTCCACGTGTAGGAATGAAGTTTCTAGAAGGGGAGCTCTGACTTGAGTAGTATTCACTGTGGTAAATCTTCCTTGATGCTATCTTCAGTGTCCCTATCTTCTTACGGTGGTTGTTGTCATCAATGCCCTCTGTCACTGGGCACAGGGTAGCACAGAAGCTTCCTCTGTTTTCCTGAACCATAAAACCCAAGAAAATCCCTCACTAATTATAAGGGATTATGGTTCTAAATGACATCTCAGGAGGGGACTGCTAATGATCCACTACGCCTTTTCTCAGGCTTGAACCCTTCACATTATATTTTATATTCTCCTTCATAACGAGCAGTGAGTTTATTTTCTCCTCATGGGAGTAATCCACATGTATACTCTCCCCTTTCACATTTTCCCCTTTCACATGCTAATTCTATGCGTACTTCTTCTATATGTATACTTTCTCCTGTGTCCAGATATGGTTGGAAAGACTCATGAATGCCTTATGATCTTGGAACACAAAGCATTCCTCTAACAAAGGCAGCGCTGATATGTTGGCAGCTCATTGCTTGGAAAAAAAGAACTCATTTTTTCCCAAGAAAAAAGTTTTTTAACTCATCCATCTATCCATCCCTCCATCCATCTACCTACCTCCCTTTCTATGTGTCTCAAAGCCACGGTGTTCTGATATACACCTGAGCGCCATATCTACATCCTGAAAACGAAGTACCCACAACCTGCTGATGAATAGAATCCAGCAGGCTGGGGGTCTGACTGTGGCTCCAGGGAGACATACCTGTATAAATTACCAAGCCATAGCACCAATCTGTGTTCCTGATGACGCAGCCTCGGAGCAGCAGCTTGTCATGGTCCAGGATGTAGTTTTTTCCCTTATAAGTCAGTATTCCTGCGAATTTGTCCAACTTGTTATTGGGAGACTCACACCTCACTTCTCCTGAAGAAAAATGAAGGAGTAAGAGTCCTGGCTCTGTAATTGTAGGCCTTTCCTAACAGGACAGAAGGAGGCTTAACCGAAAAGAGGAAAGAACATTTCTCTTTCAAAATACATACACATCTTTTTCCTATGCTCTCTCAGCTGCTGCCCTTTCTTACCAGCTCCCTTTAGAAAGGCAGACAAAGATTTCTGGGCATCACAGAAGAGTACTTCTGTATGTGACATGGATCATCCAGAGAGAGAAAAACCCACATGATAACTTATCATCATCACTGCCAGATCACATGAGCTCTGAATCTGAAGAAATTAAAAAACTACTTAAAACAAATCTAGTATTTTTTTCAAAATGGAAATAATTTGACTTTTCCTGATTAGTAAAGTAAAATATGCCCTTCGTAAATGTGTATAGACTACTAAAAGGAGAAAGTAACTCACCCATTGTGTACAGGTAAGTGCTATTAATCTTTTGAAGTTATCCTTCCAACTTTTTTTCTATACATGTACTCATAAACATATGTATGTTTCCAAAAAAAGTTTACATTATATATACTATGCACGGTCTATTATAATCTTTTTTCACTTATTGTTTTTTTAGTATGTTACTTACATGTAAATAAATATCAATTTGCATATTGTTTTTCATAAGTTATACGGAATTCACTATATGGACGTACCATACTTTAGTCCTCTACTGACAAAAATTTGGGTGAGCAAACCTATTTCCTAACTCACCATCAAAGGCAGACAGCAGCTTTAGATTATTTTCCATGTCACTGGTGACTGAGATGGCCTGCTTCACTTTCAGGTTGGTTTCACTAGAGTAAAGGACACACAGTCACCAGAGTACAGCACACATACACAACAGCAGCACAGGTCCAGTTTCTCCTGCTTCTTCAAGGGGTTTTAGAACATAGATGTTGCCAATAGAGCTTGGACTGGAGGTCTGAGTTGTAATAGTCGCTCCCACTGTTCTCCTCACTCAAGGAGAGTGTCCAGCTTCCATAAGGAAGCTGAATGTTAGCCCACTCACTGCCCTCTCTCCCTGCTCTCGCTCCCTTCAACATACTACCACTACTTTAACCAACCCATGAGATCTTGCTGGTCAGATGCTCCAGAGAAGCTGAAGAGACATCACAAAATAACCTGGGGATGGCACCTTCTCCCATCAAGGATAAGGAGTAGGTCCTGGTAAGAACCTCACACACCTCTGGGTAAACATACTTCTTCCTTCATAAATATTTATAGGACCCATGGAAGGATTTCAATTAACCATTTGCTGATACAGGAATGCACAGAGACAAAAGCAAAAATGAAAGCCACATTTCAAAAAGCTTGTGGGCACCAGGAAGAATAGCTGTAAGAATGCAGATCAATACAAGACTCCACAGAACATGCTCTCTGAAGATGGCCTCCATTGTCCTGAGACCTTAGCTTTTGCACATTAATGAATTTCTACCTTAAATCCCTTATAGAATATGGCATTTTATCAGTAAATAATTACCTCCATACTCATTTTGTTCCCCCTAGAAACTTTAGAACTCTATTCTGAAATTTTATAGTTTTGTTCACCTCTGTCCTGCCACTCAGCATTATTGAATACAGCTAGACAGAGTGTCTCCAGTTTAGAGATGAAGAATATTGGGTTTATTTACCCAGATTCTACACCCAGTGGATGCTCTATTGCTGTCAAGAGCTAGCCTTAGACTTGAGGTCCCAAGAGTCTGGCCTCCTATCCCCTCTTATCTGGATATTTCTAGCCTCTTTAGCACTACCATCTGAGAATAAAATCCATGCTGTAAGAAAAGCTTTCTCTTAGTGAGAAATCACTCTAAGTTGGCTCAGTCATCTTAATGGACTATCAGGAGAGAACACTTACCCATCCAGTTCTGCTGTTTCTATATATGTCAGACTGTAAGGCTCACTGCTAGAGAGTAACAGCATATCAGCCTGTGGTCAGAAAAGTCAGAGAAGATAAGGAAAGCAGGAAGGCAGACTTTTACCGTTATGGTATGACAAAATCAGTTACTTCAGGAAAGATGTTCATCCTAAGAATTTTACAGACATTTGGTTTATTTTCTTTGTCTAGGACACATCACTGCTAACACACACACCCCTCCTAAAACTAGTTACACTTTACCTGTGGCTCTGGTGAGAGGTGGACAGAACAAGCTTCTTACCACAGAAGCTGTCAATCTCCAGAGGCAAAGTGAGGCAGATGAAAGTCACCAAAAGCAGAGGGAGCAGAAGTGCTAAAAGGGTTCCCTTGTGCCCACTCAAGCCAAAAGAGCAAAAGCCACAGCCCAAAGAGGTACTCACCGTGACAGACTGATTATTTTCTACTTTTACTATATCTCCCACTTGGATATTCATCCATTTGTCCTCTTTCATCCTGTAAGAAAATGAGCCTTGAACGCTTGCTCTCTGAGAATTTCCCCACAGCCCTGTTTTGACAACCAAGAAAGAAAGAAAAAAAAAAGAAGCTGAGATGAAGTCAAGGCTCTAAGGAGGACCAAGCTGGTTTGTGATGCATCCTTGCTACAGTCAAGAATGGGGCCCATTTCTCTTGACTTCAGGCTATAAGGGTTTTCTAAAATGCTATGGAAGTATATGCAGACACACACACACACAATTATTCTTGTAAAAGTAATACATGCATATGGTAAAAAAAATTCAAATAATAAAAAGTACGTAAAAGGAGAAAGTAAAGTTTTCTCTCTCCCCAGACAGTAGTTTTGCTTCCCCAAGGTAGCCACGGTGAGTAATTTTTGTGTTTCCTTCTAGAAAATATTAATTGATATAATCACGTATAGCATATACACTTAAAAATTACATATTAGATATATAATTGTCTGCACTTTGCATTTCTCATTTAATAATACACCTTAGAGAGCAGTTAAAGAAGATGTGGCTCATTCTTTTTTTTTTTTTTCCCACATAGTTGTATATTCTTTGTTGTGGGTCCTTCCAGTTGTGGCATGTGGGATGCTGCCTCAGCGTGGTTTGATGGCTCATTCTTTTTTGATAGCTAAAATGTACACTATAATATGGCTATACTAATTTTATTTATTAATGTTAAAACTGGATTACTTTTGAGCCCATAGAATCCACACTTGCCATAAAAGGCAGCTTAGCAGTAGGAATGGATTCTACAATAATACTGGCAGCTCTCTTTCCTCTTCTTTTTTGTACCTCAATTCCCCCAACTGCATAGGATCCATAATTCCTTCCTTCCTGATAAAGGACTAAGCAAGACATTCACATTGCCATAAGCATTGTGGAAAGATGAGCTACCCCTTTGCAACAATTCTATTATGCCAAGCACCCACAGAGCTGGAAAGAGAAGGCACATCTAGAGATCACTGCCCATTTCACCTCTGAATGAAGCCATGGTATCTGCAGGCATGACATACATCACCGCTTTGCCAGACACACAAAGGCATGGGTGCTCCTAGAACACCCCTTCTGAGAATATAGCTGCTTTGGGAAGGGCCACATTTCTTTTATCCAAAAAAAAAAAGTCCTCTTGTATAAATTTACTCTTTCTTTTAGATAACTTTTGTTTCCAATTCCAGGGTTATATTTCTTTAAATCTTATTACAAATTGAATTTTCTCTGACTGTTATAACATAAGTGTAAGTCCTTGTAAGATGACTACTTATATATTCTTGTGCCTCCTTGCCTGGGTTTCAAGTGTCATCTCTATGCAGATAAATCTGAATAGGTTTATTTTGTTTCTAATTTTCAAATCTAGTTGATAGCACTGAAGGGTAGTAGTAACTACAAGCCTCTGAGAAAGACATCTGAGTATTTGTTTTATTTTGTCTGGATTCCACGTTCACTTTTGCTGGTCCTCTGGTATTCTCTCTGCTGTGATTTTCACCAGTAAAAAATGACAAGAAGGGCTACAACATTCTGACTTCTCCTGGAGATTTAAAGCTTGTATTTTGTTACATAAGGACCTGTCAAATTATTACCAATTTGTTCCTGGACGTTATAATAACTGCATGTCCCAGATTTAGGAGAGGGGAGATGTGTCCTTCTGATGGAAAATATTCAGTCCTGTTGGGCCGTACATTTTTAATTTCCAGGCATTGCATTCTAACTTTCGGTTTAGGAAAATATGGTCAGAGAGTTAGAGAAGGCAATATTCTCTGTTTTATGTAAACGCTACCTCCTGGAGTTCTGTAACACACTGGTACTTTTCCTACTACAAACACTCAGAAATGCTAGATAAAATAAAGCCAACATTCTTTCAAAAGCAAGGCTATGCTTACCACAAAATAAAGAGCCAGGGAAAAAGACAGGACTGAAATCCAGAACAGTAAGAATGTTCTGAAGCTCTTTTGCCCTGAGTGGGGGAGGGGATTGCAAATCTCAATAATTAGTAACTTGAGTTTTAATTTAGCCCACCAGAGGGACAAGAGATGAGTCCTTAGGGTCTTGGGAGGCAGGGAGCTAGAACTAAGAACCACTCATAAAGCCAGGGCTCTGTAAGGGCGACAGCACTAGGGAAAGAGTGGTCTAAAAAAAACCATCAACCTACTGGCAAGAAAGTTTGTCACTGTTACTCTGGAGGGTTGGGGGTCAGGGAGCAGAGGACTCTCCCCTGAGAATCTGTAATCTCATGAAGTACGTGGTTCAAATTTATACCTGCTCCAAATTAGGTCTCAGCTGGTGACACCCCTGAGTTACTTGGTGGAAGCAAATACAAAACCCCTCAAGAGGGGCACAACCTCAACTAAGGCCACTTAGAATTTCCCATAAAGAAAGTGCCACTAAACAAGTGTTTGTAACTAAAATTACTGAGAAACGAAAACAAGAGAAATCACAACTTGCAAAATAAACATACTTTTTCAATGGCAGCTCTGCTCAGACCCATGTGTTCTAGAAAAGAAAGCCACTTTCTGGAATATAGACTGTTTCAACAACCAGCCTCACCTTGAGGGTTAAATTAATCAGACACTCACTGGCTGAAAAAGTCTAACCAGGGCCCTCCTTGTGAACTCCTACCCTAAAACCACTCCATGACAAATTTTTCTCCAATATCCTTATGCACTCAAGCTACTTGGGGAGTTCCCTTGACTAAATTCACTTGGTCAGTAACTCCCTAGCCTCACAAATTTTCTAATAAACTCAGTTTTGTCTTTTCTTTTCTTTTTATTTCTAATTCCTCCCTTCCATTCTTTTTTCATTTTTTTTTTACTTCTTTTTTTCCCCCCTGCTTTTTCTCCCCTAATTCCCCCAGTACATAGTTGTATATTTTAGTTGTGGGTCCTTCTAGTTGTGGCATGTGGGACACCACCTCAACACGGCCTGATGAGCAGTGCCATGTCCGTGCCCAGGATCCGAACCGGTGAAACCCTGGGCCACCAAAGGCGGAGTGGGCAAACTTAACCACTCGGCCACAGGGCCGGTCCCTTAATTTTCTTTTTAATCACAATTGACCTTTTTGGTGGTATCTTATGGGAGGCTACAACAGACCAAAATACTTGAGGAAATAATCCCCCATAAGTGACAATCAGCAGCCACAACAAATAACAGGATTAGATGCCAAAGAACTTCATGTAATAGAATTATATGATTAAGTCTAAGGCTACCATGAAAAAAGACTGGATCTCAATTCTTTTTAAAAGATTGGCACCTGAGCTAACATCTGCTGCCAATTTTTCTTCCTCTTCTTTTCCGCAAAGCCCCCTGGTACATACTGTATACTCTAGTTTTGAGTGCCTCTGGTTGTGCTATGTGGGACACCACCTCAGCATGGCCTGAGGAGCTGGGCCATGTCCGTGCCCAGGATCCAAACCAGTGAAACCCTGGGCCACCGAAGCGGAGCGCACAAACTTAATCACTCGGCTACGGGGCCGACCCCTGGATCTCAATTTTGAATTCCTTCAGGTTTGTATTTCTTTTCGATCATGCACACACTGGTCACTTTTCCTTTCATACAATCTATTTGTTGAATTCTTCCCCATCCGTTAAGGCCTAGCACAAACAACACCTCCTCCAGAAAGTCTTCTCTGATTCCTTTAATCAGCTACAATTGCTCATTTTTATTAATTCCTATGACAATTTTTCGTACCTCTTATGATAGTCTTCATATTTTGCCTTATATAGAAATTATGCCTGCTTCCCTCCATTTCTGCCCAAGGTAAATTGCTCAAATTTTGAAGGCTCCCGCCAAATATAAACAGTGACCCAACACTTTAGATAGCTATGACAAAACACCACAGCGATGAGGTCAACACCAATACTTTCTTTAGATTATTAACGAAAAGATGACCTGACCAAAGGCTATAGTAGAGTGGGCAATAAGCCATGTCAGAATTCACTGATGTTCTAAAGACCAATGTCTCCATGCTGATCACTGCACTAATAAGAATCACTTGCATATTAACATCACATCATAATTTTATTAATTGCTTTAACATATATTATTTCATTTTCACAAGCATCCTCTAAGCTAGATAATATTATCTCCACTTTATAGACAAGAAATATGAGGCCCCGAGAGGTCTGAGGCAAGGTCTGAGGTCACATAGCAAGTTCAGGACATGCTAGATCTAGAAACAAATTCTTCTCATGTCCAACTTTTCACAGTCCTGAATTACCTTTCCAAAGCACCCAACATGTCAAGCTTTAGCAAGGCCAACTTTCTCCCAGAGCCAGTCCTACCTAACCGGCCTCCCTAGGAGGACTTACCTGCCGTTTGTCAGCACCAGAACAGAACGGTTGTTGACTTGATTGTCATTTTGGTGCCTTTTCTAAAATTACACAAGAAAATGTTCTGGAAATAGACATAGAGCAAACTGCATGTGGAAGGTTAATATTTTGAAATATTACCCAGTGTAGTTCTCCTTCTTTGTAATTGTCCTTTACCCCCAAAGCCTTCTACCAATAAAACCAGGACAAGAAGCTGATTGTCTCTGAAAAGTTGGGAAGGGAGGTCAGAAAAAGAAGAAGGGAGAAGAAAGAGACAAAATCTTGGTTTTAAATATCAAATTTGAAGCCTGGGGGAGTAACGAACAACTTACGTCAAAAGCCAGAGAGGAGAGAATGCACAATGATGGGCAGGACTAGAGCCTCATATTCCTTCATAGGTGCAAGGAAAGTTTCCTCAAGCATCCCCCATCCCCACCCCCAACCACAGTCAATGTACAGAAGCTTCTACAGTGGATACAGTGAAGAAGGAGGAACAGAGGTCTTCCATTCAAAGACCAAATAGAGAGGGGGCAAATACAGGATGTATCCTGATGCGAGGATTCACATGAATTCCCTCCTTCCAGTTGAGATGATTACTCCCTGGGAAAAGGGCAGGACTGGGAAGAGGATAGAGAAAATCCTGAATTTCTCAGAATATTTATCCTAAAGAGACTGAGTTCTAAACCAGAAGTAACTAGGTTATCCTGAATTGGCAAGTTTAGTTTCCAGCCCTCATTAAAAAGGGTTGGGATGGTGTGGTGGTGGTTATGAGCTATAGTGAGTTTAGTTATAAATAAATAAAGATACATTTTTGCACATCTGAATTGTGACCGAAATTTAAACCACTACATGTGCTTACCCTGGGTTTAAAGAGTTATACAGTGAAAGAGCTGGAGAAACATCCTGCTCTCAAACTTTGGTCTAAAAATCTAAACTGGCAAAATCAGAAGGACTCCCTTAGAGAAGCTGCAAGCAGGTCAACAGGACCAGCTTCCCAAATCCCACTAGGAGGCAAGGTACTGAGTCCTCATCCTCAGCCTTCTGTGTCGGGACTGCTGTAAGGAGCAAAGAGGAAGCCGTGCAGCACTCACTGGGAGCCAGTTTCTCCCTCCAAGGCCGGGAAAGGAGTCAGCCTCCGCCTGTGTCACGAGTCTTTCTAAAACCAGAGGGTTCCTAGCTGTGCATACCTGATAGAATTGAAAGTTGGAAATAAGGAGAGTTGGAGAGAAGAGGAATGTGGAAAGGGGAAAAGAAAGGTAAGAACAAGGGGAAGAGGGAGGAGGGGTCAAAGGAAGGAAGGGAAGAGGAATATAAAAATAGGAGAAGGGGGAATGGAGGAAGAAGGATGAGAGCAAACTTGAAGAACGCTAAGTGAAGGAAGAGGTGGGTTATTAAAAGTGAGATGGAAGAAAGCCTGGAAAAGGCGCTAAAAGTGGTGGAAGTAGGAAGACAGAGAAAGGCCTTGCATTGCCCCTTTCTGGCCATTCATAGACCACCAATCTTGGGCCTAAGGGAACTACGTATTCCTCTGGAATGGATAAAGAAACAAAGAAAGGAAACACCTCTTTCCATTCCGCACTTCTCCCTAGCACTAGGTGGTTCTGGGAAGTCCTTCTTGTCCCCCAAACTGACTAGGTACAGTGAGGGACTGGAGGCCCAGGAAGCCACTTCACCAGGTCATCGATGGCATCTTTCACTGCTGTTATGGACAGCACCACCATCAGTGGTATCACAGTTGTGTACCATGCCAAGGAGGAGATCTGGGGAATCAACTGTGAGAGGGAAGGGGAGAGAAACTTGGGTCAGAAAGCTTAAAGGACAATATATTTCCTCCGAATCCCCACCCCCACCAGCATTTTCTCCTCCATAGGTGCCTAATAAATTCAACTATCCTAGTAGCTTTACACTGTTATAGCCTCTATATACCCCTCAAATATAAGTAAATATCTCCCAAGAAAGGATGAAAGAAGAGGAGATGGTAAGTTGCCACCTTTCTGTCCTGAACTCTACTACCTTAGTCTTGGAGGCAAAAGTCCAGTTCTCCTCGGATAATGAAGGTGCTGGGGTAGTGGGTAAGAGCAGACTTGGGAAAACTACATATCTTCCCACACCCCTTCAGCACAGGGGAAAATGAGACCATCTGTCCCTCTTTCCCAATCTGGGCCTGCCCTGCTTTCTGGCCCTTTGCTGGTACTCTTATGGCCTAAACCATTCCTGTTCCTCAGCACTCCTGCATGTTAACTTTCTGTCAGGGAGGCTGAGACAAGGAGGAAGAATGGGTTTACAGCTGTAGTTGGACTAAAGAGTCCGGGGCCTCCTATGTCAAGCTGAACTGTGGCCAAGCAGCCATGATGAGGGTGCTCCCCTTCCTTGGGATTTGGTGACCTTGTATCCTTCCCCTGGCTAATCCTGACCACAGCTACTCTAGAGGACTGGCGTGAGACACCATCTGGCTGTTATCTAAAGAAAGAAGACATCTTTCAGTTTAGGGAGGAGAAGGATTGATTATGCAACCTGACCCCAGCAAGGCTGATAAAACACTCTGTGGAAAACGCAATACCTGTAGGAATAGCAAAATGAGGAAATACGCATTTGCAAGTCTCTGGAACTGTTCAAACAGGTTCAGGGGCAAGAAGTTAAGGACATTATATTTTGAGGTCTTGATGGTATTATTCTGTAAGTAAAAGAAAACAAGCACATTAGAGGAACAAAAGACCCCATCTCTCAGTCTTAACTAAAAGGACCAAGATCACTTTGGAAAATGGGAAAAAGCCAGTTCCCCACCACAGGGGGGAGGGAGGGAAGAAATGTTTGTCCTCCCCCTTTTCTTTGAGGCCTAGAGGATGCAAAGATGGCAAGACTGATCAATATGAGACTTTTGGAAAGGAGACAGAATGCCTTTCTGCCTGGATAGAATTTTTTGTTTATTGATGCTATTGATAATACTAATGATAATAAAAGAAACAACAGGGGCCAGCCTGGTGGCGCAGTGGTTAAGTTCACACATTCCGCTTCTTGGCGGCCTGGGGTTCTCCGGTTCAGATCCTGGGTGCGGACATGACACCGCTTGGCAAAAGCCATGCTGTGTTAGGCGTCCCACGTATAAAGTAGAGGAAGATGGGCATGGATGTTAGCTCAGGACTGGTCTTCCTCAGCAAAAAGAGGAGGATTGGCAGTAGTTAGCTCAGGACTAATCTTCCTCAAAAAAAAGAAAGAAAAGAAAAGAAAAGAAACAACAATAAAAATTTACACTTACTGAATATTTACTATGAGCAAGGCACTGTTCTAAGCATTTTATATGTAGCAACTTACTTAATTCTCACAACGACCCTATGAGGGAAGTACTATACGATCACCTTTTGAGGATGAGGAAATTGAGGTTATTTGCCCAAGATCACAAGTCATGGAGTTGGGATTGTTCTGTCCCTGGGCCCCAATCCACTTGTGCAGCCATCCAAATACTCTCCTTTCTTAGAATCTGAAATTCTTCACTTTTATCTTACCCTCTGGTCCCTAAGGTCCTCCTCAGCCCTAAACAGTAGGCCAGTCTGCCATCTGTGTTAGCGCTAATCCAGAGCTCTCTAATGAGGCTTTTCTTAGCCTGGCACACTCAGTTTGGTGTGCCTTTACATGCTGCTTTCAATGCTGAAGGATGCCAGATGCCAAAGGCAAATTACTGTCTTTCAACCTTAGTCCTCTGAAGGTTTCTACATCGGCCACTGTCAGCATTGGAGAATCACTTGCCCCTTAACTGTCCTGAGAGAGTCTGACTAGTTTTGGCCTACATCTAAGCTGTTATTTTGCTGAGTGAAAATGGGAACTTGCTACGTCTTCAATCCTGATCTCAAGACGCTGACAGGACCACCTTACTTTCTACATTGGGGTCTTCAATCATTCAACCTAAGATGTTAGAGCTTGAATCTAAGAGCTCAAGAAAAGCAGAAGAATGACCCCGAATAATTCCCTAAGGACAGGGCTTCTCTCCCACCTCTTCCATCTATAAGGCCAAAATGAAAGAAGAAACCCACCTGCAGTCCTGGAGTACAGATACTGCTCAAGTATGAAGACTCTTGCTGGGCCCTACCTTGGGAAGGCTCAGAGTCCTTCTCTTGGAGAACCAAAACCATTCAGTGCTAAGGCTAAAACTTTCCCAGGAAGGCTAGACAGGCTACACAGTCAAGACTTACCCAAGGTCTATTTCCAAAGGGAAGAGAAGCTAGTCACATAGCTTAGCACTTTGGAATTTAGAGAGCCAAGCTAAAATGAAGATTTCCTTGGTGTTTCTCCATGATTTTGCAATTAATAATAAATCAAATACTATACATTTCTCAAGGCTTGCTCTGTTCACAGCCCTATGCTGGGATATACTAGTAGAGGCTGAAAAAGAATTAAACAAGGTCTATCCTGGGAGAAGCTCATAGGTCTGTCTTGAATGGAGTTCTAACTAAACGATCTCTAAGGGCCCTTCCAGCCCTGAGAGTATGTTATTCTAACATAGAAATAGTTTTCTTTGATCATAAGAAACTCTGAATTTCTTGGTGTCTAAGTCCAGATGGTTCTGATACTTGGACTCAAAGATCTTTTGATCTTTTGCCTTACTGAAGCACTGGCCTTTACTATTGATTTTCCATTTGATCTTATAGCTAATTATTGTATTTTAGGTTTCTACTCACTCATTTGTTTCGCAAAGACAAAAGCCATGCTGATTCTGCCTCAAGATAGAAGTCTCAGTACTTCTTTACTAACCTGGCAACTAGAGTGTTTTGTTCTACTCTTAAACATCAAACCAGAAGCAATATCTCAAGAACGTAGAATGTCAGCTTAACTATGAACTTCCTCAGTGTTTAGTTCTTTTGGCAGAGGTGATAAAATTCAAGCATGATAGAGGTGGTAGATTTTGGTTTGGGCTATTTATTTACTTGGGGAGTGATACTTGACTGATGGCTAAATGGGGGAATACAGGAGAACAGAAGGTCAAGGACATAATGGACGTCAGTAGTTAGGCGTTGGGAAGAGGAAAATGAGTAGGAATGGAGGAAATTAGAGAAATAGGAGGAAAATGAGCAAGGAGTATGGCCAAAGAAATGAAATGGTTGTTCAATACATAAGAATCAGTCAAACTTGTTTATTTATTCATTAACTATTGAGCATATAGCCAGCCGTGGTGGTCTAGCGGTTAAGATTCGGAGCTCTCACTGCCCCAGGTTTGTTTCTGCTCAGGAACCATACTACCCAGTTGTCAGTTGTCAGACTGTGGTGGCTGCATCTTGCTGTGATGCTGAAAGCTATGCCACCAAGATTTCAAATACCTGCAGGGTCATCCATGGTAGACAGAGTTTAGTGGAGCTTCCAGACTCAGACAGACCAGGAGAAGGACCTGACCACTCACTTCGGAAAAAATTGGCCATGAAACCCTGTGAATAGCAGTGGAGCATTGTCTAAGACAGTGCCAGAAGGTGAGAGGATGGTCCAAAAAGACCGGGCAGGGTTCTGCTCTGCTGTACACAGGGTCACTATGAGTTGGAATCCACTCAATGGCACTGACAAAAAATTTAGCACATTTATTAAATGTTACTTATGTGCTAAATATTGTGATGGGAACTGTGGATACAGAGATGAATGAGACTATTTTCAAGGGGTAATAGTTTCTTACAGAAAAAGAACTAACTTTTTTCACAATCATATATAACTCCCACAACTACTATGTAAGGTGAACATTATTATGCCCTTTTTATAGATAAGGAAACTGAAGATCAGAGAAGTTAAATAACGTGCCTAAAGATGCAAGGTTCGTAAGGAGTAGAGCTGTGTTCAACTCAGGTCTGTCTGATGCCAAAATCTAGTTTTGCTGCACCACAGTGCTTCTTATGCAGGTTGAGACGATAGAGATGGGGAAAACCTGCTCCCACGGCCATACCCTGAATGTTGTTATTATCCAGAACCTAACTCAGAAATTATAAACTAATATCCTGCAGATATGACAAATATGTATGGCTATAAATATTCTTATATAATTATAGTTATATATATATATAGATATATATAGCTTCATGTGCATGAAATAACATATGTATAAAGATATTGATTCTAACTGTAAAAGATTGGAAACAACCCAAATGTCAATTTATAATGAATTGGTTATATAAACTATGTTAAATCTCCATAGGAAATACTATGCAGCTGAAAAAGAAAGAAGAAAAAAGCTATTATGAAAACATCTCCAGGACATATTAAGGTACAGAATAGTATAAGAAAGTGGGAAAATTAAGAATATATATTTGTATTTGCTTTATTTGCACAAAGAAGCACTGATGACTACACAAGAAACTAATAAAAGTGATTCCCTGTAGGGAGCAGATGTGGACAAGAATGGGGTGTTGGAGCATGGCTTTTAAATGTGGCTTTTTATGAGTTACTAATTCATAAATAAATAAATAAGTGAAAAATGAACAATCCAATAGAAAATGGGCAAAGATCATTAACAAGTAGTTTCCATAAAAGGAAGTACAAAAGGCTAATTAACATGAAAAGATTATTGATCTCACTCAAAATTAGGGAAAGATAGATAACAGAATGTCATTTTTTATCTAAGAGCCTGGCAAAGATGAAAAAGATTGATAATACCCAGTTTGGCAGGAATATGGAGAAGTGAGCAATATCTACTGTAGGTAGAAATATAAATGGATATAATCTTTTTAGAGGGAAATCTGGCAAAATGTATCAAAATTTTTAATGTGTTTTCCTTTTGACCCAGTTAATTCACTTCTGGGAAACTCTCATAAGATATATTCACACATGTGCCAGGATATATGGTGTTCATTCAGGACCATTTATCATAGCTAAATACTGGAGACATTTGTGTGTGTGTGTATGTGACGAAGATTGTCCCTAAGCTATCATCTGTGCCAGTCTTCCTCTATTTTGTATGTGGGATGCTGTCACAGCATGGCTTGATGAGTAGTGTATAGGTCTGCACCTGGGGTCCAACCTCACAAACCCCCGGCCACTGAAGTAGAGTGTGCAAACTTAACCACTATGCCACTGGGCTGGTCCCCCAGAGACATTTCTTTTTTTTGAGGGGACACCAGGATATGAATGGAGACATTTTAAATGTTCATCAATAGAAAACCAGTTAAATAAATTAAGGTATATAGACACAATGGAAAACTCTGCCGCTATTAAATGAATTAGGTTGATCTGTATGTATTGTCATAGATAGATGTCTAAGTGAAAAAAGGAAATTGTGGAACCCATGCTTTCATTTGTGCAAGAAAAAGCTACAGTATTTCTTTTCTAGGAGTTATATATAAAACCCAAAATCTGAGATACATTCTTCCCTGAGCCTAGGTCACTCGATTAACTTTGGTTTCTGAGCCTTCACTGCACCAGCCTTCACTGTATAGGAGCTTGAGAGAAAGTAGCACCTGTATTGTGGGATCTACATCTACAAGGTTCCTGCCTCACTGACAGAGGAGAATACTAGCCCGCATCTGGAATAGCCTGAGGGCTGATACTCACGGGATATCCAAATAGAGTATTGAATTCTCTGTTGTTGGCTTGCAGACATCTCTCTGGTTCTGAAAAAGAGGAGAGGTATGATGAGAAGGATGCTTCTCTATAGATCAGAGTGGGAGGCTGGCTGCTAGTGATGACTCCACTAGATCCTCACATTTTCTCACTGAGGATTTTTGTCTACAAATGGGACTTTGTCTCTTTATTCAAAGAATCAAGAAATACAATAAAAATGGAAATTCTTGTGTTCAAGCTTTCTGGAGGCAACAAAGCAAGTAACTTCTGAGGAGTTCTCCACCATTAATGCTTCTAGTATTCCTAGATTATGTCCCCACAGACAACAGGATGGTCTGCACCAACGTTACTGCCAAACAGAAACCCAGCCCTCTCTTATAAGTCAATTCCAGCACCTTATTTTAAGATATCTGAGGTTCTTTCCAAGGAAGCCTTTCCTAAACTTGCTTGCCTAAATTTAAATTAATAAATCATTACTGAGCATCTATTGCACAGAAGCCACTGTGCTGGATGCTGTGGGGGGACAGAAAGATGAGTAAGACAGAGTCCCTGACTTCAAAGGACTTGTAGTTTAGTAGAAGTGAGCCTGGTACTACAACACATGGCAAAATCATCATATCAAAACACATAGGTGTCACAAACTATTACAAATAAGTGAGTCCATTACTATGAAAAGTCTTAAAAATGCATATTATCAATAGATCGTTCTGTCCTGAATGAAACATTCCTATAGTCTCTTCAATTATTCATTGGTTCAACAAGCATTTACTGAGTTCTTGGCAGGGGTCAGGCCGTGTGCTAGGTCCTAGGGTTATACCATCCCTGACCATCCTGGGATTCCTATTCCTAGTGGGGAAGACAAACATAGAAGAAAATGTCAATCCAATGTAAGGGCAGTGATATTGATAGCAACAGGGTGTTAGGGGTGCACAGAAGAGAGGATGGAAGTCGGGGAAAGTCGGGTATGGAAGTGTTCCTGGAAGAAAAGATGTTTGAATTACTCAGTCAGGGAAGTGTTCCTGGAGGAGAAGACGTTTGAATTACTTGATGATATGGTATGAGTGCTTCCTAGTTCTTGAGCCTGGATAACATATATACCAAGCAACCTAGAATTTGGCCTGAAGGTTGACACTGCTGTTAAGCCTTCTACCTTTCATGCTTCTAGAAATTCCTAGACCATGTTTCCACAGAATTTGTCTCCTCAGAGAGTAGGTTCTAGCAACCCCTCTGCCTTTGAGTTATACTGAATGTCTATTTTCCTCCAGCCCTCCAAAGTTCTCCTTGGCTCAGGGATCCCAAGACTAGAAACGAATTTCCTTCCTTGGCCTTCAAAGATTCTTCATCTAGGCTACAGACTCTTACTTGATCTCGAACTTACTCACCTCACTTCTCTAAGAGAAGTCTCTGGTTCCAGCTCCTAGAAACCCAACCCTGCAACTGTTCAATTTTTTAAAAAAGTGATAATTCACATAACATAAAACTCACCCCCTTAAGGTGTACAATTCAGTGGTTTTTAGTATATTCATGAGGTTATGCAACCATTGCCACTAATTCTAGAACATTTTCATCACCCCCAAAAGACACCCCATACCTGTACTCCCAATTCTCCCCTTCCCCAGTCCCTGGCAAACACTAATCTACTTTCTGTCCTATGGATTTGCCTATTCTGGACATTTCATATAAATGGAATAGTATGTGCTTTATTGTAACTGGCTTCTTTCATTTAGTGTAATGATTTCAAGGTTCACCATGTTGTAGCATGTACCAGTATTTCATTACTTTTTATGACTGAATAGTATTCCATTGTATGGATATACCACATTTATTTATCCATTTATCCACTGATGACTATTTGGCTTGTTTCCATCCTTTTGCTAATATGAATAAGCTTGTTATGAGCATTTGTGTACAAGTGTTTGTGTGGACATGTTTTCATTTCTCTTGGGTATATACATGGGAGTAGAATTGCTGGGTCATATGGTAATTCTATGTTTAACGGTTTGAGGAACTGCAAACTGTTTTTCACAGCAGCTGCACTATTTTATATTCCCACTCACAATGTATGAGTGTTCCAATTTCTCCACATCCTTCCCAACACTTACTATTGACTGTGTTTTCTATTTTAACCATCTTAGTGGATGTGAAGTAATATCTCATTGTGGTTTTGATTTGCATTTCCCTAGTGACTAATGATGATATCGAGTATCTGTTCATGTGCTTATTGAACATTTATATATCTTCTTTGGAGAAACATCTATTCAAATTCTTTGTTCATTTTTAGACTGGGTCAATAACATTTTTATCACTGAGTTATAAGAGTTCTTTATATATTCTAGATAAAAGTAATTTATCAGACATATGATTTGCAAATAGTTTCTCCCACTCTGGTTTTAAATGCCATTTTTATAATGTACTAAATTCTAATATACTGAATGTGATTCTGGGTTTTCTGTTATGTTCCATTGTTCTATCCATCTCTTAAATTATGCAGCTTTTAATATAGGATAGCAAGTCTTTTTTAAAGTCTTCTTGGCTATTCTTTCTATTTTCTGTTCTAGGTAAGCTTCAGAATCATTTTTTCCAGTTCTCTCAAGATTGAAGTTTTGATTAGAGATGAAGACAAAGAAAATTTTATTCACTAGAATCTGGGGATGGAGTGAAAGTAGGTTATTAGAGAGGCAGAATTACCTCTTATGGGAAAAACACTCAGGCTGGGAAACTACACTGCATGTCTCAGGGGTCAGGGATCATAGACTTTTGAAAGATAGCTGAAGAGAGAGCCAATGATAAGACAGGAACCCTTATGGTTCTTTACATAATTTCCTCCATTCCTCCTCTAGTCATTAGCAAAAATTACTAAACATCATGAAGTTAGAACACAAGTAAACTTCTTATAGAAACTATCTAAGGGGCTGAAGTCTGCACATTGAGCAGTGCAAAAACAGAGAGAATTATGAAGAAGTTGAGGGGTTTGCACAAATTGTGGGAAAGGTGAAACTGGGATGTTTAGCTACTTTTAAACAAGGATTTGAGAGTATACAAGTTTGGATTATACAGATTAATTTGGTTTTAGAGCTGACATTTTGCGTGATTAGCCCCCACCCAGTCACATACAATATTGCTGTGAGGGCGACAGAGAGAGATGTTGGTGTACCCTTGGGGAGCCACTCCTTTGAACGTGATGATCACGTCTGGACGGTCACCTTGCTGGCAATCCATAAACAAGTGGCTGAGTCTTCCCTGGACTAGGTTTACCACCCAGCTACGCAGCTTGTAGTCTTTTCTACTGGACTAGTGCATTTCTTTCTTGTTTCATTCTTGTGATTACTAGGGGAAGTTGAGATGGACTTGCTGTGCCTTGTTTTGACTAGTTAGTGCCTTATTTACAACCGTGTGATACAAGAGCTTCCGCTAACCATTGTGGCTTAGGTTATCCAAAGAAGTGGAACACGTATGGCTCAGATCATTTAGCTGTGTCTAGAATTTCTAGCTGCTGCGTGGCCTCTGTGCTTTGTGCAGGGACTTTCTTAGGGGCCCAGACAGCTGCCTGATTTGGGCAGAGGACCAGGGGAGCACTGGTGCTTCTCCCAGTGTTGAGATTATTCAATCCCTGAGCAGGCTAATTTCTGCTACGTTCATACTCAGTTTTCTCAGGCATTGGTGAGTAAAACCAGTCTCTCCCATGCCATTTGCTGCTCTAACTATACCCAACAGACGAGCGCAGTCTCTCCATTTATTCAAAAATATTATTTTATGATTCTTGATAACGTCCTAATATTTTATTATTGAATTTCATATTTCTTATTAAATTTAATGCTAGATATCATTGATTATTTTTTAATTTAATAAAGGTCTAACACGTTTTCCCAGCAATTCATCTGAGCACAGTAGGCTCTTCTCTCTAACCCATGTATCCAGGAGGTACATGGAGTCCAGGCTCTGCACAGCAACTGAACACATACCTCCCTCTTTGAGTTAAGAGTAAAGTAAAGCAGGTAGATGCCAAAGTTCAGAGCCTGAGTTAGAGGCAGACTAAGACTCCAAAGTGGGGGCTGGACTACCCTTGCCTGGTTCTGGCTCTTTGATACCAGACCTGTCACGAAAGAAGAGGAAGGAGAAAGGAAAGTAGCATTTTCACCCGGTGGGGAAGAGGAATTGAGGGCAACAAAGTCAGATCTCATAAGATACCTCTAAAAAAGGAAAAGCGAGAATCCTGAGAAAAGTGGTTAAAACTTCAGTTTGCACAACCAATTGGAGAAGCAACTAAAAGTCTGAGGGAGAAAGCAGACAAGCTTAAGGAAAGCAAGTAGCCAGTCATGTTTGAGGTGATAAAGGCAGAAAGAAACTGTTCAGACTGGATTAATCCAGTTAGGAGGTTAATCCAGGACCCCGTAGGGCTTGTGAAAACTGTTGAGAAAAGACTAGGATGACTAAGTGTTTTCCTTAACACCTACTAATTCAAAGTTTATTCCTGTTTGGCTGAAACAAGAATGAAAAAATGTGAATTATGGATAGAGGTGAGAACTACAGAAGATAGGAAATTGGCTTAGACAAGGAGAGTCTAGGAGACGGTCTGGTTGAAGAGGTCCAGGCTGTGGAATTCAAGGAGACAAACTCCCACCTTCGCCTCTGGTAACTGTGGAAAATGCATCCCTCACGGGGAACTCAGGGCTGAGTCTACAGCCTGTTCAGCAAAGGCCTGGTTTCACAGGGACCTGTGCTGAGAGCTGGCCTGGCGGTGGCAAAATCATTCAAGAGAAAGGGCCAGACACCTTAGTGAAGCAAGGCAACTTGCTATTATAAAATATGCAGTGGATTTAAAGTTTAAAAATATAGCAGGCTCCTACAGTGGTTAAGAACATGAGCAATTGAGTCAGGCTGCCAGCGTTCAAATCTCAGTCCCTCATTTATCAGCTGGGTAGCCTTGAGGAAGTTACTTAACCTCTCTGAGACTCAATTTCTTCATCTGTAAAATGGAAATGATAATAATACCTACTCATAAGATTATTGTGAGGATTACTAAATTAAGGCCTGCAAAGCATTTTAGAACAATTCCTGATATATAAAAAATGCTAAGAAAATTTTAGCTATTCTAGACTGGGCTCTATGACCAAATTGTTAAGTGACTTAGGGCAAGTCACTTTCCGTTTCTGGGCTTTAGTTTCCTCATGCGTAAAACGGGGTAGTAAAATCCACATTACTTGCTAATGTAAGGGTTAAATGACATGGTAATTGTAAAGTGCCTACATCATTCGTGACACATCAAAAGTGCTCAGTACATGATATTTTTTGTCCTTTATCTTAGGCAATATCAAGGAGATTCTGTAAGCATCATTATAGTTGTCCCCAAATAGATTTTGAACTTCTAGCTATCTCCCACGGATGTCCTAAGCTGATCCATCCAGTAGAGAAGGAAGGGTACAACAGCCTGGTGAGGGGAACTCTATTCAGTCCCTTGGTGGGATGGCAGTAGAAGACAAGTGTCAAAATAGGAGAAGCTTCTGTCTAAGGATGTCTAATTTAGAGTTTTGGTTCAAATGCCAAAGTGAAAAACTTAGCTCTTACTCAATCTTGATGTAATCCAACCTCAGGTTTTAGGGGTTACAGCTACAGAAGACTGGATATTACCTTAGACATGGAAGTGGCAGAAATTAAAAGGGAAAATGAGCTCTGTAAGAGGGAATTAGAGACTGTAGCACACCGAAAGATAAGTAACTAGGAGGAGAAGGAGGGAGGGAGAAAAAGGCAGGCAGGCCAGTTGGTCAGGCGGCAATCAGGTTAGGAGGTTCTGAGCAAATGTCTCCTTGCTTACAGTGGGAAATCAACCACAAATGGGATTTTCCAGCTAAAGCAAGAAAACAGTGAGATGACATTTAGGAGCGAAAGTCTCTAACTAGCAGAATCGTCAAGACCCCTCTCCTTACACCACCAGACTCCCAGCTCAATTAAGGCCAGGTGCTGGTGAGAGAAACTCTGCAGCGGCTTCTTGCTGTCGTTATTGATCAACAGGCCTAGGTGATTTCACCCAAGTCACCTAATGCATGAGACTGAAAATTTCCCATCTCTAAAAGTAAGTGAGGATAGCTGCCAGGGGAAGGATAATTGGCCAATTTCTGGAATTTCTGGTCAGGTTAGTTGGAGTCAATTTACAGTAGGAATACGGGAATTTCTTAGATTCCAAGTGATCACAATTTATTGTACGGTAGTCAAACAGCATAATCTGAAACATTGCAGCCGTCAGTAGATTTAGCTAACCATATGGCTTCCAGTCTTGGGTAACCCCCAAAATTTATATTTCATCTCTCCACACTGCATCTCTAAGATCTCTGGAGTATAGCCATCAAATGATATTTTCATCTAAAGAATGATAAGAATAGCTAAATGACATAGCAGAGAGTCACCACAGGGAAGGCCAAGGTCTGTGGTCTTGCAGAAGAGGCAGTAACTAATTTGTTTTCCCCACTACCATTTCATTACATGTTTCTGGTTCAGTCTACCCACTGCCATGTCTCACGGTTTACAATCAGCTCAGTTATCATACTTACGTACAGTACTATCTTCCCCAACTAAACAAAGAGCTCCTTAAAGGCAGAGACCATGTCTTTTTTTCTCTCCTTTAAATCTCTGTACCTGACTGCTTAGCTTAGTCCATAGATTTAATAAAGATGTGTTGAATGGACAAGGACACAAGTGAAGAGATGCTAGAAACATGTTCTGTTAAATTGTGGTCAGATTTCTGTCCAAACTCCTCCAAAGGAGGATTATCACCTCCTCTTGTGGGAGTATCTACATAAGCACAGAACAGCTGGGCTGCAAGAGAAATCCCGGCTAAGACTAATTCTTTGTTTACCTTTCTGTGCTAAGGTCAGCAAACAGGAGGATATGCATCATGGCTGAGGGGGTGGGTAGAATGCAGTGTCGAAAAGAACCTGGAGAGGAAGCTCGTTAAAGTCTTGAATGTCATGAAAAGTTCTGTTCTTGAGCTACTATAGCTCTCATGTGACTTCTGCCTCTGACCATCCCCTATAGCTTCGCTAATTCTTTTGAGTTTAGCAGAAACAAGACTGGAATTGCTCAAAGGACAAGATACTAAAGAAAATCAAAATAGAAATAAAAGACAAAAAACCCCTCAAACCCAAAACAAACCCCAAACCCTAATTTATTAACAGTGTGCCACAGAAGATTGGTTGGCTGGCACAATTCAAGATGTGCTCAAAACCAACGGCCCTAACCCCTGTTCTTGGAGACCTTCAGGCTCTCCCCTTCCTCTCCAAGGAGACACCACTCATGAGCTGATGGGACACCATTCATACTACCCCTCGCAGGCAGAAGCTGAGAGTGGTGCTTCGCCGTTCTCACCTCATTGAGAATGTAGAACCACTGACTTCTCATCAGTGTGGTAAAAGTAAACTCAGTCATGCTTGACCGAACTGCTAGATACCACTCTCAGTGCTTCTCAGTCATAAAACCTTCCTTGGCAGAGGAGATGAGAGGTTGGGAAAGTTACAACAAAGGTCATCAGTTAGAAACAAAATGCCATTCACACTAAGCTGAGTCTAACAGTAACCACTGGTGATGCTAAAGAAGCAATTTTAGAGATTCAAAAAGTAATCTCATGGTTTAGGATTGCTAGATTTAGCAAATAAAATACAAAACCAAAATATGTCCCCAATATTACATGGGACACACTTATACTAAAAAATTATTCATTGTTTACTGAAATTCAAATTTAACTGAGAATCACGTATTTTATCTGGCAACCCTGTGTCTGTTCTTGAGGTCAGGAAATGTTCCTACAAATTACTTCAACTGTTGCTTTAAATTTTCTAAAGAAACTAGAATTCTAAAGAAAACAGAATTCTAGAAACTAACTCTAAAAACTTTAGATGTCTGTTTTACTCTAAATAACTTTACTGAGATATAATAGACATACCATAGAATTCACCAATTTAAAATAAAATGTACAAGTCAATGATTTTTAGTATGTTCACGATACAGATGTCTATTTTGTGTGTTTAATTATGGTGTTGTACAGGATTCTATTACTAAGGTTCTGATTAACTTTTTACTCTACAAGTCACAATAACTATGCCCCCCTCCGCTATTTCTTTTTCTATCCTTTCCTTTTAGTTTCTCCAACTCAGTTATTTTCCCTTTGTGATTACAATTTTTTCCTTAATGATTTTTCAAATCACCCAAAGTAACACATAAATATCTTTTAACTGTAACAAATCCAAAATCAGAAATATATAGCTAAAAAATATAAAGTTTCCTTTCCCATGCCTTCTACACCTTCTCCGTTTCCCAAGGGAACCACTTTAACAGATCGGTGCATATTCTTTGGGTCCCTTCCCTTTCAGGGTATTTATATACAAACATATAGAAACAGCTGTATATGGGTTTCTTTAAACAAATGAGATCCTACTGTAAATATTGCTCTGCAAGTTGCTTTTTTCTTTTCACACTATGTATTGGAGATCTTTCCAGGTCAATTCATACAAGTGTCTCTCATCCTTTTGAATTTACTACCTAGCATTATTTAAGCACCTATCAGTACGTGTTAATAATTTTTATTGTTCTGTTGTGGTGGTGGTGATGACAATGATGATATTTGTAGATGTGTGTGAGTGGTAAAAGAGGGGTAAAGGAGAAGTATAACAGATGGGTCAGACTTGCAAACTCTCCAGGACAAAGAGAGCTCTGTAGGCACTGTGCTAGGCAGACAATTTAGTAGAACCACACAATACATATGCAAAACAATAAAGAAACAGCTCAAGGCAGGATATAAATAAGATTTAAAATGAATTGTAGGAACCCAAGAGAATTGAAATTATACGTCTATACAAAAATTTGTCCATGAATGTTGATAGCAGCATTGTTCATAATAGCCAAAAAGTAGAAACAACCCAAATGTCTATCAATTAATGAATGGATAAACAAATTGTAGCACATCCACACAGTGGAATGGTACTCAGCCACAAAAAGGAGTGAAGTATTAATATATGCTAAACATGGATAAGCCTTGAAAACATAAGTGAGAGAAGCCAGTCACAAAAGGCTACATATTATATGATTCTATTTATGTCATGTCCAGAATAGTGAAATCTACAGAGATAGAAAGTAGATGAGTTGTTGCCAGGGGCCAGGAGAAGGGGGAATTGGGAGTGATTGCTAATGGGTGAAAGGGTTTCTTTCTGGAGTGAGGAAATGTCCTAAAATTAAATTATGGTCATGATTGCACACTTCTGTGAATATACTAAAAATCGCTGAATTGTATGCTTTACAAGGGTGAATTTTATGGCAATTATATCTCAATAAGGGTATTATTTTTTAAAAAACTATAGAAACCAAGCACTATAGGAATTCAAGAAGGAAAGATAATGATAGGGGGTGGTGACTAGAATTGTTGCAGAAGGCTTCATGGAGAAGGACTTGTCCTAAACAAAAAAAAATGAATATAGGTTCAATACAGATGTAGGGAACAGATATCTAGGCAGGAAGAACAACTTAATGAAAGGGTTGGCACTGAGACAAGACAAGTTTTATGATAGTACCCCAGGTAGGAAGAGTCCGAAGGAGGCAGAAAGCAAGACTATAAAGTCAGGCCTTTAATACTAGGCTAATGATCTTAAATTTTATCTAGTAGCTGACAAGGAACCCCAGAAAGATTTTAAGAAAGGAAAAATGTGATAAAATTGGAATTTCAGAAAGATTAATATGATAGATTTACAGAGAAACAGATTGCAGACAGAAAGACCACTTAAAAGACTGCCACAGTATTCAACATTTGAAATGATGAGAGCCTGAATTAAGAAAGTGGTGAAAAACAGATAAGCAAGATGCTGTAACTAGTCAATATTCACTCTATACGCTGTAAGTTTTCCAACCAGAATAGGCTGACAGCCTAGAAAAGGGCATAAGTACCTGCAAAATTACTGGGCTTGCCACTGTTATTTTGTTGTCCCAGGCCAAAGACCAACATCTTGGATGGACCAGTATTAATTGCTCACTGCTTAAAACAGCACAAGCAATAACTCTACTGCAATAGGTAGGCCTAGCGTACCTAAAGGGATTTAGGCCAGGAAAACTGGTTTAAATTATTTTTCATTGGTAAAGCATTTGACTTTTGAAGTGATCTACATTTGTAAACATTCAAGTTCTTAATTATTTTCCTGAATGAAAGCATCAAGCTCTTGTATTTTTCACATATTGTATTTAAACATGTGTTTACCATGTGCCAGATACTGTCCTAGGAGCTTTACAAATATTACCTCATTTAATCCTCACAAAATACTTACGAGGCAGCACTATTATTAGCCCCATTTTACAGATGAGAAACTGTAACATAGAGAAACTAAGAGATTTGCCCAAGATAATATAGTAAGTGGTGGAGCTAGGATTCAAACCTAGAACTGTATGGCTCCAGAATCCGTGCTCTTAACCACTATGCCCCCCATGATCTTTACTTCATTGCATTTCCTGTAGATATAATTTGATATTTCTCCGTGCTATTACTTAAAGGCTGTCTGTCACTAAACCATAATCTCCATAAGAGCAGAGATTCTGTCTAGTTTAGTTGCCATTGTATTACCAGCATGTAGCACAGTGGCAGGCATTCATTTGTTGATAAATAAGTATTTTTTGAAGAAATAAATCAGTCTTTATTGATGATTACATTTTTATTTGCCTTGAACTTACTACTCCCTAAAGTATTCTGCTGTCCATATTTCCTGTTCATAAGAAGATGCAGGAGAAATCAGTCTGTTAGCTTGTTTTCCTCAGCCCTCTCTCCTTTAGTAGTTCTGAAAATAGGCGATGACTCTCTGGTTTTCCCTTGGTTGGGAGTTCCCTGACTTCCTCTTTCTGGAACTAGGGGCTGTGCCTTTGGAATGGGCTCCCTTCAGGAATCAGACAACTGCACAATGACAGAAAGTCAAGAAGGTAGAGTGTGGCCTTAAATCAGTGACCCAATTTCATTCTCTATACCTTCTCCATTCCTCAAAAGGAAGCCTAATTATAGAACTACATTCTGGCTTGCTTTTTCAAAATTTTATGTCAGAAAATTTTTTTTCATGTCAGGCAGTTTCAGTCTGAAAGATGGCTTGAGTGTGATTACCCCAGCTTCCTTTAGTACTCTGATTCATCAAAAGAGAGCATGGAAGTGGTATGGAAATCTTCCCTAACAGCAAAGCCAGACCCATCTGCTCTGTCCACAAAAGGCTGCACAGGATGACCTTATTTGCCTCAGCAACTTCTTTTCAAATTGACCACTACTTTTTAGCAGGAGGTGGTTGTGAAGGATGGGGAGAGGAAAAGGAACACACGTTTTCCTGGTGAACTTCCAGGATAAGCACAAAATAAAATAAAAGTACAAAAGATGACAGATTGTAACTACTCAAATTAGAACTCTCAGATGACAAAACAGTGGAGCTTGTACTTCTGGAGTTTACCTCTGCAGAGCACATCTCCTTTCCTGGTCAGTGGTTTGGTGGATTGGCAGTTTGAATGATAGGTTGGCCAGCCTGCGTTATCTGTCATATGCGCACAGGCACACACGCACTTTTTAGAGGCAATAATAACATACAGACTTAGATATTTTTACTGAGTTCACCTACCTCCACTTTGTCTGTTCTCGCTTTGGCTTTCAAATAGAGACATTGCAGAGTAGTACCAACTATATTTCCATGGAATTTCTGTAAAGGAAAGAAAGATTCAGGATGAGAATTTCTTATGACAATACCATTTCACTCAAATATACACTTAAGAAACTTGAAATTTGATCTATGAAACCTAAAATAATCTACTTCTAAGATACACATGCTAAATTGTGGAATTCATTTCATATGTCCTCACCATAAAATTATATTTTCAGGGGCTGGCCTCATGGCCGAGTGGTTAAGTTCATGCACTCTGCTGCAGCAGCCCCGGGTTTCACCGGTTCGGATCCTGGGCGCAGACATGGCACCGCTCATCAGGCCATGCTGAGGTGGCATCCCACATGCCACAACTAGAAGGACCCATAACTAAAAATGCACAGCTATGTACCGGGGGGCTTAGGGGAGAAAAAGGAAAAATAAAATCTTTAAAAAAAATTAAAAAAGAAAATATAATTCTTTCCAGCCCCTGCAGCGTCATCAAGCAGATTTGAGAGGGTGGTCTGGCCAAATCCACAAAGCAGGATAGCTTGGAATGTGAAATGGTTTAAGGCACTTAACAGCCAGCCAGCGGCCTGAGTAACGACTTTTAGCTGGAACCAGGCACCCCCCCAATTTTGTGATGCTCTCTGCACACATATCATTTTACATAGCAGCCAACTGGAAAGTACACTTTAGTTGTTAAACTCAGAGGAGAGTGGAAGAACGTGAGGGAAGGGAGAAAGAAATGGGATGTGGGAAGAAAAGGGAAGAGATGGAGCAAAAAAAAAGATTAGGAGCCAGAGAACAGGCTTTTATTTCAAAGTCTGCTACTAATTAATGACAATGGGACTTGGGGGAAGTTATTAACCATTTCATGCCTAAAATTTCCTCTGAAATGAGAATGACTGTTTTTTTTTTGTAAGAAACACAAAATAAATCAGGCAGATACAAGATGGAGAAAGACCCACTAAGGAATAAATTTGTCAGAGAGATATTTAGGGGTAATTATGTATTACACACTAAGCACAGCATTACTTACAGCCCTCTGAGAGGGAGGGAGAAGCACTCCCAGGTGTTTCTCATGAGCTGACTCCTGTCACTGTCGGAGAAGACAAGGCTGAGGAATTTCCACGAGACTGGGATTCAGGGCACCAGGCATCTTTTTTGGAAATTGCTGGACCCCAGCAGCATGGGGTGTCCCCCGGAAGTCCCTGCCTGTGGCCTGGTCGGTCCCTACAGGGCCAGGACCCGGAGAGTAATTATGGAGCTGAGAAGAAGAGCTGTTAGAGGATTAAATAAATGTATGAAAATGTCTGCCACAGTGCTTGACACAAAGTAGTCAATCAACAAATGGCAATGTTTTAGAATTTTAACATACATGCCCAACAGATTAGTAAAAAATTTAAAGTCTAATAATATTGTGTTAGAAAGTAGAGCCACTGGTATACTTCCATACTGTTGGTGGTATTAAAAATTGGACAAATCCTTTGGAAAACAATTTGGCCCTATCTAGTAAAGTCGATGGATCATTTACCTTATAACCCAGCAAGTCCATTTTTAGATATATGCCCAAGGAAAACTCTCCAGATACGTTATTAACAAGGATGACTGCAGTAGCACCGCTCATTAACAGCAAAACTGGAAACCAACCAAATGGCTATTAACGGTAAGTAGAGAAACAAGTTGTGGCATGTTCATACAGTGGAAAGCTATAAAGTAGTGAAAATGAGTGAACTACAGTTACACACATTAACGTTGGTTAAATCTCAGGAACATTTAGGGAAAAAGACAAATTGCCAAAGAATACAAATAGTGTCATTCTATTTACATAAAGTTAAATATCATGCAAAACTATATGATTAGGGATACATACTTTCAAGGTAAACCTACAAAGAGAAGCAAGGGAATGAAAAATACAAAATTTAGGGTAGAGGTTGGGGGGACGGGATGGAGAAAAGCACAGTGAGAGCTTCAAGCTATATTTGTGCTCATGTTATTGCTACTCTTTACAACTTACACATTTGTTGAAAACTTTTTATCTATTCAATATATAATAACAAAAGAACTAAAAAATTAAAGTGAATAAGACCAACTGTAGGAAATACTCTTCCTATCTTACTCAGGAGAGTAATTTTTAAATAACCCTTATTGAAATAGTAGGTCCAATTTGGGCTACTATATTTAAAAAAATGTTTTATTTTGAGATAATTTTAAACTTTCAGAAGAGTTGCAAAAATAGTATGGAGAATTTTCATATATCCTTCACTCATCTTACTCTTATGTTAACATCTTACATAACCATAGAAGAATTAACAAACAAAGAAATTAACCTTGGTAGAATACTATTAACCAAAGTACAGAAATTATTATTTTTTTTTACCAATTCTTTCCACTAATGTCTTTTTTTTTGGTTTCAGGACCCAATCCAGGATCCCACAAAGCATTTAGTTATATGTCTCCTCCCACTTGCGACTGTTTCTCATTTTTTCCTTGTTTTTCATGATCTTGACAATTTTGAAGGGTACTGGACAGTTGTTTTGTAGAATGTGCCTTCACTTGGATTTGTCTGATGTGCTCATCATATCAGGAAATACATGCTGTTGTATGTATTCCTGGCAACATGAACCTAGATCACCTGGTTAAGATGGTGTCTGCCAGAAGGCTCCACTGTAAACTTACTATTTTTCCCTTTGTAATTACTAAATATTTGGGAGGAGGCTCATCACATTTAAACAAAGAAGGTTGAAAAAACAGTAGAGTCATAAAAGAGGCACCAAAGAGAAGTCAGCCTCTATAAGACATGGCTATAGGAACTAAAACTCTTTTATTTAGACATGAGAATCTAAAGGTAGAAATAACAGGCCCCACCCTTGAGTTGATAATCTCCAAGCTGCCTACATCTTGGACTGAACTGCCTAACACAGAAATGAAGACAACCTTATTGAAACTTTGGTTTGGAAGTGAAGTACTTATTTTCTGACCTATTAGCCAATAGTCTTCCAATTGGCATCACATTGCAAACCAACTTCAAGTTCCCCCAAGGCACAGTGGTGATTCTGTGCTGCCAGCATCCTATCTCCCTCCACACTTACTTATACACAAAAAACTGGTGAATTTACTAAGTACAAAGTTTTGGAGGAAGGTTTTAAGTTTATATTTAGCTCAGTCTGAAAATTACATGAACTATAACAAACACAATGAAGTCTAGCAATGGCATATTTGTGATACCAATGTAGCCAATGACTCTTAGTACTGGAATATCATAGACTGCGTGCACACAAGTCATAATTGGCTCTCAATGAACAACTCTGCCTCCAGAGAACAGAGCTCTTCACCAAGAAAGGAACAAACTCCTGGTTGACTTGAATGTTTTGAGAATATGAGGAAAGGACTCTCACACAGAAGCAGGTGTGCCTGTTACCCTCTGACTAAAATAAGAGCTACATTCTCCCTAAACTGTGTGGAAAATCACAAAAGCTTCCAGTCTACTCCATTAAGGTTTCTTGGAGTTAGCTATTACACCCAATGCACAATCCCCAGCTACTCCAGAAATCAAAGTTCCCATCCCAGTTCCCACCACGTGAATCTCAGCACAGCTAACAAAAGTTTTCTTTTTAATGCAACAGAACATGTAAAAAAAAAAAATCAAGTCTTATCCTGAAATGCTTAGCACAGCCTGAAACTTGGCAGCACTCCACACAACACCTCTCTCCTCAGTTACAGCCCCTACCTTATCCCCTACTTATTTCAACCACAACTTCTTTCTGACAGGAAAACAAAGATCTAAACTTAGGAACTTTAAGACTCTGGGAGAGGTGGGAAGATGTAGAAACATCTCCTAGTCTATGGGGCCATTTGGATGAAGAGACCTCCTTCAGGTTCCTACTGCCAACTGATCCCCGGCTTTTGGGAGCTGGCCAAATTCCTGTGTCATGAATTGTTTTCTTCTGCTTCCTCTAGATGGGGATATGAAGTGAGTCTCAAAACCCTCATTTACAACCTACTTTTTCCAAAGATGATTCATAGACCCCTAATAACCTTTCAATTACCCTGGCTTTGATTTCAGGTGGTTTAAAGCAAAGAGCTGAAGATGTACATAAAATAATCTTCAAACACAAAATGGAGTAGAAAGGAACCTGCAAAACACTGCAGTTTCTTAGCTGCTGCCTCTATTCTCACATGCTCCCCCAGTTCGCCTGTTCAGTCTGGACGGCAGGCTTTGTAAAGCAGCTGTGTGCTACGAAGGGCTTCTTGTGCCTAGAGGTTTAGCTTGGGTCTGAACAAGCATTGGAACCCACATAACCTCCTTCTTGTACTTGTAATTTTGAAGTCTCACAAAGCAAGCTCCTCATTAGCAGCTTAATACTGATGCTTTGGGATGGTTTATTATCCCTTTTCGTCTATAAAAGTGAGTCAATGTTTACTAAGCTAGTCTTAACTGTTTTGCACGTACTAGGCAGTTAACAAATGTCTGTTGAAAGGAATTGTAGGAACTAAGTATTATGTTCTCTCTTAAACAAATTTTATTTGTTTTAAAATTGGGACGAGGATGAGATAATAGAAACAGCACTGACTGCTGCGGAGTTTGGAAACCTCTGTTCTATTATCAGCTGGATTCCTAAATTATTCGTACCTAAAACAAATGAGTCTTTTCTTCAGTTTTCTAGTTTCTCACCTACAATAAAAGGCAATGCTTGCTACTTCCCTTTCTTGCTCATAAAAGTAATGTAAAGCAGGGTCTTTGAATGGTGTTAGGCAGCGTAGGGAGGTTTCTCTGGGGCTGAAACAGGGTTCAGGGTAGAGTGGTGCAAGGGAAAGAAGGGCACGTCCTCTCTCTCAACTTGAATGACTGCTTTTATCTGAGATTTTCCACATATTTTCAATGGAAAAAGTAGTTTCTCCTGCTAAAAACAAAGTAAGAATATCATCCGGATGCTTCTGGGATAAATGCTCATTTGAGTAAGTTAAAATGTACACTTGTAGATGGAACTCAACCTCCAGCTAGACGAGGCACAGTTCAAAGTTCTCTTTTTTTTTTTTTTGGAGGAAGATCAGCCCTGAGCTAACATCTGCTGCCAATGTTCCTCTTTTTGCTGAGGAAGACTGGCCCTGAGCTAACATCCGTGCCCATCTTCCTCTGCTTTGTATGTGGGATGCCTACCACAGCATGGCTTGCCAAGCAGTGCCATGTCTGCGCCCAGGATCTGAACCGGCGAACCCTGGGCTGCCGAAGTGGAACATGAGCACTTAACCGCTGTGCCACCGGGCTGGCCCCCTCAAAGTCCTTAAATAGCCCCTCTCAGTGTAGCTTATCCTGGCATCTATGTGGCCTTGGCACAAATTCCCAACAAAAGCTGGAACTACTAGGAGCCATGTGAAGACACTGCACCGCCTCACCTGTCTTTTCTAATCCCATCGTCAGTCCACAGTTCATTAAGATACTTAGTCTTCTCCCTTGTTTTCACGGCAACTCATCTTCCTGGCTTTTCTCTCACTGCCTCTTTGACTGCTTTGCAGTGTGACGTAGCAGGGTTAGGCTGACCTAAATTTAAACCCTGAAGCCAACACTTATCAAATGTGGGCCCTGGGGCTGAGATAAGCACTCTGAGCTTCAGTCTCTTCATCTTTCACATGAAGATAATCACTTCACCTTGCAAGGACTCTATAAAATAAAGTACATCAAGCATTTTCTATAATGCCTTGCACACAATAGGTGTTCTTCCCCCAAAGCATGGTTCTTATTCCTGTTCTCTGTGTATGCTTTCCCTGAGTTATGGCATCATATCCTCTCATTGCCTCTCTAGCCCTGGCTCCTAAAACTCTCTCTAGTCCCAAACTCGTACTGTTGGACAATTTCCTCTCAATTGCTCACTAGCATCTCAACACAAACATGTTTCAAAGTGACACTTCTCAACACCCCTGATTTCCAGCAAATCTGCTCCTCTTCCTTATTATCCTGTACTTGTTCATGAAACCTAAGAGTCACATTCAGTTCCTCCTCTGATAACTTGTCAGGTCCTATAATATTCCGTCTGAGGGACTCTTGAAGCTATTACCTCATTTCTAATCCCACTAATACCATCTCAGGTTCTTTATAACTTCCTCCTGAATTCAATGTCCTGTTACCTGCCTCCAACTTTTATAAACTATCCACTGCTGCCCTGAAGCAGAACACTGATCATATCTTCTTACCCACCAGCTCAAAAACCTTCAAATGGCTTCCCACGGGTTACTGAATGAAGGTCAGATATTATCAGCCACACATTCAAGATGCTATAATTTGAACTCAAATTATTCTTTTATCTTTCTCTTCCACTATTTACCTTTATTTAAACTGGCCTGTGTACAATTCCATAAACGGCCCGTGCTTTCCTGCACCTATGCCACTGCTCACACTGCTCCCTCCAAGTGTAATGGCCTGCTCTCTATCAGTCACCATCTTTCAAAGGCTTTCCTACAAAGGCCAGCTCACATCCCACAAACTTCTCAATGAAGTTTGTCTGCTCCCCCGATCCAGAAATAATCTTTCACCCCTCCCAACTCCATACCACTTCGTTGGTATTATTCTCCTAAAACTAATCATTTTTCTTCCTTGTGTTATAATTTTTTTTTCAATTTTATCTCCCCTATCTCATCGATAAATGTGACTGTGTCAAATTAATTTCTGTGTCCTCGAAGCCCTAGCACAGGGCCTGGCTTCTAAGTAGGAGGCTGGTAAAATATATGAACTTGAAAAAAGAATGAAGACCAGCAGGAGGTAAGTTTATTAAGAACATCAGCCCAAGGAAAACCTTTCTGAAAAACACATGTTACAAGATGTCTCCTGCTGATACGTCATCAAGACAATTGCTATAAAGAATACAAACACTTTATCCAGTGGCATTTAAAATCAGCTCTGGGGGAGTGGTTAAGTTAGTCATTCTGCTTCAGTGGCCTTGGGTTGGTTGGTTCTGATCCTGGGCACGGACCTACACACTGCTCATCAAGCCATGCTGTGGCAGTGTCCCACATAGAAGAACTGGAAGGACTTACAACTAGGATATACAACTATGTACTGGGGCTTTGGGGGGAAAAAAAGAGGAAGATTGGCAACAGATGTTAGCTCAGGGCCAATCTTTCTCACCAAAAAAAAAAGAAAAAGAAAGAAAAACAAAAAAGTCAGTTCTGGAATCTGTACATCTCTCAGTTAAAATCAGTCCAAAGACACATTCCTCTTAGCTGCCCTACTTCATTAGATACAAAAGTGGCAGCCATAAAGTGGGGAGCAACTGTTTCTAACATAATTTAAAACCCTAAACTATGAGGGATTTTTTGGGCTACACATGTCACTTCTCTGCTGGTGGTCTATGCTGCACTGCTCTTCTTCACAGCAGAAGGCAGAACATTTGTAATGTTACCAGGTCAACAAGCTGTAGGAGTTTAAGACACTCCAGTATGAGGCTCCCTGTCCCCATAAGTCCCCAACTCTGGCTTTGAGAATAAACTGGGAATATCCTTGGATCACAGTGCCAACTGGAATTGTCAAGTAGTTTTTGCACATCATACGGGGTTTTATTGGGACTAAGGAGAGTCACAGACGGACCAGGCTGAACTAAATTAAACTAAGCCCAAGTTGGGGCCAGCCTGGTGGCGCAGCGGTTAAGTTTGCAAGTTCTGCTTCTAAGCAGCCTGGGGTTTGCTGGTTCGGATCCCGGGTGTGGACATGGCACTGCTTGGCATGCCATGCTGTGGTAGGCGTCCCATAAAGTAGAGGAAGATGGGCACGGATGTTAGCTCAGGGCCAGGCTTCCTCAGCAAAAAGAGGAGGACTGGCAGTAGTTAGCTCAGGGCTAATCTTCTTCTTCAAAAAAATATAAATAAATAAATAAATAAAATAAATAAACTAAGACCAAGTAAAAAGAATCACTTCCAGAATTGCCTTCCATTCCCACTAGGAATATCTGGGCTGGGAGCCATCCTGGATCTTAGGATGGCCTCTCAGAGTCACTCTGATTCTGGAAATTATAGAATTTCACAATTGGAAAGGCACTGGGAGACATCTAGTCCATCCTGCCACCCAGAGCAGTCATTCCCTGTGGTTAGCAACCCTGGCCACGTCACTTAAAGACTTCCAGTGAAGAAGAAATCACGGTCTCTCAAGACAGCTTCTACATTTCCAGACAGCTCTAATCATAAATACGTTTAATCACTGAATTTCTCTTGACTCCTATAAGCCTCAGAGGCAAGCAAGAGCCAACAGTAGGCCCTGCCTCGGCTCTACCTTCATCTCTTCCAAGCTGGTGAGCACTGAGAGGAACAAGCACCCAGCCCTGAGTGTGCTGCATCACCCATCACCACCTTCCATCCTGGGCAATGTGGTCACTGCACCAGGTGCTGTGCCTCGGGTCCTGAGCCCTAAAATCTGGTTTACCCACTCATCTACTACATGAACAGCAGCCAATACAATGAATTATGAGCACTTTACTTGTCTCTCAGCACAGAGTCTAGGACATCTTAGTTTTGCTGCTTGTCCTAATTCTTAAGTGCACTCCACTCCAATCTTATCCAACCTCAAATCCTTTTAGGGATTTCAATTCGCCAATTTCTCTCTCAGAGACTTCTGATAACCTTACTGATATTCACTCTATATATTTCAATTCCAGTGCAACAAATACAAACCATGTGCTAGCCCAAATGGTTGGGCCCACCCAGACAAAGCAAGAGTAACAGTTCTGCTCACTGCAGTTCTGACAACAGGTTAAACAGGTGGGCACGATTATTCATTCTTACAGCCTCCTCAGCAACTCTAATCTAATAGAAAATCCTCACACTCTGAATTTCAGTAACTACTGGTGAACAACTTCTGAGTCACCCTTAGTGGTCTGGTTCATTTCAAGAAGCTGTGTGGTTCTTGACAGGGAGGCTGTAGGACCCAAAAAAGGCATACATAGAAATTGGGAACCAGATTTTAAACATAGCACCGTGCCAGAAAAGAAGTTAAGAAGATTCAACATTAATGAATGTTTAACCATCTATGGAAATATTCTCTGAAGTAATCTGATTAAGAGATATTTATAAATTATAAAAGTGCTGATAAGATTAAAATACAGCCTAAATTAATCTCAGTATAGCGTTTAGGGCTCCTCTCCAGAAAGAAGGCATGAAGTTAAAATAGAACTAATCTAAGAGAAGCTCTACTCTTCATTTTTATTTATTTATTTACTTATTTTTTTAATTGATCTATGGTTTGCAAACATCTTCTCCCAATTGTCAGGTTGTCTTTTTGTTTTGTTGATGGTTTCTTTTGCTGTGCAGAAGCTTTTTCGTTTGATGTAGTCCCATTTGTTCATTTTTTCTTGTTTCCCTTGCCCGGTCAGACACGGTATTTGAAAATATGCAGCTAACACCGATGTCAAAGAGCATGTTGCCCATGTTTTCTTCTAGAAGTTTCATGGTTTCAGGTTTTAAATTCAAGTCTTTAATCCACTTTGAGTTGATTTTTTGTGCATGGTGTAAGGTAACGGTCTACTTTCATTCTTTTGCATGTGGCTGTCCAGTTTTCCCAACACCATTTATTGAAGAGACTTTCCTTTCTCCATTGTATGTTCTTGGCTCCCTTGTTGGAAATGAGCTGTCCATACGTGTGTAGGTTTATTTCTGGGCTCTCAATTCTGTTCCATTGATCTGTGTGTCTGTTTTTGTGCCAGTACCATGCTGTTTTGGTTCCTATGGCTTTGTAGTATACTTTGAAATCAGGGAGTATGATGCCTCCAGGTTTGTTCTTTTTCCTCAGGATTCCTTTGGCTATTTGGGGTCTTTTGTTGTTCCATATAAACTTGAGGATTTTTTGTTCTATTTCTGTGAAAAATGTTGTTGGCACTTTGATAGGGATTGCATCGAATCTGCAGATTGCTTTAGGAAGGATGGACATTTTAACTATGTTAAGTCTTCCAATCTAAGAGCACAGAATATCTTTCCATTTCTTTGTTTTCTTCAATTTCTTTCAACAATGTTTTATAGTTTTTGGTGGACAGATCTTTCACCTCTTTGGTTAAGTTTATTCCTATTTTATTCTTTTTGCTGCAATTGTAAATGGGATTGTATTCTTAATTTCTCTTTCTGCTACTTCACTGTTAGTGTATAGAAATGAAACCAATTTTTGTATGTTGATTTTGTATCCTGTGACTTGATGTATTCATTTATTATTTCTAAAAGTTTTTTAGTGGATTTTTTAGGGCTGTCTATATATAAAATCATGTCATCTGCAAATAGTGACAGTTTCACTTCTTCTCTTCCAATTTGGATCCCTTTTAGTTCTTTTCCTTGCCTGATTGTTCTGGCTAGGACTTCCAATATTATGTTAGATAAGAGTGTTCCTGTTCTTAGAGGGATAGCTTTCAGTTTTTCTCCACTGAGTGGTATATTAGCTGTGGGTTTGTCATATATGGCCTTTATTATGTTGAAGTACTTTCCTTCCATACCCATTTTATTCAGAGTTTTAATCATAAATGGATGCCGTATCTTGTCAAATGGATTCTCTGCATATATTGAGATGATCATGTGATTTTTATTCTTCATTTTTTTAATGTGGTGTATCACATTGATTGATTTGCAGATGTTGAACCATCCCTGCATCCCTGGAATGAAACGCATTTGGTCATGATGTATGATCTTTTTAATGTATTGTTGTATTTGATTTACTAGTATTTTCTTGAGGATTTTTGCATTGATCGATTTTGCATCGATCGAGTGAAATCGGCCTGTAACTTTCTTTTTCGGTGTTGTCCTTGTCTGGTTTTGGTATCAGGATAATGTTGTCTTCATAGAATGAGTTAGGAAGCCTCCCCTTCTCTTCAATTTTTTGGAACAGTTTGAGAAGAGTAGGTATTAAGTCTTCTTTGAATGTTTGGTAGAATTCACCAGGGAAGCCATCTGGTCCTGGACCCTTTTATTTTTCAGCAGGTTTTTGATTACTGTTTCAATCTCCTTACTGGTAATTGGTCTATTCAAGTTCTCTACTTCTTGATCCAGTTTTGGAAGGTTGTATGATTCTAAGAATTTATCCATTTCTTCTAGACTATCCAATTTGTTGGCGTAGAGCTTTTCATAGTACTCTCTTATAATCTTTTGTATTTCTGATGTGTCCGTTGTAATTTCTCCTCTTTCATTTCTGATTTTATTTGAGCCTTCTCTTTATTTTTCTTGGTGAGTCTAGCTAAAGGTTTGTCAAGTTTGTTTATCATTTCAAAGAACCAGTTCTTAGTTTCATTTATTTTTTTAAAAAATCTCTATTTCATTTACTTCTGCTCTGATTTTTATTATTTCCTTTCTTCTGCTGATTTGGGCTTTGTTTGCTCTTCTTTTTCCAGTTCCTTTAGGTGTGCTGTTAGATTATTTGGGATTTTGCTTGTTTGTTGAGGTAGGCCTGAATTGCTATAAACTTCCCTCTTAGAATGGCTTTTGCTGTATCCCATAGACTTTGGCATGTCGTGTTTTCATTTTCATTTGTCTCCAGATATTTTCTGATTTCTTCATGGACCCAATTGTTGGTCAGTAGCAGTATGTTTAATCCCCACATTTTTGTGGCCTTTCTGATTTTCTTCCTGCAGTTGATTTCTAGTTCATACCTTTGTGGTCAGAAAAGATGCTTGGTATTATTTTGATATTCTTAAGTTCATTGAGACTTGTTTTGTGGCCTAATATGTGATTGATCCTGGAGAATGTTCAATGTGCATTTGAAAAGAATGTGTATTCTGTGGTTTTGGGGTGGAATGTTCTATATATACCTACTAAGTCCATCTGTTCTAATGTGTTGTTTAAGGCCAATGTTTCCTTGTTGATCTTCTGTTTGGATGATCTATCCATTGGTGTAAGTGGAGTGTTAAAGTCCCCTACTATTATTGTGTTACTGTCTATTTCTCCTTTTAGGTCTGTTAATAAGTGTTTTATATATTTAGGTGCTTCCATGGTGGGTGCATAGATATTTACAAGTGTCATATCCTGTTGTTTGACTGTTCACTTTATCTCTATATAGTAACCTTGTCTCTTGTTATGGTTTTTGTTTTAAAGTCTATTTTGTCTAATATAAGTATTGCTACACTTGCTTTCTTTTCTTTGCCATTTGCACAGAGCATCTTTTTCCATCCTTTCATTTTTAGTTTGTGAGTGTCTTTAGGTCTGAATTGTCTCTTGCATGCAGCATATATATGGGTCTTGGTTTTTTAATCCAATCCGCCACCCTATCTCTTTTGATTGGAGCATTTAGTCCAGTAGCCATTTAAAGTACCTATTGAAAAACATGTATTCATTGCCATTTTGTTGCTTTTTTCTTTCTGTGTGTTTTGGTAGTTCTTCTCTGCTCCTTTCTTCTCCTCTTGCTCTCTTCCCTTGTGGTTTGATGGCTTTCCTTAGTAATAGGTTTGATTTCTTTCCTCTTACTTGTTTACTTATTAAAGTTTTCTGGTTTGTGATTTCCATGAGGTTCCTATATAATATTCTACATATAGCAATTTATATTGAGGTGATAGTCTCTTTAGCTTGACAGCTTGCTAAAAGCTCTACTTTTACTCCACTGCTCCCACACTTTATATTTTTGAAATCATATCTAATCTCTTGTTTTGTGTGTGTCTATCCATTACCCTCTTGTCACTGAAGTAGGTAATTTTAGTACCTTTGTCTTTTAATCTTCATATTATCTTCATAGGTGGTTGATCTGCTACCTTTACTGTATTTTTGCTTATCCCTATTTGTGGTCTTCTCTTTCCCACTTAAGTCCCTTCAGTATTTCTTGTTGAACTGGTTTCTTGGTGATAGACTCCTTTAATTTTTGCTTGTCTCGGAAGCTCTTTATCTCTCCTTTCATTCTGAACGATAACCTTGCTGGATACAGTATTCTTGGCTATAGGTTTTTTCCTTTCAGCACTTTAAATATGTCATGCCACCCTCTTCTAGTCTGTAGGGTTTCAGCTGAGAAGTCTGCCAATAGCCTTATGGGTTTTCCTTTGTATGTCACTTGTTGCCTTTCTCTTGCCGCTTTTAGGACTCTCTCTTTAATTTTGGACGTTTTAATTACAATGTATCTTGGTGTGGGCCTCTTGGTGTTCATCTTGTCCGGTGCTTTTTGTGCTTCCTGTACTTGGATGTCTGTTTCCATCCTTAGGTTAGGAAAGTTTTCAGCTATCATTTCTTCAAATAGATTGTCTACCCCTTTGTCTCTCTCTCCTCCTTCTGGGACATCTATAAATCGAATGTTAGTGCACTTGATATTGTCCCAGAGTTCCCTTAGACTGTTCTCATTCTGTCTAATTCTTTTATCTGTTCAGCTTGAGTGATTTGCTCTAGTCTTTCCTTTAGCTTGCTGATCTGTTCTTCTGTATCATCTACTCTGCCATTGAGTCCCTCAAGTGAATTTTTCCTTTCCAGTATTGTATTCTTTGATTTTTTAAAAATATTTTCCAGTTCTTTGTTGACATCTTCACTGTGTTCATCCAGTCTTCTCCCAAGATCAGTGGGCATCCTTATGAGTTTTTGTTTGAACTCTTTGTCAGGTAGATTGCTTATTTCTGTTTCATTTAGTTCTTTTTCTGGGATTTTGTCCTGTTCCCTTGCTTGGAATGTACTCCTTTGCCTTCTCATTATGCCTCTTTCCCAAAGTGCTCATAACTATGTATTAGGTGAGTCAGCTATGTCTCCTGATCTTGGAGAAGTGGTCTTATGCAAGAGATGCCTTTTGAGGCCAAGCAAGCGCTTCTCTCTCATCACCAGTAGAAATGATCTAGGACTGACCTGAGTGGGCTACTTGTGCCCTTCTGCTGTGGCAGGGTTGCTCTTACTGCAGATACCCAGGGAGTCTAGTCTTTCCTTCCCTGGCTAGCTGTTTATAAATCGGGTTTGGGGATCCCCAGCACCATTGGCTACAAGGTCTAATAGCACAGTCCTGTTGCAGTTTTCCTGTTAACTGAGCAGGTACCCAGTGTAGCTGGTTGCTAGGCTCAGGGGTTTACAGCTGCTGTAGGCCTCAGGCCTGCAAGGCTATTGTCAGCTCTCTTAGGATTGTAGCTGAGTGGGGCTGGCCCTAGGCACAGGAGCACCCAATTGTCTCAGGCTTTGGAAAGTGCGGCCGATTCTCTTTGTGGCTATTTGAGAAGCACAGGTCTTTTGCCACTGATAAGCCCCACCTCCCACAAGTCCACACCAATGCTGCCACAGTCCTCACACAGGCCCTGCCCCACAGAGGTGGACACATGCACCTGCCTTTAGAGGATCAAGGCACCCAGTCAATGCAGGCTGACAAGTAGCCTGAGGGCTTGCTGTTGGGTGGGGCTGGTCCCTAGGGCGAGCTGCCTGCCCTGGCTGAACTGCATTAAATCTGCAATCTAGTGGGTGTGGTAAATGCCTGCGGTAACAGGCCAGGGGAAGAACTTCAATGGTGCCTGCCAAGGTCTGTGTCAGCAGGCCTGTAGTAGGTCACAAGAATGGCTGCTACGAATGTCTCAGTCTCTGGAGACGTCTTCCCTCTCAGGGAGATGCGCCCAGAGCCCAAGAGATGAGTCTCTCTTCACCAAAGGACTGTGCAGCTTTCTTTTTGGTGATTTTAGGTTGCTCTCTGAGACAAGTGAATGTACGTGTGGGCCCTTTAAGAGCAGTTTTTTTTTCCGGCTTTTGGCCAATAGCTTTTCTGGGGGTATTCCCTGCTGCAGTTAACAGCCAGCAAAGCCAGACAGTAGGACACTTGTCTTGGTTGTGCTGAGTCTGAAGGATGCTTATAACACTAACGTGCTCAGGTCCCCACTTCTCCAGGGAGGGCTGCATACCTTAGTGTGGCTCCCACCCAGCCATCTCTAAAGCTCTGCCACTCACCAAGGTGGCTTTCTTTCTCTCCAGGAGGAATTTCTGCCTCTTCTGCCTCATTCAGGACTATCCCTTGTTGTGGGGGTTCTTTTTATCCAGTTTTCAGTTTTCTCTCCAGGGTAATTTTTCCAAGAATAGTTGTAACCTGCTTGTGTTTGTGGGAGGAGGTGAGTTCAGATTTTGCCTACACTGCCATCCTGACAAAACCTCCAGCTTTACTCTTTAAAACTTACACTTCGGTCATGAGAGAATAAAAGAATGACAATTTTTAGAACAAAAAATACTGAAAAATTTATCACTCTTTCAACCACTGCCTGGGGAAAAGTTTCTCTCCTTATAATGCCTATCAGAGTTATCTGGAAAGAAATATCACCAGAATAGCACAGTTTGTCAGCCTCCAAGAATCCCATATCTTAATGTAAACACCACAAAAACATCCAGTTCTCTTTGCTGTAATTCTAGGATCTCTGATTTGGCCTCCTAAGTAGCACTGGCCACCAGAAGGAGATGCCCTGGACAATGTTAGATTTCCCTGGGTAAACTTCTAAATTAGCCGTCTTGTTGATAAATTATTCTTTCTAGAAAGAAAAGAGTGAATTGATACCCTGGTACCTGGTCACTCCTAGAACAAGCTGTAAGTTGAATTTCTGAATTTGTAAATCTTGGACGGGTGATGACATCGAGATGTAGATTTGAGAGGCTCTGCCTTTGCAGTCTGTTGTCTCAGTCTCGCTCCCTCACCTCTTACAATACTGTATTTTGTAAAACTCAATGACTAGAGATTCATGAGACCCAAGATTTTAACTGAACCCTGTTGAGACTACTCTGAGTCTCCATCATCTCATCTGTACATGAGAAGATTGGACAAGATGATTTCTAATGCCCTTCCAGCCTTAGAATTATTCCATGACTCTAGAAATTATTAGAAATAACAAGATTTCAGTAAGATACCTAGTTACAAAATAAATTTACACCTAAATAGCCTTGCTAGATATTTATAAAAACCAGCTGGAAAAAATGGAGACAGTACCATTTAAATAGCAACAAAATTTAAAATACTTAGGAATAAGCCTAATAATAAATATATAGATCTATATGGAAAGCCACAAAATTTTACTGAGGGCCACAGCAGAAAAATTGAATTAATAGAAAAAGATGATGCTCCTTGATAGGGAGACTCAACATTGCAAAAATATAAACTATGCACATTAATCCACAAATTTAACGCAATCACAATCAATGAATTTTTTTGAACTTAAATAGATGATCTAAAAATGATCTGTAAAGAGAGTACTCATTCATTACCTCTTCCAATCACAGTTTCGTAGAGGAGGTGGAATTTCATGAGCTCTTTGAACTTTTTGAGGGCAAGAACCCATAGCTTACTTTGCTTTAATATATCACCAAGCCTAGCATATACATGTAGTACTGTAAGCCTGGCATTCTCAGATTTAATATTTGTATAATTTCAACTTTCATGAGCAACCTCAAAAGCTCATATCACAGTGATTTTACTGAAGCATAATCTGAATTGGGTGCTCTGTGAAGTTAGCGTACAGTAGTCACTAAAGCAGTGGGTGAGCCTAACTGACTGACTAGAATGTGCATCTCAAAGAGTTTTTTTTTGTCTAGTTACTATCATTTATGTAGCAATTTTCATTTAAGATCATTACCTTTTCAATTACATTTTAACTTATTTATTTTTATTCAATTATATTTTATTCTATGGGAGGAATATATATACTACAGTGACAATCTCATTCATTAATGGACACACCCACACACACAGTGGTTGACTGGCCCTAAGGCTTGGAAGAAACAGAGGTAGAGCATGACAAGTTCAAAGTGGAACAGAAATGGCTAGGGATGAACAGTCAAGGATCAAGAAGAAAGTAAAGATTGGGAGAGGTGAAGCAAGGAGACTGCAGAAACTTGTTAAAGTCTAAATGAAGTAGGTAAGGTTATAGAGAGGTTCTCAAATTCATTTAACAAATGTGTCAAGTATTATACTAAGGGCTAAAGAATGTAGAAAAGAATCAGATATGATCCTTATCACTGCCTTGAAGAAATTCTACTAGGGGAGACATAGGAGTAATCAACTGCTATACAGTGTGCTGGGTAGTATGACAGACGTGAGGACAGGATGTCATGGAAGTGCAAAAGCGGAGCATCTAAACCAAATTGCAGGGATGAGGTAAAGTTTCCTGGATCAGATCTCTTAATGCATAAACATAACTTAGCTTAGTGAATATGGTAGAAGGAGTTTTCAGGCAGGAGTGAGTAACAACATATGAAAGGGCATGGAGTGGACTACATTGCAGAATGCAACTAAAACTTTAAAAGGTAAGTTAACATGATCAGATTTGCAATTCAGAAAGACAAGGCATCAGTGTAGACTCTAGCTTGACTAATGGCCTGAAAATGAGTTAAGATGCTGTTATTGTAATTCAGAAGAAACATACTGAATAGATGAATTAAGGCATTGGCAATGGGGATGGAGAGAAAGGGTTACATTTGACAGTTATATAAGAGGTAAAATCAACAAAGTAGAATTTATCTTGGTGAATTCACTAAAGTCCAGGATTTGAACTTCAGTTTTTAAGCTCAGAAACTTGGTTTCCGCTGTTCATTGAGACTGAACCCATAATTCAAATTAACATTAAGGTTTCAGAGGCTGATGTGAAACCAGAATGGCAGATGATTATTTGCTATCAAATAGATTAACTGTCACAGTGACTACAATATTTGCTTTGACACATTTGGATATTTTCTCCTTGTGGAAAGATACACATGAAAAACCAGTCATAATCAGAAGGCTGTTTGATCAACATGGAATTAGAGGTAGGGAAATTAAATTGTGTGTTTTAAGTGTTCAATAGCATCAAGCCACAATGGGGAGATGGGAATGTTCAAATGTGGGGGCTACATCTCTCCCTTGGACAGTATTTGGAGAGGCACAACCAAAGTGTGCTTCTCCCTCTCCTGTTTCTATGTTGCCTTGCTAACCAAAAGCAGTTCCACAAATATTCTTTAGATAAATACGTTTCGTCAAGTCTTAATCTGTCCAGTCTGTCTTTTTTTTTTTTTAATTAATGTTATGATAGATTACAACCTTGTGAGATTTCAGTTGTACATTTTTGTTAGTCATGTTGTGGGTACACCACTTTCCCCTTTGTGACCTCCCCCACCCCCCCTTTTCCCTGGTAACCACCGATCAGATATCCTTATCAATATACTAACTTCCACCTATGAGTGGAGTCATATAGAGTTCGTCTTTCTCTGACTGGCTTATTTCGCTTAACATAATACCCTCGAGGTCCATCCACGTTGTTGTGAATGGGCCAATTTTGTCTTTTTTTATGGCTGAGTAGTATTCCATTGTGTATATATACCACATATTCTTTATCCAATCATCAGTCTTTGGGCATGTAGGTTGGTTCCACGTCTTGGCTATTGTAAATAATGCTGCGATGAACATAGGGGTGCAACGGACTCTTGAGATTTCCGATTTCAGGTTCGTAGGATAGATACCCAGTAATGGGATGGCTGGGTCATAGGGTATTTCTATTTTTAACTTTTTGAGAAATCTCCATACTGTTTTCCATAGTGGCTGTACCAGTTTGCATTCCCAACAACAGTGTATGAGGGTTCCTTTTTCTCCACAACCTCTCCAACATTTGTCGCTCTTGGTTTTGGATGTTTTTGCCAATCTAACGGGTGTAAGGTGATATCTTAGTGTAGTTTTGATTTGCATTTCCCTGATGATTAGTGATGATGAACATCTTTTCATGTGTCTCTTGGCCATATTCATATCTTCTTTTGAGAAATGTCTGTTCATGTCCTCTGCCCATTTTTTGATCGGGTTGTTTGTTTTTTTGTTGTTAAGCTGTGTGAGTTCTTTGTATATTATGGAGATTAACCCTTTGTCGGATAAGTGGCTTGTAAATATTTTTTCCCAATTAGTGAGCTGTTTTTTTGTTTCAATCCTGTTTTCCCTTGCCTTGAAGAAGCTCTTTAGTCTGATGAAGTCCCATTTGTTTATTCTTTCTATTGTTTCCCTCAACTGAGGAGTTACAGTGTCCGAAAAGATTCTTTTGAAACTGATGTCAAAGAGTGTACTGCCTATATTCTCTTCCAAAAGACTTATTGTCTCAGGGCTTATCTTTAGGTCTTTGATCCATTTTGAGTTTATTTTGGTGTGTGGTGAAAAAGAATGGTCAATTGTCAATCTTTTGCATGTGGCTGTCCAGTTTTCCCAGCACCATTTGTTGAAGAGACTTTCTTTTCTCCATTGTAGGCCCTCTGCTCCTTTGTCGAAGATTAGCTGTCCATAGATGTGTGGTTTTATCTCTGGGCTTTCAATTCTGTTCCATTGATCTGTGGACCTGTTTTTGTAGCAGTACCATGCTGTTTTGATCACTGCAGCTTTGTAGTATGTTTTGAAATCGGGGATTGTGATTCTGCCGGCTTTGTTTTTCTTGCTCAGGATTGCTTTAGCAATTCGCGGTCTTTTGTTGCCCCATATGAATTTTAGGATTCTTTGTTCAATATCTGTGAAGAATGTTCTTGGGATTCTGATTGGGATAGCATTGAATCTGTAGATTGCTTTAGGTAGTATGGACATTTTAACTATGTTTATTCTTCCAATCCATGTGCATGGAATGTCTTTCCATCTCTTTATGTCGTCGTCAATTTCTTTCAAGAAAGTCTTGTAGTTTTCATTGTATAGATCCTTCACTTCCTTGGTTAAGTTTATCCCAAGGTATTTTATTCTTTTTGTTGCGATTGTGAATGGGATTGAGTTCTTGAGTTCTTTGTCTGTTAGTTCATTGTTAGTGTATAGAAATGCTACTGATTTATGCACGTTAATTTTATACCCTGCTACTTTGCTGTAGTTGTTGATTATTTCTAATAGTTTTTCTATGGATTCTTTGGGGTTTCCTATATATAAGATCATGTCATCTGCAAACAGTGAGAGTTTTACTTCTTTCTTACCTATTTGGATTCCTTTTGTTTCTTTTTCCTGCCGAATTGCTCTGGCCAGCACCTCCAGTACTATGTTGAATAAGAGTGGTGAGAGTGGACTCCCTTGTCTTGTTCCTATTCTCAGAGGGATGGCTTTCAGTTTTTGTCCATTGAGTATGATGTTGGCTGTGGGCTTGTCATATATAGCCTTTATTATGTTGAGGTACATTCCTTCTATACCCATTTTATTTAGGGTTTTTATCATAAATGGGTGTTGGATGTTGTCGAATGCTTTCTCTGCATCTATTGAGATGATCATGTGGTTTTTGTTTTTCATTTTGTTGACGTAGTGTATCCCGTTGATTGACTTGCGGATGTTGAACCATCCCTGTGTCCCTGGTATAAATCCCACTTGATCATGGTGTATAATCTTTTTGATGTATTGCTGTATTTGGTTTACCAAAATTGTGTTGAGGATTTTTGCATCTATGTTCATCAGTGATATCGGCCTATAGTTCTCCTTCTTTGTGTTGTCCTTGTCAGGTTTGGGGATCAGAGTGATGTTGCCTTCATAAAATGTGTTAGGGAGTACTCCATCTTTCTCAATTTTCTGGAACAGTTTGAGAAGAATAGGTATTAAATCTTCTTTGAATGTTTGGTAGAATTCTCCAGAGAAGCCGTCTGGTCCTGGACTCTTATTTTTGGGGAGGTTTTTGATTACCGTTTCTATTTCCTTACTTATGATTGGCCTATTCAGATTCTGCATTTCTTCCTGATTCAGTTTGGGGAGATTGTAGGAGTCTAGGAATTTGTCCATTTCTTCCAGGTTGTTCAATTTGTTGGCATATAGTTTTTCATAGTATTCTCTTATGATCCCTTGTATTTCATTGGTATCTGTTGTGATTTATCCTTTCTCATTCCTAATTTTATTTATTTGCGATTTCTCCTTTTCTTGGTGAGTCTGGCTAAGGGTTTGTCAATTTTGTTAATTCTTTCGAAGAACCAACTCTTTGTTTCATTGATCCTGTCTATTGTCTTTTTTGTTTCAATATCGTTTATTTCTGCTCTTATTTTTATTATTTCCCTCCTTCTACTGACTCTGGGCTTTGTTTGTTCTTCTTTTTCTAGTTCTGTTAGGTGTCGTTTGAGGTTGCTTATGTGAGCTTTTTCTTGTTTAGTGAGGTGAGCCTGTATTGCGATGAATTTCCCTCTTAGGACTGCTTTTGCTGCATCCCAAATGGTTTGGTATGTCGTGTTCTCATTTTCATTTGTCTCCAGATAATATTTGATTTCTTCTTTAATTTCTTCAATGATCCATTGTTTGTTCAGAAGCGTGTTGTTTAGTCTCCACATTTTTGCACCTTTCTCTGCTTTTTTCTTGTAGTTGATTTCTAGTTTAATAGCGTTATGATCAGAAAAGATGCTTGATATTATTTCAACTCTCTTGTATTTATTGATGTTTGCTTTGGTTCCCAAAATATGGTCAATCCTTGAGAATGTTCCATGTGCACTTGAGAAGAATGTGTAACCTGCTGTTTTTGGATGAAGTGTTCTATATATATCTATTAAGTCCCTCTGGTCTAATTTTTCATTTAATTCTATTATTTCCTTGTTGATTTTCTGTCTGGATGTTCTGTCCATTGGTGTTAATGGTGTGCTGAGGTGCCCTACTATTATTGTATTGTTGTTGATGTCTTCTTTTAGTTCTATTAAGAGTTGCTTTACAAATTTTGGTGCTCCTGTGTTGGGTGCATATATATTTATAAGTGTTATGTCTTCTTGGTGGAGAGTCCCTTTTATCACTATATACTGTCCCTCTTTGTCTTTCTTTATCTGTTTTGCTTTGAAATCTACCTTGTCTGATATTAATATAGTGACACCTGCTTTCTTTTGTTCATTATTAGCTTGGAGTATTGTTCTCCATCCCTTCACTCTGAGTCTGTGTTTGTCCTTGGGGCTGAGGTGTGTTTCCTGTAGGCAGCATATTGTTGGATCTTGTTCTTTGATCCATCCCGCCACTCTGTGTCTTTTGATTGGGGAGTTCAATCCATTTACATTTAGAGTGATTATTGAGATGTGGGGGCCTACCACTACCATTTTGTGTCTTGTTTTCCGGTTTTCTTCAATTTCCTTTGTTTCTCGTCCCACGGTTTAGTCTATTCTGATGAAGAGCTGCTGCTCTCTGTTGTTGTCCTTCTACTTATCTTCTCTGCTCTTGGTTTTGTAGCCCCTTTCCTTTTTTGGATTTTTCAGGAATGAGGGTTTTCCTGAGGATTTCCTGAAGAGGAGGTTTTGTGGCAATGAACTCCCTTAATTTTTGTTTATCTGGGAAAGTTTTTATTTCTCCATCGTATTTGAAGGATATTTTCGCTGGGTAGAGAATTCTCAGCTGTAGATTTTTGTCCTTCAGATTTTTGAATATATCATTCCACTCTCTTCTAGCCTGTAAAGTTTCTGCTGAGAAATCTGCTGATAGCCTGATGGGAGTTCCTTTGTAGGTTAGTTTCTTTTGCCTGGCTGTCCTTAGTATTTTCTCCTTGTCGTTGACTTTTGCTAGCTTCACTACTATATGCCGTGGAGTTGGTTTTCTTGCATTGATAAAGTTTGGAGATCTATTGGCTTCTGTCACCTGAAGATCCATCTGTCTCACCAGATTTGGGAAGTTCTCAGCCATTATTTCTTTGAATAGGCTTTCTGCCCGTTTCTCCTTCTCTTCTCCCTCTGGTATACCTATAATCCTTACGTTGCATCTCCTAATTGTGTCTGATAATTCTCAGAGAGTTTCTTCATTTCTTTTTAGTCTTGCTTCTCTCTCCTCCTCTGCCTGCAGCAATTCTATATTGCCATCTTCCAAATTACTAATTCTTTCCTCCATATTATCGGCCCTACAGTTCAGAGCATCTAGATTTTTCTTAATCTCCTCTATTGTGTTCTTCATTTCCAATATTTCTGTTTGGTTCTTCATTTCCAATATTTCTGTTTGGTTCTTCTTTATCATATCCAACTCTTTTGTGACATAGCTCCTGAACTCGTTGAGTTGTCGGTCAGAATTCTCTCTTAACTCATTATTTTAATGATGGCTGTTTTGAAGTCATCATCATTTAGGTTATATATCTCATTTTCTTTGGGATCGTTTTCTGTGTATTTGTTATTTTCTTTCTGTTCTGGAGATTTAATGTATTTTTTCATATTGCTTGATGTTGTTGATTTGTGCCTCCGCATAGAGATAGAGTTTAGTTGCTCCTTTCACTTGTTTCAGCTGCTGCGGTGGGGGAGCAGCTGTTTATACTGCACCAACCAGGAACCCTGTCCGCAGTTGCTAACTGGGCCTGGGCCCATCCTCGTAGTCACAGTGGTCCTTTGGATTCCCTCCTCTGCCGTGGGGGCCGTCACAGGGGAGCTTCAGGCTGCTGGTGCCTACTGTTGCAGCCCACCTAGACGTACTCCCTCCTTGGGGTCTGCAACGGTGTTATGGGCTTTTCCAGCAGCCAGGGGTGGGATCACTTATATTTGTCGCTCCGTCGCTGTCGGCACCCAGAAAACCTCACTTGTCCACTATGGGTCGCAGCAGAGCTATTGGCATCTTCTACAGTCTGTGGTTAGTTCACCTAGCTATGCTACTTTTGTCCCGGGGTCTTCCAGCCTTGTGGCTGCCGGATGGGTGCTTTGTACCAGTGCTGTGCAGAGGCTTTCCCTGAGGTTGCTGTGAGCTTGTAGGGTTTCCTCCTAGGCTACGGAGCTGGGTCGCTGGAACTCCCCCCAGCCCCAGTCCTGTTCCCCAGGAACTCGGGGAGCCCTTTGCCCTGTCTTGGGGGGATAGCCGGAGATCCTGATTTCAGTGGTAGCTGGTCAGCTGCTGCCCTGCCTGATATTCTCCTCTCCGGGACCCTCCCGGTATTGTGGATGCTGGGTGTGGCCCCTCCGCTAATAGCAGACAGAGAGTTTTGTCTGCTGCCCAGGCAGAACTCTGGAGCTTCCCCTCCGGGCCGCGGAGCCGGCCTCTGGAGCTTCACCCAGCCCCAGTCCTCTCCGAGATCTCCAGCAATCCCCAGCCCCGTGGGGCGGGCAACGGCAGCCTGGGGTCACCTCGCCCTCTGCGATTCCCTCCGGGACCTTCCTGAAGTTGTGAATGCTGAGCGTGGCCCCTCCACTAATGGCAGACAGAGAGTTTTGTCTGCTGCCCAGGTAGAACTCTGGATCTTCCCCTCTGGGTCGCGGGGCGGGCCTCTGGAGCTTCACCCAGCCCCAGTCCTCTCCGAGATCTCCAGCAATCCCCAGCCCCGTGGGGCGGGCAACGGCAGCCTGGGGTCACCTCGCCCTCTGCGATTCCCTCCGGGACCTTCCTGAAGTTGTGAATGCTGAGCGTGGCCCCTCCACTAATGGCAGACAGAGAGTTTTGTCTGCTGCCCAGGTAGAACTCTGGATCTTCCCCTCTGGGTCGCGGGGCGGGCCTCTGGAGCTTCACCCAGCCCCAGTCCTCTCCAAGATCTCCGGCAATCCCTAGCCCCACGGGGCGGGCAACGGCAGCTGGAGGTCACTTCGCCCCCTGGGATTCTCTCTGGGACTTTCCCGGAGTTGAATGCTGGGCGTGGCCCCTCCGCTAAAGGCAGACAGAGAGTTCTGTCTGCTGCCCGGGCAGAACTCTGGAACTTCCCCTCCGGGGCGCAGAGCCGGCCTCTGGAGCTTCCCCCAGCCCCAGTCCACTCTGAGATCTCTGGCAATCCTTAGTCCCACAGGGTGGGCAACGGCAGCTGGGGGTTGCCCCGCCCTCTGGGATTCTCTCCAGGACTTTCCCGGAGCCGTGAATGCTGGGAGCGGCCCCTCTGCTAATGGCAGACAGAGAGTTTTGTCTGCTGCCCGGGCGGAAGTCTGGAGCTTCCCCTCCGGGGCGTGGAGTTGGCCTCTGGAGCTTCACCCAGCCCCAGTCCGCTCAGAGATCTCCGGCAATCCCTAGCCCCACCGTGCTGGCAGTGGCAGCCGGGAGACCTCCGTACCCTCAGCGACTCTCTCTGCGACCCTCCGGGCGCAGCGAACACCAGGCGGGATCTCCCCGCCAATGGCGGGGAGAGACTCTCCCCGCGGGCCCAGGTGTGCAACTCCAAAGTTTCCCTCTGCGTTTTGGAGTAATTGCGGGGGGTTTAGGTAGGGTTCTGGTCACCTGTTTCCACTGTCGCTCCTCTGTTGTGTGCTCTCTCCTGCCCTAGATGTGCGTTGATCTTCTGGGGGCGTCCGTGGGAAGAAAGCCGCTTGCTGGTACTAGGCTGTTCGGTCGGGGTCGGAGAGTTTTCACCTATTTCCACATCCTCCCGGAGGAAAGTCCGTCCGCCTTCCGATGTATAGTCGCGTGAGTCTCTCAGACGTCCTGAGATGCTGTCTGGATATCCTTTGTTAAGCGATAAGTGTCCAAATAATTGTAGACTCGAAGGGGGAGAGACAAAGAGGACTACTCACAGCGCCATCTTGGATCCCCTCCCAGTCTGTCTTTTTTTTAAAAGATTTTATTTTTCGTCTTTCTCCCCAAAGGCCCCTGGTACCTAGTTGTGTATTTTCAGTTGTGGGTCCTTCTAGTTATGGCATGTGGGATGCCGCCTCAGCGTGGCTTGATGAGCGGTGCCATGTTTGCACCCAGGATCCAAACTGGCGAAACCCTGGGCCACTGAAGCGGAAGTGCGCGACCTTAACCACTCCACCTCGGGCTGCCCCTGTCCAGTCTGTCTGTTAAAGGTGCCTCTGGATAGCTTTGCCTTGATCCGTGCTGATGTTACAGTGTAGTTCTCAGTCATAAATCTAATTTCTCTTCTTTCCAGATCTTAGAGATGGAGGTGGAGGAACAACTGACCTCTCAGTCACGACTTACTTCCTACCAACCCCAGGTAAAAGGTGAAAAAGACAAGGCGATAGAGAGGGAAATGAGGACGATCCAAAAAAAAATGTGGTTTACAAAGAGAAGGCTCTTGAAGGCAATTAACTATAGGCTGACATACATAAAATTTCATAATTTAAACAAATCAAATCCTGACATATTTTACCACCAAACCATCTGAAGAGAAACACTGAAAAGTGTCCTTGGGACAGTCATTTAGCCAGAATCCTTTCCAGAATATATCTTACTTATATTAATACATCAACCATTTGTTGAATACCCACAACATCCCAGGTAATATGGAGAAAGTGGAAATTACCAACGTATAATCCTGCCCTTAAGGAGCTCACTAGAAGGGCATAAATAAGTAATTACAAAACAGTGGAGTAAGTGGGATAATAGAAGTGGCTTCAGTTGGAGCAGAGAGGAAATAGTAGTCACTTCTGTCCTGGGAAAGGCAGGGTGGGGACAGTAAAGAGTTAGGTCACAAAGGACATAACTGCTGTGTGCTGACTCACTGTTACCAATGTTAAACTTGGCAATTGGCTGATTGGAAAGATCTAACTGAATGGATACCTGTAACAGCAGAAGGATCTAAACCACAGCTTCCAACCCAGGCCACAGAACACCTCAAACTGTTCTAGCTATTTTTAAAATAATGAAGATATCCTAAAAATTAAATCCATTTAAATTCACTTTTAGTTTATTAAACAACAGCAGCCATCCAGGACCATTTTAAGTAGTATGGTAGGTGAGTCAGGGGTACCGGATAGCGAAATCACAGTTACAGGACATCACAATTGCAAGATGATGAGAATCCCTGACTGAACCCTCTTTTCTTGGTTTTCTAACTTAATCTTTAGTCTATTACACATTCACTTAAGACCTACCATGTGCATTCTACAATACACATGTATATCAAATCATCCCGTTGTACACCTTAAACTTATGCGATGTTCTATGTCAACTGTATCTCAATAAACCTGGGGGGGGGGGGGACCCTACCATGTACACGTTGCAGTGAAATACAGAAACAAGACTGTGAACGGGGAAGAGAATTAGACCTAACGGTACAAAGAGATCTAATACAAATGCCAAATGCCTTAAGGGGACTTGGGGGAGGGGAGAGTAAACAAAGTGCCAAATGGTTGAAGGAGGAGAATTATTCTAGTTAGAGAAGTCAAGAAAGGCTTCATGAGGAAGCGGCATTTGAGCTGTGTCTTACAACAGCAGTCACAGTCTTGGTAAAGAATAGATCTAAATCTTTTTTCCCCGGATGATCAAATAACCTTTTTAAACAAACATATGTCATATTAATTAAAATTTTATCATCACTTAATAATAATTATATCTAGTTATGACAAACTTTATGGATGTAATTTGATAAATATTTTTTTAAATGGCAGATACAAAGGGAAAAGATAAGCAGAAAACTAAATAATGTGTCAGAGCTTAGTAATTGTGCATAGACTTCTGTGGCCCCAGGGTTTTATTAGTAGTTAGCGCTCTCAAAAGGATGACTAAGAGATTAGAAAAAAAAAATTTTTCTTTAAAGGTATATTTGGTCTTACCAATCAATGCATTTTAGAATTTTGTTATCAGACAATTCATTAAACCTCATTTTATTGCTTTAAACCTACTGAGTCTTTTATTTCAGTATGAAAATATATACACATTTTTTATTGTGGTAACTTTGGCTTATAACACTATGTAAATTTCAGGCATACATTGTTATATACTTCGATTTCTGTGTAGATTACATCATGTTCACCACCCAAAGACTAATTACAATCCATCATCACACACATGTGCCTAATCACCCTTTTAGCCCTCCTTCCTCCCCACTTCCCCTGTGGTAACCATCAATCCAATCTCTGTTTCTATGTGTTCGCTGTTGTTTTTATCTTCTCAGTAGGAAACTTTTTTTTTTTTTGAGGAAGATTAGCCCTGAGCTAACATCTGCTGCCAATCGTCCTCTTTTCGCTGAGGAAGACTGGCCCTGACCTAACATCTATGCCCATCTTCCTCTACTTTATACGTGGGACGCCTACCACAGCATGGCTTGCCAAGCGGTGCCATGTCCACACCCGGGATCTGAACCTGCGCACTTAACCGCTGCGCCATCAGGCCAGCCCCAACAGCTCACTAACCTTTTGATGACTTTAGTTTTCCTTAGCACAAGAACTATAATAAGAAATGAGAGAATCTCATCATTTGCATTTATTTAGCTTGTATAGTTTACAAAAATCATCTCATTAAGCCTGAGATATAGGAAAAGATAATGACCAATTACAGTTGAGAAAACTAAGCCTCAGAGAGACAGTAAGTGGCAAAAATCAGCACTGGAAATCCTACCTTTTGCTTGAAAGTCCTGAAATCAGAAGGCCCATTCCCATCCTTTGGGGAGACCCTTTCACCAATTTAAACCATAGGGATTCTTTTTGTTCTGTAGAGTCTTCCCAACTGAATTTGTTCAAGAAAATGAAGATCTAATCTCCACAGCTATCTTCTTGCCTGGGCCACCACATACGGCCACCCAGATTGTACACTAAATATCTTCAGTGATGACCATTCACAGACCGCAGTGGGAAATGTGCCCCTGGATTTGTATAACGTCATGGTTCTGACATGGACTTTCCTAAATACCTACTTACAAGGTCTGCACTAGAACTCCTATCTTTAGTATTTGGTCACATAGTGACAGCATGGCAAACCCTCAGTCATGCTAGTAGAGAGGACAGAGGCATGGAGAATAAAAGATCATACATAGCTAGCTTTGGATCTGTGACTTTTTTAGTAGCAGATTTAGTTTCTAATTATGTCGAGTTTGGCTCATGCTAAGTGTCTGAATTTGAAATTCCTGAAGGACTTAACTGAAAATGAGAGGAAATATATTAAAGGCATGTTGGCCAAAGGGCAGCCAAAACTAATTACAAGTGTCTATGAACTAAAAGCTTAGGCATTTTACTTAGGCAACAGGAGAAATTCATTATTAGACAATAATAAAAAAGAGGAAACATTAATTCAGAGCTTTCTGTGTTGTCAGCACTTATATACCTTTTTCCATTTAACCCTGAAAATAACCTGGTGAGGTAGGTACCCCTGTATTTTATCTCCATATTACAGATGATGAAACTGAAGCAGAGAAGCTAAGTAATTTGCCCAACATTGCTCAGCTAGTAAGTAGCAAAGCCAGGATGAAACATAGGTAGTCTGATTCCAGAGCCATGCTTTTAACTACTGTATTATGATTAACATACAAATGTATACCAACAACTAGGGGATAACAAGGAGTAACACGGAAAATACAGGGAGAAAAACTGTGAGAAATAAGATGTAGAGAGAGAAGCAGCCTTCTTCTAGTCTGTGTTCCCTAGAGTGCAGTCTCTGTATCGTAATAACCCCTCACTCAGAAAGTTCACATTTGGCAGACAACCAGGAGGAAGCAACAACTCACCAGTGAACAGCCAACGCAGAGAACATGAAACCTATGCACTAAAGTTAAGTTTTGTACTTACAGAAGTTTCTTAGGCCTCCACTCAGAATCTAATTTTTACTTTTATTTTACACATAATTCTAATAAGGAGATTAACTGGTTTACAACTCCAAAGAAGACCAGAAGCAATGAGTTAGAAGGATTCAAGGGATAATACAGGCAGACATAACAAGAGCAAGAATTAATAATGAAGAGAGAAAATTATACAAAATAAAATTCAAGAATTCAAACATCACCAGTATGGTGGTTTTTAAATACACCCACAAATTCTTGGGTACTCTTCCCTTCAAGAAGTGGAGCCGTATTATTAAAAAGACAAGAAATAATAAGTGTTGACCAAGATGTGGAGAAAAAGGAACCCTGCTACACTGCTGTGGGAATGTAAATTGGTGTGGCCACTATGGAAAACAGTATGGAGATTCCTCAAAAAATTAAAAATAGAACTACCATATGATCCAGCTATTCCACTTCTGGTTATTTATCCAAAAACATGAAAACACTAATTTAAAAAGATATTATGCACCCCTATGTTCACTGCAGCGTTATTCACAACAGCCAAGACTTGGAAGCAACCTAAGTGTCCATCAGAGGATGGATGGATAAATAAGATGTGGTATATATATATACAATGGAATACTACTCAGCCATAAAAAAGATGAGACCATGCCATTTGTGACATGGATGAACCCTCAGGGTATTATGCTGAACAAAATAAGTCAGACAGAGAAAGACAATTACCATATGACCTCACTCATATGTGGAAGATAAAAAAACAACATACACATAGATACAGAGGAGAAAGAGGTGAGGAGGGCAAAAGGGGTAAAGGGGCACATGTGTATGGTGATGGATGGCAACTAGACTTGGTGGTGAACATGATGTAGTCTACACAGAAGCTGAAAAATAATAATGTACATCTGAAATTTATGTTATAAACCAATGTGACTTCAATAAAAAAATAGAGCTATAATGTTGTATGTCAATTATACCTCAATAAAAAACAAAAAGTGGAGTTTCAACATGTGCTAGACTTAGTGACTCTTCTAAGAGAGAATATGGTGGTATATGACTTTCAGCCTTGCTCTCTCTCTTATATCACTTGCTCTGGGAGAAGAGAGCTTCTATGTCATGAGGATGTTCAACGAGGCTACGCAAAGGCCCCTGTGGTAAGGAACTGATGCTTCTGCCAATAACCATGTGAATGAGTTATCCTGGAAGGGGGTCCTCCAGCCCCAACCTTCAGATGACTACAACCCCTGCCCAAAACCTCATGAGACACCCTGAGCCAGAACTGCTCAGTTAAGGTGCTCCTGGATTCCTAACTCTCAGAAACTGAGAGATAACAAATGCCTGTTATTTTAAGCTGCTAAGTTTTACAGTATTTTGTTACACAGCAGAAAGATAACTAACAGAAGCAAGAAGGGCTATTCAACATGGCAATAAGAGCACTACATGAGTCAATAGCTCTAGAAGGCATAGAAATAATATAGTACCATAACGTATAACACTGAGTTATCAAACTAAAAGTTAAAATTTGTTTGAGTATATTCTATTTAAGAAAGAAAAAAAATCTAATAAATTTTAAAAAGTGTTTTATCTAATATGGTTAAAATAAAAATATTGCTGATTAGAAGATAAATTTTGTTACCTGAAAAAATAATTTATTTCCCAATGATGTTTATGTAGTTTTGCCCTTTTGCCATCCACTCCTTGGGAGTCTTAACACTTTGTTAAATCTATAGACTGTAAGGATGGGAATAGTATTTTCTTTCCCTTTGCATCCCTTTCCAAAAGTCTAGAGATTGGGGCTCTATATACAGGGAGAATTAAATTACCCTGTCTTTACGCTGAGGTAAGAGGCCATAAGACATCTCAAGTAACTTTATTTTTTTACCCAAATAGTACATGAATACATTCTTATTTTTAAAAATTCACACAAGACACAAGTATATCAAGTAAAACGTTAAAGTCCCTTTTCACAATATCCACCATCATATCCCACTCCCCTCTCCAGAGGCAATCGTTGTTTGGTATTCATCTTTCCACATCCTTTTCTACGCACAGTTACACAAATACAGAACATAATTTTGGGATTTTTTTTCCCACAAATGAGATCATGTGAATATTATTCTGTATTTTACTTCTTTCACTTAACAATATGTCTTGGAAACCCTTCCATGAAAGTAATCTAAGTCTACTTAATTCTGAAGTATAGATATAATTTATTTAACCATTTTCTTACTGGTGGGCTGTTTCTTAGTTTTTTGTTGTTGTGAAGAATGCTGCAGTGAACATCTATGTGGCATTTTGTTTTTTAAAAGACATTACAAGTGTTTCTTTAGATTAGAGACCTTTAAGGAGAACTGCTAGGTCCCAAAGACTGTAGTTTTTATTTTGATGGGTGACCTCAAATTACCCTCCCATGCAATAGCACCAATTTACACTATCATTAAAAGGATAAGAGCTTATTTGTCACCATTAAATAATATCATACTTTTTTATTTCTGTCAATCTGATGGGCCAAAAAAAAAAATTCTGTCTTTCTGTTTTTCATTTTCATTTTCATGATTGCTAGTGAGGTTGAGCATATTTTAATATGCTTGCCATTTTTATTACTTATTAGAATTGCCTTTCCATAGCTTTTGTCCACTATTGTATCATTTGTATCATATTGTATCATTTATCTTTTTCTTATTAACTTGTAAGAATTCTTTATATGTTCTAGATAGTAATCCCCTGGTTATGTCTTTTTTCAGTATGTCATTTACATTTGTCTTTTTTTTTTTGAAAGTTGTACAGATGTTTGAAAAAAAGAAAAACTCAAGTCTAGCAGTCACTTTCTTCATGACCTCGAGATTTTTTTCTCCTTTAAAAAGGCCTTCCTAACCTAAAGATTATTAAAAAAATATTTTTGTTTTATTTTTCATAGTTACTCGTACCTGAAATGTGTTTTATAGAGCATGTATCCAACTTAATCTTCTTCCAGATGTAGAACCAATTATCCCAACATCATTCATGGCAGCATGACGTGCTGCCTTCACCCATATTAAATACTCCTGTATACACTGTTCTCTTTCTAGAGTCTTTACTCTTTACATTGATCTATTTCTATTTCTGTACCAGTCTCACACTGTTTTAATTACTATAGCTTTATGTTTTGATATCTAGTAGGGCAAATCTCCTTCTTTTCAAAAAAACCTTTCTTTTTGCTATTCTCTTACATTTTCTTTCAGATGAATACTGAAATCAACTTATGTTCTAAAAATTCTTATGGGACTTTTAGATTGGATTCCTTCCATTTGTAGCTTAATTTGGAGAGAACAGCCATATCTGCAACATCAAAAATTTCCACCATTCATTCTATAAATCTGTATTAAGCACCTAAGTACCTTATTTGTGCCAGTCATTATTTTAGCACTTGACATACTAATGTGAACAAAACAGACCAAAAAATCCTGTACTTGAGCAGCTAACATCTTGCAAGTAAAGGCAGCCAACAAACAACAAAATAAACAAGTTAATTATAAATTATGTTGGAAAGTGATAGATGCTGTGGAAAATGGGAAAAATAGCAAGATAAGACTAACCAGTAAGAGTGACCAGGAGTATGAGAGTGAGAGGAGGTGGTAGGGTGATCAAGGTGGGCCTTATGGAAAAGTTGAGATGGAGCAAAAACTTGAAATGGAGAAGAGAGTTAACCAAGGGGCTATCTGGAGGAAGAGTGTTTCAAAGGAATAATGACAACAAATTCTGTTCAAGAAAGCAAGAAGGACAGAGTAGCTGGAGCAGTGAAGTGAGAGCAGGGAGGGAGATGGCAGAGTATGCAGGGTCTAAAAGATTCCTGTAAGGACCTTGGCTTTTATTGAGTGAAAACGGGAGCCACTGTATTCCATCCAGGAACATGTCCATGTTTCGCCACTTATTCAGGCCATCATTTTGTCCATCAATAAAGTCTTATAGTTTCTTCATATAGGTTTTTTGTATTTTTTATCTTTATTCTTAGATATTTTAAGATTTTGTTGCTAGTGTGAATGGAATCTTTCTCCCATTATTTTTTTTAAAGATTTTTTATTTTTCCTTTTTCTCCCCAAAGCCCCCCAGTACATAGTTGTATATATATTTTTTTAGTTGTGAGTCCTTCTAGTTGCGGCATGTGGGACACCGCCTCAGCACGGCTTAATGAGCGGTGCCATGTCTGAGCCCAGGATCCAAATTGGTGAAACCCTGGGCCGCCCAAAGCAAAGCACCCGAACTTAACCACTCAGCCACAGGGCCAGCCCCCATTATATTTTCTAATTGCTAATTGCTATTGATTAAGAAAATTCTTGATTTTTGTGTATTGATCATATAGCTGGAGGTCTCTTAATTTTCATGAAGAGGTTATCAATTTTAACCCCAGCTTGGGTGGTTATTGGCATCTGAATCTGCCCTGTGCCCTTAACAGCTCCCTCCCCCTACACTGGTGCCTTTAAAGACTCTTAGAACATACCATAGTCTCAGGGTAGTTTTCTGGGTTTTGTGTCCAAAACCTGTTCTATCACACCCATTAGGACGGTTACTATTAAAAAAAAAAAAAAAGAAAATTAAGAGTTGGCCACGACGTGGAGAAATTAGAATCCATGTGCACTCTTGGTGGGAATGTAAAATGGTACAGTTGTTATGGAAAACAGTATAGTGTTTCCTCAGAAAATTAAAAATAGAATTACCATGTGACCCAGCAATTCCACTTCTGGGCACAGACCCGAAAGAACTGAAAGCACAGCTTTGAAGAGATATTCGTGCACCATGTTCATGGCAGCACTATTCACAGCAGCCAAGGAGTAGAAGGAACCCATGTGTCTATTGACAGATGAATGGATAACAAAATGTGGTCTGCACATACAATGGACTATTATTCAGCCTTAAAAAGGAAGGAAATTATGACACAGGCTATAGTATAGATGGACCTTAACATCATGTTACGTGAAATACGCCAGTCACAGCAAGGTAAATACTATATGACTGCACTTATATGAGGCATTTAGAGTAGTCAAATTCAGAGAGACAGAAAGAATGGTGGCTGCCAGGGGCTGTAGGTGGGGAGAATGGGAACAGAGCTTCAGTTTTACAAGATGAAATGAGTTCTGGATACAGAGGGTGGTGATAGTTGCCCAAGAATGTGGATGTACTTAATGTCACTGAACTGTACACTTAAAAGTTTAAGATGGTAATGTTGTACTTTACAAATAAAAACAAATTTTAAAAACTTGTTCCATAAATAATCTTGTCTGTTTCCTGTTGCTAGTCTTCTGATTCTGTGAGGCCCCATTTGGTCCTCTGTCTAGTGCTTTGAACCCAGTCTTCCTGACGGACCTTTGTCTGGCCTGGGACTCTTTGAGTTCCTCAGTATTCACCTTGACCCAGATCACAGGTTCCCTTTTCTTGGACTCTCTTGTCAGCCCACGTTTTTCAACCAACCCTGCTCCTAAGACCCTCATTTGGGCCAATGCTTACTTCTGAAGAAAGATCTGAGAAATAAAGCACACAATCCTAGAATACAGACTACCTGCACTCCAGGTATAACTCTGAACTTAATGCTGTTCAATATAGAGCAAAAGCTTGAGAAACAATATTTGTGGAGAATTGCTTGAAGGACATACATTTTATTCACTTCTTGGGATCAGTTTGCTTGTTTCTGTTTTCTAAGCCAAGGTTCAACAGATAAGCTCCAGAAACTTTGTGAACCTTCTGAAATTATCTATAGAAACCTGTGCATTTTTTCTGCAGAGAGGTCCTAAGCTTTTAAAAGGTTCTTGATATGCTGTTATCAAAAAGAGAGTTAAGAGGGGACAGACCAGTGGCACAGTGATTAAGTTCATGTGCTCCGCTTCAGCAGGCCGAGGTTCACTGGTTCAGATCCCAGGTGTGGACATAGCACCGCTCATCAAGCAAGCTGTGGCGGCATCCCACATAAAACAGTGGAAGACGGGCACAGATGTTAGCTCAGTGACAATCTTCCTTAAGCAAAAAGAGGAAGATTGGCAACAGATGTTAGCTCAGGGCCAATATTCCTCACAAACACATAAAAAAAGAGTTAAGAATCTCTCTCTATATACTCTAAAATTTGTTCTTCCTTGGATTAAGACAGATCATCAAAGCCTTGCCTCAACTGCACTGCTCTGCCCCAAACCCAGAACGGCTTTTACTGAACAATGCTTTGGCGTTATGTCAACAGCCTTCGTTGAAGGACATTAAAGGAAAGAGCCTCAGCCCTAAAAATCTGTTTAGGGAGCTACCACGAACTTCCACAATGACAAAGAAAGCAAGACAAAGATGGGCACAGATCTGCCTGGATATCTCAAGATCTTAAGCAGATAACATGTCTGTAAAGGCAGAAATATGCTGATGCCATCATGAGAGAAGAACAGATTATGAACAAGGCCAAGGAGGATGAAATTCTCTATGGAATTAGAATCAAATCAAATGCAGCACTAAAGGCCCTTCCTTCATAAACTCGAGCATGGGATCTGGATAGGCACCAATGTAGACATTAATGGCACTATTTGTATAAACACATATAACATTTTACATATACATTTAGTATACTTAAGTTAAAAATAAGGTTCAAACTGAGGCCAGCCCTGTGGCACAGCGGTTAGGCGCACACGTTCCGCTTGGGCGGCCCAGGGTTCACCAGGTTGGATCCTGGGTGCGGACATGGCACTGCTTGGCAAGCCACGCTGTGGTGGGTGTCCCATATATAAAGTAGAGGAAGATGGGCACGGACGTTAGCTCAGGGCTAACCTTCCTCAAAAAAAAAAAAAAAGGTTCAAACTACGTTTGTCATGTGAAATTTTTAACAACTCTCCCTTCTCAAGCTCAGGATAATTCTCTCCTGTAACCCTCATATTCCTCTATTTAGCTAAAATACATCCATCTTTCAAAGCTTAGCTTTTAAGATTATAACAACAAATTTAAAGTGGAACTGATTTTGTTTCACTAAAGCAAAAACGTCCTCCTCTTCTCCTCAAACATAGACACTCCTGGAAAGTCCCATAGCTCTTTTTTTTTTTTTTTTTTTTTGAGGAACATTAGCCCTGAGCTAACATCAGCCTCCAATCCTCCTCTTTTTGCTGAGGAAGACTGGCCCTCAGCTAACATCTGTGCCCATCTTCCTCTACTTTATATGTGGGATGCCTACCACAGCATGGCTTGCCAAGCGGTGCCATGTCCACACCCAGGATCTGAACCGGTGAACCCGGGGCCGCGAAGCAGAACGTGCACACTTAACTGCTGCGCCACGAGCCCGGCCCCCCATAGCTCTTTTATTGTTTTTCAAATTCTTTAAAAGCAGGTCCACAAAGAACTATGATAGAAGGTTTTCCCTTTGTTAGAGAGAACTTGCCCATACAACAGTCAACAGTCATTTGGCTGGAATTATGTGGAGAGTTTAGCTCTAGATCTTGGTAGAAAGTCTAAGGTTTCTCCAAAAATCGCCACAGCAGAAACTGACTGATTTTAATGAGACAAATTGTGATACTAACGATGCAAAGTATATGGTCTGGGATTGGAGAAATGCGTTATCAAGTTACATCTCTACAGAAAGGGAAACAAATTCAACAAGACCCTTTGAACATCTTATCTTAAGCTCACATGGAAAAAGGAGGGCGAGATGTCAGGAGGAGTGTTCAAATCATGATTCATCTGACTACCATACCAATAATCCCAATTAAATCAATTAGCCCAGCAGAAGTCTCTGTTAGACTATTCCTATTTCTCCTTGAAAGTTCACAGATGAGAAACACTGTCACCTTCAGCTTTTGCTAACGACACTTCCACCGTGGTTATAACAGACCTTTGGCTTTCTGTTTTAAATGCCTTCAAAATTAAATCACTTACCTGTCTGCCTCAAGTCTTTAAGTAGAACATTCCTCTCATTGTCCTCTAAAAAGAACACTCAAACATTACTCTCAAATGTGAATTAATATCACTAATAGTTATAACCAAAGACTTCCTATAATAACCTAAATTTCAAATTTATAATATTTTTCCTCCCATCGCAGCAAGAATAGTCTCAAAGCACGTCAGAGGGAAGTCAAGTCTGAGTCCTGCACTAAGAAGCTCCTGGGTGGGCTTCAGTTTAATCCTTCAATGAATGCTCTGAGAGCACCAGTGGTCAAGTTGCTGGCTTTGTGGGTGGAACACGGTACAGTGTATTACAAAGCAAATACCATTAGCGATTGCACTTTGGGTATCTCAGCAGATATGAGCTGAGCACTTACCTGAAATAAAAGGTTTTATGTATTTCATCTCAGAGAAACATCACCTAAGAATAAAACAAAAACTCCTTGTCAGTTAGTCCAGGCCGTGCTGATATCCTAATACCCACCATTTATCAAAATTTACTGGATGCTAGACACTTTACTATGTGCTTTACAAAGATTTTCTTGTGTAATTTTCACTCAAACCTGGGCCTTCGGTTTTACAGATGAAAACCCTGAGGCTTAAGAAGGTTAAGTGACTTGCTCAGGATCATACAATCAGGAAGTGGTGGCGTTACAGTGGTAGAGATTTGAACCCGATTGCCCGACTGCTCTTGATCACTATTCTATATCGTCTCCCTTGTAGACTTGGCTACAGATGAAGACATGATTGTGAAGTGAGTTTCAAGGGCAGTAACTGAGAACTGTGGTCAAATATCATGGTTCAGAAGGAGCATAATTTAAAGCCTTAAATGCCCAGATGCTCTTTGGTAGATCTGGCACTGAGCTCAGGGGGGAAATCTACCATTCTACTATGTGCCAGCATTTCAGCATCCCTTATTTCCTCATTTTTGACCCAGAACCTCTTAGAGTAATTTTTTCCCAAAAACGTGGCCCACGGACTAATTGTTTCAAAGACATGAAAAGTCCTTGTGAAAACCAAAGAGGAAAATGACATGTAGGAAATAACATTTGTATCTATAATTCAGAGTGGTGAAGGTCACAGATAGACAAGATTGTCCCAAGACAATTTTTTCATGAGGAACTTATCAGACATCTCAAAATTTTGCCATCTAGATTTTATTATTATAGAAAAGATAAGTAGAGAGCCAGGAACCCATGTTTTATTTATGGACTGAAAAAACTTGGCCAGGAATAGTCTAGCACAATTGTTCTCAAATGTTAGCAAGCATCAGAATCACCTAGAAGGCTGGGTGCCATCCCCAGAGTTTCTCATTCAGCAGGTCTGTGGTGGGGCCCTAAAATTTACATTTCTTACAAACTGAGGCGATGCTGATGCTGTTGGTTCAGGTGTTGTACTTTGAGAACTGCTGGTTTATCAGAAAGTTCACAATATACTAGACACACACACACTGGTTGCAAATTATGACAATTTAGTTAACTCTCTACTACTGACTTTATTAATGATACTCTCCCCATCAACCTAAGGGCCAGAAGTAAGACTAAATCAGAAGGACGTTATGGCTGGTAACCTAAGAAGATAATCTAATTAAGAGCACGAATGAATGGGTGTATAAAATATGTGTTTGGCAGAGGCAACCAGGGAGGTATATCTAACAAGTAGGAAACAACATTGCCTTTAACAGCCTTCACCTATGTTGAAGCAGACAGGAACCGTGTTTCTTGTACTCAAGAGAACACCCTTTAGACCTCTCTACACCTTAAATGTTACCCAGGGTTCCAGTCTCATTCTCCTTTATTCACCACTCACTTTCCCTGCGTTTTATTTTAAACACCCCCACGGCTTCATTTACCAAATATATCAGCAGTTAGCAACTTTGTTCAGGTAAAGAAATTCCTTTTAGAATTTGATTACTGCTATGGATTTCACAAAAAAATAAACATATACAGGAGCTGGCCTGGTGACACAGCGGTTAAATTTGTGCACTCCCCTTCACCGGCCTGGGGTTTGTGAGTTCAGATCCCGGGTGCGGCCCTGTGCACCGCGCATCAAGCCATGCTGTGGCAGCGTCCCATATTCAAAGTACAGGAAGACTGGCACAGATGTTAGCTCAGGACCAATCTTCCTCACCAAAAAAATTAAACATATACATTTTACATCCAATTCAAGACATTCAGAGATTCTCACTCACGTCCATAGGCCACAGGTTAAGAACTCCCTATCTGTATGCTAATAATTCAAAAATCTGTATCTTCAGCCTAAATTTTGATCCTGAGCTTCAGTACTACATATTCAAATGTCTACTTAACATCTATATTTGGATGTCACACAAATGCCTCAAAATCTACATGTACTGAAGAGTGACCACTTAATGAGAATGGGGTCTCCTTTTGGGGAAATGAAAAGGTTCTGGAACTAGATGGTAGTGATGGTTGCACAACACTGTGAACACAATGTCACTCAAGTATACACTTTAAAAAGGTAAAATGATAAATTCTACATGTATATTTTACCACAATTTAAAAAATCTACTTTTACAAGACCGAAATCGTCACCTCTATTCTCTACCTCTCACACACCCAAAATCTGTGCTTTCTCTTACATTTGAACATCAGTTACTAGGCCTACCACTTACTTAGTCACCCAAGCCAGAAATCTGAGTCAGCTTTTTTTTTTTTTTTTTTTTTAAAGATTTCATTTTTCCTTTCTCTCCCCAAAGCCCCCTGGGTACATAGTTGTGTATTTTTAGTTGTGGGTCCTTCCAGTTGTGGCATGTGGGACGCCGTCTCAGCATGGCCTGATGAGCAGTGCCATGTCCACACCCAGGATCCAAAACAGCAAAACCCCGGGTCCGGCCAATCAGAGTGTGCGAACTTAACCACTCGGCCATAGGGCTGGCCCCTGAGTCATCTTTGATCATGCTCTCTTTCACTCTCCCACTTACAACTAATCAAGAAGTTCTGTACATTTTCCCTCGTTAATAAAGAGTTGAATTTGGAATAGTCACCTACTTCTCTCTATGCCCAAAGTGTCTCCTAAGTTCAGGCCACCATCATTAGCCTCGTCTCCAGTTTTGTTCTTCCCCAACCTCACTTTAAATGACTATTACCTAGCCAGAATGATCTTTCTAAAATGCTATCTTTCTGCTAATTTTTTTGTTTGAAAATCTAACATTGCCTTTGGGATAAAGTCTAAATTCCCCTTCATGACCTGGCCTCTACTTACTTCTCCAGTCTTAATCTCTCTCATCACCCTCCTGCCAAGGCCAACTGTCCCGTGGTATAAATTACCTGCAAGTCTCAGCAGACCACCAACTTTTTTCTATTCCAAGTGCATATACTACTTCAAATGCCTACAACTCTATTTCCCTCTATTTAGACCTGGCTAAGCTCTATTGGTAAGATTCAGTTTACACTGTCTTCTTCAGGAAGCCTTTTCAGATGCCCCCAAAATGGGTCAGGAGTGCTTACCAGGAGCTCCCTTAGTATGTTCTACATTCACTTGTACCTTCACATTCACACCTTAAATTGAAATTGTCTGCCTCCTTCATAAGACTACAGTCTCCTTGAGAGCAGGAGCTATATATCAATGCACTACCACTGCCTAAAACAGTACCCAGTTTGTGATATGTTCTAAATAAATATTTTCAAATGAACGAACAAGTGATGCCCCAGTGAGTGATAGGAACCCCGACGTCAAAAGCCAAACAATCCAGGAGGACTTTCCAATGACTTTCTACCTTTCTCCTGTTAAAAGCCAAAGTCATTACAATGGGCTACAAGGCTCTGTGTTCTGACTTCATCACTGACTATTGTAACCTTCATTCACTCAGTTCCAGCCACCCTCTGAGACCTTGACTGGAAAAGGTACTTGAGCCAAGGAGCCATTTAGGCACACGCAGGAGAGAAGGAGCTAAAACATGTTGGGCCTCCAGCGTGGATCAGGCCTTGTGCTAGGCACCTTCATGTGCCCTATCTCAAAATCCTCACAATCACTCTGGCAAAAAAGGCATTACTATCGCCACTTCAGAGCTAAGGAGACAAAGCCTTAGAGTAGATTTTGAATTTGAACAGAGGGAAAACTTCCTTGGAAAGAGTCCATAGTGGTGACTTTTCCTTCCCTAGATACCCTGTATGCTAGTTAATGTGCTTGCTGTGTCTCCTCCTCCCCAACTCCTTCTGCCCTGTTCTGGGAAGCTGATCTCTATGAACTACATCACTCAGACCATCTTGCCCCTGGGCTTCTGTTTGGGTTTTACCAATGCAAAGTACTAGCTGGAGACTGGAGGGCAGGAAGAGAGAGAAAGCTTAGGGCCTTTATTTCTTTGTGTCCTCACTGCCTTGCCAAGTTCTTACAGTGGCTGCTTAGCACTTATGGACATAGCTCTTGTCAAGAAGTCCCTTTTCCAAATTGTAACTCTAGCTAGGCTCTAGTAACAATACTCCTTCCCCTTTCTCTTTCCCTTCAGGCCTGGGAGAGCTATGGACCGCCACTTTTGTGTTTCACCATTCCTCTCTAGTTCCTCAACACTGACCATACCTCTTTAAATAGCTCTCTGGTTAAACTCTGTTCAGTTAAACCCTTTTGAATGCACAATTGTTTTTTTGCAAGGACTCCTGATTGATATGCTAGGGAAAAATGGCATGTTCTTCTTTCCCTTTGCACTTCCATTCATTCATTTCCAATATTTACAGAGTCTCTTCCTTTCCTCTAATCCAAAGCTTCCCATCCTCCCAGGTCTACCTGGTCTTCCAAGAAGTCTCTACAAATACTCCATTACCTACAGAACACTGCTGTTACCACTGTTGTGCTGAATCTAGTCTGACATTAGCACTGTGTCATCCTCATAGTTCTATGACTGTTCAGCTTTGTTAGTGTGACCATCCCAACAGGGCAATAAGCTCATTAGGGGTAGGGAACTTTAGCAATTAGAATCTCTAAACAACATATTTTAGCTGGAAGGAACCTTCAAAGTTACCTTGTCTAACCTCCTTATTTTACAGATGGGGAGGTTCAGGCTCACACAGGGAAAGGGTCTCTCACAGCTTTATAGTGGCAGACTTAACTCCATAACCTAGATGCTTCCAACTACTTCACCACACTGTAATACTGCACTGGGTACTTAGTAGGTACTCAATATGCTGACAACTCACCCCTAAATTTATGCAGAGATTTGTGTTTTGTTCACTGATATGCCCCATGCCTACAGGAGCACCTGGCACACAGTATGCGCTCAGCAAACATTTGTTGATTTTGAACCTGGAACGCACCAAGACAAATTCCTTGGAAGTTAATCAGAACTCAGAGGATCATTTATAATTATAATAATCCCTTATATACTGAGAAAAAATGTATAGCTTCCAAAGTGTTTTCACATTTAAATGACCCCATTAGATCCCTCTAGGGTAAACACAGCAAGAATTATTAGTTTATTTAATAGTTGCAAGAAACTGAGCCTCTGAGCAGGTAATAAGTCAAGGTCTCCTGACAAGTATGTAGCAGAGCCGAGACCAGTATTCATGTCTTCTGATTCCCAGTTCAATGCCATCTCCACTATTCCATGTTGCTTCTTCAGCTTTGCCATTATGCTTCTACATATGGGAAGTTCATTCAGGGAGCTAGTCCAAATATTCACAATGAATAGGTAGGTCACACACTTATGCTGAAAGAATGGATTTTGCTTCTTTAAAAATCCACTATTAAAGGTACTCCTGTTTCACTTCTGACTAGATACAGCTTGCAGAATACCCCTACTCTTGATATTATGAGGCCTGTTATTTCCCTCCAAGAGAGGAGTTACCATCTGTGTGTTCTGGAGTGAAGGAGACAGCACTTTTGAGACATTTTCAGTACAAACCAGAGCCAGGCCCTTTTATAACCAGGTATTCAAAGAGAAACGATGCCTTGACCCCACCAGAGAGGAGATAGCACACTGGATTTCTTTAAGATCAAATGCACCAGGGAGCTACCTACAGATACTTCCATTGAATTCTCTTATAAAATGCACTTTTGTTAAGGTTTTAGCTACTAGGATGATCTCTGATCCTGATCAATCAGAGCATTACAGAAACCAAAACCAACCTAAACATACGTCCAACCTCTTTCAATTTGTTTCCATTAAGAGCTCAAAGTATTGGGGCTGGCCGGTGGCCGAGCGGTTAAGTTCGCGCACTCCACGTGGGCAGCTCAGGGTTTCACCATTTTGGATCCTGGGCGCAGACATGGCACTGCTCATCAGGCCATGTTGAGGTGGCGTCCCATATACCACAACTAAAGTATACCACTATGTACTGGGGGGATTTGGGGAGAAAAAGCAGGAAAAAAAAAAAGCTCAAAGTATTGACGCATAAAATTACCCCAAATCCTGCATCAGGGATCACAAACTCAAATGCCTACCAGGCGTCAGGGAAATAACGTAAAACCCAGTATAAGAAGGTAAGGAATAATGTGACAAATAGAAATGGCAAGCAATAGGATATACTGGAGTATATGAGGAAGGCATTTGGTGTAAACCTAATTAGGCCTGACTTTGTTTTTCCAAAAGGGCCTGACATGGCCATCCAGCACGGATTGTATATCTGCTTTAAACATTTCCTGTGGCAAGAACAAACGCCCTTAAGACAAAGGTGCAACTTCCCCCCACACTGGCATTTCCCTAGGGATAAGCATCTTTCCTTAGGCTAGGAACTGATTGCTGTGCTCACCATTGACCACCCAGCTCACCTGTGAGCACCCAGCTCGAGACAGCAGACCTGCCACCCTGCAGTGTCCACTGAGATGGCAGACCTACCCGCTGTTTTCATCAATCCCTGTGCCGACAAAGCAGTCTCACGAGTATTGTAAAAAGGACATTTCAATCATATGTGAAACATCCTGTTTGGGGATATATAACCACTCTGTCCACCCCACTTCTTTGCTGCCCTTTCTTCCTTTGGGAAGAAAGGCCCCAGGCCATGGTCCTCACATTTTAGCTCAGAATAAACTCACTCAAATTTTCATTTATAGATTGGTTACGGATTATTTTTTGTCAACAAATGGAATCTGTAATGAACTACAGCAAACTAAGTTACCAGTTACCTCTCAGCTCCAACCACCTGTCACTTTGTAGGAATGTGAACCAAGGATTAACAGATTTTCCAATCTTTCAAAAAAGCGGGGAAATCTGCATTTTTAAAACGTGAAATCTGGATTTTAAAAGTTAGCTACTAATTCAAATCTGCAGGTCTGCTGCAAATCATGAGTAGTCAGGTACAGTTTGACTCTTCCTTACGGAGTAGGTCTCCACCCCTATGAGAGAGGAATAAAAGCAAATGTTTCACTTTCAAGTCAAATATAAGCTTTATGGCTTCTTCTCAGAGAACCTGGTTGGCGCTGGGAAAGTGGACAAAACTCCCTTAGCTCAGAGGAATGTGCCTCACCTGCGGGATTAGGGGTATCTGCTTTAGAAGGGAGCTGGATAAATGGGTGACTTCGCAAGGTATTTGAGGAACAAAGACCCCCTTTGCAAGCTGTCCGGGAAACCCGTAGACTGGAGTACCAGGAGGGGAAGTAACCTCGGGGAGCATAGGGAGGACACTTTACAACCAAGTACGAGGGTGAAGAGCTGCTGGGAAGTACACGGCGGGTGAAAGTCAGGTAGTACGGGGGCCCAGCATCTGCCCAATGTCGGGAGGGAGAAGGCGATACCCTCTCCTCGGGCGCCACCTTCGCGCGCCTCCTGCTCACCATCGCCGCGCAGCCATCGACTCCAGCGACCTCCATCTTAACGCACCTTTCTGCGCAGGCGCCGGAGCCCCAGGCTCTGACCAGAGCCCCGCCCACGCCCCCGCCACCTCCCTCAGGACCCCGCCCCCCACTGGCATCCCGAAGGGGTCCTGCCGCAGCGGCGTGGCTCTGAAGTACCTGAGCACTCTCTCTGTGCTGGCTGCTGCGAGGCGAAGACGAGCTAATCAGACCCTGCCTCTGGGTAGATCACAGGCTGATGAGAGCGGAGACAGGAGTAAATTATAAGCACATAGAGTGCTGTGGGGAGGGGTACAATGTTGGATGGGTCCTAAGGCTGCCAAAGAGATGTCAGAGCCTAGAAGGCTGCTGGATAGTCCAGCAAGGAGGAACAGAATGTGCAAAGGCTGAGGCCGGCCCGTGGCAGAGTGGTTAAGTTCGCGCACTCTGCTTCAGCAGCCCAGGGTTCGCCAGTTCGAATCCTGGGCGCGGACATGGCACCACTCATCAAGCCACGCTGAGGAGGCATCCTACATGCCACAACTAAAAGGACCCACAACTAAAAATACACAACTATGTACAGGGGGGCTTTGGGAGAAAAAGGAAAAATAAAATCTTAAAAAAAAATAATGTGCAAAGGCACAGAGGGGTAGAAGTGCACAGTACATCAGGGGGAAGTGCTTTAGAACAGCTGCAGGATGGTGGGGTGCCTGTGCTTGTCTTGAAGGGCCTTCAAGTTTCAGCCTGAAGGCTCTGATAGCTAACCAATGAACAGCTTTAAACAGGAGAGGGACTTACCAGAGTGTGTGAAGAGGGCAAGGGCAGGACAGAGGCAGGTGATTATCACAGTAATCCAGACAAGAACTACAAGCCACTACTCCACTTGTGCTTTTGGGAACTGAGGTGAGACAATGCATTCAAGAGGTAGGTTGAGGCAGAAATGATAGAGGGCACCTGGTTTGGGAAAGGAGAGGGGAGGAGGAGAAAGTCTGGGCAACTGAATTGTTAAGATTTAGCAAGCAAACCGAAAACAGGAACTTGGAGGGCAGAGCTAGCTCCCTGCCCTTTGCCCCCACTCAGTCCCTGACACATAAGTGGATCATGCAGGCTATGAGTAGGTGAGCAATTTCTTGCTTCAGCTTTTTCTGATTCCCATGCCGGGAAGCCTCATTTTTACCTTGTTTCCTGCCGTTTGGGAGTAGACTTTCTACTCCAGCTCTCTTCTTCTTTGAATTTTCCCGAATGAAAGGACAATGTTACTCCGAGGCCTAGTCCTCTGTCCTGTCCATGGGAGCCTCAGCCCTCCACCCACGTCTGGAAGCACAACTCTCCCTAGGAGGCCCCTGCCTTGTCCTCACAGCCGAGGCTGTGTCTGTCTTAGAAGAAAAGCCTTGCAATTCCAGAAAAGGAAAGACACAGCACGGAGTAGTTTTCACTGGCACATGTCATCTCCTACTGTTCTGGACCTTTTGCAGGAAGCTGATGCCCTGGGTCCCCTAACTCTGTTAATTAGTCTCAGGTCCAGGCCAAGATGCTAGCACATTGGCTACTTTACTGTTTGGTGTTTAACCAAGCTGCTTTATGCTCCACTACATGGAGGGGTGGTGGGAAGAGCAGCAAAGGGCCAGCGGTCATCTACCATTATGCAGGATAGTCATTTCTACAGCTTTCCACACTTTAGCAGAATTACCAGACCCCAAAGGCTGCTGTAAGATAATTTATTACAGACTAGCTAATAATCTCTTGTAACAATGGCACATACAATAATTAACAACAGCAAAGATGCTTAGTTTCGTTTCATGTAATGGCCAGTATAGCTGTGGACAATGCAGAGTCCTAGGAAGTCCAGGAGGCTGCTGAGGATATCAAAGGGCCACGTCACATCTCTGAGCAAGGGCCTAGGAAGTCCATATGACCCCCTGAAAGAGTTTGTCTCTGACCTCCCAAGGAGTGTTGAGGCCCCCTCCATCCGGCCTGTACAGAGGGATCATTGTCCAAGCTCCTTCTGTAGGGTTGAACATCTATGAGGGGAACAGCACCTGACCTAGATGAAAGGGAATGAGGCCAAAGGCTAGATTCTTTCTGCAAGGGGGAGGACAGCCAGAATGCAGTCGCCATAGGTGAGGATGACTCTTCCTAGACTGATTTTCACAATTTTTGGCTTTGTTCAGGGCCTACCCAAGAAGAAAATACAGCCTTCTCTGCTAGATCCCTCAACTAGTCCTCAGTTGCATGTACATAAGAACAGCCTCTCACGTCCTGAAGCATCATCCCCCTTCCTACAGGAGTGAGGTAGGGGGCTCCTGGGCAGGTGGCCCCTGGTGCTTGGGTTCCAAAGATTCCAAATATGCTCAGGACTCTGAAGCACCATGTGAACCTCGCTCCATTCATGACAGATATAATCTGGGGGAACGATTAGCACAGCTCATTTCTGGAAGGTGTCTGTTCAGTTTCAAAGCCTTATCCTCTTTGAAGCCATATAAAACCAGCGGATTCTGCTCAAGGGACAGTCTGAATTCTATTCTGTATGCTTCTGCCCTGGCTATACTCCAATCCAGACCACAGGGTTCAAGCCATACCTGTAGGCTCAACTGACTACTTACCAACCAGGCACAAGCACCAGGCCTTCTAAACTTGTTCTTCTAATGATTGGTACTTATGGGTCTAACTGGATAAGGTGTGGTATGGAGAGGGGCAGAGATGGAGTGTGGAGTTGGAGGGGTGTCTCCCAAGAATGGCTAACACTCTCAGAAATGTCTGTCCCCCTCTTTATGGAAAACCTCCCCATGTGGTAACCCCCACAGCCCAACTCCTAGCACCACAGACCTACTGGTCAGGGATACATGACCTTTTCTGTGAAAAGCTATATTGTTACCACCCAAAATTTTTCTTTAAGTTTCCTTTACTAAAGGAGTTAGTCTCTTGATTATGAGGACCTAAGCTGCCTAGATAGTAACTCCCATTGGCTCGGACTTATGAAACTGGTGCCATCTAGTTGGCAGAGAAGCCTGGTGCTCAGCTTCCCTCCTCCATGGAACGAGACTCTGATTTGAGCTTCACAAACTCTCGGGCCACTTCGTCATTGCTCCTCTGAGACAAAATCCGGAGAATGGTCAGGCCTGTCTCATCCATGTGGATCTTCCGGCCCAAGGGGCACCAGCAGGCGCAGCTGCCCTTGGCTGCCACATCCCTCAGAGGCATCACTGCCAGCCCCAGAATGTGATCCTCTCGGGCAAAGCAGTAATCCTTCACACATATTTGCAACTCATATGCTTCTGGCCCCTCTTCATTTCCCAGGAGGCTGCAAGCACAGGGTGGGTGGAAGGTAGGAGGCCAGAACTGAGAGTCTTCAACTGAATTCACCCCAGCCACCATACAGCCCATCCCTCCTCTCCCAAGTCTTACCTCCCAGATCACACCCTCCCAGAATCCTACAGGTCCCCCACCCTGTAACTTACAAGTGAAACGTCTCATTGTACTTTGGGGCCCAGTTGTTGCTTTTCGACTTGGTTGTGAACTTCCTCTTCTTATCACTTTGGTGTGGGCCAACCATGGTCACTTCCACAAAGGGTCGGAACATACCCGCTGTCTGCCACTTGAGGTCATTGGCAGCCACCACTGCCCAAACAAGGAAACCTGTGAGGGATCCTACCAAGCATTCCCAGTTCTTGAGCCCCAGGTGCCATTCCCCTTGAAGGAGGGCTAAGCTGGAGGGCTGGGATAAGCAGCCCCTGCCTTCAACTGATGAGGCCACTGGGCAAGAAACGGTCTGAGACTTGTAAGTCCATGCCACTTACCTTTCACTGTGACCTTGTGCTCCCCAGTTCCAGGATGTGTAAACAAGTCCACCTGAATAGAGACTTCTCCTACAGGATCATCCACACCAGACCCTGAAGGACAGATGGACAGATGATCTCCCATTGGAGAACTCTAAGACTTCAGGCTTAATTATTCTAGGTAAAATTGAAGAGTTAAGAGGCTACCACCCTATACCCTAAAGCAAGAAGCAATCACCTAGAGTAGCCACGGGGAAGTAAGCAATGGGAGAATAGAAAGAAAGAGGATAAAGGATGAGGCTGTGTATTAAAATACAAGTTAAGCTGACAACATCTTAGGCGAAACTTCTTCCAAAAACTACAAATTTCTCAGGTTGTTTTATTGAAAGATGTTGGGGAAGGACAGTGCTGCCACCCTGTATCTTTGGGAACTATATCCACCCCATGGTGCCTCAATGGAACAATGTGGGTCCTTTCTCCCCAAAAGCAGCACCCTCCCACCTATCCCCAGATTCCTGAAGGACACTGCTCACAGGCTGCCCTGCTCAGAAAGAGTGTCCTACTCCAACCTGGACCATGCCACAAACAGCTCCCCAATCCTAATCTCTGGCTCATCTGCAGGCTCCTCTCAGCAGAGGCCTCACTCTATTTTGGGAAAATACCAGTGCCCTGCACCCCAGATAAAACTTCTTTGTCCTAAGGTGGAGGGGTGGGGGAATTCTGAGGACAGAACTATTGTTAACCCTGTCTTAGACTGAATGAATACATTGCCCATTTCTGAGACTTGGGATAGAGATTCTGAACTTTGACACCTGGTTCCTCCACCCACCACATGAGCAGCTCATCCTAATTCACGGGGATATTGTTAGCCCATGTTAGATTCACATCTGCACAGTGTATAACGTACCCTTTTCCGGCCGAATGTCCTCATTAGCAGTAAACCTAATACCTTTCCCATCATGCACTGAGTGAGGACAGGCAAGTCAAGAGGTAGTAGCAGCAACAGGACAGAGAAAGAAGAATCAGTTAGAAGTCTAAGGAGTTAACCATTTGGAGCAGCTCTACACATATTCTGAGGGAGCAGAGAGATGGGGTGGGGTGGAGAGAGAAGTCAAAGAGCTGGGCTCTGTGCGTGAATGATCCAAATTAGACTTCATGGGTCAAAGATCAACCAAATCATGGGGAGAAGCAGTAGAAAATAACAGAGAGAGGGTATCTGAGACCAGTGGGGCAGGAAAGAGAAAGGCTGCAGGCTCTAATTTCCTAGGCCTTAAATAATAAAGCAATGGGTAGAAAACATACACATACACTGGAATCCTCCTTGCAGTCCTCACTCTGTTCTTACCTCCTTTGTGCCTGTTCCAGCCTCTCCTCATCTTTATGTCTAGTTTAAAGCTCAGTGCTTCTAAGCAGCCTTTCTGGATTAACTCGGATCCTCCCTTATGTTACAGGTCTTTGCACATACTCAGCTCTGTAAAAGCTCTCCCTGCTCCCCTGAGCAAAGCTCCTAACTTCTTTCTTCTTTTATTTTTTTTTTTCCTGCTTTTTCTCCCCAAATCCCCCCAGCACGTAGTTGTATATTTTTAGTTGTGGTTCCTTCTGGTGGTGGCATGTGGGACGCCGCGTCAATATGGCCTGATGAGCGATGCCATGTCCGTGCCCAGGATCTGAACTGGCAAAACCCTGGGCTGCCGAAGCGGAGCGCGAACTTAACCATTCAGCCACAGGGCCGGCCCAAGGCTCCTAACTTGTTTTGCTCTCTCTTCTCCCACCCGGGACTTGAAATAAGAACGGGTGTGGAAAATGGAGCAGTACTGTAGGTCCCTTGCATCTTTTCAGCTTCCATCAACTCCAGTCTCACTGCTTAGATCCTTCCTCCCCTCCAGGTCAGCTCTGTGCTCCAGATCCACAGCTCAACAAGGCCTAAGACTTCCCCTCCCTCCTCCACCAGGTTAGCTTCCCAGGCAGCACGCCCAGGTTTCCCTGGAACAAGCAAAAACAAATGCGCCTGAAGGTCTGCCTAGGAAGGCTCTGCTCCAGGGTGAGAGTCAGAATTTCAGTCTGAGCCATGTCTGTGTAGCTGTGTTTTGTTGTGGCTAGGCCTGCCTGAGGCAGGGAGGGGTTCTGAGGACTGCAAGTTGCTGGGAGAAAACCAACTGCCCAGGTCTCCTGTGCGTTAGCATCACCCATGAGGTTGGAGCCTTAGCTATGCAGAGCCCCATGATCTGCACCCTCCCTTTAAATACTCTCATGATTTGCCTGTCTCAGTCTTCTCCACCCCCATGCTAGAGAATCTACAGAAAGTCTTTTGCTTTCTTTCCCCAGGACAACATCCAACTAATGAACCCAAAACCTGAGCCTTCACGAGTGTCTCAACCACTCATTCTTAAGAGTTCCTCAGAGATTTTTCCTATCAAACAAGGCACACAACTTGAGCGCAATAAACATGCACTGGCTGGTGATGTCTGGGAACAGAAATCCCAAGCACATTTCCCAGGTGCCTATGATTCTCCTGTCTGGTATGGGTATGGGGTGGGGATAAGTATTGTCTTCCCTCAAGGGGGTCCCCAAATCCTGGGGTCTGATTTTGAAGGATTCTCTGAAGAAGTACTTGGATCCTCCATAAGGACTAGAGGATACTGACTCCCTGGGGGCAGAGATGTATCTTGGAGGGGAGGCGGGGGCCCACAGCCCGTAGGCCTTACCCTGGGCAGTCTGTGAGCGCACAAAGGTCTTGATAAGTGTGTCTGTGGTCTGTGTATACAGAGACAGGGCATAGCGAAGGGACTGCAGATCTGGGCTCTTCTCCAGGAAGGTTTTCTTCAGCCCATTGCCTCCTGCATGAAAGTATTGCTGAAAGACCAAAAAGTACTTGCTATTGTCTCATCCTCTTACAGAGGCAGCTCCCCAACACTGTCCTCAGAGAAACCACATCTGCGCAAAGGCCCAATAAAGATGTCAGAAGAGGATGGTAAGGACAATAAGCTAGTCAACAAACAACAAGATCAGGAATACCACACAGCCAGAGTCACAGCCTCTCAGGTGAAGAGCATTATTTGGGTATCTGGCAGGAGTGGTAGGGGATGGCCATGTTCCTGGATGTGATGTCTGAAGAATGGATCAATCTATCTAGACAGGCAAAAATATGCGATAGACACATTTCAGGCAGAGAGTAGCCAGAAGTGCTCTTTCACCCCTTTGAACCTTTGGAGAAATTTATACCTACGACATACCTCTCCCAAGTGTGCTGAATCACAGTTCATATGTACCTGCCTTATCACCACCTTACCAGATTATAAACATCTTGAGGCTAGGGATCATATCTGATTGTCTCTATATCCTTCATAGTGTCTGGTGTCTGGCGTCTGGTGCATAGTGTCTGGTGCATGTTGCCTGGCTGAATGAATAAATACGCATAGAGAAAAAAAAGTCTTTTGAAAACCCAAAAGACTTTATACATAAGTGGAAGAGAGAAATATCAGCCAGATGTGGGGTATTAGGATCTGTAAGAGTAATTCCCAGTGGAAAATATTCAAGAATGGCAATGAGGAACGAAGTGAACTGAACTGTCCTCAGAACCCAGGAGTAAGTGTTCTAGGTCCATGGTGAGTCACCTGAGATCACATAGGAGGTGCCATTTTGGTTGTTCCCAAGGAAGAATATGCACATAGCAAAGAAAGAAACGAACATTAAAAATCACTCTCCTCTGGAGGTGGGTGGCAAGAGGCCAAGGGACACCTAGTCTGGCAGAGTGGAATGCCAAGGCCAAGAGGGTGTGACAGTCAGATGTCTGGAGGAGGGGGAGGTCTCCACCTTGATGGTGTCCAGGGCAAGGTCAAGGACGGCACACTGCTTTGGAGTGAGATTCCGTGTTTCCTCTCGCACCATGTGGTCCTGGAACCCAAGAGAAAGCAACAGCATCAGGTCAGCTAGCGGCTGTCATGAAAATCTTGCCCCTACCTGCCAGCCCACCGCTACATGTTCCTCTCCTTCCTCTCCTCTTCAGTCTCCAAAGCTCAAATTTCCTTCCTCCCAAGCCTTAGAAGGGCCCCACACATCCAGAGTACCTTGAGTTTGGAAAGATGGCTCAGCTCCTTGGCAGCAGTGAAGATCAACTGGGTGCCCTGGGCAGAGAGGGAATCAGTCAAAAGCAGAAGACTCCAAACTTATCAGGAAGCATGGAGCGAGGTAAGGGAGACAACAGGAGGAAGTGGAAGGGAAGTGTCCTTACCGTGTGGTCACTGAGTGGGGGCAGAACAATCATCCTTTCCATTGTGTTCATTACCACCCGCCAGAGCTCCTTCAGTACACGCTTCAGAACCGTCTTCTCACACACAGTGGCAAAGAGTGTGAGGCTGCAGACCCAGGCAACAGGTAAGGCTGGGGTGAGTGTTTGGGAGCCCTCCTCCCTGAGAGGCTCCTCCATCTAATTGCCTCTGCCTTGCTTGTCCCCACAGGACATTCCTGAGTGCTCTACTCACTTGCCATCCAGGAAGTCCATGAGAGGCCGCAGCACACTATCCGCGTCCTGAGCCGCTGAGGCCCTGGTGTTGGGGGATGCATTCCCTGGGCCCCGCACTTGGCCCAGGATGTCGGCCATTTGTCCGATACACTCATCAATCCGCACCTGGAAACTACGCATGTGCCCACAGTGCAGCCCTCCTCTCCTCAAACAAACATGGTCCCTGGAGCAGCACTAGCTATTTGGTCCCACTCCAGCACAGGCATGGTGCTGCTCCAGCGGGCACAGCCAGCAGGGAAGGGAAGATCACACACCTGCAGCTGGATGGATGGGTGTGGGGCAGGGGCTTTGGGATTGGCCAGGGACCACACCTGGCTCTGAGGGTGGTGGGTTTTGGGGCCACTGACCTGTTTCCAAACATCATGCTGAGCTCATCCAGAACTGTATTCAGTTTCACCTGCAGCTCCTTCAGACTGTCTGCAGCTTCAGGGTCCAACTGTATCCACAGGAGGTGGGCTTGGCTAAGCTGGTTCTCTTTCTCTTTTCTCCCCTCCTGTGCTCCCAATTCCTCCCTTCTAGGGCCTTCACCCCAATGCCTATTCAAATCTCTCAGCTCAAGCCAGCCCAGACCCCAAGCTAAACTCCTGGCCTACACCTAGTCAGGAGAGGGTGGAGTTCTGTGGCCAAGGAGCTCAGAACAAAGGGGAAGTGCAGAAACACCAAACCCTAACACCTACCTCTTTGCCTCCCATGGCCTCAAACATTTTCTCCAGCTGGACCCTCAGTTGCTGCATGTTGTTCATCAGGATGCAGGGCTTTAGAGACAGACGGAGCTGCTGAGTCTTGGCTCCTTTCAGCACAGAACCCATCAGCCTAGGGTCTCTCCCTCTACTCCAAAAGCCACAAGGAATTTACAACACATATTACATGCGTCTCTCCCTAAGTACTGAAATCTGGAACCAATTCAGACAATTCTCCACGAATGGACTGGAAGCAAATGTTACTGTTTTTAAGCTGCGTGGTGGGCCCCACATGTTTGTGGTATTATTCTTCATAACTCTTTGAATGTCTTAATTTTTTTATTAAAAAAAAAAAACAAAGAGTAACCAAAGGTCTAGCTTAGTAAAGGATAAAGTACCAAATGGAGGCTCAGAGGGAACTCCTAGTCAACTTCTTATTTTGTGGCATAATCTCAAGCAAAGCCTTGCTGGGAAGCAGAAGTCAGGACATCACCCCCAGCCTCGGCTCAGAGGATAATTTCAAAAGCAAGGAGTCAAATGTCCTCCACTCCCTTCTCTAAGGGTCCCAGGGCTTGACCCTCACCATTTTCTCCTTTGTGCAGTAAGTTGGGAAGTCCTTTGATAAGATATCTGCATACTGCATCAGCACCTTCCCGATGGTCTGAGAAAAGAGGAGAAAAGGAAAGGAGAGGGAACTCTTCACTCTCCCCACAAGGATCTTGCCTGAGGTCACACCTCTCATCCCAGAACAACAATAGGGAAGTAAAGGAGAATTTCATGGTAAGAGATAAAGCTTCCTTTCAACCCCAGAAAAGCACTGAGACAAACCCACCCATCCGCCCTAGACACATGCAAAGGAGAGTTGGGTAACGCCAGGCTTCACCCAAAGGCCACCGCAGAGAGGGGTTGAAATTGGGCCTGTGAGTAGGCTGTGAGAGTGGTGATGGTAAAGGGGAGGGGTAAGGAGGGTCATGGTCACCTTAGCAAATCTCCTCATGTAGTGGGCAAGGATGTTGGGGTCTGGGCATTCCAGCTTCCGGATGATCTCAAAGCTCTGGTTGAGCTGTGTGAAGACGTCCACCACAGAGCAGGAGAAGAGTGCGTGCTCTGATGTCTGCTGGAACTAAGGAAGGCCACACACAGGGTCATCATCTTCACCTGCTACCTCTGCCCAAGTTTGTGGGGTTCAAAAGGACTCTGCCCAGCAGGGGTGGCTCAGTGGCCCTCAACAGTCCTCCTTATGGACTTCACAGGGCAGGAACAGCCATCCTGGCTAAAGCCTAGAAACTTTTGCTAACAGCTAACTGCTGGGAGACCTGGCCTGACCCCCATGCAGCCCAAGCCCTCGACTTACCCCATCCTTCTTATCCCGTTCCAGGGCCCCACGCAGGAATTCCAGGGACACATCCTCATTCTCATCCAGCCATTGTAGGACAAACTGCTCAAACCACCTGCAGCCAGGCAGGAGAACCGGGGGTTGACATATGCCACGTGCCTGACAGCTCCCCCAGACTGGGGTCTTCTGGAAGGTAGGACATGGTTTGACACTTTTGTCTTTCTAAAGCAGTGTCCAGAACAGGCAGTCTCAAGACTGGCTTGCTGAACTGAGTTGAGGATACTGGCCCCAACTACCCTGTAAACCAGAGGGACCCTCTTCCCTTCCCTCCACAGTGCCCACATGATGACTCACGCAGGATACTCAGGCACCTGTCCCTGGAGCGCAGGCAGATCCCGCACGTATTCATTGTAGAGCCACTTCACCTTGAAGTGCAGGTTCATGTAGTCAGCACTCTTACACAGTCGGTCTTTCTCATGCTCTAGTGGTGGGGAGAGAGGCTGGGTCAGGCAGGTCCCAGAGGTAGAGGTCATGGTTTCTGAGCTTTCCCAAGGAGGGCGATCCAGTCAGGTGGCTCTATCAGATATCTTAGAACAACGGTGACTCCCATCACCTCCTGACAGCCACTTCCCCCTACCAGCAAGTGCTCTGCTCTCCAAGAGCCTAGCTCAAATCTTCCTTTAGTGACTAAGCCAGACTCCCAGATAAGGCCTATAGTCTCCCTGCTCTGGCTTTTGGAAGTGCCAAGGGAGGTCTTCTGGTGACAAAGAGGAGAAAGGGAGGTGGGTGCTAATGCTGATTAGTGGGGCAACTGCCCAAGACAGGAGAGGGATGACGGTTTTTCAGGGCTCTTCTAATCCTAGTAGCTGGGTCATTCCCTCAGATGGGCTTAAATACAGAGATGAACAGTTGTACATGACATGAATGAATCAATGACAACTACGCTGAGACAGGGTAGCCCAAAGTGAGCCCAAGCTGACAGAAAGAGTAACTGAGTAGCCATGGTGTAACAGAATCTTGAGGCAAAGTGAACGGCCCCAGAACAGAGCTGAGACACTGAAAAATGAACTCTTAAAGAAGTACGCAAATAAGAATAATCAGTCTGGAAACCACAGAAACACAGGTAGATGAAAGGATCCTCATGCTACAGAAAATGGGACGCTTATTATGGACTTGAAAGGTCATCCAGCCGAATCTGCAGAGCCTTCTGGAAAATCTAGGACAAAGATCACCCACAGCTTGCCCAGAGAGTCTGAAGCACTGGCCACACCCACAGGTTCTCTTCATCTACCCCCTTTATAGATGAAGCGTTGATTTGAATAATAAAAGCCAATTGTGTGCTTACATATGACATAATGGTAAAAGCAAACAAATGGGGGAGAATACTGAGCAGCAAAGAGAAGGGTAGTGTCCCTGGGAACTCTACTGCTCAACTTCAGTTGCCATAGGTGATGCTCCTCCATGTCAAGGCAGAACATCCTGTCTGGGCAGCTGACCCTTGTGGATTCGTGCAGCAGACACTCAAGGAGGAAATGGGAGCCTGGGATGCAGCCTCAAAGGGCTCCTGGTCCCAGGAATTTCATCTCCTGGCACTGCAGGCAGCACCATCTCAAACTGAAGTTTCATTTGCAGTCTCTTCTTTGAAGCAGTGAGCAAGAAAAGAGGAAAAAGGTGTAAGACTAGAGGCAAAGGACAACAACCAAAAGTTCTCACCACCCAGAAGGGGGACTTTTAGTATACGAATGACAGTGGATGCTTGTGACGGAGCAGAGATAGCAATGAGCAATAGGGACAGTGAAAAAATCAGGGATATCGGAGAGACCCCCTCAGGGCTTGCCCCTTTTCTTCCACTCCACACCTTGCTGTTCTTGAACCAGTCTAAGAATCTAGAAACATAAAAAGGCAACACCAGGAGGGCCTTCCCTCCTTCTTCAACAACCCAACAGAAGTGGAGGCAGTGCTGCTCCATCACTCCAGAGCTCCCTAACTGCTTTCTTCTAGGACTTTCGTGCTACTACTGTATTTACATATAACTCTCACTTTCTCTGTGAATCTATTATCTGTACTCTGGTATCAAATCTCAATTTCTACATTAAGTTCTGAGGTACAAAAACTGACAGGATGACTGCTGAAACACTGGTCACACTTTAAACTATTCTAACAAGTCCTGTGGACTCATGCTCCAGCAAAGATGCTTGAGGTTGTTGGGGGGTGGGGGTGGGGGGTGTGGTTAATCTGTCAAAAGAGGCAATCATGTATCTATAACCTTTTCCTGCCTCTGACTTTCACATTCTTCCCTCCATTTTTCCTTCATCCTTGGAGAGCTCTCTCAACCTCATGATTTCAACTATCCAGTTTGCTGATATCTCCCTCAAATCTCTCTTTGGTCCTGGTAATGTCTATACAAGGCTTTGATGGAACATCTCACTTTGCCCGGGTTTAACTCTAGTTGCCATCTCGTGTCATCTTAACATCTCCAGCTGAAGCTGAACAGAGTATACACACTAACCTTACCCTCTTGTTCAATGCTGAGCATCACCCTCAAGTCTTCCTTCTTCCTCTTTATTTGCATCCAGTCAAATCACCAATCTCTGTTGATTTCACCTCCAAAATTTCTTTGGAATCTATCCATTTCTTTCTAGCCACATTACTACCTGCATAGGTCTGGATTACTACAGTAGTCTCCAAACTGGTCATTCCTCCTCCAATCTATTCTCTGCACCATAACCAGAGTGAGTGGCCCTTCTACCTTATAAATTTGATCATGTCAATCCCGTGCTTAACATACTTTAAAGGCTCCCAAATGCCTCAAGATAGAGTCCAAAAGCCTAAACATGGCTTACAACCCCCTTTATGATCTAGCTCTGTCCTACTTCTTTATCCTCATCTCTCACTCATCTCTTGCCCTACACTCTAAAGTGCTAGTCACACTGAACTACTCTTGCCAGTTCCAGAGAGCATGCCAGCTCTCTCTCTAGACCCTAGGTCTCTGACCATGCTGTATCCTCAGTGTCTCCCTTTCTTGTCACTACTACTCTTCCTTCCCACCAGCTAAGTACTATCATCCTTCTGGTTTCAGTTTGTACACCACCTCCTTCAGGACGTCTTCCCAGGTCTGGGTTACATGGTTCTCCTCACAGCACCTCATGCTTTTTCCTTTTGTGACACTTATAACTTTGAATTGTAACTGCCAAATCATATGTGTGTTGTCTAGACTGGTCTGTGAGCTTCACCAGGGCTAGAGCTATGCCTCATTCATCTCACTGAGGCTCCAACAACTCTCAGAGTGCCTGGCACAAAGAAAATACTCCATCAACACTTGGTGGCTGGGGTGGGGATTTGCTGGGGTGGGGATTTACTGCAAAGGAGCACGAAGAAACTTTCTGTTCTATATTTTAATTGGGATAGCAGTTACACAGTTGTGTTTATTTGTCAAAACTCATCAAACTGTACTCAAAGTGTTTTCATTTTATTGTACGTACATTACACTTCAATAAAGTTGACTTAAAAAATAGTGAATGAGTGACAGCATTTTCACAGTCCGAGTCAACAGTATCCTTTTATCATCCAGGTCTCCAAACTGCTCCCCTTCTCTTGCCCTCCACTTTCGACAATCACTAAGTCCTGTATAGCTTCCTTCTAATGTCTATCAAAACCCATTCTTCCCTCTCCCATTTCTCTGCTCTAATCCAAGCCCCATTCCTTCGACCCTAAATTACTGCAACATTATCTGCACTCCCTGCTTCTAGTCTCTCCCTGTTCCTGCTGCCATTTTCCACTGAGGTAAAATCTTCTAAAAATGCTACTTTGTTCACACTGCATCTCAACTCATGAGCCTATAATGGTTTCTTATCGTCCTTAATAACTAAGATTCATTAAGTGCTGAGTAAATGCCATGCAGTATGCTAAGTATGTTACATACATCTCAGTTACATCATCAGCTCAACGAAATAGATGCTATCATCACTCCCATTTTACAGATGAGAAATGAGAGCTCACAAAAATTCAGGAGCTCAGTCTAAGATCACACTGCTGAGCAGGTGGTGAAATTGAGATTTGAAACTAGATCAACATTAGTTCTTTGCCTTAAAGCAGGTTTCAACCCTTCTGTGTCTGTTTTCAACATTAACAGAACTCCCCTGTCAAAAGAAATTTCACCTAGAACCCCATATAAGATTGATAAAAGCAGAGCTGACTGAGCTGGCACCAGGTGAAAGGCCTGGAGCCAGCTTCCCGGCATCACCCTTTCACAGAGCTCCTGAGGTGACTCTGTTTGAAACCTCTGCCCTACCTCACACTATCCCTTCTTATAGAATTTTTCACAGGTATTTATCTTTTTTCTCCTCAAAATCCAGCCAAGAACTGAAACCATACTCCCCATCAGGCTCGCCAAGTACTGCCTGGAGGAGAGGGACAGGTGACCTCCTCACTGGCCTGAGAGGCTGAGGCAAAGGCTACAGCCCCCAGCTTGACCCAGCGTAGGCAGGAGGCAGCCACTGCTCCAGGACAGAACTACATAATGTGTATGTGCAGTCTGTGGCTGTCTCAAATTTGACACAGATCTTCAAGGTTTCTTTCAACCTCAAAACTAACTGATCCTACAGAGAACAGACTGGCAGTTGCCAGAGGCAGGGGCTGGGATGTGTGTGAAGTGGGTGAACAGGGTCAAAAGGTACAAACTTCTGGTTACAAAATAAGTAAGTCATGGGGATCTAATGTACAGCATGGTGACACAGTTAATAATTCTGTACTGCATAATTCAAAGTTGCTAAGAGAATAAATCTTAAAAGTTCTCATCACAAGGAAAAAAAATTTTCTAACTATGTATGGTGACAGATATTAACAAGATTTACTGTGGTGATCATTTTGCAATATATACAAATATCAAATCATTATGTTGTACACCTGAAACTAACATAATGTTGTATACGTCAATTTAAAAAAACTAACTGATCCTAAACCTTAAAAAGTTTAGAAGTCTAAAGGTTACCCATTTCCCCTGCCACTCTACCCAAATAACAGATCCAGACTCTGCTTTGTCCTTGCCCCAGACTGGTCCCCCTCCTTCCAGATTCACTTTCCACAGGCTGAGAAGATAGACTAAGATATATAAACAGACAGGACAGGCAGCTAACTAAGTGAGCACAGATAGGTACAAATGAGAAGGTCTGATACAGGTAGGGAGTGATATCTTTGTAGACCAAAGTGGGAAATGAATAAAAGAATAAGCTGAATGAATAAGATGAATAGTAATTTGTCTGTGACTTTGCTCTACAGGAGAAGTGAGGGAAGAAGTATCTTTCGGCTTTGTCATACCAATCCAGAACAGCTTTCCAGGAAAGCCAGGCCAGGCACTCCCCAGTGTGAGAGGATAATCTGACTATCTATGTATTTAAGGGTCTATGGTTCTTTAAAACTGGAAAGATAAGTTTCACAAGACCATGCTCCAGGGAGTGGGCCACTTGAGAACACTCAGCATGGGAGGAGTTGATCTCCCGGCTGGGAAAGTCTTAAACACACACTTGCTCTAAAGCTGGAAGGAAGAACCTACATCTATGCGGCCATTTCCCTCATTCTTCCGGCTAAAGCTCTGAGCTTTGCCCACCCCAGGCCTCCTGAGACCCATGATCCACTCTGCCTAGAATCCCTCCAGCTTCTCACCGTACCCGTCACCCAGAACTTATAGTTGTCTGGGGGAGGACAGGGGCAGCAAACAAGGTGCTTTGGCTAGGAGCCTGCAGCCCACTGCCTTGGGCACACCCTTACCCTCCAGTGCATATTTCATGTCTTGGGCAAAGAGTTGCCACATCACTTCTGCGCTGACTTTTCCCACATTCAACTCCTGAGGAAACCTGGATGACAGAAGAAGCCACAGTCAGAGAACAAGACAAGAGCCATTTGACTTGACTGATTCCAAGGCTAATGTGCCTAGTTCTTGGAGGTCAGATTGAAGAGAGAAGCCTTGGAAACAAGGGTGGGCTCAATCTGGAGAAAAGGGGCCCAGGGGCCAGTGATAGGACAAGCAGGGACAGAGGATCGGCTCAGGAAGGTGGGCCCAGGGGAGAGGATGACCAAAAGGCAGGGAATTGAGGCCCAGGGAGAAGGGCTGAGGCTAGAAGGCAGGCCTAAGCTAAATAAACTGGAGGAGAAGGGCAAGGAGGTGGCCTATAAGAGAGACCACTTTATTCACAGCAGACAGACACATACACACATGGTTTCTGGATCCCCTGGGATTCCTACAGCAGCCATTCCCAGAGGCCTCTCACTCCAGGGAGGCTGGCTCAGCCTGGGCATGGCCGCCCATTATGTTTCCACACCTGTCTTCAGAGAGAGTTACTCAGACACATACAAGGGACAGAGAGACAGACGGACGGACAGGAGGAAGAGGTGGCACTGCAAACACACAGAGATAGGAAAGAAAGAGGCTGTTAGACTGATGGACAAACCAACCACCAACCAGACAGGACCAAGTTGGGTGACACTCACTGGTTCAGAACGAGTGTGTAGGAATTCTTATCTTCCTCTATGATTGACACAACAAGTGTGATGAGTTTGGGCCAAAAATCCAGGTTCCGAATGCTGGGCCCTTGTTCCTCTGGAGGCAGCTCTTGCTTCTTATTCCAGGAGACAGGGACAGACAGTGAGAGTTAGAGTAGAATGTGGAAAGTGTCTCCAGTCTTACTCCTTCTCTTCCTCTCCCCATAGCCCATCCTCTAGATTCAGCTACCCTTCTTCTCCCAATGCCTTTCTTCCACTAGCTGCCCCTGTGCTGTTGAGGGGCGACTACTGCCAGGTCCTTGGACACAAACCTTGAGAACTTCTTTCCCCAGCTCCAAGGCACTGGTGTGATAAGCTTGTCTAGGAGACATGAAGATACCCATCCTCCTCCTCTCAGTAGCTGTGGGTATGGTAACTCCTTGGCTGATGTAAGCAGCCTCTCCTGTCTCACGAAGTAGGTCTAGTTCCATGTGACCCCCACTGGCAGCCCTCCTCTCACACCCATTCTCCCCTGTACCACACACATACATACACACGTCAGCTCTGAGAAGCTCCTTCAAGTTCTGCAGGAGGTACTAAATAGACCTCGCATGCAGGCTGGCCTAACCTTCAGTGGATTAGGACTTCCTTAAGCCCCTTTATGTCTTAGGGGGAGGATCTGCATCTAGCATATTATTTGCCTAGCTGGATGAGAAAAGGCCTTGGGGAGCCAAGAATACTCAGTACAGAAAGGATAATCTCTTCAATAAATGGTGTTGAGAAAACTGGATATCCACATGCAAAAGAATGAAACTGGACTCCTATCTTACACCACTCACAAAAATTAACTCGAAATGGATTAAGAACTTAAACCTCAGACCTGACACCATAAAACTCCTAGAAGAAAACACAGGAAAAAAGCTCCTTGACATTGTCTTGGCAATGATTTTTTGGGTATGACACCAAAAGTACAAACAACAAAAGTAAAAATGAACACGTGGGACTATGTCAAACTACAAAGTGTCTGCAAAGCAAAAGAAACAATCAACAAAATGAAAAGGCAACCTACAAAATGGGAGAAAATATTTGCAAACAATATACCTGAAAGGGGGTTAATATCCAAAATATATAAGGAACTCATATAACTCAACAGCTAAAAATCTGATTAAAAAATGGGCAGAGGTCTTGAATAGACATTTCTCCAAAGATGACATACAAATGGCCAAGTACATGAAGAGGTGCTCATTATCACTAATCATCAAAGAAATGCAAATCAAACCACAATGAGATGTCACCTCACACGTGTTAGAATGGATATCATCAAAATGATAAGAGAGGGGCCAGCCTGGTGGTGCAGCGGTTAAGGCACGTTCCACTTCACCGGCCTGGGACTCGCCAGTTCGGATCCAGGGTGCGGATATGGCACCGCTTGGCACGCCATGCTGTGGTAAGCGTCCCACATATAAAGCACAGGAAGATGGGCACGGATGTTAGCTCAGGGCCAGCCTTTCTCAGCAAAAAGAGGAGGATTGGCAGCAGTTAGCTCAGGGCTAATCCTCCTCAAAAAAAAAAAAAGAGAAAAGAGATAATATATGCTGGCCAGGATGTGGAGAAAAGGGAACACTTGTGCACTGTTGGTGGGAATGTACATTGGTACAGCCATATGGAAAACAGTATGGAGGCTCCTCAAAAAATTAAAAACAGAAATGCCATATGGTCCAGCAATCCCACTTCTAGGTATATACCTGAAGGAAACAAAATCATTATCTTGATGAGATATCTGCAGCCCCATGTTTACTGAAGCATTGTTCACAATAGCCGAGACATGGAAACAACCCAAGTGTCCACTGATAGATGAATAGATAAGAAAATGTAGTACATAAATATAATGGATTATTATTCAGCCATAAAAAAGAAGGAAAGATGGACCCAGAGGGCATTATGCTAAGTGAAATAAGTCAGACAGAGAGAGACAAATACTATGATCTTACTTATATGTGGAATCCAAAAACACTGAACTCATAGAAACAAAGATCAGAATGGTGGTTGTCAGGGACTGTGGGTGGGGGAAATGGGGAGATGTTGGTCAAAGGGTATAAACGTTCAGTTATAAGATGAATAAGTTCTGGGGATCTAAGGTAAGGATGGTGACTACAGTTAACAATACTGTATTGTATACTTGAAAGTTGCTATGAGAATGGGGTTTTAATGTTCTCACCACCACCAACAAAATGGTAATTATGTGAGGCGAAGGATGTATCAACTAACCAAACGGTGGTAAACATCTACATTTCGCAATATATACATGTATCAAATCATCACATTACACACCTTAAACTTACACAATGCTACATGTCAATAGTATCTCAATTAAGCTGGAAAAAAAACTGGAAAGACTTTGGTTGGGAAGAAGTAAAGGAATACAATGGTGCACCTCAGGAGAGGAGCAACAACTGTACGGTCAGACTCCAGACAGGAAAAGTAGAAATCACCAGAGAGAGGCTGGAACGAATATTTATCTCCCAATGGGACAAAAGCAAAGTTGGAACTGCCCAGAAGGACAGGGGTAGGGCTTTGACGTGGGATGCCATATGTAATGACAAAGTGTCCACAGTCCTTAATAAGCCTGCATTACCAGGAAGTTATTAGAAATCAGGACAGAATCCACATTCTGTGGATTCTGCCTCCTTCATATCATTCAAATACACCTCTTCTTTTAACTTTTCTGCCACTATTCTGGCTCAGGCTCTTATCATGCAAGGATCTCCTAAATGGTCTTTGATCTTCAGTCTAATCCCTCTTCCATGCAGTTGTCAGTGACCTTTCTGCAAGGAAAATCTCATGTGTTACTCCTCTGCCCTTCAGTGGCCTTCAATAAAGTTCTAAATCTACAAGTCAACACAAAGGTCCTTCAGAATATGACTCTTTCTCAACCTCATACCTTACCACTTCTCTTTTTTGCAGCTATCACCAAACCACTACCTCTGCTTATTTAGTGCTTATTATGTGCCAGGCACTCTGATAAGAACTTTCCATGCATTATCTCATTTAATCCTCATGACAACTCCATTGGGTAGAAATTATCATCACCTTACTTTACCGATGAGGAGGCTGAAGGACAGTGAGGCTACATTACTTGCCCAAGGTCATGTAGCCATAAACAGCAAAACCAAGAATTAATCCCAGATATCTAAACTCCAAAGCCTGACACTGTAACTACCCTACATTGCTCATACTTCTTCAAATTAACATTTTCATTCACCATTCTGTGCCTCCAAAGATTCTATTTCCTCTTATGGCATCCCCCCTCCGCTTTTTTTTGGTGAGAAAGAGTGGCCCTGAGCTAAAATGTTGCCAATTTTCTTCTTTTTGCTTGACGAAGATTGTTGTTGAGCTAGCATCTGTGCTAATCTTCCTCTATTTTATATGTGGGATGTCTGCCACAGCAGGGTGTGATGACGGTGCATAAGTCCGTGCCTGGGATCCGAACCTGCAAACCTTGGGCCACTAAAGCAGAGCGCACAAACTCAACCAGTATGCCACCGGGCTGGCCCCTCCAGTCCCTTTCTTTCTCTAATTCCTACTCATTCCTCAAAATTCAGGTTGAGATTTACCTTTTCTGAATTTTCCCTGACACCCCTGGTCTGGTTGGATACCTCTCTTATGGGCTCCCAAAGCACCTTCTGTGAACCTCTGGTATAGACATACAGACAACTACAACTACAATAAAATATAGTAACAATACAAGTTTAAAAACAATAAATGTAGTAATTTGCCTCCACCTCCACCAAACAATGAGATCCCAAAAGGCAGAAATGTGTCTTTTTTTAGGAAGATTAGCCCTGAGCTAACATCTGCTGCCAATCCTCCTCTTTTTGCTGAGGAAGACTGGCCCTGAGCTAACATCCATGCCCATCTGCCTCTACTTTATATGTGGGACACCCGCCACAGCATGGTTTGATGAGCGGTGCCATGTTCGCACCCAGGATCCGAACCAGTGAACCCCGGATGGCCGAAGCAGAACACGCGCACTTAACCGCTGTGCCACAGAGCTGGCCCCAGAGATGTGTCTTAATCAAGTTTACATCCCTAGTGCTCAGTTTGTTAAAGGAATGCATGACTGAACAAACCAATGACTGAAGGTCAGTGGAGGGAAATAAAAAAACATACCAAAGGTTTACTTCAGTGTAAATAATGAATGAGAAAATGAGAGTGAAAGTGAAAAACAGTTAGCAAAATTCAAAGGCTAAAGAAAGTCCCAGAATGGTTTGTAAGCTCCCTTTCAAAGTCTAGGTTCATCTCATGCTAGGGAATAGGGACCAAATACACAGACAGATCCCTGCAAAGCTGAAAGATCAAAGCTGAGAACAGCATCATCTCCCAACCAGAGAAAAGCCACAGATGGACGACAGAGGCACCCAGAGTGTGGCAAGCTAAACAAAGGCCCCAGGAAACCTTCCCATGGACTTCAGAACTAATGGGAGGTTTTACAAACCTTAAAAGGAGGAAGCCCTAAAGATAAGGCTGGCACAAAAAGTATATTTGGGAATGAGAGTGGGCAGTGTGAACACGAGTTTAGTTTTTACTAAAGTGCTCCTAGGAACCTTTACGAATTGGTTGTATTCACCAAAGGGTAAATGCCCAAGAGATGGAAGTTGTCCTCCCATCATGTGCTGCCCCAAGTCCTACTGCCTTTCAAGGTTTATCTCAAACGTGCCTTGTTCTATGTGGCTTTTCCCAATATCTGGATCAAGAGTGACTTCCTCCTTAGAAGCCCTTCAAATTTTATCCCTCCTTCAAGGCCCTTCAATGGACTGCTTTGACTCGAGTTATATATATGCTCATGAGATTCTGAAGGAGCACCATGCTGTCCTCAGACCTGGCCCAGAACGAACATTCAATACATTATTTGTTAGACTGAAAAGAATCTATTTGGCAAGTGCGTGGTCTGCAAGACATTGCTAAGACAGGAACTGAGTAATCAGACCCAGAAGGAAGTCCTGGCTTTAAAATGAGGGAAAAAAAATTACTGAAAGAATCTAGACAAATGTACAAAGTCATGAGGCACTGAGTTAGGATGCCAGCCTAAAACAGGTGAAGTGGTTCAGCCTCACAGAAGGAAAGGGTCAGACTTGATAGTCAGCTGATGAATATATCTCAGAAGACCATGCAGTACAGAGAGATGCGGTCAGAAGGAAAATTTAAACATCCATGAGCCAGTAGCTCAGAGAAACAGCTACAGATCTGAGCCTGGAACACAGGTCGGTCCACATGAGTCAGAATAAAATTAAACCTGGGGGAGAAAAAAAGACTCCGGGATGGACTGAGAATTCACCTACTCATCCCCTGAAACTGTGCTCAAGTTTTTTTCACTTTCTTTAGCATCAAATGAAAACTTATTGTTGCCACTTCTGTTTGACTCAGTTATCCAATGACTCTTCTTATTTTTGATTTCTTATGTTTGACTCTTCTTATCCAATGGTCCTTGTCCATAAACAAATGTCTCACATGGTCAAACGGTCCACACTCTACAACTCACTCATCCTCATGAACATGAAGAACTTTGTCGTGAGCTCCCTTCCACTATGAACACAGCAACGGAAAGCTGAATTTCAAGAGCCACTGACTGCTGGTCCCACCTGATCCTGAAACTCTTACCAGTTGGTACTGGCGGTTGTACAAGTCATGGCAGTTGTTGAAGATATACTCATATGTGGAGTTCAAACAGGCCTTCACACAATCCTTTACCACCTGGCTAGCTCTTGGAGGGCTCTGCAGTTCTTGCACCTGAAAATTAACAAAAGAAATATGGACCCAAGGTCCCACTTCCCTGGGTCAGATTTCCTCCCAGAACTCTCCCCAAACTACTCTAAATTCCTTCAAGTGTCTATGGGTCCCTGGACCTTGCTCTGGGATGAAACTGCCAGGATAGCTGATGGGCAGAACTGCCCAGCCCATCCTTGTTAATTCCAGGTCTTCTCAGAAGTAACCCAGGAAATAAGTGTATGGAAATACAGGCTTAGAGGTGATGAATCCTGTAGCCTCAGACTCTGCCCAGTGCTTCTTATTCTCCATGTCCTTGTGGCCAGGTCCCCAGCCCAGCACCAACCAGCCCAGTTTGTCTCTTACCTTCATTCTGAAGAAAGTAATACTGGTCAGCAAATCCACTGTGGACTTTAAGTCCTGAAGCCGCTCAGGGCTCCCAGCAGGGAAATTATTCTGTTGCAAATCAAGCAAACGTAAGAAAGGAACAGAGAAATATGAAAGCCTTCCCTGTCAAAAGCAATGAAATCAGGGCCGGCTCAGTGGCGCAGCACTCAAATTCACACGTTTGGGTTCTCAGCGGCCCAGGGTTCGCCGGTGCAGATCCTGGGTGTGGACATGGCACCGCTTGGCACGCCATGCTGTGGCAGGCGTCCCACATATAAAAAAAGTAGAGGAAGATGGGCATGGATGTTAGCTCAGGGCCAGTCTTCCTCAGCAAAAAGAGGAGGATTGGCAGCAGTTAGCTCAGGGCTAAACTTCCTCAAAAAAAAAGAAAGAAATGAAATCAAAAGCTTCCCCAACTGCTACCCACTGGAATTTTCCCTACTTGAGCTGGACAGAAAAGCTGTAATGCTGCAGGTCTCCTTCTCTTTCTCACTGACAGACAGGCCCTTGCCAAAAGCAAGGGTTAATACTCCCCAGGAAACACTTCCTACCCCCAACCCTATTTCCGATGCAGTGTGTGAGCATTTGCACAAATGAACACCCACACACATTTTTCTCAGGTGAAGATTATTACACCTAAACAGTGAGTTCTTCAGAAGTTGCGATCTAACTGTATATCCTGGAATATACGTGGAGCCACACTACAGACTAGATTGAGATCCAGGAAGTGTACAGTGGACTCCAGCTAGACTACCATTCTGGAGCCAGCACAGGGCAGAGCTCTGAGCGAACTGCTTTTGGAATGAGCTCCTTAGGACCTTCGTGCCATGCCTCACTTCATTCCCTTCAGCATCAGTTTTAGGAGGAAGCTGCCAAGGAGAGCTGAAGGCAGATGTTGAGCCACTCTCCATTTGAAGGGTCACTTAAGCCAAATATAAGATATACAGTCAACTCTCCAACATTTGTGCAAATGGAGGGCACTGAAAGTGCACATAATGAAAACTTCACTTCTTTTTGACTTCGAGGTTATTTTTATACTTACTTTTTAATGTGGGTATATTGCTTGTTCTGGAAATTCACAACACTTTGATGCAAGTAATGAAGCCATTCTAAGAAGCTCTAACTTAGGGAAGAATTCAGAAACTGCTCATTTCCCTGTCCTGCCCCATCCCAGGTACTCAACCTCCTACTACATCTATTCCTCCCTCTGTTCTAGGAATGGATATGACCTCTGCTACAAATCACTGCCCAAGCCAAGCTACTCTCTCTCTGCTTAGCTAGATCTCACCTCTCCCCTGAAAATGAGGAGCATATGGAAAACTGCAAGAAGGAAATGTAATTATCTAATTTTTAAAGGGGCATTTCTGGAAGAGATGAGCCTCAGGAGGTGCACTAATGAGAATGTTGTCAGAGAGTTTGGAAGAGTGATGTGAGTGGCATTGGAAAGCCAGCTGTCTATAAAAAAGCAGCTACTCCTGCTGCTATTTACTCACTGCACGGTCTTTGGAATCTGGAGAACCACAGGGGTCAGTGGCATTGGCCATGCACTTGGGTGTGATGACACAGACCAATTTTCCTTGCCTTCGATCTTTATAGCCAAGATTGGCCTACAGTCTCTCTAGATTGAGTTTGATATTATCTGTTATCCCACCCCACAGTCATGTCTTCACTTACCCTGTATGTAGAGAGGTCAATCCTTAGTGAGTTGTGCAGCTGGTCCAGCAATTTTACAAATCTCTCTTTCTGAGGGTGGGAAATAACAGGGAAGAGAGAAATAATCTGTTTCTGAATTCCCTAGACTGAAGCAAAAACAGAACCATCTCTGAGTGAGGAGGAGACACTGGGTTGGGGACACATCCTATCACATCCCTGCCCATGAAGAGAACAACCAACAGTACAAAGGAGCAACAGGATAGGTGATCCCTGTTCCACCTCTTAACATCTCCGTCTCAAACTGGGGAATCTTCTAATACTGGCAGGGGAAAGGAAGTCCCTCCGAGGGTAAACAGCTCCTTCTATACAAGAGTCAACAGGAGATGACCAGTGTATCTCCATCCCTTTAGGACTCTAACTCATCTTAGTCAAATAAAAGGAAACTCCAGCCACATTCTCCAACTTGTTCCTGAGTCTCTGGTCTCCTGACTTATCCTAGGATAGCTCATAAAAGTTAAATAGCCACAGCTTATCAGTAACGATGGAAGGGAGAAATAATGATGCATTTGAAAGGTGATACGCCAGACCTCATAGAGTTTCTCTTTAAACCACATTCCACATCATTTCTCTTAGTTACTTTTTTAATGTTAACATAAATAACATATACTATTTCAGTAGTTAATTATTTTTTTAAAGATTGGCAACTGAGCTAACATCTGTTGCCAATCTTCTTATTTTCTTCGTCTCCTCCCCAAAGCCCCCCAGTATATAACTGTATATTTTAGTTATAGGTCCTTCTGGTTCTGCTATGTGGGACACTGCCCCAGCATGGCCTGATGAGTGGTGCTAGGTCCGCAACCAGGATCCAAACCAACGAAACCCTGGGCCACCAGGGTGAAGCACACGAACTTAACCACTCAACCACGGGGCCAGCCCCTCAGTAGTTGATTTTTATACAAAAGGTCTAATTATATGTGAAATCACATGCCTGTAGGCTGTTGGTGTAGCACTCTTAGGATTCATATATTGATTATATTATATATCATTAGATATTAAGTCAATATATAATGGGATGAGACGGAATGGAACAGATATTTGACAAATTAATCAATGGTATTAATTCATCTACAGAAAGACTCTATTGACAATAAGAAAAAGTGCTTAGTACCAAAAAAAAGGGCTCAGAGACTCAGTGGATTTGGGGGTATCACTAATTTTTTCCCTAAAGAGGTGATCTTTGTGGTGGGTCAAAGATATTTCATCTAGTTTATATTGAACTTATGTCAGGTGACATTCTGAGTAAAGATTCAACTTCTTGAGCATCTTAACACCAAGAAACGGCAAACCCTGGAAAGGGAAAATAGTCCAGACAACTAGAAAAGGGACAGGCTCAGGTATACACTGGTATCCTCACTTATACGTCAGTCTCACAGGAACTTAAGTGGCATGAATCTGTCAGAGAGAGACTGAATAATATTAAGAAAGGTCTATTTGTGGACCTGAAGGACTAAGGAACATGGTGACTCAAGCAAGTTCTTGACCCAGAGAGGTTTTCTCTGAGCCAGGTGGTGCTGCCCCCCTCCCCTAAACCATAGTGGTGCTATTCTGCCTTCTCTCATTTATCCATGTCTGAGGACAGTCTATTAGTGAGTCTACCTATCCACAATGAAATAAGGATAGCCTATTAGCATAGTCTACATACCCATAAGAAAAGAAGTTCATCTAAGTGGCAGCTATGTGAATTCTAGGCATATCAATCACCTCTACAGTACTGACCGTGAAAAAAACAAACTTTATTAATTGATAACAAACAGGTAGATATGTTTTTACATCATACTCACCCCAAAGTTGGAGGCTGCAAAGCGATCAGATGCAGAGACATTGGTGGAGGCAGTTGTGTGGGCATAGTAGGCATTGATGTTGGCCAGTAAGGTGCTCATCACTGCTGGCACACCAGGACACATGTACTTGGATGACAAACATGCAAAGTGCCTGAAAAACAGCACCCCCAGTCTCAAAGACTCTTCAGGGCTTGCAGCAAAAGCCAAGTAACCAAAGATCTCACTGATGTGTATGAAGCTTCCAATCACGTTGGGATACCAGGATCATCATAATCTATTTATCAAATATACATTCAAAGAACGCCTACCATGTGCCAGACTCTGTGCTAAGTGCTAGAATCCAAAGATGTGATAGCCTGGTAGAGAAAGCAAGAGTTAGAAAGTCAGTCAATAATCCAAGGCATGCCAGGCAAAAACACTGTGGAAACATGCAGGAAGATCACCTAAATCAGAATGGTTAGGGGCTGGAAAGGATTAGAAATGGCTTCCCAAAGAAGAGATGGTTGAACCAAGTCTTAAAGGATTAGTAAGAATTAATCAAATGGAGAAGTGTGCACCGCAAAGGGAAATTGCATTGCAAAGACAAATATATTCATGAAAGAGTGATTCATTTGGGAAACTTCAGTTACAGCAACTGTTCAGGTTTTGATAGAGGAATATCAAGAAATGAGAGAGAAGTATGCAGAGAATAGATAATAAAGGAGTTTATCCTAAATGCTACATTAAATTTTTAAACAAAGGTACAGCGTGATCAGATTAGTCTTTCAGAAAGGTCCCTTTGATGATAAATTGGAAAAGAAGACCTGAAGACAGATAAGAGTAAGACAGAAAGACCAGTTGAAGAGTCACTGCAATCATTCAGAAAAGCAGCAAAGAAGCACTAAATGGAACCGAGAAATGATTCAGAACACAGACTCTGTTTGAATCTCAGCTCCACCATTCATTCAGTGACCTGGGGTACATTACTTAAACTTCTTTATGCCTCAGTTTTCTTATGTGTAAAATGGGACAAATAATGATACCCCCCCCCCCATAGGTCTGATATGAACACTAAATGAGTTAACATTCATAAAGTGCTTGGATCAGTGCATGGCACATAAGGGAATGCTACAGAGGAGTTGTTGCTGTTGTTGTTGTTATCATTATCATTACTATTGACCTATAGCAATAGAGAGAGATTAAAAACATTTTTAGGAGATAGAATCTAGAGGTTTTAGAGATGGGATGTTGGGAGTTAAAGGGGTAATAATAAATAAGAAAGAAAAGTTTAGGCTGACTCAAATTTGTTTGGACAACTGCATAGAAAATCATCCCATTTATCAAAATAGAAGATAAGCAAATTTTGTGGAGATGATGTTGAGCTGGAATTTAGCCATGCTGAATTTGCAATGTCTGTGAGAATACCAGGAAGTAGTTGAAAATGGATCTAAAATTCAGGGAGAGATCTGATCTGGAGGAAGATTTGGGTGTCTTAGCCCAGAAGTAGTGGTTGATGTCATAGGTTTGGAGGAGATCATCCAGGGAGAGTGAACAGAGTAAGAATGGCGGAGGGGCCATTCTCAAACCTCATTCCTCACCATATTTCTTCTCTCCATCTATAATGAACTTCCTGTAATTCTTTGAATATTCTGTGCTCTGTTGTATCTTGGAACCCCAGCATATGGCCTATCAGACATGCCTTTACTTTTATGGATTTCAAGACTCAGTTCAAGTGTCAACTCTTCAATGGCCTCCCTCACATGCCTCTCCTAGAATTTAGATGCTCTCATAATACCCTGTGATTACTCCTACCACAGTACTTATCATAGTATATTGTAATTGTTTGTTTACTGGTCTGTCTCTCCTGCTAGACTGAGTTCCTCAAGCACAGAGGCCCCATCTTCTTCATCTTTGTGTTCTCAGCACCCAGCACAATGTGTGACACATAGAAGGAACTCAGTAAGAGTTTGTAAAATAAACGAAGCACAGCCAGGGCAACAGCTACCCTCTGCTTACCTAAGGCTGCTGCCTATGCACAGCTCTAGTAGCAGCATTATCAACAGAGAAACTATACCTCTTCTCATAGTAAGTGAGAATTTCTGTTACAGGAGTCTTGGTCAACTCCAGACATAGCTGTTTTCCCTACAGTTTAGTGCCCTCTGACATCCAGGCCAACCTATGAGTGCCTGCCTGTCACACACATATACACGAGCACACACACCCTATCTCCTCAAGCCTGTGATGTTTGGGCAGGTTGGTGCTAGCATAATCTCATGTGCCCTTTAACCTTCCTATCTCCAAACTTTGGGGTAGACAGACAAATACCTTCTCCCTGAGTTACTGCTCTTAATACGTATACCTGCTTTGCCTTGGGGCACAGACCCACTTCACCCAGCTCAGAGAGGAAAGCAATAAATCACTGCATACTATCCCACTGAGGACCTGTCCATCCTGCCAGTGTGCCTTCATTAGCCACCCCAAGGGTTAGTAGCCACTTCCCAAAGCCCCAGGGGAGCCTCACGTCATGGCTTGATATATGGATTCGATGCCATAGCGCATGGCAAATTCATCCACAATTTCTTGGGCAGTTTCATCAAAGTACACCTTCCATGCATCGTCTCCTCGAGCCTCAGGGATCCAAACTCCTCCAGTGCCCTGAATGTCTGTTAAGTAATGGAAAAGGTTCTGCAGGAGACAGAGCAATGGAAAGAGTTAAATATACATTAAAAACAAAAGCAAAACCTGGTGGTAAAGTCCAGGAGAATATGAATAGGGTTCCACAGGAATTCTGTCCTTTAAGTCATTGTTCAGTTCCTCCTGTGGCCCGACTAGGCTGTTCTCACATTAGTAAAAGAGAACTGAGATTGTTACTTGGTCTGTCCAGGGCAGCACAGTGAGCCAAGTTTTATAAAACAAAAAACAGGCCCCAGATCTTCAACATTCAACAATCCTACTCATTATCAAAGGCCCCTCCCAGCACTGCTTTCTGGGACCCCATATACCAAGGGCTGGCTCACCTCATGGAGACACGTATACTGCACATGATACGGGGCTACTTTCTCTTCCCCCTTGATCTCCACGCTGATTTGGAGTCGGATAGCCCCTGAGACGGCTGATTTGTCTGTCCTCTTCTCTAGGAAGGAAAGAAGACTGGAGATTGACACCAATGCAACAACAGACAGTATAGACAGCGCCCATCCTGGCTTAACAAAGAAAAGGAGGCACTGACCCAAGGGTTCAACTAACAGGGTAAACTCACTCCAGTGACCACACAGTCCACAAATACCCCAAATATTCCCAATACGAATTCTCCTATTCCATTAGGAGAGTAGGGGGCTAATAGGTATGGGTACAAAGATTAAAGGGCCTTCTGAAATCTAGAGAATGTCCAGCCAGAGTGAGTTCCAGCCACCTGCACTTCTCTGTCCCCCACCTCTAGCCAAGGTCAGTTCCCTGCAGGTAAGGCAGGCCCTGTATAGAGGTGTGCTCTAGAGATTGAGTGGTGGTTTTGGTAGACAGGATTTTCCCCCATTCACACTCTCCCTCTCCAGCAACTTTCTCTGGTCCTGTTTCCTTACCCAAGTTGTACCAGACATCCATTTCGCCACTTAGTGTCCGAACCTCGATGATAGTTTGGCCGAGGAAATCATCAGACTCTCGCTTTAGCCGCTGCTTTACTCTTGATTTGATGTCATCATCCTCATCCCACACACGTACCTTAATGCGGTCAGAAGAGTTGTGGCACTCACTACAAAAGAATTAGGCAAGCTCTGTTAGCGAAGGAACCAGCAGCCCCACTCCTATTATTTCCAATTCCATCCCAAAGCTCCATCAACTGCACTTGAGCCTCTGCAGAGGAAGAGGAGGAGTCAGAGAACAGTGGAAAGGGAGTTCCAAGTGAGTCAAGCTATCCCACCAAATGGCTCTTCATTCCTCAGCCTGGGCAGCTGTACATACATATCCAGTTCCTAGTGCCTTGGGACAAAAAAAGGGGAGGGGAAAAGAGCAATTAGGGAAAATTCTGATTTCCTGTGCAGCTAGCTCTATCAGCAACACCAAGAGGAAAACAGCTGGACAGATATCACAGAGCCCTAGGAAGCAACTGCTAGCTCCCTCCCCAGAGTCGGTACAAGTGCTAATGTTCATGGCATATCCATCTGGTCGTATCTGCTTAGCTTTCGATTCAGCTCCCTCATCTACCCAAGTACACGCTGGGAACTTCTGTCATTCTTTACTTCCATGTCAAGTGTCATTTCCTCTATGGTGTTTGCTTTAGAGGAGGGAGTTTTCCCAGGTCCCCTCCTCATGCTCTCCTTCCGCAGCAGTTGCTTTCTGGTCTTGCTGCCTCACCCAAACGTTGTACTCAACAGAATTTACTGCTCCTTTCCCTGTGTTTCATAATATCTTTGCACATTCCATTAAAATATTACAGTATAACTACTCGTCTATAAGATAATAGATCAACAATGAGTTTCTTGAGGCTAAGGATTGGCTTACACATTTTTAGATACACAATATCATGTACAGTGTCTTACACAAAACAGGGCCTTAATGAATGGTTTATTAAATGGATAAAAGTGGGCAAAATTAACTACAGAGCCAATTCATTTAGAATGAATCATAAAAAGGATTCAAGCAGGAACCACTCAGATTGTCAAAAAAACAGGTGCTCCCCCTAATAACTGTTGCTTCTGGACTGGAAACTTATTTTACCAGCCCCACTTCCTTTCCGCATGAGTTCTCCAAGGAGCCAAGAGAAGGAGCCAGCCTACTTAGCTGATTCAGACTCAAAGTCCCAGTCCTAGGCCTTAAGGGTGACAAAGCATCTGGATTCTCCAGACATTAGTCCAAGTGCTAGGCTAGAGTTTGCCATTTTTCAACAACCATCCCTTACTATTTTATGAAATAGTCTGTAAGGACGTGAGATAATGGAAAAAGGAGTGGAGGTGGAAGTTGAGGAAGAAAGAAAAGCAGAGCCCTTTAAAGGAAATGGAAACTTCTCCAGACCCCAGATTTCTATCTTTGAGTCAGAATTACCCAGGTGTAGGACAAGGACATTCCTTCCCCACTCCCCAGAAGAGCCTAACCCTTCCTAGGCAGGATGGCAGGTACACAATAAGGTGGTCAGTCCCTAGTTCTGTCACTGAGCAGGAGTAAAATCTTTACAGCACTAGAAAAAGCAGTATGGAATGCCCAGGGGCCCCCTGAATAGCACTAGTTATAACAGGGACTAGGCAAAGTAACCCTGATCCAATAGTCCATGAGAAGAAACCCAGAGAAAGAATGGCTGCTGCTCAATTGAAGCATGTGAGAAACGGGTTTTCTCCAGTGCCTCTGGCCCATCCCTCTTAGAGTCTAAGCCCAGAATAACAGAATTTAATGCAGCTCCCAAAATACACACAGTCCCAGGTAAGACAAAGCTCTTTGCGACTTACAAATGGAACTTCTCCTCCCAAACAGGATTCAGGTTCCCAAAAATCGTCTTGGTACGCTTCTTGGTTTTGCCTACTTGCACAGTCACATAAGGGTCACTGGATCCTGTCTTGTCCTTGGCTTGTAGGCCCTGGGCACAAACCACTGCAACCCAAATACATAGAGGAGGAGGCTTCAGAGTACGCTCCAGAAGTCAGAAGTTCTCCATAGCATGACTCATATGTTCTCCATCTCAGAGCACCCTCCATCTGCTCCTTGCAGAGGAACTCTAATTTTCTTACTCTTCCACATTTATCCTTAGTCCTGGGCCACCGGCCTTTCCCTCAAGGTCTAGCCCAAGAATCACACCACCCCACCAGAGCCCTAATAGACCAGTTACCCCTACACTGGTCCTTACTGCCTCTGATACATGCGCACTTCAGCCACACCCACCCAGTTAGTAAACCACTGGTTAACTATTTCCTGATTTCCTACCATCCTCTTTCCCCCACCCCCAGCTCCTGAATATCAGACTGTTACCCAAGTCTATAATATCAGAGTGTTACCAAATCCTTCTGTGATCATTCACATTGTTCGCAAGTGCTAGTCTTGCCTCTCCCAGTACCCCCTGGCACCACGGTCTAGGAGACAAGGAGTGATGAGGCCCTCCCTCTTCCCCTCAGTTCTGTCTTCTTTCTCCCCAGCCCCCTGCTCCCTCACACTCAGGATGCTTCCTCCCCAGGCTCCTTCTCACAGCCTAGGCCAAGTTCTTGTCCCCTCAAACTTTGACATGCTCACCAGTGATGGTAATCTTGGCTGACCATTTGGAGGTGCCATCCAGCACACTCTGCTTCACTGTTTTCATCTGCTGCACATGGGCAACTTTGCTCACGGTGAAGACATCCCGGATAACTTCAAAGATCTCCGGCTTATTCCGCTCTCGGATCTTCATGCGGTCCTTCATGGCCATGATAATGTTCTGGGTCCGGTCCTCAGCTCCATGTTTAGAGCTCTTTTCTGCAGCTCCTGAAGGATGGCCAAAGACAGAAAGTAGGGTAACCAACAGGCTACCTACCAGAGGGTCAGGTTGGGGACTGGGGCCTGGGAGAGGGCACTGAGCAGTGGAAGAAGCTTAGGAAGACTGGGATATCTTTGGGAAAAGCTAATCACTATGGGGCCTGCTGGAGTTCAATGTCTGGCAAGTGGAGTTCAAACACAACTCAATGGGCACCAAAAACTTGGTAATTGCTATGGGTATTATACTATTCTACTTAGATATATGTTGAATTTTCCCATCAAAAAAGAAACAAACAAAAAATGTAGCTCAGTCTGCAGTTCGCTTTGTCTTTCTTCCATCCAGATGGTGTCTGAGAGATATCCTTCAAGTCTAAGGCCAAAATATTCCCGATGGGTATCTCAGTTATCAGTGAGGGGTGGTGGGTGGGCATGACAACTCCACCAATCTCATCCAACTTCCAAGCCATGATACAGATCCCAGAATTTGTCACGGTACACAGTTGGGTTCTGCCCCATGGCTCCAGTGCCTTTAATCTCAGAAAATAGTGTGGTATGGTGAGAAAGATATGGCTTTTGGTTTCAGACAGAATTGGGTTCAAATCCTGACTCCACCATTTCTAGCTGGGTAAACCAGTTACTTCTAAGAGAAGAAAATGGCACTCATCTCTCAGAGTTGAAAAAAGCACTATATTAGCATATATAAAGCATCTAGCCCAGTGCCTGGTACCTAGCAGTTACTCAGTAAATGGTCACTATTATTGTTACCACTATCATCATCATTATCCTGGCAAGGGCCATCCTCACCAGCTGTAACCCCAACCAGTTCATTTCAGAGGCCCACAGCCTTTTCCTGCTGCCCTAAGGATTAAGGCAGAGAACAGACTCCTCTGGTGATTTCACCTACCAAGTTTCTCAGGAATGGGCCCATCTTTCCTTTACTGGTCTTGTGGACTGCTTCTTACCTCTCTCTAGTCTCCAAAGGCTTAGGCCTTTACTACAAAACCTGGACCAAAAAATAAAGGCCAACATCTGTATCCTAACCCTGGGAGGATGGCAAGCAATTTTTCTGTCCAGGCAGGCCCACAGAAGGGCATTTCATTCTACTCTGTGCTTCACAGAGCCTTAGGCAGAGAATATTTTCTGATAAATGAAAAATGACCTGAGCTGCATCCTACTCTTACCATTTAGCATATCTCACGCAATGTGACTTTTTCCTTGGACTGGGACTTCTGAAATGCCCTTGAGGAGAAAATTAACACCCCTGCTACAGAGAGCATTTCAGAAGTTTCTAGCAAGCAGCCTATGCAGCCAGCCCGGCTGCTAGTTCTCAGCAATTAAAGCAAGGGCCTGCTGGCACCTGTGCTTCTCGGTCCCTCATGATGGGTTTGGGCAAAGTCATCACAGGCATTTGGCTTCAGGATGTCTTCTCAGAGCCCCATCTCTTCCACTGACTTTGTTTTACTTGTCTCTTCATGTCCACTGTCGCCATGTCGGTGGCACAAATCTAGGGCTCTTCAAAGGACATTTTAAGTGAACAATTCCTCGAGGCCTCTCCCTGGGCCCCTTTTATGTCACAGTGTTTTTCCTTGGGATAATGAAGTGCTAGCGAGTCTAAAGGTGACCTTCCTTTCTCCTACACAATCCTTGAAGCTTTCATTGCTATGGCTTGGCTCTGAGTAACACCTGGGAGAACTGGAAGGGTGAGAAAATACTTTCCCACATCCCCCACCCCTGTTCCTCCTGGGGTCCATCCACAGTGATGCAAGCCCAGAAGGAGCAGAGCAAAGAGACAAGAATTTGGAGTGCTACCACCTCCTTTAACAGAAACTTGTTACTCTTCCTGCTTCTACACTCCCCACTCTGTGATGGCAGCATAAATCACGTATTTAGTGAGGGCCTTGGGAGCCTGGTACATTCTTCTCCAGGACCTCTGCCTGATCTATTTGAAACTGTTCCTGGCACTGTTGTCTAAAAGCTGCATCTACAAGCAAGGAATAAATGCTGCCTTCCCTGGGTCCTAGGGTCTAGACCTCAGGAGGTTCCTCTGTGAGGCCTGGAACCTCACAGAACTCTCTCTCTTCTCATTAGTTTCGATCCTCAATTACACATGCTCTAGTTATTTCGGCAACACTGTGGTGTGTATACTACTTAAGCACAGCCTCTGGGATCATCTGAATCCTGGAAGAGATTCTAGTTCCACCATAGGGTCACAGAAAACTCAAAGAATTTTTCCTAAAGGTGCTTAAGAGAGTGCTGTAAGACCTGTTATTTAGAAAAGCAATGCCCCTGGACTCAGGACCCTACGTTCTCTGAAAAGGAAAGAACTTCAGAATCAGGTAGACTAGAGAAATGACAGTGCAGCCATCCTAGCTCTTTGCTGCTACAGTATTTTGGAGAGGCCCTGCTGCCCCTGCTCTCCACCCCTCAGCCCGCAGGGACACTCACGCTGCAGGCAGTCAGCATTGAGCAGGTCCTGGCACTTCTCATGGCACTTGACTCCACACTCGCTGCAGCGCATGCCCTGCCGGGCGATGCCCCAGAGCAGGCCTTCACACTCATAGCAGTAGGTCGGAGTAGTGGCTGTCCAGACCTCAAAGTTGTGAGGTGTAGTACACGAGATGGGGTAGATTAAGGCTTGCAGGGTTTTCTTATACACATGGGATTTCTGAAAGACATACACCCCATCACCCACCAGCAACTTTATGTCTCTGTGGGGAGATACCAGAACTGAAACCCTTGCAGGGGAATCAAGATCCTGGTTTCTCCTCTGGTAATGGAGAAAGTGCTCTATCCTGGCCCCACCCACAGCCCAGCATGGCAGAAACAAGCCCCCAACATTGTGTTCCTGGTCGTCCAAGGTAAGTCTGACCTGAAAGCCGGGTCTGAGTCTTATCCCAGCAGTCAAGCTTTCTAGGGAAACCAAGGGTACTAGGCCCACCATAAAGTTCACTAGGCCACCTGAGTTCAGTGGTCATATACTTCAACATAAGACTGCGGCTTATCCCTGATCTGAACCCTTGCCTCTCCCAGTGTGAAACTGAGACCCAATGCTATCTATCTGTTTCATTAATGACATGTGACCAACACTCTTGAATTCCCAATTAGTACGGCTACAGAGATGATCGCCAGTCTCTAGGCCAGCAGACTCATGAAAGACCATGGGTCACTTACCAGCTCTTCATCCTTGAGAGAGGTGCGTGTAGCCATTGCAGAAGTAATCCCTGCCTTCCGGGACTGGACCAGTGACTGTGAGAGAAGACCTGCTGTCAGCCCTGGCTATTGTCAAGGGCTGGCAAAGTCCTCGGAAGGAGATTCAGTGACCAAAGAAACTTGCCTATAACTTACTACCTTCTATTTTTACCATCATTCACAGGGACTGCCCATGGGTAATAGGTAACAAGCATCCCAGGTTAAGATCCATAACCCAAAGCCTTCAGGGGACTATTCTAACAATGTTAGAACAGCACTTCTCTCAGGGTACCTATCACCCAAAGAGTTTCTCTTTCTTTCATATTTTTAGGTATTCTCCCCCTTGTTTACAGGAAAACAAAGGAAAATAAAACTTTAGAATTATAGTAGAAAATAGGTCATTAAGAATAGAATAAACACACAATTCTGTCAGAGTCAGATTCAAGAACCATCCCTAAGAACAATTCCATGTTATTCTCTAACCCCTGGTAGTACCACCCCATGCCTACACAATCCCAGGTGGCTGTAGAGGCCAACAGCCCAGATGAGCAGGGCACTCGGTAAGCGAAAGGGGCAATGTAGCCTCAGCCAAATCAAGCAGGGGAGGAGGTTAAGTCTGAGAGCTAGGGCTGCCCTGTTAGTCAGGCTCTTGTGTAAAAGGGCCCCTCGTATACGTATCTGCCAAGTACAAGCCTTAGGGGCAGGCCCTGGAGAGGCACATGGTTTCCCTAAGGCAGTGGACGTTGAGCAGACAGAAGTTATAATATCAGCCTAAGCTGGAGGAATAGTTGGAAGGGGCCCAGGTGGCTTGAGATGTGGGCTCTTATATAGGATGATAAGGGACTCTGGAGACACTTACCATAGCCTGTGCGGAGGAGAGCAGAGAAAGGAACAACATTATGTTAAATCCCCCCCAAGGGCATGAAAAAACTTTCAGAGGCAACTGAGAGGTTCTTCCCTATAGTCCAATGTAGGGAACACATCCCAACACCCTCTGCCTCTATCCACTGAAAACTGTCTTCAACCCAGACAGCTGGCCAGGGCCAAAGGCCTAGAGTTTCTACTCTAAGAAGAGTTATGTCATAAAGTGAAATATAGGCATGGTTAAAAGACCAGAGGAGGGGACACAAGAAATGAATAAGACACTGCTATCCAATCAGTTAAGCAAAAAGGAGATAGAGAGTAAGAGGAAGTAGAGGAAGAGAAAAAGGAGGAAGAAAAGAAAGAGGAGATGGGAGACAATGAAAGAAGGTCATAAAGAAGAGATGACATCATGATTTATCTTCATCCAACAAGCTTGATGAAGAGTTGGTAGAAGAAGAGGTGCATTAAAAAGGAGGAAAAAGAGAAAGGAGAAGATTCACAAATAGTAGGAAAGAAAGAAATGATTAAGAAAAAAGGGCAGACGATAGTTCCATTCAACCAACTAAGGAGGGAGAAACTGGTGGGAAAAAAGAGAGCAGAGAATGGAGGAGAAATGGGAAGAGGGGTAGATAGAAAAAACAGGGTAGACAGAATAGAGATAAAAAAATAAGAAAACAGGAGTAGAAAATGGTAATAAGAAAAAGGATTCCAGTCTTACCGAACACCTAGCTTTACAGCTCTGGAACTCTGGGACAGCCTGAGCCCCACTCCACCCCTACTTCCCACTAGGCTATGGAAAATTCCCTGAGCTGACCCTGCCTCTGGAAGTATGACCCAAAATGGGAGCTTCTGGGGGTCAGCCCAGTAGCATAGTGGTTAAGTTCGCATGCTCTGCTTCAGTGGCCCAGGGTTCGCAGGTTTGGATCCCAGGTACAGATCTAGCACCACTCATCAAGCCACTCTCTGGAGGCATCCCACATAAAACAGAGGAAGACTGGCAGGGCGGGGGGAGCTTCTGGTCACCTGGAGATCCTGAGATCAGCTTTAATTCCTAAGCCTATTTCATATTTCAATTCAATTCCAGAAATTTTTATCATTATCTCTCTTTGCACCAGATACTGAGTTAAGGACTAGGGGCACAGAGATATTCTAGAAAGCCTACGTCTTGAGAGGAGAGTGTCACCTGAGTGCTCAGCTTTGAGGGTGCGAGCTATAACATTTCAGGTAGGAGCCTGAGCTAATAAAGAACCTGGGTCTCTGATGAGGAAGAGAGGTAGAACAAGGTCCCACTAAAGCCATTATTAAGTCTCAGCAAGGCTTTAAATGATTGATCTTCAGACCAATACTTATCACACTAAATAGACCACTACCAGTCCTGATAGCTTGCCAAGGCCCAGTGGGGGATATCCCAGGGCTACAGCCTAAGCCTGCACTACAGTCTTACTCACCAAATCACTGACAAGTGGCAGTGGCTTCTTTCTGCGTAGATCTGGCATGCTGTCAATGCCATAAAGCCCTCCAGCTGGCCTGAGGAGAGAAGAAAATATGACAGGACCTTCAGTCCTGCCTTGAGTTACTGGCAGGTTCAGTATTCTATTCTCCTTGCTCACCTTCTCCCCAAGAGGAAGATGAACTGACCTCTACCACGTGCCTTTGAGAGAGGTAAGGAAGACAGAAAGTGAGGGAAATAAAGCCATGGGATGATGAGCAATGGCATCTGCTCTCAGAGTGCCCCTCAGTATCTCCTTCTACGGTTTTAGCCAAGGACTGAGAGCTCTGTTATCCCACAGTAACAGTTCAAGGCACCCATTTATTTGAAAGTCCTTGTGTTCCATAAGGCAAGGTAGGAACTGGTGGTTAAGAGGGCTTTTCCTCACACTCAGGCCAAAGACACTGCTCCCCAAAGTTAAGTCTTTCCCAGCCTGAGCTGGAACAGAGACCACAGGGATGGCTGTACAGAAGAGCTGCTGCCTAGGTGAGCAAGAATGCCAAACAATGACATGCTAACAGACTTTCTCCATCTGGAGTAAAAGAGTCACCAGTCCTGTCTATCCAAGCCTCCTGGAGCAAAAGGGTCTCCATGGAAAGAGGTGCCCACATAATCAAGTGGAGGCAGAGGAGATGGGATGAGAGACTCACAAAAGACCATTTAGGAGAGAAAAAGACCATTTAGGAAAGAAACAGTAAAAGGGCTCAGAGTCTGGCCTAGTCCTATGGACAAATCAATTAAGAATCAGGAAAAAATTATAGCTGGAGCAACTGGAGGTTTCTAAAACTTTTATATCTTTTCTATGCTTATTAATTTTGTTGTTCTTTGCCTTTCTGCCACAACAATATGCAACAAAAATAGAGAGACTGTCCCAAAAGGAACACCATTCTCATTTTGAGATATCTGCATTTTATCCCCAGCTCTTCTACTAACTCCCTACATGTCCTCCGCCACAATTCCTTCCTCTCTTTGGGTCTTGGTGTTGCTTCTATAAGGGAGGGGGACGAAGCACAAAAATCTCTCTGACCCTTTAGAAGCTGTCATTCTGAGCCTCAATGAAAAGAACTCATCTACTTGGTTTCAATAAGAGCAATGAGGTGCGGAAGCTGAGGTGGCTGGGTTGTACACCACAACCAGTCTGAAAGAGAAATGTAGCAGAAGAATAAGCAGGTACTGCCAACTACACAGCAAAGAATGGAGTCACAAATTGAGCCAAGGCCAGGAGTTGGAACAGGCAACCTGATACATTGATTTCTAGTAAACTTGCTTCCTGAGCACAGGCAGTAAACTGTGTTTTCAAAGAGACTACCACACCTAGGGGAGTTCTAACCTTGTGACAGTTTCCATGGACTATGCTGAAGGAAAGGAAAGACGACAACAGGGAGGCATTTAGAAAATCACTGCTTGGCTCCATTTAAAAATAGCTTGGATATCTTCAATTGGCATGTATATATGTTACAATTTTAGAAGGAAAAAGCTAAAGCCCTGAAGAAGGGCTGTTGAAGCAGCAACTAGTGCCGCAAATTTGTAGCTAACTCTAAAAACTGTAATATGTACCACTTACACCAAGAAGTTTCTTTGCAATATAAATAAGCTTTCGACCAAAGAGGAATGGGCAGCTCATTCACATGATTAACTCTTGATTTAAAAAAGACAAACTACAAGGAAAAGAAGCACATAAAAATGTAATAGGTGGGGGCCGGCCCGGTGGGCAGCAGTTAAGTTCAGACGTTCTGCTTTGGCGGCCCGGGGTTCACCGGTTCAGATACCAGGTGCGGACATGGCACCGCTTGGCAAGCCATGCTGTGGTAGGCATCCCACGTATAAAGTAGAGGAAGATGGGCACGGATGTTAGCTCAGGGCCAGTCTTCCTCAGCAAAAAGAGGAGGATGGCAGCAGATGTTAGCTCAGGGCTAATCTTCCTCAGAAAAAAAAAAATGCAGTAAATAACTTTATGATCTGATCTTTTTTCTTCTCTGGTCATGAGGGAGAGAAGGCCGTCCCTGAGAATTTTGACATCAGAAGGCTTTTGTGGGACAAGAGAGAAGGAAAATCCTGAGAAACAGCTTGCAGTGTATGGAGTGGCGGGGAGGCGGTGAACAGACATGGGGGACGGGATGGGACACTTAAACTTTCTCTCTTAATAACAGTCAGTCAGTTACAGGCAGCAGTTGAGCAGCTTAAAACGACTCTCTGGTGCAATCACATGGGTCTGAAACCCCCAGAAAAGAAATATAGACAGAACACACAGAGCTCATAAGGGATGCTACTTATGTCTTCAGTGGAATGGAATAAGGAGGCGACTCACAACAGCTGAAGCAGGAAGGAGCCCAGAGAGTAATCTAACCAGCTGCACTATCAACAATGGAATAAAAAGAAACTGTCTCCAAATGCAGATGCTTTTCTAGCTTCATCTTTCTTCTACCTAAAGAGTGCATTACCGCTATAATGCAATGGATCAGAATTTCCAGAAGCAAGGATGAGGGAGCCCCAAAGCTCCCTCCCCTGCTCCAGAGGAACCACTCTGCAAAGCTCTCTCTTCTGCCTCTGAGGAATCAGTCTGCAGAGTTCTCTCCTCTGCCCTCAGAGAACCAACCAATCTCTACAGTAGAACCTCCTCCTTCCCCAGGATCCACCTCATGGAGCTGCTTCTCCTGCTTCCCATGGGGAAAGCTAAAAGAAGCACGAGAGACTATAAAATCCACAGAAACCCTGCAGGGAATCACTTACCCTTCTGGGAGCCACTGGGGTAAAGAAGAGTCACCATCATCTGGAATCTTTAAAAAGAGATAGAAAAAAGTTAGACCCAGGGCAAGATGGGAGACTGCCATCTTTCTTTGGTCAGGCAGTGAGCAGTAAAGTAGGAAGCTCAAAGCACTGCAGGCACATATACCAGGTGGTGACACAGCCAGCCTGATGTCTAAGCCAATACCCTGATCAGGCAGGGCAACAAGCAGGCTGCTGAAATGAGCAGTATGGTACTTTGTCTCCCTTCTCCCCAGTGAATAGGAAGGATATAAAGCCAAGCTCACCGAGATCCCAGGGCTAAAGTCCACTGGGAGTGTGAGAGCTGCCAGAACTTACATCCCCCTCACACAACCTCTGGTGTATAGAAGCTACTAAAGCAAAAAGACAACTTCCCATCAAGTCTGATCTTCTTGCAGCTCTACTCCTAAGTTCCTAAGTTCCCCTGGCCGCCCCAGAGCCAGACCTGGTTTTTCTGGATTCCCATCTCATCTTGTGATTTGACTTTTCAAGTCGTAACTCACTGACACTGAGTACATTCTACATTTGATAAGCTCTATATAACAAGAGAACCCAGGGCAGACATTTGGTATCACTCTCGGGAATTTTATGAGCTCTATAATGAGAAGGTTAAAATTGAGGCACCAAATAATTCAAGGAAGGAACAGTTTGAAAAGACTTTTAAAACGTTTCTGCACAAAAAAACCACAAAGTAAATCCTTCAAGTAGTGTACAGAGAGAGCTCCAAAGCTGTGAGGGCTCTCCAGAGAACAAACGGTAGATGCTGTTTAGGCTCAACAGACCTAGTGCTGGCAGGTCTGGAGGTTCCTGCCCCTCCTTGTTCCCCTCCACCCCGAACAGCTTCCCTGCCTCCTTAAGATCTGGGCTCCAGCTAATTATCCTGGAGTAAATGAGCTCCAGAACAAGGAGGCAGAAGTAAGCTCTTTCGCTTTGGACAGGAGGTGAAGTTTTGGGAAAGCTAAAAATGGGAGAAGTTATAGACAGAATGATGCAAGACAGAGTAGAAAAGGGAGAAGTAGGACAGGCCAATGGATGACGTAAAAGTGGGTAAGAATTACCAGGGGTTAGTAGTAGGCTCAAGATGGACTCTGGATTTAAGACCCTTCTCAGGTTGTCTGGGCTCTAATCAAGCCTATCTGCCTACTGCCAAAAGCCCTTCATGACTCCATTTCACCTCACCTGCCTCCTGCCCTAATTTTGTGGGGATGATACTGGTAAAAGGAGGGTCAGGCCCAAAAGGCAGCTGGAAGTGGTTAAAGCACGTCTCCTAAGGTTGTTTGTGAGGGGTAGCCCATCCCTAACTCCCCAAATTCTACCAACCAAAACTTCTCTTTCCTTTGGAAAGAGTCACTGTACTGAGTAGATTATGTCCTACTTAGAATTAGATGTTTGCCAAAACCACTGGGCTTAAGGAAACAAAGTCACAAAACGTCTCTGGGAGCCACGGTGCACAGGCTCAGATCATACACATTTCCAGTGTGCAGAGGGGACAATGGGTCTGCAGACCCAGCATAGAGCATGCATACACAGGGCTCTGAAGGAATGCTGGGGGAGTGAGAGGAGGTCTAGAGAAAGTACCTACAGCAGGGACATTCAGACACAACTTGTGCCTGAGGGAAACATAAGGTGAGCATGGATCCTGCACACCCCCATTTGGAGGAGGATTCAGTGTTCACCAGGGCCCAAATCACAGGCAAAGCAAACCCTCACAGTCTTCAGGAACCAGTGCTTGCAGGCACACAGCATTAGTATACTATGCATTCACATGGCATGGGGGAACCATATCACAGGTCTACAGAAGCTTGTGCTCAGAGAGAGGCCAGAAAGCCTGCTCAGAAGCACAAAGCACATGCACACTTAGGGCCCCAGGCAAGAGAAACAAAATGCCTGCAGCAATTCCTGTTCTCATATACAAAGTGTGTATGCATGCTGGGCTCAGCAAGAGTTTACAGCATATACCAGTCTGCAGCAACAAACAGAAAAGGGATAAACACTGTGCAAAGTAGAAGAGGAGGGCAATCAGTGTCTGGGGGAATCAAACAGAGTACAAGTATAAGCACACACATGCTACACTGAATGTGCACCATGCCGGCACACGCATTCTCACACCATGCTCCAGGGTGTCTGCAGGAGCAAACACAAGCATGGAGCATGCACACAAACTGCTTTCAGGAACAACTGAAATGAGTGCATGAGCCAAAAGCTCAGAGGCACAGATAATGCGTCCGCGTGCGTGCACACAGACACACACCATGCTCAACAGGGAGGGGTAGAAAACAGACAATGAAAAAGACCCAAAGGCCAGAGGCACAACCTGAAGGGCTCCTCGCTTTCCTTCTGCAATGAGAGAAAGAGCAGAAAAAAAGGGCAGAGAGGTTAGTAGATTCAGTCCTACAAGGGGAACTCAAAGAAAATGCCAGCTAAACCTCAAGGGACACGGAGGAGGAGAAAGCCTCTGAACAACTGGGCAGTTCACAGACCCGGCTCCCAGAATCCTCACCTCCTAGATTTGGTGACGCCTGCTTTTTAACTTAGAAATCTCAGGTGTGGCTGCTCAAACCAAAGGGCAAAGTCCACTGGGGGATTCCCGTCACTCTTTATCCCTTTCCAAAGTGGCCTGCATGCAGAGTCAGGGCCACAAGACTAGCTTTGTTACCAAGGGCCACTCCAATAGGCTATCCAAGCTGGCTGAGCAGAGAGTGAGTTCCTTCCTTAGAAGCCAAATGAGCTCCCTCCAGATCTGGGATAAGTCTTCAAATCCCAAAAGCCTGGTGGCTGAGCCCTTTTCATTTTGTAACATAGGCTTGGCCATGTGTTTGCCTAGCAAGCACTGGCTTGCTTCCCAGAGCCTAAATTAAGTTAGGCCAGGTTAAGGCCTGGAGTTAAGGCCAGGACCAGGATGTACCAAGCGGCCACTGGCCAGCAGAAGTACCATGATCTAGAAGAGAAAACCCTGACTGCAGTCCTACGCCTGATTATCTATCAAATCAGAACAATACCCCAAAGGAAAGCCAACACTTCCAGAAAGACCCAAGCAAGCCACAGCAGAGGAAGAATAAAGTCCCAAGATTACAACTTTCCTATTTGTCAGAGACTACACTGTGTTCCAGGCCACACATGGATAGGCCCACAGGCTTCCTTCTCTAAGGAAAGTCCATCGACATGGGCCCATCAGCTCCCCTCCACTTTCTTTTCCTTGCCTTTTAAAGATCCAGTGATATTACATAACAAGTAGAAAAGAGAATCATAGAAACTAATCATAAATTCCCAATTTTTCAAGATATTTCTGATGACCTAATTTTTCAAGCTATTTCTTTACTTCACCTGACAGAAGAATGAACTCAGGAACAGGAATCCTCCAAAACAGTGCAGCTACAGGAAGGTGAGTGAGATGAAAAAGACACCTCCTGGAATGGGAATATAGCTCTTCTACATCTATCCCTCACCTCCCCTAGGGCACTCTGTTCCATTTGAAAAGGAAAATTAGGCAAGGAAGACTTTAAGTGACCTGTGACTCAAATTAGACAGGTTTCACTCCTCCACTATCTTAAATACATTGTACACATCATATCAAAATTGCTTTGAATGTGTCCTTCTGTTCTTCCAGAAGTCCCCATACTGCCTAAAGAATAAAACCCAATCTGTTGACAAGGCTGTCAAGGCTTTCTGTGATCTAGCCTCTCGTATCTCATGAAACTTTCTGCTGTCCTCTCAAAAGCAGAATGAGTGCCTCTCCACCACATGCCTATGGCACTCACACATCTATGTGTGCACTTCTACGATGGTGTGTTGCCAGTATCGTCTCACTGTAATTGTCTGTATAAACGTCTCCCTTTACACACTGTGAACTTCTTGAGAGCAAGAAGTACATATACACTATTTAACCTTTGTAGCCTGAGCCTTAGCACATCTCCTAGTATTGGTATGTAGTAAAAGGTAGGTCTGTCTTAGTCAACAGCTTATACCATTTTCCAGACCCCAAGGCCACTATATTGGCTCTTCAGTTTGTCCCACCTGTTGGACAAACATCAAAAAACCTTTTCTTGATGCTCATCATCACTGATCATCAGGGAAATACAAATCAAAACTACACTAAGATATCACCTCACACCCATTAGAATGGCTAAAATAACCAAAACAAAAAATACCAAATGTTGGAGAGGTGGTGGAGAAAAAGGAACCCTCATACACTGTTGGTGGGAATGCAAACTGGTGCAGCCACTATGGAAAACAGAATGGAGATTTCTCAAAAAATTAAAAATACAAATACCATATGACCCAGCCATCCCACTACTGGGTATCTATCCAAAGAACTTTAAATTAGCAATTCAAAAGACCCATGCACCCCTATGTTCATTGCAGCATTATTTACAAAAGCCAAGACATGGAAGCAACCTAAGTGTCCATCAACGAATGACTGAATAAAGAAGATATGGTATATATACACAATGGAATACTACTCAGCCATAAAAAAGGATAAAATCATCCCATTCACAACAACATGGAGGGACCTTGAGGGTATTATTTAAGTGAAATAAGCCAGATAGAGAAAGACAACCTCTGTATGACTCCACTCATATGTGGAAATTAAACACGTGGACAAAGAGAACAGATTAGTTGTTACCAGGAGAAAAGGGGGGGGAGGATGGTGACAAAGGGTGAAGTGGTGCACCTACAAAACAACTGACAAATATTAATGTACAATTGAAATTTCACAGGGTTGTAAACTATCATAATCTCAATAAAAAGTAAAAAAAAAACCAAAAACCTTTTCTTGTAAGAATCAAACTTTTTGTGCTTCCTAATTTCCTAAAATGCCTTAGGATTTTTCCACTCAGATTTAGTTTTCAGTTTAAGTGATATATATGTCGGTAGAATACCTGCTTTGCAGAAAAATCAGACCCCTAAGAATGATCTCACTCTTCCAAATACTCCATTTTATGAGGAAGTGACATTCTTCTTCGCTGTTAAAACAATCTTAACTCCATGGTATTTGGGAGTCAAAGACTTGGGGTGTTCACTTTATCCGGGCCTGCATCTCCTATCTGTAAAAAGTGGCTAAGAACAGCTACCTCCCAGGGTTACTGCGAGGATTTCTTCAACAAATACTTATTGTTGTGCATACTAGGTACTGTTCTCCATGCTGGTGATGCAGCAGGGAATGAAACAAACTCCCTGATCTGGAGAAGCTTCTATTCCAGTGCGAGGAGCTAACAGTTGATGATGATGAACATGATGCCAGTAGCTAACATTAAGCAAACACTTTATGTATCTGGAATTTTATTTGAGTAAGCTCATTTATTTCTCAACTTTGCTGGGTAAATACTGTTATTATCTCCATTTTTTTATTGACTAAACTGAAGATCAGAGAAGTGAAGAAATTTGCCTAAAGTCTCAGCAAGTGGCAAAGCCAAAATTCACAACCGGCATCCTGGTTCCAGTATCTGGAACTATATATACTACATCACGTGTGATAGGGACTCTACGGAAAAATTCAGGTAAGGGGAAAAGATAATGTTTCCTGTGGTGATGTTACAGTTGCTGTTAAAACTTTATAAAAGGTAGTAAGTGAGGCCTCATTGATAAAATGACATCAAAGTATAGACCTGAAGGAAATGAGTAAAGAAGCTATTCAGAGTTCTAGGAAAAAAGCATTCCAGTCAGAACATACAGCAAGTGCAAAGTCTGAGGGGAGAGCATAAGTGGTGTGGAGGAAGAGCAAGTTTGAGATCAGAGTACCAGTTCAAAAGGAGTGCTCCAGGCCATTATAAACACTTCGGCTCTCCCGCGGAGCGAGGCAGTGTATCGCTGGAAGACTGCGCAGAGAAGAGATGTGATCTGACTCGTTTATAAGGACTACTCTGATTGCTGTGGGGAGAAGAGACTGGAGAGGGACAAGGGCAGAAGCAAGGGAGACCAGTCAGACTACTGCAATCACCTAGACAGGAGAAAACAGAGGCTTAGAAAAGAATGATAGTGGTGGAGGCAGAGATAGTGGTAAGATTCAGGATATTTTCTAAAGGTAGAGCAGGAGGAATTTACTAATTGACTGAATACAACTTGAGAGAGAAAAGGAGAAGTCAAGAACAGCTCTATGCATTTGGGCCTGAGAAGCTGCAAGCATAGAGATGCCAATTACTGGTGAGAAAGACTATAGGAAAAGCAGGGGGTTTGGCAGGGGCTTAGGGAGCAAGATCAGGAAAGTGGTTTTGGATATGTCAAATCTGAGATGTCTACTTACATCCAAATGGGGATGTTAAGTAGAAGTGGAGGCTGGTGTTTATGTAAGATTTCTGGGCTGGAGCTATATATCTGGGAATGCTTATGAAACTCATGAGATTGAAAGACATTACCTAGGAAGTGAGTATGAATAAAAACAAGTTAGGATTGAATCCTGGGATGCTAAAAGGTTGGGAAGATGAGGAAGGACCAGCAAAAATGACTGAGAAGGAATGGCCAATGATACTGGGGGAGAACCAAGACAAAGAGGTGTTATTGAAGCCAAGTGAAGACAGTGTTTCAAAAAGAAGGAATTGAAGCACAAGGATAAACTGAACATCAATGGAATAGAATTGGGAGTCAAGAAATAAACTCTCACATTTATAGTCAGTTGATTTTTGACAAGGGTGCTAAGACCATTCAATGGAGAAAGAATATTCTTGGGGCCGGCCCGGTGGCACAGTGGTTGAGTGCGCACATTCCACTTTGGCGGCCCAGGGTTCGCCGTTTCGGATCCCGGGTGTGGACATGGCACCGCTTGGCAAGCCATGCTGTGGTAGGCATCCCACATATAAAGTAGAGGAAGACGGACACGGATGTTAGCTCAGGGCCAGTCTTCCTCAGCAAAAAGAGGAGGATTGGCAGCAGATGTTAGCTCAGGGCTAATCTTCCTCAAAAAAAACACGAATATTCTTTTTCAGCAAATGGTGCTGGAATAACTAGATATCCACATGCACAAGAATGAAGCTGGACCCCTATCTCACACCACATACAAAAATTAACTCAAAATGGATCACAGACCTAAACGTCAGTTAGAAATGTCATTTAATTTAAATGTCATTTAGGGAAAAATCATAGGGGTAAATCTTTGTGGCCTTGAATTAGACAATGGTTTCTCAGTGATGAAACCGAAAGCACAATCAACACAACAAAAAATAGATACACTGAACTTCATCAAAATTTAAAACTTTTGCACTCTACTTCATGCCTGACAGCTATCACCAAAAAAACAGGAAGAAAACAAACAAAACAAGAAACAAAACAAACCAAAACAAAACAGGAAGTAACCAGTGTTGGCAAGGATGTAGAGAAACTGGAACCTTTGTACACTGTTGGTGGGAATGTAAAACGGTGCAGCCACTGCGGAAAACAATATGGCAATTCCTCAAAAAAATGAGAATTACCATATGATCCAGCAATTCCACTTGTGGGAACATACCCAAAAGAAATGAAAAGCGTAAGATATTTGTACACCCCTGTTCATAACAACATTATTCACAATAGCCAAAGGGTGGAAGAAACCCTAGTGTCCATTAATGGGTGAATGGATAAACAAAATGTGGTATATACATACAATGGAATACCATTCAGCCTTAAAACAGAGGGAAATTTTGACAAATACTTCGACTTGAATGAACCTTGAAGACATTATGCTAAGTAAAATAAGGCAGTCACAGAATAACAAATATTGTGTGATACCACTTATATGAGGTACCTAGAGCAGTTTAATTTATAGAGATAGAAAGTAGAATGGTGGTTGCCAGTGGCTGGGGAGAGGGGAGAATGGGGAGTTAGTTTAATGAATACAGTTTCTTTCTTTTTTTTTTTTTTGAGGAAGATTAGCCCTGAGCTAACTGCTGCCAATCCTCCTCTTTTTTCTGAGGAGGACTGGCCCTGAGCTAACATCCGTGCCCATCTTCTTCCACTTTATATGTGGGACGCCTACCACAGCATGGCTTGCCAAGCAGCGCCATATCCGCACCCGGGATCCAAACTGGTGAACCTCGGGCCGCCGAAGTGGAACATGCGCACTTAACCGCTGTGCCACTGGGCCAGCCCCTAAAATTTCAGGTGGGAGAAATGAAAAAATTCTGAAGATTAGATGGTAGTGATGGTTGTATAACAATGTGAATGAACTCAAAATGGTTAAAATGATAAATTTTATGTTGCGTATATTTTACCACAATAACAAATTTTTAAAGAATAAAATGTTTATGCTGCAGAAGACATCACCAAGAGAGTGAAAAGACAACCCACAGATTGGGGAAAAATATTTACAAATCATAATATATCTGATAAGGGACACATATCCAGAATACATAAAGAAAGAATTCCTACAACTCAACAACAAAAGGACAAATAACTCAATTTAAAAATAGGCAAAGGATTTGAATAGATATTTCCCCAAAGAAGATATAAAAATGGCTGATAAGCAGCAGAAAAGATACTCTACATTATTAGCCATTAGGGAAATGCAAATCAATAATACCACAATAAGATACCACTCACACCCACTAGGATGGCTATAATAAAAAAAACAGATATTAACAAGTGTTGGCAAGGATGTGGAGAAATTAGAACTCTCATATGTTGCTGGTGGGAACGTAAAATGGTGCAACCACATTGGAAAACTGTCTGGTAGTTTCTCAAAAACGTTAAACACAGAGTTACCATATGACCCAGCAATTCCAATTCTAGGTATACCACCCAAGAGAACTGAAAACATGTCTGCACAAAAACTTGTACACGAATGTTCATAGCAATGTTATTCACAAGCCAAAAAGTGGTTTAAAAAAACCCCAAATGTCCAATAATTGACAGATAAACAAAATGTGGAATATCCATATAATGGAGTATCATTCAGCAATAAAAAGAAATGAAGAAGTGATAAAAGTTACAATATGGGTGAATCTTGAAAACATTATGCTAAGTGGAAGAAGCCAGTCACAGAGGCCACATATTATATGAATCTAATTATATGCAATGAGCAGAATAGGAAAATCTATAGAAACAGAAAGTAGATTAGTGGTTGCCAGAGGCTGGGGGCAGAGGGGACTGCAGAGTGACCACTAATAGATAAGGGGTTTCTTTTTGGGGTGATGGAAATATTGTGGAATTGATGGTTACATAACTCTGTGAATATGGTAAAAACCACTCAGTTGTACATTTTTTAGGGGATTTTAAGGGTGAATTTTATGGTATGTAAATTATAACTCAATAAAGCTGTTATAATAAAAAGAAGGAAGTAATCAATTATGTCAAGTTGCTAACTGATTAAGAGGAAGACTAAAAATGGACCAAGAGTTTGGCAATATGGTGGTCATCTGAGGCCTTGACCCAAAGCTATCTTGGTGGAGTGGTAGAAATGAAAGAATTGAATTTTTACGTAATGCATGTGAGGGTACCTAAAACAGTGCCTTGTACATAACCCCCCACAAAAAGAAGGAAAAAGATGAAAAGTAACTCGAATTAATGGTAAGCTACTATTAGTAAGCTTCAGCCCTAAAATGTCCCAAGCAGAGCAGTGAAGAAAGCCGATTTCTCAAATGTCACGTGGTGGTAGCAGCCACTGATATACTTAATCAGTTTACCAGGTGAGGATGACTGCTCTTGTGGACTTTGTAACAAGAATTTGTTGGTGTGGGGCTGGCCTATGTGCTTACCTTGCTCTATTCCTCCTGCTCCATGGATGGTGCTGGAATGAGGCCCGGACCCAGCACAGAAGGGATGCTGCCACTCTACTGCTTGGCAGCCCCTCCACCATTCCCTCTGCAGCCCAGACCAGACTGGATCCTGGCTAGGACTCAGAACTTTGGCTTGCTTTCTTACTGGTGTTTCAGAAAACCTCCTCCTCCTCATTCTCACTGCTGCAGCCACCACCTGCTTACCGCAGGTACAATTTCCTGCATTGCCTAGCAGGATGTCAGCCCAGAAGGGGAACTCTGCAAGCTGAAGAGTTGGGCCCAAGGGTCCTGGGTGCTCACGCTAACATCAACTCCCACCAAGGTTTAAGGAGTTAGTAAGGAAGTACTACTTTGATATTTGCTGTTTCTATTGTTGCTGTAATGTAATAATTTCTAAATGTCCACCGAGAAGGAAAAAGGGCTGCAAAGTTAAGAGGAGAGAGAAATCCCTTACAGCTGAGGAATTATAGGTGGCTTCCTGGAGGAGCTGATGTTTTGGCCATATGTTGAAGAACTGAGTCAAGTTTGCTAGGCTTATGTGGTGAACACAGCACCTTAGGCTAGAAAGAAGCACGTGTACGTGAAGAGGCCAAGAATGGAAAGTATAAGGCAAATTTGCGAGGCAGTAAAGTTTCTTTTTGGGTGGAGTATAGTGGACAATGGGAGATAAGCCTGGAGATGTAAACCAGAGACCAGTTGTAGTGGCCTTGAATGCCAAGTGAAGGAATTTAGACTTTTTTTGATAAGCTATAAGGAGTAATTAGCTCTAGGGATATTTGGAAGGAGTGTGACATGATTTTAATTTTTCACTTTTTAAATTTAATTTTATGACTTGGTATTACATTCATGTTACTCAAATTCTAAAAAGTATAAAAGGCATATAGTGAAAATCTTCTCATCCCATTAGTTTTTCACCTAATACCTTTCCCCATAGGCAATCATGCATCAGTTTCTTAGGTATCTTTGTTAGATATTCTACACATACACAGACACTATGGGTTTGTGTGTGTATTCTTTCTCTCTCCTTTTTATACAGATGTACGCGTCTTACCCATACTGTTCTGCACCTTGTATTTTTCTTGTGTCAATATATCTTAGATATCCTTCCATTTCAGTAAAGAGCTACCTAATTCTTTTTATAGCTACATGGTATGTATTCCATTGTTCAAATGTGCTAGTAAATTATTTAACCAGTCTTTCTTAATGAACATTTAGATTGTTTTCAATCTTTGCTATTAAAAATAATACTTCAAAAATAGCCTTGAACATATGTCGCCTCCACACGTGAAAATATACCTGCAGGGTGTATTCCTGGAAGCGGTGTTGGCGCTCAAAGAGAATACATGATTCTGATCAATTTTGCCACTTGCCTTTCTTAGAGGTTATACTAATTTACACTCCCATCCCACCAGCAATGCACAGGCGCCTGTTCCCTCACACCTTTGCCAACACAATATGTTTCATAATTTTAATTTTGCCTTAGAAAGATTAATCAGGTTATATGCATAAGAGGACAACTCCATTCACATTTAAAACTGGATGAATATAGCATATGTTTGTGGATAGAGTGGGAGATGTAATTTTAAAACTACATATCTCCATGCTACCTAGAAAAAATTTCTCCCATTTCTTGTAGTCAAAAACCATTCCATTCTCCAGGTCTTACGTGAGCAGCTTTTAGATGGAGATGGAAGAAAGGGAATATGCTGTGTGGAGGGCAGAGTCAGGCTACTGGACAGGGCCAGCAATATAAGCAGTTCCTGGAGAGCTCCAAGTCGGAAATAAGGTTCCATGTTGTCAAGTCCAGTACTAAGAAGACAAGTTGGGGTAAGGGAAACTCCCACAGTGGCCTGTGAGCTGGAAAAGCCTCACCAGCTGCCAGGGAAATGGCAATCTTATCTCAGCAAGAATCCCATGGAGAATAATTTTAAAATGTAACATAGGATTACACCAACCCCTCTAGTGTCTGTGAGCAATATGCCTCATCCCCCATTCCTGCCTCCTATCCCACACCTACTTTACACTAGAATATCCTAAAAGTCCTGCAGCTGTAAATTACTTCTGCCCAGATGTTTCCCCCTCTTATATGAAAATGTACTTTCTAAACCTCCCCTCAATAGATTGGAAGCTCCCTAGGGACAGGAATTCCTTTCCTGTTGCTTTAGAATCCCCTTTCACTCCAATTCCCACAGGACTAGCTTAAAATCTGTACAGTCATGTACCACATGATGACGTTTCAAAGATGGACCACATACACGACAGTGGTCCCATAAGATTAGTACCACATAGCCTAGACGTTAGTAGGCTGTACCATTTAGGTCTGTGTACGTACACTATGATGTTCACGCAACGACGAAATTGCCTAACAATGCATTTCTCAGAACATGTCCCTGCTGTTAAGTGATGCATGACTGTATGCATGTAATTTGGACTGACTCAAGCTGTGCACCTCCCCATTGCCTTGTGAAATTCACCACCAAGCTGGGCCTCATGCTGGCCTGATGGAGGCCATACCCAGTCAGCTATGACCCCATTAAATAGAGACTCAGAATACCTGGGTACATGTCTTCTACTGAGAGATGGTTTGCCTTCTGTACTAGCTCATGCAAAAGTTTTCTCTGCCTCAGTCTTTTCTCTCTTAGAACATTTTTAAAATTGTAGATGCACTTGTTGAGGTAGATAGTCTCTGCACACACTTGCTCTAGGCTTAGTCTGCTCTGCTTGGGAGATTCAGGCCTGGAACAAGTTTCACTTCCCAGACATGGAGCCAGAGCAACACCTGGCAATGAATATGCAAGAGGCAGGTTGTTAGAAGCCAGAGAGAAGTTGCTGGGATCCTGAGAGTTTTGGTCTCCCTGTGCAGAGAGCCCCATTCCACCAGAGACTACACTGAGCAAACTCTCACTCCCCTGACTTTCAGGGCTCTCCACTGAGAAATCCTGGGCACCTCCTGAACTCACTGTCACAAGAAGTCTGTCACTGTTCTCTGTCTGGGATCCACTCTCATTGCCTTGCAGGTCCTCAGGACTGATCGATCCACTGTTCTCCGGCTTCTGAAACACTCCCTGTAGAGCTGAACGAAAGTGGTGAATTGCTCGGCCCAGTTTACTGGTATAAAATTTAATTTCTACGTCTTCATGCTCCTGTGAGCCACTCAGACCACAAGAGGACTTTTCAAAGACATTTTTAAGGACCTGAGCAGCACATTCCTCCTCTTCATTCAAGTCAATATGAACCATGTCACGGAAAGTCTCAGGCCCTATGATCATTTCCTCCATCACGCTGCCACAGCTCAGAGCTGCAAACCTTCCGGACTTGTCTGTCAAGAGGTCCTCTAACTGCTTTGAGCTCAGAATATCAAGCCCAGCTTCACAGGCCAGGAGCTTGTCCTCTGTGTTCATCAACTCAGACAGCGACAGGTAGCTGCTGGCCTTACTCTTATCGCTGCAGTTTTCTCTTTTTGTTACTTCATATGCTTCAAGTCCTTGCCTGCATTGTTTGAAAACCTGGGATTTCCCAGAATCCTCCTCTTTTGAGATTAACACTAGGGAAGCTTCCTCAAATTGAGGGAGAGGAGACAGAGAAGCTTCTCTCCCTGTCAGTTCACTAGGGCCACCACTGATGACTCGGGATGCTTCTGGTGTTCCTTTTACTTCGTCCCCTGGCTGAGACACATCACTTGGCTTTGCTAAATTGTTCTTGGGTGGGAAGCAAAGGCCTTGCTGCTCAAGGTTCTGGGATTCTCTATGTTGATTCTGAGCTCTCATGTGATATGCTCCTGTTTTGGGTCCCATGACTCCTGTTTCCATCTGAAGCACTGGTTCATGTAGGTTTAAAGTATTTGAATTATGATCCTGAAGTTGTTGCAAAAATGACAGAGACTCCTTTTGGGAATTCTTACAGCACTGTGGCCAGCTTGGTTCTTCTCTGGTGGCAATCCGGATGCCTAAACTCTGCAAAAGGATGGATTTCTGCAAGATGAAGTCTCTATGCTCTAGATGGGCAAGCTTCACAACAGTAGGCCTGGGGGCTGGGGCTTTGCCTGCCCTGTAAGCCTCTCTGATGTACCTGTTGCACTGAACGCCATTAACACAGAGGTGCTTGGCCAGGAAGCTGTGTACCAGCTCCATGGTATTCTCCCCATCTTGCTCAGGAAGTCCATACAGATACAGAATGGCTTCCTCACTGGGTCGGTCCACATGGGGTTCCTGGGCCTTTCCACCCACACACACCTTGGCCAGGGAGCTGCTGCCCACCTGTAAGCCTTCTATTTCACTGAGAACTGAGTCTACACAGCTAGAGACTTCATCCACTGAACCCCGGACTTGGCTCAAGTGCTGCTGCAGCTCGGCAATCTCAGTTTGGAGACGGCTGATGCCTTGCAGCTCTCTGATAATATAGTCTACTACATCTCCCAAAGGTTCTCGCTGCTCACGGCTGCAGCCTTGCCCAGGGCCTCTGGACAAAAAGGGAGTAGCTTGATTCCTCTCTGAGCGCTCTTGACAGCTTGTGGTAATGCTAGCAGATGAGAGGTCCTCAGAGCCAGACTCTGAAACACAGGCAGTGGAGCCCAGAAGCGGCTGGATGCTGGCCTGCTGCCCAAAGCTGCAATGCTGGGCTAGGCCCCCGTCTCTATCCCCACTAGTGGCAGAGGCTACTGATCCACAGTGAGGGGGCACGGAACTGCCCTCTAGTGAGGATCCAGCAGGGCCTGAGGACTTGCTCTTGATGCCACACACAGTCTCTGCCTTAGCCTTATCCGGGGAAAGCCTGGAGGAGGGTCCCAAGGTGACCATGATTTCTTCCTCTGACTCTTGCAACAATCGCTTCATTTTGTCCCTCGAGGTCTGAGGGATTCTCTGCTTCTTCCTCTTATTTCTGGTCAGGATAGTTAATACAGATTGTCTTAGAAGGCAAGACCCTGTCCTGATCTTTTCAGTCTATTTCTAGCAATTGTTGCTGGCTGATGCCTTGGGTTTACCCCACAGTGCTGCCTGGTATGGTCCCATGTGTGGTCTCCAAACCTGGCACATGCCCCTGGATCCTGGCTTGACTCTTATCCTGCAGCTAGTGAAAAAGGAAAATACGACATTCAGGTCAGAAACCAGAAGGATACTTTTAATCTGAATCAAGCTGTCAAGCAGGAATAAGAACACTACCTTCTAAGACTATAGGAACCAACGCTGACCTGTCTCCCAACGCTGGCCTTTAAGGCTATAGGCAGTCAGTTCTCTCTCCTTGGTTTCCCATCAGAGTATCGATGTAAAATCAAATCAAGTCCTTGTGTTCTGGGAAGGTACCTAAAGGCAACAAGATTGAGACAAACTCTGGGAAGTAGGTGGGTGTGAGCTCAGTGTCTGGCTCAGGGATGAACAAACAGATGCTTAACCACCAAAGCTCAAATCACATACACAGTGCAAGACAAGACACGGAATGTTTCTTTTTTTCGCCCAGTTTGTTGTTCTGGCAAATACTCAGTTACTCAAAGGTTCACTCCCGCCTGTCCTTGTAGCACAAAGTGTCTTCCCTTGTTTAGTGATAGCAACCCTTCACTTGGAGAAAGGACCATGGCAAGTGTTTCAAACCTGGCGAACAAAAAATGTCTTCTACATCAAATTCTAGACTAAGGCGGCACAGTATGGACATAGGCACCATCCAGAACTCAAAGTGGCATTTAACATGTCTGGATCTAGAGGGGCAGGTGGCCAACAGCACACATATGATAGGCTCACAGCTGGGGATAAAGGAGTTCAGATGCAGCCTGGAGTGCCGGACTCCACTTAATAGTCCCTAAGGACTTGGCACACCCTAATCAACAAGCAGATTTGGCTCTCTTGGTCCAACACCGCCTTCAGGGCAGGGGCTGATTTCCCAGCACCATCCACGGCTGGAGTAACAGAGGGCTGCTCTAGCCCTCTGACAGGCCTGGAGAGAAGGATGCATGCGACAGGCAGGGAGTTGGTTACTTCACAGAGGGCTCTGGGGTTCTTTGCTGTTCTCCAAAAAAGTGAAGACAGACTTGCCACCAGTCTTGCTCCTACATCCTAAGCTACCAGTGACTGCACTACAAAAGCAGAGAAAGACTATTACCTTATGTAGGGTGGGCATCCATTCCCTTTTTGCTGGGAACATGCAGAGTGTAGGGAAAGAGCAGAGTAGAAAGTACAAAAGGGAAATCAGGGAGCCCAGGAATGCATGGGACTGCCAATATCACCCGGGAGGTGGGGGTTGGGAGGGGTGGTAAAATCGGCTGGTGGGAGACATCCTACCCTTCATGTTCTTCAACCAGGGATGGTTTCCTCATTTTCTAGATTTGATCTGTATTTCTAAATCTCCTAAACATCTACCTCTTTTCCTTTTCTCAGTGCTCAAGTTAACCCTAAAAGGGGAAAACTGCCTGTGAAGAACACCAGTGACCACTCTCACAGCAATTCATTTTCAGGAAAGGCCACCATCTACAGTCTGTGGGCCTGACAGTCAAAAGCACTGTGTTCCCCAGACCAAGAACAACCAGAAGGATGAGTCACGAGACTTACGACAAAGATGAAACTGACCCCTTTTACTGGAAATAATCAGGCCAAGAACCAAGAGACAGAACTAGATTAACTCCCATTTCATTTCCTCCCTTCTTCTCTCTAGCTCACCTAAAAACTCTACTTCATCTAGGAATTTCCCATCTAAGAATACTATCTATCCTGTGAGACACTGAAGAGGCCCAATTACTGTTTTTTTTTTTTTTTTTTTAAGATTTTATTTTTTTCCTTTTTCTCCCCAAAGCCCCCCAGTACATAGTTGTGTATTCTTCGGTTCTTCTAGTTGTGGCATGTGGGACGCTGCCTCAACGTGGTCTGATGAGCAGTGCCATGTCCGCGCCCAGGATTCGAACTAACGAAACACTGGGCCGCCTGCAGCGGAGCGCGTGAACTTAACCACTCGGCCATGGGGCCAGCCCCCCAATTACTGCTTTTTAACCATTACTGCTTTACTCCAGTATCTCAAGGGGCCAGGATCAGCCACACCCCTAATTTGGCCCACTCACTGCAGTCCGTGTGAGAGAGACAGAGGATGCCCTATGTATACCACCAGAACTCCTGGGACTTGGGCTTTTTGCCTAGGTAGCAAAGCCCCCAGTTTTGGGACTCATCAAATTCTTCCTTCTCTCCTCCCACAAGTGCAAAATCTATACTTCCAAAGCCATCCCTTTCTTTTTTCTCCAACTGTGCAAAGTCTACGTATCCCTGATTTGGTCTTGGCACCTAGTATTAGCTTTGAACAACGTTCCTGATCCAACAAGGACTGGAGATGGCAATCAGCCTTTCAAGTTTGCCTCAAAGAGGAAAGATTGCTTACTAAACCAAGATGGAAGCTCTGCGTATGACCACTTGAAGCCAGGAGCAAGTGCTACTAGACTGAGAATCAGGAGACTTAAATTTGGGTCTTGCTTCGCCAGTGACCTTGGATTAAACACTTGACTTCTCTGTGCCTTAGTTTCCTCATCTGTAAAGTGGGGAAGATAGACAAATTTATAAAGCTAAAATGAGAGACTGACAATTAGTAAACTGTGAAGTATCACAGTGTTGTTGTTATTAGGGAGATGGCAAGTCCCTGAGACAAAGAAACCAATATCTAAGCCAAGCACGCAATCACCTAAATGGTACGACTTGAGTGAACCATGACTTCTATCCTAGCCACAGACCCCTGCCTTTCCCAGTCTCTTCTAACGGTCTGTAGCAGTACCTGGAATCCCACCATTAGGTTGTCATTGTTTTTTTTTTTTTTTTTAAAGATTTTATTTTTTTTTCCTTTTTCTCCCCAAAGCCCCCCAGTACATAGTTGTGTATTATTCGTTGTGGGTCCTTTTAGTTGTGGCATGTGGGACGCTGCCTCAGCGTGGTCCAACGAGCAGTGCCATGTCCGCGCCCAGGATTCAAACCAACGAAACACTGGGCCGCTCGCAGCAGAGCACGCGAACTTAACCACTCGGCCACGGGGCCAGCCCCATAGGGCGTCATTCTTTATTGGTCCTGCTTTCTTCCACAAGTTTTCTTTTTAAGGTAAGAAAAGGGAGGAGCAAAACATTCAGTCCCCAACATTTCATTCAGGTGACAGGAGGCTCGCTATCCTCCTTCAGGCAGCCTGAAAGCATGAGGACAGAGCAAATAGCTACAGAAGGCAAAGCTTTTCCTTTCTAATGCCGGTGAGGCCCAGAACTCATTGCCAGGTCCTCCAAGGCCAGCCCCAGTTTGGTCCAGATGAGGCCATTTTTTCAGGAACAAAAATGAAGCTGACTTCTCCTGCTATTGCTTCAGTACAGGCCAGGTTAACTTTCGGCCTATCTGCTTCTGTCCCTCAGATCAATACTCCAGTTAATCTTAGCCTAACTTCCTGGACAGCCTTGCCAGGTATCTCCTCCTAGAGTGCAGTGCCTATGCCACTGCTGGCCAGCCACACTGGGGCAAATGGCACAGCCACCGTGTTCAGAGCCCTTTCCTAGGGCCTCCTCAAGGACTGAAGGCAGAGCTGCCTGGTTTCCTACATGACTGACAAATAGGAAATTTCCAACTAGAGGTGCCATAGCAACTTCTCCCAGCCCCAAACAAAGATGTTTGCTTCCATATTATACAAACAAACAAAACCTTCCAAAACTTCTTCTGAATTGCCAGCCACTGCCCCTGGAAGATATTTAGGTTTTGAAGCAGGGGACAGAGTGCAATGGGATGCCAAGATGATCAACCAGTCACTTTGCTTAGAACCCATAATGTGCTGAAAGGCAACCCTCAGAGCCAAGAGGCCCCATTCAAGGCCACCTCCTTCCCCAGCCTGTCTTTGCTACTACTGTCCACAGGAATGAAATAACAGGGACCAAAATGTGACAAGGACAGTTTGATCACTAAATCAATTCAACCTATGTGCCAGGCACTAAGCTATATGCCAGAGATATAAGACACAGTTCTTGCTCTCTAATATATTAAGGTTTGAAGAGGGAGATAGGCATATAGACAATCACAAAATAAGGTGATACATGTTATAATAGAAGTTGTAATAAAAAGCAAGCATTCAATTCCGGGATAGGAAATGGGAAGGCATTGAGAGGCCCAGCAAAACCAGGACAAGGAAGGTCATGGAGAAGAAGTAATATTCGAGCTAGAATGGGATAAGGCGGCCTTGGGGTCCATCCAGCTCAAACCCAGCCCTCTAGCCTCCTTCACAGTATCCAGTGCTGTCACTCTGCCCCATTCTGTTGGTTTATCCACTCTAGTCAACTCTCCAGATTTCATACATATGTTCTCAAATATGACCATAGTTTTCTGTGATCTTTTCCTAAGGAATGCTTAAGGCTGGAAAAAATAAGGCAGCGCTTTCAAGGGATATCTGCATTTGACAAGGGAACATATCAAAATAAAATGAATTAATCAAAAGGAGTAAAACTTCAATGATGGAAAGCTGAGAACTACAGCAGAGAGTAGACCCCCTTAAATCACACTGCATCCGCATCAGCCTACCAAAAAAAGTCAAGAGGAAAAAACCCTTCAGTTTTCTGAAATGGCTGATTCTTTTACTCTTCTCTCTGACTTATCAAATAAATGTTTTAAGTAATGTGAGTATTCCTTGTAAAATTGCTTCTGACCCAAATCTTGGCTTGGAGGAAGGAACTGGGGGACCTCGGGGAACAGGCCAGGACTATCTATAAATATATCAAGCAGCCTCTTACTTTGTGTGAAAACAATGCCAGAAGGCAGAAAGTCAGGAGCTCTGAGCCTCCCACATCCCACCCACAGAGGGCAGGTCATTCCTGGGCCATTTACCAATTATGCTGTATGGCTAATATGGTGGGAGGAATGGGTTTCTAGGGCCACAGCAGGTAGGGGTATTCTTAGGAGGTTAATCTTTGGGAAAGAATCAATGCTTACAGAGAATTCTGTCAGAGAAAATGATCACGGTCACGAGGTATAAAGAGTGAGATTAGCCAGAAGGAATAAAGAATGCCTTAGATCAAATGCACACCAAGGTCCCAGTACTGCAGTTCCTAGGATTTGCCCTTCCTCCTCTCCAGCATCAGCAGGAACCCCATTTATAGGCTAGAAGATGGACACCGTAAAGGAAAGTAAACCTCAAGAGCACTGTATCCAAGAGGGGAGACAGAACCTCAAGTAATGTACTGCAGCGTGAGGGAAAATGCAGCCTTCAGGGGGTTGGCATATCAAGACTTCTGAACGAAGACTGAATGACATTCAGGAGAGCTGGGGATTCTGTGCCCCACTCAGGGCTCCCCTTCAGCAGTACAAAGGTTTATTACACCAAAGAGTAAAACCAACACATATGCACCCAGAATCTAACACTCTTGACAAAGACTCCTTTGACCAAACTTGAGTGGGCTCCACTGAGTCCCTTTCTGACTAGGCCACTGACCTCGGGCTCTGTTTAGTTCAGTTTTAGCAAGAATCCTGCTAGGTTAGTTCGTGAAAATTCCTCACCTTTGATATCTGATCAAATTCCTCATCCCCCCACCCTGGCCTGCCTCTAGCAAAAATCCCATTAAATCAGTTTAGCCACACTCTCCCTTACCCCTGATGTTTCCTCTTAGTAATTTTCCATCCACTGACTCTCACTCTGCTCCTTGGTTATAAATGTCCACTTTTGCTTCTATTTGGGTTTAATCTCTCCTCCCTATTACAATACCCCAGTACAGTAGTCCTTCTAAATAAAGTCCGCCTCACCATTTTTAACAAGCATCAGAATAACTTTTTCTTAAGCACTCACCAAGCTGTTTTCTCCTTACTACCTCACGGCTCTTGTGAGTAAACTGAAGAATTCACGTAGGCAAGAATCTAGCTCCTGATAACTCCTCCCTCCCTGCAAAAAAATTCATATTCTCTATCCCCTTACTCTGTTCTAGTTTCTCCACAGAACTTATTACCATTGGATAGATCTTTGCTTATTATCTGTCTCTCTCCCCAACTTCTCTATCCTAGAATGGGAGCAGGGACTCTGTTGTGTTCACTGCTGTATCCCCAGCACCTAGAACAGTGCCTGGCACGCACGGTGCTCAAAACAAACAAACAAGCAAATCTTGCCACTGAATAAAAGGATCCAGAACACAAAATCAGAAAATGCTAGAGTGAGAAGAGTCCTTTAGAGAACAGCAAGACCTGGAATGTCATACTACATTGTGATCTAGCCTACAGAGTATTTTTGTTTGGCTATCATGATGTTTTTCTAAATTTCAAATTTGAAAGTCTTTAGGCAGGGCAGCTACTCTGGCTCCCCAAGAGCTCTATTACCCAAGTTTATAACCCTTGACCTAGAAGGACACCCTTATTGTTAATCTGTTTTATTTTGCAGATCCCTAAATGGGAGGCTCTTGCTTGAGGAGCCACAGTGGGTATGAACTCCACTACAATGGAAGCTGTATCTTATTTGTTTTTGAATTCCCAGTGACTAGCACAGGGCATTACTCTGCCAAGTGCATGACCTGGCAGACAGTGAGAACTTGTGCCATGGAAAGAATAAATGAGTGATGGCAGAGCTGAGTGAGAATCCAAGTCTCCTAATTACTAGTACCCTCCTGCTTCCATAACATGTTGCCTTCAAGTTCTAAGTGTCCTTCTAGATCCATGGCTTACAATCCCTTTACACTGTAGAACTAAGTTGGAAACCTCTCCCCAAATATACTTACTCAGAAATTTCTGGGGACTCACTCAAAACAAATAAAGAGGGCAGTGGCAGCACAAGCCTCTGCCAGATTGTCAATCAGCTGGTACCTCTCCAGCATATGAAGAGACCCTGCCATGGCTGCTGTCATCCCCAGAGTTGCCATCATGGGGCTTCCATTTGCCTTCCAGCTGGAAGAGCTTCCCTGATCCTTGTGCTGATGATGGGTCTCGAGCAGCACTGTCCAACAGAAATTCAATGTGAGCCACATATGTAATCTTAAAATTTCTAGTAGCCACATAAAAAAAAGTAAAAATAGGGGCTGGCCTGGTGGTGCAACGGTTAAGTTCACATGTTCTGCTTTGGCAGCCCAGGGTTCGCCAGTTTGGATCCCAGTGCGGACCTACGTACCACTTATTAACCCATGCTGTGGCAGGCAACTCATATATAAAGTAGAGGAAGATGGGCACAGATGTTAGCTCAGGGCCAGTCTTCCTCAGCAAAGAGAGGAGGATTGGCAGCAGATGTTAGCTCAGGGCTAATCGTCCTCAAAAAAAAAAATTAAAGATAAACAACTGAAATAAATTTTAATATATTTTATTTAACCCATTATCCAAGATATTATTTCAACGTGTAATCAATATAAAATTATTAATCATATATTTGCATTCTATATTTCATACTGAGTCCTTGAACTCTGGTATGTATCTTACATTTACAGCACATCTTAATTTAGACTAGCTATTCTTCAAGTACTCAACAACCACACATGGCCAGTGGCTATCACAACGGACAGTGCAGGTCTAGAAGGTTGGGGTGGGGGAGACTCTGGAGAGCCTTCAAAACCTAGCAGCAAATGCTCACTACAGAGAGCAGGCCGCCACCTCAGGGGCAGGAAAATGCTCTGTTCTTTCACCTGCTCACTTTGATCCTAGTTGGAAGCAGCATATTTCCATTTTGTGACAAGTTTAACTCTCCTCAAGCCTACAAAGGACCAAGTATTAAGGCCCCACCCTGCAGAGGATGGTACCTTTTCTCTCTCTCAACTTGACCCTTTCTAGATAACCTGCAGCTCTATGTAGCTTCTTTCCAATACTCTGGGCAAACCACAGGATAAACCTAGCTACTTCAACAGACGCCATGCCTTCCCAGGGAAGAATGAGAGACTCTCCAAGAGCATAAATTCAGTGCAGCTGGGTGAAAAGTACGCCTTCCTATACAACTCACACTAGAGGGACATGAAACAAGAGTAAAATTATATTTGTTTAGAATTCTACCGTTTACATGTATTCTATCCTCACAACAACCCTGTGAGGTGGGAGGGAAGGATTATTATTCTGATTTCGTAAATGAGAAAAATGAAGCTTGGAGAGGCTAAATGACTTGACCAAGGTCACTGAGGAGAGCTGGGACCTAAAAGCGAGTCTTCAGTCTACAAAGTTAGTGCTCTTCGCACCATTCATACATGACACAAATGGACAGATTATCATTATGCAAATGTGCACACAATGAAGACAGAGAAAACTCAAGATGACTTTTCTGTTTACATGGCTTATGCACACGTGAGAGGGATGAAGCAATACATTAGACAGAAGGAGGGTAGGCACATACAAACACAATAGAAAAATGGAAAGGTTTCTGCATACACACAGGCATATACAAGAACAGGAAGGTTACCTTAGCACATGCATACATGCATGAGATGAAGGGAGAGATTATATTTATGTGTGTATGCACTTGGAGAAAGAGATGGCTTGTACAAATTCATGTAAGATGAATGAATGAACTGTCTATATCTATGTATACACAGGAGAGGAACAGACAAGTTATTTATAAACATATGGACACATCAAGAGGGAGAAACAGATTATCTGTATACAAGTATGCACACATCCAGAGGAACGGATGGCTTACTTATACACATACAGGAGAGCACTAAGGAGGAAGGGATGGTTAGACTATCAGCATATAGACACGTGCATGTGAAAATTCTACCCTCAGTGCTGAGTATGCTATTTTTCACTCATTATAATGACCTCCACCAGCAAGTTGGCTAAAACAGTTATGTAATTAATGTAGCTCCTCTGTATTCCACCCACAAATGCTTTGCTTTTGTCCCTGCCTGTCGTTCAGAGTCAGTCATACTCTCCATACCACTTACCTTGCTGCTGCAACCAAAATAAGAGTTAAGGAAATGAAAAAAAAAAAAAAAAAAAACCACACATTAAAACCACAAACTCTCAAGTTTTAGAATGCAAGAGCTGTCTTTAAAAGGAAATCCATTCAGAAGCACGGCTTGGTTTGACGGAGAAGCCACAGGATGAACTTTGTAAGCCACAGCACCGCTGCCTGCCCAACCAACAAACAGCCAAGGAGCTATTATTCTCAGCTGCACCCAGCTGGCTGTCTCCACGGTGCCAAGTTGATGACAGGAACAATGCCCAGCAGAGAAATCCCCTCAGTGAAGGGCTGGGCAGGAGTCTCGCTGGCTGCAAATCTAGGAATCCAATCTGGTCCACACCTCTCTACTGAGGGGGGATTCTGACGACCAGCCTGCTGAAGGCAATAGCAGCCAAACTGAAACTGCATGTAGAATTCTAACTCAATCGTTTCCAGGCGTTGAGACTGAGACGGAAAGCAGGGCAGCTACTGCTCCTGCTGCTGCTGCTCCTCCTCCTCTCCAGCTGCTTCCTGCCTGCAACCTCCTATAGGGCACCAGCCCTCCTCACAAATTCCTGGCGCACACACCCCCTTTCCCAGCACACTCACGCACACACAAACCTCGCCAGCAAGCTCACTCACACACCCTTGGTGAGTGTCTCGCTAAATATAGATGCTACTCTCTCCCTTCCCCCTATTTCTTCCCCTCGTTCTTCTCCCCTGCCTATCTACCTATCATCCCTAGGCTATAGGATATAAAGAGACAAAAGACAGAGTCCTATACTTTGAGGAGCTCCCAGTCTCAGAGGGAAGCAGAACACAAGAAACTGCCAGAGCACAACACAAAGGGAGTGTTCCCTTCTACTCAGACAAGCTCTAGGTTTTTTTTTGGTTGGTTGGTTGGTTCTTGCATTTTTTTTAATTTTATTTTTCCTTCTTCTCCCCAAAGCCCCCCAGTACATAATTGTATGTTTTAGTTGTGGGTCCTTCTAGTTGTGGCACATGGGACCCCGCCTCAGCATGGCTTGATGAATGGTGATAGGTCTACGCCCATGATTCAAACCAGTGAAACCCTGGGCTGCCAAAGCAGAGCACATGAACTTAACCACTCAGCCATGGGGCCGGCCACAAGGTTCTTGCTTTTTTGTTTGTTTGTTTTTGTATGTGTGTAATCTACTGTTTGCACTTGGCAAAGCTGGAGAACAAGTATAGTGCCCAAGTGCAGTTAACATCAAATAGCACCATGTTCTCAGAGTAGATACCTAGTCCAGTGCTTCCTGAACAGCCACAGCAAGAGAACCAACTGGAAAACAAGAACTCCCTTGGGCTATGCCAAGGCAATGATCAGAGAGAAGTAGGGGAAGACGGCTGGGCTGAGATGGACCCTCTACTGCAGAAGTCAGGACCACAGATTGTTTCAGAAGCCAGAATTAAGAACCAAATAGCCTGAACTGATACCAGATTGACCAAAAGATGTCTGAGGTTCAGAGCCCTGGTTTCATGACCCCAAATTTCCCAGTCCTTCTTTGCCAGTGGCAGCCCCATCTCCCTGGAGACTTGCTAGTCAGGCGGCTCTCACATGGTCCTAATTCCTAATCAACAATTCTAGTTAGGACTCATCAGGAAATTAAACGTCCTTATCTTCAAAGAGCACTCAAGCTGGTTGTTGCAACATAATGCCAAACATAAGCCAGGGACTCTTGAAGCCACGGAGTAAAAAATGCCAAATACATGAAATATATGGTACCCTTTTCTACTCTGCAACCACAGAACAAGAAAAACAGCATTTGAGCCCAGAGAACTTCAGAATTCTTCTCGACACAGAGCTCCAGTCAGTAACAATCCAGTGCAGCCATTGCCATTCTACCTCTTCTGAGCCTGATCCCTTTTCTTAGGCCGACAGCAGGCGGGTAAGTTTGATTCACCCAGCATGCCCAAACCAGGCTCTCCCCTTGCTACTTTTGTTGCCTTGCAACAGTCCTCATGACACTCCACAATACAAGGCCCTTGTTGAATCAAGTAGTCAGTCTATGGGGGCCACCCCAGAATCCATCATTGCAGAACAGGCAGTCCTATATGGTAGATAAAACAAGGTTTTAAATTAAGAATGATTTCCCTGGCTTATGGAAGATCGTGAGGAGAAAGCATTGATTCCAAAGCCAACATTTGCCTCCTTATTACCTTCTTCCAATGACACTGCTTCCCCCTCAACCAAGGGAGAAAATTTAGATTCCAAGAGATGCTAAACAACCCATTTCTTAACCATCCACCTCATTAGGCAGCCAACACCAACAGCAGAGCAAATACCTCCTAACCCAGCTGGGAGCTGGCCGGATGACAGAAGAGATAAAGACTGACAGCACAACTATAATCACATCTAAATACAGGGGGGAAAAAAAGCCTTGAAAACTGTCAAATTTCAGTGGAAGTCACAGCCAGTTTACTGTGGAACTTCCCCTATTTCAGCCAGGAGAAAGAGAGATATAGGGAAGACTGATTAAATCAGAATTCCCTTCCCAACCCTGCAGCCACTCAAAAGAGTGGCTCATAAAGCAGTGACTGTCATTACCAGGTTTGGGTCCAGAATTCCTAGACTGAGGAGAAGCTCAAACTCTCAAGATTGGGGAAGATCCTCAGAGCTAGGATACTGCCTAAAGAAGCTCCATTCTGCCTCATCCATCAGTGGCTCTAGGACCTGGCTGAGGGCTTCAGATGCTACACCTGAGGCTAATGTGACCTGCCTTGTCCATCTGCCTACCCAAACACATTCAACCCTATCTTCTAAGCAGCTTGGGTTTTCCAGAAAAACAAAGGCTCCCAGACAGAAGAAGATGTGTTTAGGACACAAGGCACAACAAATCTGCTATCTCTAGCTACAGTCTTCAAACTTCACAAGAGAGCTCATATGGCTCTGACCACAAATTACATTTGTGTCTTTCCACCTTCCTATGTTTCAGCAAAACCAAGAAAGAGAGTAAGTGGGAAAGTGGTAAACAGCAGTCAGTGTGAGCTCTAATAAAAAAGCAGATGCCATTGTTCAACAGGGCCTACAGTGCCAGACAACATAAGACCAAAGGACAATCAGACCTTCTCAGTGCACTAGCCTTTTGGGATAGACATGCAATTTCTGTGTTCTGAGCTAGGTGAGCAACACTGTAGCCCCCTGTCAGTGGATCTGGCTCTTAGAACCCTGGGCAGGCTAAAAGGATGGGGATGCTTTTCAGAGATAAGAAACAGCACAAGCATCTACCTCAGTTGAGAAGCTTCCTCAAAGCAGGACTGTTCAAGAGTGAGCTGAGCAGAACTGGAAAAACAGATTGGGTTAAGAAGGAAAAGGCATTTATCCAGAAGCTGTGAAATGCTCTGAACAGACATTCTCAAGGTCTGGTTCCCAATTTAAATCTTTGCAGGGATCTTCGCCTAGAGACAGATGAGTCAAGATGGAAATGCGACATGAGACACTGACACTCACGCAGAGGTGTGGGAAGGTTCAGAGCTGCAGGAGCTCTAAAGGGGAACCACATGGGTGGGTTAGTCAGAAGACCACCTGGCAGACAAAATTCATCCTCAGATAAAGCATCTGAGTGGTGTCACAGGGCTACTGGAGGAGCAGATCACCAACTGCAATTCTCCCTTCTCAAACAACCAGCCTAGATCTCCCTGGGGCCAGATACAACTGGTCCAGAAACAAAGAATGTACCTGCTCCAACCCTGGCCTACCTTTTCAGGTGTCATTGTGAGAGAGTGGCTGGGTCAGGACCAGCAGGTGCCTACCTTATAGCCCAATGTTGACAGTCACAGACGCAGGGTACAAAGGACAGGTGGAGCCAAAGTCTGACTTATGGAGGAGTAAGCTTCTCACTCCTTTCCTTCTCTACCACTAAGTAAAGCCAGAAGCAACATGAAGAGGCTGACATGTGGTCACACAGCTGGGATCTGTATCATGAGGAAATGGTTTATTCTGGTGACAGAGAAAAAGTCTTTTTTCTTCCCATACCGAATTATGCCCTCCATAAACTACTCAGAAATTTCATGCAGCAGAAAATAATGGGTAATGGGAGGCGATTCTCCTGCCCTCAGGAACATGCCACCCTAGGGTACTGATGAGCCTGGCAGAGATGTGTTGACTTTACTGATTTGCTAAGACACAGCTGCTACACAGCCTAAATCAGACGTGACAAGCTGCAAGGCAGGCCTAAGAAGTCACAAATTGCTGACAAATTTCAGTCCTACAATCAGGTCAATCACCATCCCTGATTACCAAAAACTTGAACATAAAGAGAGGATAAACTCTTCAGGACTGCCTGGCTAAACAGTTAGATTTCTAGCCTGTACCTCTAAAGGTTGTGGCCCATTTCCATTCCAGGACCAAATGATTAAAAACTCAATCAAAGCAGTCTACATGCCTACTGCCCTCTCACATAAACATGGTCAGAAGTCACAGCTCCCAGATTTAGGACTAAGGCTGGTCCTGAACTAGCATCTGCTTATAGAGTCCCAGTCTAACCCACAAAGTGCACTGGCCCTGCTTCAATCTCTATGCCTCAAGGAAGCTAAGGGGCCACGGGTCACACACTGAGGATTCTCTAAAGGGAATCCAAAATCTGACATTTCACAGGGAAGTGGATTTCTTGTACTAAAAAGAGACTATGTTTTAATTGGCTTAATATTGATCAAATATCCCCTTTAGTTCTTTGTGGCTTGTTCTGAGATATAGCTCAGGGGAAATTCAAATCTGGAGAATTCTCTTGGCATAGTCCCCTGTTTCTATAAGGTTTTTTAAATACTAGCCAGCAGATGAATCTCAAGTGTCTTGGGACTCAATGAAGAGATCCCAAAGAGGAGGGTTTTTCCTATAGGATTCTCCATATATTCAAAAATACTTGATATGAGGCACTGAGTTAGAGGAAGCCAGCTAATGTTCAAAGAGGAAATGAAGACTTAAAGGAGACCCCTCCTTGTTTGGAGATCTCTGATAGAGTAACAGGGAAGCATGGTGGGGAGAATGGGAAGTACTCAACTAGATGAGTCAGGAGAGAGAACTAGACTTAGCCTGAAAAGCAAGGAATGCTGAGGGAAAGCCTGTTGTCAGCGTTAGCATTGGTACTGGTGAGCTGTCAGCCCAGGGCTCCAATCACACACAGAAATGACCTCTCTTCAGACACAAGATCCTTGGAATACCTACATCCTAATTCTCCATCAGTAGAATCCTCTACAAAACTCTTTGTCCCCCTATCACATGGAACCAAGTCTAATCTATTTTACCTTCCTACTTATAAAATCTGTCCCCTTCCCTACAACCCTTAGTCTAGGTTTTGTTACGTCTCACTTGAATTATTACAAAATAGTCATCCTCCCTAGCCTCCCTTCCTCCAGAACCACCTCCTCCCACCCCTCCCACTCCCAATCCATTCTGGACAATTTGCTAGAGGGGCATTTCTAAAATGTAGCTACTGTCATTCATCTTCTTAAAATCTTCCTGTGACTGTTCCCAGGAAAAAGTCCAAGCTCCTTACCGTATTATCAGAGCTCTTTCTTACCTGTCCATGTTTAGGTCCAGCCTCCCAATTCCCTAAGTCTGATCAAACCAAACTCCTTACACTCATTGAACATGCCATCCCATCCTTTCTACTTCCATGTGGCACTGTCTAGAGTGCTATCAGAGAGTAAAAACCAGTATGTGAGTAGGCTAAAAATCTTACCAAGCGCCTGTCAGAAAACAAGACTTGGAACCCAAACAGTAAAAAGTACTTTGGTATCTGTTATGGGTTGAACTGTGTGCCCCCAAAACTCATACGCAGAAGTCCTAACCATCGGCACCTCTCAATGTGATCCTGTTCGGAGATCGGAGCTTTACAGAGCTAATCAAGTTAAAGCGAGGTTATTAAGGTGGGCCCTAATCCAATACGACTGGTGTCCTTATAAAAAGGGGAAATTTGGGGACAGACATATGCATAGAGAGAAGACAACATGAAAAGACACAGGGAGATGATGACCATCTACAAATCAAGGAGAGAGGACCACAACAGATCCTTCCCTAACAGCCCTCAGAAGGAATCAACTCTGCTGACACCTTGACCTTGGATTTCTAGCCTCCAGAACTGTGAGACAACGCATTTCTGTTTTTAAGCCACCTAGTCTGTGGTACTTTGTTATGGCAGCCCTAGCAAACTAATATAGTACCTTCGAGAATTACTCATACAATTCTATCAAAAAAAATTTTTTAATAAATAATAAATGAATACTTATTAAACACCTAGGTGGTGTATCAGGTATGATGAAAGATATGATCCTTACCCTTAGGGAATTCATAACCTAATGGGGGAAATGTTATGCCGTGGGGCATTGTTGTATATTCTGAGAAAGAGGAGTGTTAGACTTTATGCTTGGGTGACTGGTAGTGACTATTACTGAGAAAGGACCATAGAGGAGATAAGGTGGAGAGAAAGAAAAGACAGTGAGTAGAGCTGCATGAGGTGCCTATGAAAATTCCAGTGACAACATCCATAGGCAGCTGGATATACAAGTCCGGAGCTCATGAAAGAGGACTGAGGTAGAGATAGCAATTCGGGATTCATCAGTGTATGGGTAAAGACATGGGTGAAATTACCTAGAGAAGAGAATGAGGTGAAAAACAGAGCTCTGGAAATCACCAAGGTTTAAGGGGTGAGCAGAGGAAGAGAAATGCTGAAGAGGAAACAAAAATGGAGCTGTCAGAAATAGGGAAAGACATTGACAAAGACAAAAAGGAAAAGTGTTTTAGGGAGAAACCAGTCAACAGTTTTTACCTCACCTGTCACAAGAAATGTTCCAGGATGTTGGTTTTCATCTAGAATGCCCTTTTTAATTTGTCATCTTTGGTTATTTATGTCTGAATGTCCTCAGGTGTGGACCAAATAAACACATTTCCCTAGCATGCTTGAAGACGACAATTGCAAAGGGAAGTAGAAGCCTAAGGAGTTGGGGAAGATTATTTGCTACAACTTACCTCTTCCCTCTGGCTTCAAGAAGTCTAATTTTATACACCATGACTGTACTTCAGGATGCACCTGTTTTGGAATGGTGGTAAATCTCAGCTGCCTGGTTTACAGAAAAAACATAACTTGCCACTTACAAGGAGCTGTGGATCTCCTTAATGACATATGTTTGTAAACACAGAAAGAGAGTTATCCCTTGATCCCCATCTCTCTAAACTCACATTATTTTATTTCTTGGATGTTTCCTAATACTTAATAACAACTGATAACTCAGTATCCTTTGGGAATTCCTCTGACAAGACTTCTCTGACCACCCTAACTCAAAGGGCTGGCTCCCTACTTTAAAGTCCTCTGGCAACTATTTTCCGTTGTGTTAACCATTTCTTTTTGCAATCCATTACTTATGATACCACTTCATACTTTTAAGCAATTGTTCCACAAAACTTTGCTAAGTGTGTACTAGCTATCCGAAGCTATGCTAGGAACTGCAATCAGTTCCTGACCTCAAGTGCAATCTAGCAAAGGAGTTAAGTCCTATATATAAGCAAGGAAAATGCAAGTAGAAAACAGAAGCAACAAGAAAATAAGCGGCCAGGAATAGGATCCCTGAATTCCTGAACTCTTGTTTTCTACCTACATGTACCAGGCCCCCAAGGCATATTAAGCAGAGAAGATACTCCAGGTAAATAGGTAAATATCCACTCTTAATTCCTAAGACTTCAGTCTCAAACTCCTGCATGGCCTCCTACCTTGATAAGCCAGGCTGGGCCATAAAGACATCTTTAACAGAAGACCAAATCAAAAGATGGGTCAATTACTTTGTAACTTGATCCCTTGCTCCTGGGTCCACATCTTTGACCAGACATTTGAATTTCTCCCAGGTGCAAAAGGAGGTTCTAAAAAGAATATCAAAGGCCCAAAGCAGTTTTCTCAACCTGACTTTTCACGTCCCAGTTTATTCCAACTGAGAGGGCGCCTGCCTTCAGCATCACAGCCCGAGTAGAGCACCTATTTGCGCCTGGAGTGAGAGGGCAGCCTTCAGAGGCTAGAGTGAGTAATTAATATGTATCATAAGAGACACAGATAAAATGTATGAGAATTTGAGGGAATAAAATATTTCCAGCTTTCAAGGTGCTGGTTTGTATGGGCATCAGGGAAGGCTCTGTGAAAGAGGTGCTATCTGAGCTTGATCCTGAAGGAGGAATAATATTTGGATATGTGGAAACTTAAGAGAAGAAAAGGCACTCAAGGCAGAGGATACAGCATGAGCAAAGATAAGAAAAGGAGAAAAAGGGAGGTATGTTGTGGGAAAGGAAAGGAAATTAACATTTACTGAATGCTAACAATATATCAGGCCCTGCTCTACATGGACTCTCTTATTTAACCCATATCCATCCACTGAGGCAAATGATACCCAATTTAGATATGAGAAAACTCAGTTTCTAACAGGCTGGGTGACTTGCCTGAGACTAAGGGTACACAGCTAGTAAGCGGTGGAAGCATATTTCAAACTCAGGCTCTGGCTCATTCCAAGATTCAACTTCTTTCAACTATATAACGTGGCCTTTCAGTTAACAAAGGTTAGAAAAGTAGGTTGGGCCAAGTCACGGGTGGTCATGGATGCCAGGCTAAAAAATTAAGACTATAATTTAACTACCAATGGAAAGAAAAATTAACATTTTTTGAGGAGAAACTTACTTTCATTCACTCATTTCATTCATTCACTCACACACTCAACATATTTGTTAAAAGCTAAAAGCTTGCTGGACGCCAGGCACCAGGGATATAAAGTTAAATAGACACAGTCCCCACTCTGTATTTCCATGTTACTTTCATTTAGCTTTTATTTAAACTTTTTATTGAATTGTACATACAGAAAAGTGTATAAATCAGAAGTACATCAATGTAAACAGATTCCAGATCAAGAACAAAACATCATCAGAATTCCAGAAGCCCACTAGCAACCCCCTTCTCCAAAGGTAATCACTATCCTGAAGTCTGACACCGCAGATCACTTTTGCGTTTCCGAACTTAATATAAAAGGAATCATACAGTATATATTCTTTGAAGAAATATATAATCCAGGGGCTGGCCCGGTGGCACAGCGGTTAAGTGCGCACGTTCCACTGCTCGGCGGGCTGGGGTTTGCCAGTTCGGATCCAAGGTGTGGACATGGCACTGCATGGCAAGAGCCATGCTGTGGTAGGCGTCCCACATATAAAGTAGAGGAAGGTGGGCATGGGTGTTAGTTCAGGGCCAGTCTTCCTCAGCAAAAAGAAGAGGATTGGCAGAAGTTAGCTCAGGGCTAATCTTCCTCAAAAAAAAAAAAAAGAAAAGAAAAATATATACTCTCGAGTGAAATTGCTCACACAATTCCAGGACAACCAACTGTATACAAAATGCTATAAAAAAATAGAAAAATGAGTATCTAACTCTAGCTGGGGACTTTGGGGAAGGCGTCAAAGGATGTGAGATCTAAGTTGAGCCCTGAGCATAAGTGGTAGCCATGACTAGTGCTCTGTTTCAGGAAGATAAATCTGGCAGTGGTATACACAATGGATTCCAAGAAAAATAAATAAAAGCAAGGAAACCGTTGGAAGGCTAGTAGTCTAGTCTAAGCAGTAAAGAGGACCCGAACACAAAGGGAAACAGAGAAGAAGAGACTGATAAAAGAAATCACAGAGAGAAAAAGAACAAGATCCGGAAATGATCTAATGTGAGAGGAAAGAGAAGAAAGAATGACACCATGATTTAAGAGCAGGTGACTAGCAGAATGATGGTGATTTTAACACAGAAAACAAAGAAAGAGGAACAGGCTCCGGACAGGAGTTTCAAATACTGGGAAACCGTGGTGAAGATAACTAGTAGATAACTAGACATGAAGAATAGAACCTAAGGAAAAAAGGGAGGTTAGAAGTACTATAGATCTGAGAATCATCCGCCTAGAAAGGTGAGTTGGAAGTCTACTGGCTGCTGGCACAGATGCCAGGATCAAGCAGAGTGCCAGCCACACAAGAGCTGCTCAATTAATGATTCTGGATTAGAGGCTGAGGAGATGCAGATTTGAGATTAAAAGAGATACCTGAGGAGAAGACTGTAGAAGAGAGAGACAGACAGGGCAGGAGATAGGCAACGTGAAAAAAAGAAGGAAGAGAATTGGGGGAATCTGGAATAACGGAAACCAAGAAAATAGGAAGTTACAAGCAGGGAGTTCAAAAAACGCTATGAAATGCTGCAGAAAAAAATGAGAATAAAGACTGAGGAAAGTGTCTGAGGAGAAAAAAAGTAGTTAAATATTTAACTGTTAATTATTTTATCTCCCCTCTGGCCTGTAAACTCCTAAATGATAGGAAAATGTCTTACTGGGGCCGGCCGTGTTGTCTAGTGGTTAAGTTCAGCATGCTCCACTTTGGCAGCCCAGGTTTGGTTCCCAGGCATGGACTCACACCACTCATCAGTGGCCATGCTGTGGTGGCAACCCACATACAAAACAGAGGAAGACTGGCACAGATGTTAGCTCAGGGCGAATCTTCCTCAGCAAAAAAAAGGAAAAACCAGAAGTTTTACAAATAGCCACAACAGCACCCACTTATTAGTTTGCTTAATTTAAAATGGAATAATTATAGTAATTGTTTCCTTTTGGGTAACTTTGGCAAAAGGATTTTCTCTCAGAGGAAGAGTTCCTTCCCAGCTCATATTAAATGTTCCCACTGGTTGGATGGTCAAATAAGCAGCAAGAGTCAGAGAAAGTTGTAGAAACCAAGAGCTGCTTTGCTTATTATTTGGAAGCAAGTAATTCTGTATAGAAGTATCAGACTTATTCCATAAGAATTTACTCAGTACCTCTCTTTATTGATACTATGCCCAGAAAATACTGCCATCTGGAGCTGGGGCATTCTGCCAGTATCTGCTACTCTCCTCTGACTCTAGGCAGGTCAATGATATAATGGCATTCCTCAGAGATGTTTCCATATGCTCCTCAGAAACCACAGCCAAACTCCACCCCTTCTAACAAGCTGCCCAAAAATCCCAGTCCTAGATGTGACCTCTTACAATTCACAGGGTTCAGTCACAGCCTAGAATCAGATCTAAGGTTTACGGAAGATCAACCACGGGGAAACATCCAGATCCAGACCATAAACATGTCCAGAATGTTTCACAGGGCAAAAACCTGAGAAATGTTAAGCATTTCTCCTGACAAGTACACAAAGCAGCTCTTGGTAAATGTTTCCACAGTGCCCAGGGCAGCCTGTGGCCGCCTCCTCCACCCTCCTCAGGGTGAGGCCCTCCAATAACTTCTTCCTCCCAGGCCCCAGGGAAGCATGAGCATACTAGACAGCCTCATCTGAGGGATCTGCACAGCGAGTTATCCCAGGAATCCCGTGCCACCAGGGAGTCTGGATCCCTATAAAAGCCGGAAATCTTGCAGCACTGGCTTCCTTGCCACTGTGGCCATCGGAAAGTTTCCCTGGGCTCCCACGCAGCAGCAAAGGCTCCAGCTGTGGTCAGCAACACCTTTAGCAGGTCACTCAGGCCTAGGCTAGAAAGGTCATGAGAGAGCCCTGGAAACTAGCCATTCTAAGAAGTAACAGGAGTGACTCTCAAGCAACTATTAGTAGAGCTTTGCCCTCAAAAATGCATTTTTCTATGATCTCGCCAAAACACTGAGAGGACAGTTATTATCTCTAATGTTACAGCTGAGACAGAAAAATAGGAAATAGGAAGTGACTTCCTCAAGTTCTTCCAGATTTTCAGATTGAGCTACTGTAAGGACCCAGTTCTTCCTATTTCTAGTTTAGCTCTAAATTTTATTAGTAATAGAAATAATAGTACAAGGATAGAAACGACACTGGATATCGTGAATCAGCTCTGCATATACCAGCCTGGAGACCACATTTCCCACCAACCAGATGTCAGAAAACAAAGGTTCACAGGTGAGAAACACTGAAGCTTCTATGCCATCTTCTTTCTTCTTCTGCCTTGGAAGGTGCACTGGTTTGCTAGGGCTGCCATAACATAATACCACAGACTGGGTGGTTTAAGCAACAGAAATTTATTTTCTTACAATTCTTGAGGCTAGAAATCCAAGATCAAGGTGTCAGCAAGGTTGGTTTCTTCTGAGACCTCTCTCCTTGGCTTGTCAGATGGCCATCTTCTCTCTGTCTTCACATGATCTTCGGTGTGTCTGTGTCTTAATCTCTTCTTACAAGGACACCAGTCAGATTGAATTAGGGCCCATCCATAAGACCTCATTTTACCATAATTAGCTCCTTAAAGGCTCAGTCTCCAAATATAATCACATTCTGAGATCCTGGGTGTTAAGACTTCAACATATAAATTGAGGGAGGGGCCACTATTCAGCCCATAACAGGAAGAAAAGGTGAAATCAAGGTTTTGGTAGCATTAGGAATTTTTTTTTTAAAGATTGGCACAGCTAACAACTGTTGCCAATCTTTTTTTTCTTTTTCTTGCTTTTTCTCCCCAAACTCCCCTAGTACATAGTTGTATATTTTAGTTGTGGGTCCTTCCAGTTGTGGCATGCGGGATGCCACCTCAACATGGCTTGATGAGCAGTGCCATGTCCATGCCCAGGATCCAAACTGGCAAAACCCTGGGCCACCAAAGCGGGGCGCACAAACTTAACCACTCGGCCATGGGGCCGGCCCCAGCATTAGGAATTTAAAAGAGAGAGGAAGAAAGGAGACAATCCAGATCCAGAAGCCAGGCATCCTGGTGTCTTCCTTTCCTTTGTAGGGAGCATTTGGAATAGAGTAGAAGATACATCCTGGCTGATGGCTTTAGAGAAAGAGAACTAGGCTAGTCTCAGCTTTCATCCCTGCTCTGGCCTGCTGCCTAACAGACATGGAGAACACAAGCAGGAGGACCATACGAGTCCTTTCTGGGTACTTCTGCTCTGTTCAGTGCAGATGGGAGTGGGAACCTTAGAAGGTCTTTGTTCACTTGTAAAGGAACATTTAAATTTTAATTTAAGGATACCACTATTATCACCGCTCTGCTTCCTCTTTGGAATTTCTTTCTACCTAAGACTTTAGTTTTTACTGGAACAGCTGAGCTCCAAGAAATAACTAGATTTGTACATTGAAGGAGCAGAGAAGGAGAGACTGAGACTATCAGCCTTAGCAAGAACTGGCAGCTCAAGAGCGTGTTTTTATTACTGCCCAACTGGGCAGCTATTTACACACCCTATTAAAAAAACAAACAGCTTCAGAGCCAGCCCCATGGCTGAGTGGTTAAGTTCACATGCTCCAGCTTCAGTGGCCCAGGGTTTCGCTGGTTGGGATCCTGGGTGCAGACATGGCACTGCTCATCAGGCCGCACTGAGGCAGCATCCCACAGAGCACAACCAGCAGGACCTACAACTGGCACATACAACTATGTACTGGGGGCTTTGGGGAGAAGGAAAAAAAAAGGATTGGCAACAGATGTTAGCTCAGGTGCCAATCTTAACACACACAAAAAAGAAAAACAGCTTCTTATTGCTTCAGAGGCTCAGGTGATGTTGCCAGTTTCCCCAGAGACAGGCAAGAGATAGAGGAGAAAGAAGGGTTGCAGGTTAGGACACAATTAAGGCAGAATGTAGCACATTCAAAAGAGGTCCAGAGAAATTAAAAACGAGCAGGGCTGGGAGAAAATATTTGCAAATCCTATATTTGATAAGGGACTTCAATCCAGAATATATAAAGAACTCTTAGAACTCAACAACAAAAAGACAAATAACCCAATTTAAAAATGATCAGAGGATCTGAACAGACATTTCTCCAAAGAAAATACATAAGTGTTCAATAAGCAAATGAAAAGATACTCAACATTATGAGTCACTAGGGAAATGCAAATCAAAACCACAATGAGATACAACTTCACATCCACTAGGAGGGCTCTAAACAAAAAGACATAGATTAACAAGTGTTGGCAAGGATATGGAGAAAGTGGATTCCTCATACAACGTTGAAGGGAATGTAAAATGGTACAACCTATTTGGAAAACAGTCTGGCAGTTTCTCAAAAGGTTAAACATAGAGTTACTATATGACCCAGCAATTCCACTCCTATGTGTATACCCAAGAGAATTGAAAACATATGTTCACACAAAACTTGTACAGTAATGTTTACAGAAGCATTATTCCTAATAGCGAAAAGGTGGAAAAAATCCAAATGTCCATCAACAGATGAATATAAAAAAAATGCAATATATCCATAAAACGGGATATGATTCCGCCATAAAAAGGAATGAAGTACTGATACATGCTGCAACAGAGATGAATCTTAAAAACATTATCTGATAGGAAGGAAGCTGGATACAACAGGCCACATAACATGTAATTTCGTTTATATGAAATCTCCAAAATAGGCAAATCCATAGAGACAGACAGTAACTTAGGGTTACAGCAAAGCAGGGAATGGAAAGTGACTGATTGATGAGTATGGGGTTTCCTTTTGGGGTGATGGAAATGTTCTGGAATTAAATGATGGTGACAGCTGCACAACCTAGTGAATATACTAAAAAACACTAAATTGTACACTTTAGAACAGTGAATTTTACATTATATGAATTATATCTCATAAAAAGATATTTGTTACTCAAAAAAAAAAGGGAACTGGATTACTTTTCCTTTTTCAGTCCACTGAGGCAAAATGGCGTAGAAGTAGGACTGGATGAGAAGGCTGGAAGAGTACACAAAGCACAGATCTTTGTCTCTATTTCAGCTCAGAACAGTGAGAGGAAACAGAAGTGAACTTTGTGTGAGGAGAGGCAGAGCCACAGGCATGGGTGGCTGTAAAGATGAAATTTGGGAATTAAAAAAATTTCTCAACCCAAAATGACCATAAGCAAGCATGGGTGTGACCTATCCTTTTTTAGGGATTTTTAGGCAGGAGAACCCTCCTCATTCCTCTCTGCAAAACAACTGGCTAGAATGAAAAAGAACTAGCTTCCCTACTCTACAGGCTTTTCATTCATCCTGTCTACAGATATTTACACAGTGCCTAGTATGTGCACAAGACAGCTACCTTATCGTTCCCTCCCTTTGAAGATAAGTGAAACTCTTGCTCCTAATTCTTCTCCATTATAGAAGAGAAGGCTTTGCTTTCTCTTCTCTCTCAAGAGCCCAATCACATTTAGTGGGTTCAGGGTTAGTTAGAGGAGCATGACAACAAAATATAGGATTAAAACAGGTTTTGAGAGATGATGTCTTTTCATTAGAACATGCTGAATTTGAGATGCTGATGGGACAAGTTAGTGTACAAACAGCAGTTAAAAATATGGATCCAGAGTTCAAGAGAGAGATCTGGGCTAGACACACATAGGATAGCAATCCACATACAAGTGATAGTTGGCATGATGAATGAGATTTCATAGAAAGAATGTATAGAGTTATATGGAAAGAGGATTGACGAAAGAACTTATTTAAGAAGTAAGCAAAGAGAGAAATCAGAAGAGAGATCAGAGAAGATCTAAGATGGTTTCTTAGATATCAAAACAGAAAGGAGTGCCCAGGAGTGTCAAAGACTGCAGAGAGGTCTAATAAGACAAAGACTTAAAAGCAACCATGAGATTAGGTAGCTATGAGCCCAGTGATGACTTTCTCAAATGCAGTTTTAATGAAATCACTTGAGACAGACTTTCCTCAAGTGTATTCTTTGGAAAATGAGTCCTATAGGATGCTTCTCCAAAATAGAGTTTTATGGTCAAAAAAGTTTATGATAATGCTGTGCATATTATATTCCCCTCTTGAAGAATCACAAGCCTAAGTATATTCAAGCTTCTGAGAAGTCCTACAATAAAGCAATCTGTTGGTGTTTCACTCTATTGGAACTTGACATTTCCTAAATTTCTTTGACCATGGAACTCTTTATCACATGATAAAGCACATGTTAACAGTTCTAGAAACTGGAGTCCTATGGAACACACTTTGGAAAACAGAGTTCTAAGATTATGGTAGTAGAAATAGTGTTAAGAACACAGGCTCTGGAGTTAAAAAAAAATCTAGATTTGAATCCAGTTCTAATTTTTACCAGCTAGGTGACCCTGGACAAGTTTCTTTCTTTCTCAATTTCAGTTTCCTAATCTATAAAATGGGCCTAATAACATAAGCCTAATTCATAGAACTATTGTGAGGAATCCATTTGGGTAATGCACGTAAAGCACTTACAGTGATAGAGTATTCAATAAATGTAGCGATGACAATGATGATGACTATGGCAACAGTTGAGATTAAAAGGAAAACTCATGTAAGTACTAAAGTTTTCAATGAATGAATGGGAAGTTATGGAAAAGTTGGGATCTAATTGCAACAAGGAAGGTAGGTGTGAGCATAGGTTATGTGAGGATCTAGAAATGGCCTGGAAGTGGCAGAGGGAGCCAGAAAAAATCAACCCTCACTTCTGACTCAGTGATACATGGGGCATAAAAAAAGCATAGTCTCCCCCAAAAAGGGCTTTAGCAAACAGCCAGGTTTCAGTCAGAAGGGAATGCATTGGTTCTGGTATCAGATATCAGGTAGGGACCCCCCCAGTTTGCCAAAAGGCAGAAGGGGCCTGTGGGGAGCAGCAGCTAGGGCCCTCACCCGAGAGGTCTCTCCAGTTTGTGAAGCAGTAGTAGGGCCTATTCTTGGGTAGGTCTTGCCTGAAGTTTGAAGAGGGATTCTAAAAGCTGTGGTTAAGACAAGCCTGGAAGTATTTAGGCGTATTACAGCATATGCATTCCAACATTGTGGTAGTAGAAAATATTAGAAACAACTTACAGATTCATCAATAGAGGACAGAGTATAAAAATTATAATACATCCACAGGAAGAAATACCATGCAGCTACTAAAAACACTGCAATAGCTCCATTTGTACTAATAAGGAAAAATCTCTAAGATAAAATAGTAAATGAAAAAAGATAAAGGACAATACGTCTAATATACACATGCATGCATATGCACTCACACGCACCTGTAAATGCATAGGTCATCTCTGGACCAATTTACAAGACACAGGTAACAATGAGATGAAGGAGATGGGGACTGGAGGCCCGAAAGTCTGAAGTAGAAGGGAAACTGCATTATCCATGCCGTTTTTGTATAATTTTATATTTTTACATTTATGACCTACTCAAAACATTTAGTTTTTTTTTTTAAGTGTTACAGTAGCAATGGTTAGAGAAAGGGCTGAAAGACTGTGAGAAAAAGGAGGGATAACTGGTGGTCTCCACGAGGGCAAAGAGTTGAAGTAGTGGAAGTTAAGACAGTCAGCCATAAGCAGAGCAAAATCCTAGAGTTTAAAAGTATCGAAAGAGTGCTTTCCTGGTGCAACTAAGTCTGACAGATGGGATCCTCAAGGGCCTTCCCCTTAAGCCTCATCATTTTTTCCCCAAGGGAAATCCCTTTCTCAGGGTTTCAAAAATAGCATAAGGAGGAAGTTTCTTTGCTTGGGAGAGAGTCACAAGAAAGAACAGAACTTTGCAGGAGAGAGCTGATTTGTTCTGTCTTAACAATCTTCCCTGAGAAAATGCTGACCCATCTCTCAGGCTGACCAGCTGCAATCTTGGATCTCCTGGGACTGCTGCATTAAACATGGGCCTTCTAATCTACTTGTTCAGTTCTAGCTCTGCTTACTAAGTCTCTCCTTCTTCAGCTTTCTTTAGCAACCTAAGAGTTTCTGTCAAGGCTTCCTCACGGCCTACCTCCATGTCTTCTCCTTCACTGTCCCTTCCACCTGGAACACCCACCCACCTGCTGCCACCGCAGTCTCCATTTCTAGAGCTAAAAGTCTCACTTCCTCCCCCAGATTTTTCTGCAGCTAAGCCAAATAAGGTAGAGAATCATAGCCATTCCACCCACACTACCAACATTACTGTCTCAACAGCACTAGCAATGTCATCAAACACTTATTACATATGCCAGGTACTCAGCCAGCCCAGATACAGAGAGGGCCTATATGACCTCTTCCCTCAAGTTGCTGACAATTTTATAGGAAAGGGCATAAGGCTAGCAAGGTTCCCATGGCAGTTCCTCAAAGTCTGTTGAACGCAGTACCAACTAAAGAAGTATAAATGACCCATAAACTTATGGAAAATATTCAAATCACAAATAATCAAAGAAATGCTAATTAAAACAAGAGGATACCATTCTTCTGCCAAATTAACAAAAATTTTATAAAATGATAATAATGTTGAAGAGGCACATTCAAATACTAAAAGTACAATTGGAAAAACTTTTCTGAAAACACATGTAGAAGTTTGTCAGAAGTCTTTGGGGCCAGCCCTGTGGCCGAGAGGTTAATTTTGCACTCTGCTTCGGGAACCCAGGGTTTAGCCAGTTTGGATCCTGGGTGTGGACATGGCATCGCTCATCAAGCCATGCCAAGGAGGCATCCCACATGCCACAACTAGAAGGACCCACAACTAAAAACATACAACTATGTACCGGGGGGCTTTGGGGAGAAAAAGGAAAAATAAAATCTTAGAAAAAAACCCACAAGTCTTTAAAAGATACATATATATACACTCTAACTCAGTAGTTTATTTGAATCTACTTTGAGACAGCTAAGCTAAAGAAATAATGAGAAACGAAAACACTTATGCATGATGATGCTCAACACAGCATTATTTATAATAGTAAAGAAACAAGAAGAATTGTTATGGAACATCTACATGATGGAATATTATTAATCTATTAATAATCATTAAATCATGTTTTAGAAAAACATTTAATAACCCAGAATAGCGCTCACAAAAACAATC